>NC_091260.1:5005000-5630000 GCF_042477335.2 Ovis canadensis
CACCAGAGCGGTAGCAGCAGTGTCACGCAGTCCGTCGCGTGGATCAAAGGATCTATGGTTTTCCCTCGAGTTTTTCCCAGGAGGCTTTCCCACGAGGCTTTCCCACAGGGCTGTCCCACGTGCACACGTGGTGGGAGTCGATCTTCGGCTTGAACGTCAAGGCAGTGCAGGGAAAACAGGTTCCTCTGGAATGGACTGACACATCTGGGGGACTCTTGGAATGGTGTCACGATCCTGGAGTTCCTCTCGCCTTTCCTGTGGAGAGCGCCTCCTCTTGAGATGCGACGGGAACGCCGGGAATTCTTTTCCTACGAAACAGGGAAAGGATCCCTCATCTCGAGCTAGGAGGCGGAAACGGGGCTCCCCTGGATGTGTGTGGGACCCCACGTGCTTCCTCTCGAGTGGAGACGGGTATGTCGGGGAACTTCTTGAGTTGCAGCAATGGTGTGAAGCACCTTTTGGAAGTTCCAGTGGTTAGATGTGATTAGCCTCGAGAAGCCTCAGCGGAAATGGGCCTCATCTCGCCTGGAGGGAAAACCTCCTGGATTTTCTCGAGTTGCGGCAGGTGCTCTCGACTTACGACGGGGACCTCAGGGACCCGCTCTGGTGGCCTCAGGAAAGGCCAGTCCCGATGCGAGTTCCTCGGGGGCCTCTGGTGATTCCTCTCCCGTCGATGCCGGTGCCTAAGACCTTGTGTGGAGTCGGGGCCGAAACCTGAGGGTTCCTCTCCAGTGCTGACATGGATCTTGGTGTATTTCTGGAGTCTCCCCAGGAGAGTCAGTCCTCGTCTCGAATGCGGTCATGCACTTGCGCTTTCCTCCAGAGCGGTAGCAGCAGTGTCACGCAGTCCGCCGCGTGGATCAAAGGATCTATGTTTATCCCTCGAGTCTTTCAAACGAGGCTTTCCCACGAGGCTTTCCCACAGGGCTGTCCCACGTGCACACGTGGTGGGAGTCGATCCTCGGCTTGAACGTCAAGGCAGTGCAGGGAAAACAGGTTCCTCTGGAATGGACTGACACATCTGGGGGACTCTTGGAATGGTGGCACGACCCTTCAGTTCCTCTCGCCTTTCCTGTGGAGAGCGCCTCCTCTTGAGATGCGACGGGAACGCCGGGAATTCTTTCCCTACGAAACAGGGAAAGGATCCCTCATCTCGAGCTAGGAGGCGGAAACGGGGCTCCCCTGGATGTGTGCGGGACCCCACGTGCTTCCTCTCGAGTGGAGACGGGTATGTCGGGGAACTTCTTGAGTTGCAGCAAGGGTGTGAAGGACCCTTTGGAAGTTCCAGTGGTTAGATGTGATTGGCCTCGAGAAGCCTCAGCGGAAATGGGCCTCATCTCGCCTGGAGGGCAAAACCGCCTGGATTTTCTCGAGTTGCGGCAGGTGCTCTCGACTTAGGACGAGGACCTCAGGGACCCGCTCTGGTGGCCTCAGGAAAGGCCAGTCCCCATGCGAGTTCCTCTGGGGATTCCATTCCCATCGATTCCGGGGCCTAAGACCTTGTGTGGAGTCGGGGCCGGAACCTGAGGATTCCTCTCCAGTGCTGACATGGATCTTGGGGTACTTCTGGAGTCTCCCCAGGGGAGTCAGTCCTCGTCTCGAATGCGGGCATGCACTTGCGCTTTCCTCCAGAGCGGTAGCAGCAGTGTCACGCAGTCCGCCGCGTGGATCAAAGGATCTATGGTTTTCCCTCGAGTCTTTCCCACGAGGCTTTCCCACGAGGCTTTCCCACAGGGCTGTCCCACGTGCACACGTGGTGGGAGTCGATCCTCGGCTTGAACGTCAAGGCAGTGCAGGGAAAACAGGTTCCTCTGGAATGGACTGACACATCTGGGGGACTCTTGGAATGGTGGCACGACCCTGGAGTTCCTCTCGCCTTTCCTGTGGAGAGCGCCTCCTCTTGAGATGCGACGGGAACGCCGGGAATTCTTTCGCTACGAAACAGGGAAAGGATCCCTCATCTCGAGCTAGGAGGCGGAAACGGGGCTCCCCTGGATGTGTGCGGGACCCCACGTGCTTCCTCTCGAGTGGAGACGGGTATGTCGGAGAACTTCTTGAGTTGCAGCAAGGGTGTGAAGGACCCGTTGGACGTTCCAGTATTTAGACGTGATTAGCCTCGAGAAGCCTCAGCGGAAATGGGCCTCATCTCGCCTGGAGGGCAAAACCTCCTGGATTTTCTCGAGTTGCGGCAGGTGCTCTCGACTTACGACGGGGACCTCAGGGACCCGCTCTGGTGGCCTCAGGAAAGGCCAGTCCCCATGCGAGTTCCTCGGGGGCCTCTCGGGATTCCTCTACCGTCGATGCCGGGGCCTAAGACCTTGTGTGGAGTCGGGGCCGGATCCTGAGGATTCCTCTCCAGTGCTGACATGGATCTTGGGGTACTTCTGGAGTCTCCCCAGGGGAGTCAGTCCTCGTCTCGAATGCGGGCATGCACTTGCGCTTTCCTCCAGAACGGTAGCAGCAGTGTCACGCATTCCGCCGCGTGGATCAAAGGATCTATGGTTTTCCCTCGAGTCTTTCCCACGAGGCTTTCCCACGAGGCTTTCCCACAGGGCTGGCCCACGTGCACACGTGGTGGGAGTCGATCCTCGGCTTGAACGTCAAGGCAGTGCAGGGAAAACAGGTTCCTCTGGAATGGACTGACACATCTGGGGGACTCTTGGAATGGTGGCACGACCCTGGAGTTCCTCTCGCCTTTCCTGTGGAGAGCGCCTCCTCTTGAGATGCGACGGGAACGCCGGGAATTCTTTCCCTACGAAATAGGGAAAGGATCCCTCATCTCGAGCTAGGAGGCGGAAACGGGGCTCCCCTGGATGTGTGCGGGACCCCACGTGCTTCCTCTCGAGTGCAGACGGGTATGTCGGGGAACTTCTTGAGTTGCAGCAATGGTGTGAAGGACCCTTTGGAAGTTCCAGTGGTTAGATGTGATTGGCCTCGAGAAGCCTCAGCGGAAATGGGCCTCATCTCGCCTGGAGGGCAAAACCTCCTGGATTTTCTCGAGTTGCGGCAGGTGCTTTCGACTTACGACGGGGACCTCAGGGACCCGCTCTGGTGGCCTCAGGAAAGGCCAGTCCCCATGCGAGTTCCTCGGGGGCGTCTCGGGATTCCTCTCCCGTCGATGCCGGGGCCTAAGACCTTCTGTGGAGTCGGGGCCGGAACCTGAGGATTCCTCTCCAGTGCTGACATGGATCTTGGGGTACTTCTGGAGTCTCCCCAGGGGAGTCAGTCCTCGTCTCGAATGCGGGCATGCACTTGCGCTTTCCTCCAGAGCGGTAGCAGCAGTGTCACGCAGTCCGTCGCGTGGATCAAAGGATCTATGGTTTTCCCTCGAGTCTTTCCCACGAGGCTTTCCCACGAGGCTTTCCCACAGGGCTGTCCCACGTGCACACGTGGTGGGAGTCGATCCTCGGCTTGAACGTCAAGGCAGTGCAGGGAAAACAGGTTCCTCTGGAATGGACTGACACATCTGGGGGACTCTTGGAATGGTGTCACGACCCTGGAGTTCCTCTCGCCTTTCCTGTGGAGAGCGCCTCCTCTTGAGATGCGACTGGAACGCCGGGAATTCTTTCCCTACGAAACAGGGAAAGGATCCCTCATCTCGAGCTAGGAGGCGGAAACCGGGCTCCCCTGGATGTGTGCGGGACCCCACGTGCTTCCTCTCGAGTGGAGACGGGTATGTCGGGGAACTTCTTGAGTTGCAGTAAGTGTGTGAAGGACCCTTTGGAAGTTCCAGTGGTTAGATGTGATTGGCCTCGAGAAGACTCAGCGGAAATGGGCCTCATCTCGCCTGGAGGGCAAAACCTCCTGGATTTTCTCGAGTTGCGGCAGGTGCTCTCGACTTACGACGGGGACCTCAGGGACCCGCTCTGGTGGCCTGAGGAAAGGCCAGTCCCCATGCGAGTTCCTCGGGGGCCTCTCGGGATTCCTCTCCCGTCGATGCCGGGGCCTAAGACCTTGTGTGGAGTCGGGGCCGGATCCTGAGGATTCCTCTCCAGTGCTGACATGGATCTTGGGGTACTTCTGGAGTCTCCCCAGGGGAGTCAGTCCTCGTCTCGAATGTGGGCATGCACTTGCGCTTTCCTCCAGAGCGGTAGGAGCAGTGTCACGCAGTCCGCCGCGTGGATCAAAGGATCTATGGTTTTCCCTCGAGTCTTTCCCACGAGGCTTTCCCACGAGGCTTTCCCACAGGGCTGTCCCACATGCACACGTGGTGGGACTCGATCCTCGGCTTGAACGTCAAGGCAATGCAGGGAAAACAGGTTCCTCTGGAATGGACTGACACATCTGGGGGACTCTTGGAATGGTGGCACGACCCTGGAGTTCCTCTCGACTTTCCTGTGGAGAGCGCCTCCTCTTGAGATGCGACGGGAACGCCGGGAATTCTTTCCCTACGAAACAGGGAAAGGATCCCTCATCTTGAGCTAGGAGGCGGAAACGGGGCTCCCCTGGATGTGTGCGGGACCCCACGTGCTTCCTCTCGAGTGGAGACGGGTATGTCGGGGAACTTCTTGAGTTGCAGCAAGGGTGTGAAGGACCCTTTGGAAGTTCCAGTGGTTAGATGTGATTGGCCTCGAGAAGCCTCAGCGGAAATGGGCCTCATCTCGCCTGGAGGGCAAAACCGCCTGGATTTTCTCGAGTTGCGGCAGGTGCTCTCGACTTACGACGAGGACCTCAGGGACCCGCTCTGGTGGCCTCAGGAAAGGCCAGTCCCCATGCGAGTTCCTCTGGGGATTCCATTCCCATCGATTCCGGGGCCTAAGACCTTGTGTGGAGTCGGGGCCGGAACCTGAGGATTCCTCTCCAGTGCTGACATGGATTTTGGGGTACTTCTGGAGTCTCCCCAGGGGAGTCAGTCCTCGTCTCGAATGCGGGCATGCACTTGCGCTTTCCTCCAGAGCGGTAGCAGCAGTGTCACGCAGTCCGCCGCATGGATCAAAGGATCCATGGTTTTCCCTCGAGTCTTTCCCACGAGGCTTTCCCACAGGGCTGTCCCACGTGCACACGTGGTGGTAGTCGATCCTTGGCTTGAACGTCAAGGCAGTGCAGGGAAAACAGGTTCCTCTGGAATGGACTGACACATCTGGGGGACTCTTGGAATGGTGTCTCGACCCTGGAGTTCCTCTCGCCTTTCCTGTGGAGAGCGCCTCCTCTTGAGATGCGACGGGAACACCGGGAATTCTTTCCCTACGAAACAGGGAAAGGATCCCTCATCTCGAGCTAGGAGGCGGAAACGGGGCTCCCCTGGATGTGTGCGATACCCCACGTGCTTCCTCTCGAGTGGAGACGGATATGTCGGGGAACTTCTTGAGTTGCAGCAAGGGTGTGAAGGACCCTTTGGAAGTTCCAGTGGTTAGATGTGATTGGCCTCGAGAAGCCTCAGCGGAAATCGGCCTCATCTCGCCTGGAGGGCAAAACCTCCTGGATTTTCTCGAGTTGAGGCAGGTGCTCTCGACTTACGACGGGGACCTCAGGGACCCCCTCTGGTGGCCTCAGGAAAGGCCAGTCCCGATGGGAGTTCCTCGGGGGCCTCTCTGGATTCCTCTCCCGTCGATGCCGGGGCCTAAGACCTTGTGTGGAGTCGGGGCCGGAACCTGAGGATTCCTCTCCAGTGCTGACATGGATCTTGGGGTACTTCTGGAGTCTGCCCAGGGGAGTCAGTCCTCGTCTCGAATGCGGGCATGCACTTGCGCTTTCCTCCAGAGCGGTAGCAGCAGTGTCACGCAGTCCGCCGCGTGGATCAAAGGATCTATGGTTTTCCCTCGAGTCTTTCCCACGAGGCTTTCCCACGAGGCTTTCCCACAGGGCTGTCCCACGTGCACACGTGGTGGGAGTCGATCCTCGGCTTGAACGTCAAGGCAGTGCAGGGAAAACAGGTTCCTCTGGAATGGACTGACACATCTGTGGGACTCTTGGAATGGTGTCTCGACCCTGGAGTTCCTCTCGCCTTTCCTGTGGAGAGCGCCTCCTCTTGAGATGCGACCGGATCGCCGGGAATTCTTTCCCTTCGATACAGGGAAAGGATCCCTCATCTCGAGCTAGGAGGCGGAAACGGGGCTCCCCTGGATGTGTGCGGGAAACCACGTGCTTCCTCTCGAGTGGAGACGGGTATGTCGGGGAACTTCTTGAGTTGCAGCAAGGGTGTGAAGGACCCTTTGGAAGTTCCAGTGGTTAGATGTGATTGGCCTCGAGAAGCCTCAGCGGAAATGGGCATCATCTCGCCTGGAGGGCAAAACCTCCTGGATTTTCTCGAGTTGCGGCAGGTGCTCTCGACTTACGACGGGGACCTCAGGGACCCGCTCTGGTGGCCTCAGGAAAGGCCAGTCCCCATGCGAGTTCCTCGGGGGCCTCTCGGGATTCCTCTCCCGTCGATGCCGGGGCCTAAGACCTTGTGTAGAGTCGGGGCCGGATCCTGAGGATTCCTCTCCAGTGCTGACATGGATCTTGGGGTACTTCTGGAGTCTCCCCAGGGGAGTCAGTCCTCGTCTCGAATGCGGGCATGCACTTGCGCTTTCCTCCAGAGCGGTAGCAGCATTGTCACGCAGTCCGCCGCGTGGATCAAAGGATCTATGGTTTTCCCTCGAGTCTTTCCCACGAGGCTTTCCCACGAGGCTTTCCCACAGGGCTGTCCCACGTGCACACGTGGTGGGAGTCGATCCTCGGCTTGAACGTCAAGGCAGTGCAGGGAAAACAGGTTCCTCTGGAATGGACTGACACATCTGGGGGACTCTTGGAATGGTGTCTCGACCCTGGAGTTCCTCTCGCCTTTCCTGTGGAGAGCGCCTCCTCTTGAGATGCGACGGGAACACCGGGAATTCTTTCCCTACGAAACAGGGAAAGGATCCCTCATCTCGAGCTAGGAGGCGGAAACGAGGCTCCCCTGGATGTGTGCGATACCCCACGTGCTTCCTCTCGAGTGGAGACGGGTATGTCGGGGAACTTCTTGAGTTGCAGCAAGGGTGTGAAGGACCCTTTGGAAGTTCCAGTGGTTAGATGTGATTGGCCTCGAGAAGCCTCAGCGGAAATCGGCCTCATCTCGCCTGGAGGGCAAAACCTCCTGGATTTTCTCGAGTTGAGGCAGGTGCTCTCGACTTACGACGGGGACCTCAGGGACCCCCTCTGGTGGCCTCAGGAAAGGCCAGTCCCGATGGGAGTTCCTCGGGGGCCTCTCTGGATTCCTCTCCCGTCGATGCCGGGGCCTAAGACCTTGTGTGGAGTCGGGGCCGGAACCTGAGGATTCCTCTCCAGTGCTGACATGGATCTTGGGGTACTTCTGGAGTCTGCCCAGGGGAGTCAGTCCTCGTCTCGAATGCGGGCATGCACTTGCGCTTTCCTCCAGAGCGGTAGCAGCAGTGTCACGCAGTCCGCCGCGTGGATCAAAGGATCTATGGTTTTCCCTCGAGTCTTTCCCACGAGGCTTTCCCACGACGCTTTCCCACAGGGCTGGCCCACGTGCACACGTGGTGGGAGTCGATCCTCGGCTTGAACGTCAAGGCAGTGCAGGGAAAACAGTTTCCTCTGGAATGGACTGACACATCTGGGGGACTCTTGGAATGGTGTCACGACCCTGGAGTTCCTCTCGCCTTTCCTGTGGAGAGCGCCTCCTCTTGAGATGCGACGGGAACGCCTGGAATTCTTTTCCTACGAAACAGGGAAAGGATCCCTCATCTCGAGCTAGGAGGCGGAAACGGGGCTCCCCTGGATGTGTGCGGGAAACCACGTGCTTCCTCTCGAGTGGAGACGGGTATGTCGGGGAACTTCTTGAGTTGCAGCAAGGGTGTGAAGGACCCTTTGGAAGTTTCAGTGGTTAGATGTGATTGGCCTCGAGAAGCCTCAGCGGAAATGGGCCTCATCTCGCCTGGAGGGCAAAACCTCCTGGATTTTCTCGAGTTGCGGCAGGTGCTCTCGACTTACGACGGGGACCTCAGGGAACCGCTCTGGTGGCCTCAGGAAAGGCCAGTCCCCATGCGAGTTCCTCGGGGGCGTCTCGGAATTCCTCTCCCATCGATGCCGGGGCCTAAGCCCTTGTGTGGAGTCGGGGCCGGAACCTGAGGATACCTCTCCAGTGCTGACATGGATCTTGGGATACTTCTGGAGTCTCCCCAGGGGAGTCAGTCCTCGTCTCGAATGCGGGCATGCACTTGCGCTTTCCTCCAGAGCGGTAGCAGCAGTGTCACGCAGTCCGCCGCGTGGATCAAAGGATCTATGGTTTTCCCTCGAGTCTTTCCCACGAGGCTACCCCACGAGGCTTTCCCACAGGGCTGTCCCACGTGCACACGTGGTGGGAGTCGATCCTCGGCTTGAACGTCAAGGCAGTGCAGGGAAAACAGGTTCCTCTGGAATGGACTGACACATCTGGGGGACTCTTGGAATGGTGGCACGACCCTGGAGTTCCTCTCGCCTTTCCTGTGGAGAGCGCCTCCTCTTGAGATGCGACGGGAACGCCGGGAATTCTTTCCCTACGAAACAGGGAAAGGATCCCTCATCTCGAGCTAGGAGGCGGAAACGGGGCTCCCCTGGATGTGTGCGGGACACCACGTGCTTCCTCTCGAGTGGAGACGGGTATGTCGGGGAACTTCTTGAGTTGCAGCAAGGGTGTGAAGGACCCTTTGGAAGTTCCAGTGGTTAGATGTGATTGGCCTCGAGAAGCCTCAGCGGAAATGGGCATCATCTCGCCTGGAGGGCAAAACCTCCTGGATTTTCTCGAGTTGCGGCAGGTGCTCTCGACTTACGACGGGGACCTCAGGGACCAGCTCTGGTGGCCTCAGGAAAGGCCAGTCCCCATGCGAGTTCCTCGGGGGCCTCTCGGGATTCCTCTCCCGTCGATGCCGGGGCCTAAGACCTTGTGTAGAGTCGGGGCCGGATCCTGAGGATTCCTCTCCAGTGCTGACATGGATCTTGGGGTAATTCTGGAGTCTCCCCAGGGGAGTCAGTCCTCGTCTCGAATGCGGGCATGCACTTGCGCTTTCCTCCAGAGCGGTAGCAGCATTGTCACGCAGTCCGCCGCGTGGATCAAAGGATCTATGGTTTTCCCTCGAGTCTTTCCCACGAGGCTTTCCCACGAGGCTTTCCCACAGGGCTGTCCCACGTGCACACGTGGTGGGAGTCGATCCTCGGCTTGAACGTCAAGGCAGTGCAGGGAAAACAGGTTCCTCTGGAATGGACTGACACATCTGGGGGACTCTTGGAATGGTGTCTCGACCCTGGAGTTCCTCTCGCCTTTCCTGTGGAGAGCGCCTCCTCTTGAGATGCGACGGGAACACCGGGAATTCTTTCCCTACGAAACAGGGAAAGGATCCCTCATCTCGAGCTAGGAGGCGGAAACGAGGCTCCTCTGGATGTGTGCGATACCCCACGTGCTTCCTCTCGAGTGGAGACGGGTATGTCGGGGAACTTCTTGAGTTGCAGCAAGGGTGTGAAGGACCCTTTGGAAGTTCCAGTGGTTAGATGTGATTGGCCTCGAGAAGCCTCAGCGGAAATCGGCCTCATCTCGCCTGGAGGGCAAAACCTCCTGGATTTTCTCGAGTTGAGGCAGGTGCTCTCGACTTACGACGGGGACCTCAGGGACCCCCTCTGGTGGCCTCAGGAAAGGCCAGTCCCGATGGGAGTTCCTCGGGGGCCTCTCTGGATTCCTCTCCCGTCGATGCCGGGGCCTAAGACCTTGTGTGGAGTCGGGGCCGGAACCTGAGGATTCCTCTCCAGTGCTGACATGGATCTTGGGGTACTTCTGGAGTCTGCCCAGGGGAGTCAGTCCTCGTCTCGAATGCGGGCATGCACTTGCGCTTTCCTCCAGAGCGGTAGCAGCAGTGTCACGCAGTCCGCCGCGTGGATCAAAGGATCTATGGTTTTCCCTCGAGTCTTTCCCACGAGGCTTTCCCACGAGGCTTTCCCACAGGGCTGGCCCACGTGCACACGTGGTGGGAGTCGATCCTCGGCTTGAACGTCAAGGCAGTGCAGGGAAAACAGGTTCCTCTGGAATGGACTGACACATCTGGGGGACTCTTGGAATGGTGTCACGACCCTGGAGTTCCTCTCGCCTTTCCTGTGGAGAGCGCCTCCTCTTGAGATGCGACGGGAACGCCTGGAATTCTTTTCCTACGAAACAGGGAAAGGATCCCTCATCTCGAGCTAGGAGGCGGAAACGGGGCTCCCCTGGATGTGTGCGGGAAACCACGTGCTTCCTCTCGAGTGGAGACGGGTATGTCGGGGAACTTCTTGAGTTGCAGCAAGGGTGTGAAGGACCCTTTGGAAGTTTCAGTGGTTAGATGTGATTGGCCTCGAGAAGCCTCAGCGGAAATGGGCCTCATCTCGCCTGGAGGGCAAAACCTCCTGGATTTTCTCGAGTTGCGGCAGGTGCTCTCGACTTACGACGGGGACCTCAGGGAACCGCTCTGGTGGCCTCAGGAAAGGCCAGTCCCCATGCGAGTTCCTCGGGGGCGTCTCGGAATTCCTCTCCCATCGATGCCGGGGCCTAAGCCCTTGTGTGGAGTCGGGGCCGGAACCTGAGGATACCTCTCCAGTGCTGACATGGATCTTGGGCTACTTCTGGAGTCTCCCCAGGGGAGTCAGTCCTCGTCTCGAATGCGGGCATGCACTTGCGCTTTCCTCCAGAGCGGTAGCAGCAGTGTCACGCAGTCCGCCGCGTGGATCAAAGGATCTATGGTTTTCCCTCGAGTCTTTCCCACGAGGCTATCCCACGAGGCTTTCCCACAGGGCTGTCCCACGTGCACACGTGGTGGGAGTCGATCCTCGGCTTGAACGTCAAGGCAGTGCAGGGAAAACAGGTTCCTCTGGAATGGACTGACACATCTGGGGGACTCTTGGAATGGTGGCACGACCCTGGAGTTCCTCTCGCCTTTCCTGTGGAGAGCGCCTCCTCTTGAGATGCGACGGGAACGCCGGGAATTCTTTCCCTACGAAACAGGGAAAGGATCCCTCATCTCGAGCTAGGAGGCGGAAACGGGGCTCCCCTGGATGTGTGCGGGACACAACGTGCTTCCTCTCGAGTGGAGACGGATATGTCGGGGAACTTCTTGAGTTTCAGCAAGGGTGTGAAGGACCCTTTGGAAGTTCCAGTGGTTAGATGTGATTGGCCTCGAGAAGACTCAGCGGAAATGGGCCTCATCTCGCCTGGAGGGCAAAACCTCCTGGATTTTCTCGAGTTGCGGCAGGTGCTCTCGACTTACGACGGGGACCTCAGGGACCCGCTCTGGTGGCCTCAGGAAAGGCCAGTCCCCATGTGAGTTCCTCGGGGGCCTCTCGGGATTCCTCTCCCATCGATGCCGGGGCCTAGGACCTTGTGTGGAGTCGGGGCAGGAACCTGAGGATTCCTCTCCAGTGCTGACATGGATCTAGGGGGAACTTCTGCAGTCTCCCCAGGGGAGTCAGTCCTCGTCTCGAATGCGGGCATGCACTTGCGCTTTCCTCCAGAGCGGTAGCAGCAGTGTCACGCAGTCCGCCGCGTGGATCAAAGGATCTATGGTTTTCCCTCGAGTCTTTCCCACGAGGCTATCCCACGAGGCTTTCCCACAGGGCTGTCCCACGTGCACACGTGGTGGGAGTCGATCCTCGGCTTGAACGTCAAGGCAGTGCAGGGAAAACAGGTTCCTCTGGAATGGACTGACACATCTGGGGGACTCTTGGAATGGTGGCACGACCCTGGAGTTCCTCTCGCCTTTCCTGTGGAGAGCGCCTCCTCTTGAGATGCGACGGGAACGCCGGGAATTCTTTCCCTACGAAACAGGGAAAGGATCCCTCATCTCGAGCTAGGAGGCGGAAACGGGGCTCCCCTGGATGTGTGCGGGACACCACGTGCTTCCTCTCGAGTGGAGACGGATATGTCGGGGAACTTCTTGAGTTTCAGCAAGGGTGTGAAGGACCCTTTGGAAGTTCCAGTGGTTAGATGTGATTGGCCTCGAGAAGACTCAGCGGAAATGGGCCTCATCTCGCCTGGAGGGCAAAACCTCCTGGATTTTCTCGAGTTGCGGCAGGTGCTCTCGACTTACGACGGGGACCTCAGGGACCCGCTCTGGTGGCCTCAGGAAAGGCCAGTCCCCATGTGAGTTCCTCGGGGGCCTCTCGGGATTCCTCTCCCATCGATGCCGGGGCCTAAGACCTTGTGTGGAGTCGGGGCAGGAACCTGAGGATTCCTCTCCAGTGCTGACATGGATCTAGGGGGAACTTCTGCAGTCTCCCCAGGGGAGTCAGTCCTCGTCTCGAATGCGGGCATGCACTTGCGCTTTCCTCCAGAGCGGTAGCAGCAGTGTCACGCAGTCCGCCGCGTGGATCAAAGGATCTATGGTTTTCCCTCGAGTCTTTCCCACGAGGCTTTCCCACGACGCTTTCCCACAGGGCTGTCCCACGTGCACACGTGGTGGGAGTCGATCCTCGGCTTGAACGTCAAGGCAGTGCAGGGAAAACAGGTTCCTCTGGAATGGACTGACACATCTGGGGGACTCTTGGAATGGTGGCATGACCCTGGAGTTCCTCTCGCATTTCCTGTGGAGAGCGCCTCCTCTTGAGATGTGACGGGAACGCCGGGAATTCTTTCCCTACGAAACAGGGAAAGGATCCCTCATCTCGAGCTAGGAGGCGGAAACGGGGCTCCCCTGGATGTGTGAGGGACCCCACGTGCTTCCTCTCGAGTGGAGACGGGTATGTCGGGGAACTTCTTGAGTTGCAGCAAGGGTGTGAAGGACCCTTTGGAAGTTCCAGTGGTTAGATGTGATTGGCCTCGAGAAGCCTCAGCGGAAATGGGCCTCATCTCGCCTGGAGGGCAAAACCTCCTGGATTTTCTCGAGTTGCGGCAGGTGCTCTCGACTTACGACGGGGACCTCAGGGACCCGCTCTGGTGGCCTCAGGAAAGGCCAGTCCAAATGCGAGTTCCTCGGGGGCCTCTCGGGATTCCTCTCCCGTCGATGCCGGGGCCTAAGACCTTGTGTGGAGTCGGGGCCGGAACCTGAGGATTTCTCTCCAGTGCTGACATGGATCTAGGGGGAACTTCTGGAGTCTCCCCAGGGGAGTCAGTCCTCGTCTCGAATGCGGGCATGCACTTTCGCTTTCCTCCAGAGTGGTAGCAGCAGTGTCACGCAGTCCGCCGCGTGGATCAAAGGATCTATGGTTTTCCCTCGAGTCTTTCCCACGAGGCTTTCACACGAGGCTTTCCCACAGGGCTGTCCCACGTGCACACGTGGTGGGACTCGATCCTCGGCTTGAACGTCAAGGCAGTGCAGGGAAAACAGGTTCCTCTGGAATGGACTGACACATCTGGGGGACTCTTGGAATGGTGGCATGACCCTGGAGTTCCTCTCGCCTTTCCTGTGGAGAGCGCCTCCTCTTGAGATGCGACGGGAACGCCGGGAATTCTTTCCCTACGAAACAGATAAAGGATCCCTCATCTCGAGCTAGGAGGCGGAAACGGGGCTCCCCTGGATGTGTGCGGGACCCCACGTGCTTCCCCTCGAGTGGAGACGGGTATGTCGGGGAACTTCTTGAGTTGCAGCAATGGTGTGAAGGACCCTTTGGAAGTTCCAGTGGTTAGATGTGATTGGCCTCGAGAAGCCTCAGCGGAAATGGGCCTCATCTCGCCTGGAGGGCAAAACCTCCTGGATTTTCTCGACTTGCGGCAGGTGCTCTCGACTGACGACGGGGACCTCAGGGACCCGCTCTGGTGGCCTCAGGAAAGGCCAGTCCCCATGCGAGTTCCTCGGGGGCGTCTCGGGATTCCTCTCCCGTCGATGCCGGGGCCTAAGACCTTGTGTGGAGTCGGGGCCGGAACCTGAGGATTCCTCTCCAGTGCTGACATAGATCTTGGGGTACTTCTGGAGTCTCCCCAGGGGAGTCAGTCCTCGTCTCGAATGCGGGCATGCACTTGCGCTTTCCTCCAGAGCGATAGCAGCAGTGTCACGCAGTCCGCCGCGTGGATCAAAGGATCTATGGTTTTCCCTCGAGTCTTTCCCACGAGGCTTTCCCACGAGGCTTTCCCACAGGGCTGTCCCACGTGCACACGTGGTGGGAGTCGATCCTCGGCTTGAACGTCAAGGCAGTGCAGGGAAAACAGGTTCCTCTGGAATGGACTGACACATCTGGGGGACTCTTGGAATGGTGGCACGACCCTGGAGTTCCTCTCGCCTTTCCTGTGGAGAGCGCCTCCTCTTGAGATGCGACGGGAACGCCGGGAATTCTTTCCCTACGAAACAGGGAAAGGATCCCTCATCTCGAGCTAGGAGGCGGAAACGGGGCTCCCCTGGATGTGTGCGGGACCCCACGTGCTTCCTCTCGAGTGCAGACTGGTATGTCGGGGAACTTCTTGAGTTGCAGCAAGGGTGTGAAGGACCCTTTGGAAGTTCCAGTGGTTAGATGTGATTGGCCTCGAGAAGCCTCAGCGGAAATGGGCCTCATCTCGCCTGGAGGGCAAAACCTCCTGGATTTTCTCGAGTTGCGGCAGGTGCTCTCGACTTACGACGGGGACCTCAGGGACCCGCTCTGGTGGCCTCAGGAAAGGCCAGTCCCCTTGCGAGTTCCTCGGGGGCCTCTCGGGATTCCTCTCCCGTCGATGCCGGGGCCTAAGACCTTGTGTGGAGTCGGGTCCGGAACCTGAGGATTCCTCTCCAGTGCTGACATGGATCTTGGGGTACTTCTGGAGTCTCCCCAGGGGAGTCAGTCCTCGTCTCGAATGCGGGCATGCACTTGCGCTTTCCTCCAGAGCGGTAGCAGCAGTGTCACGCAGTCCGCCGCGTGGATCAAAGGATCTATGGTTTTCCCTCGAGTCTTTCCCACGAGGCTTTCCCACGACGCTTTCCCACAGGGCTGTCCCACGTGCACACGTGGTGGGAGTCGATCCTCGGCTTGAACGTCAAGGCAGTGCAGGGAAAACAGGTTCCTCTGGAATGGACTGACACATCTGGGGGACTCTTGGAATGGTGTCACGACCCTGGAGTTCATCTCGCCTTTCCTGTGGAGAACGCCTCCTCTTGAGATGCGACGGGAACGCCGGGAATTCTTTCCCTACGAAACAGGGAAAGGATCCCTCATCTCGAGCTAGGAGGCGGAAACGGGTCTCCCCTGGATGTGTGCGGGACCCCACGTGCTTCCTCTCGAGTGGAGACGGGTATGTGGGGGAACTTCTTGAGTTGCACCAATGGTGTGAAGGACCCTTTGGAAGTTCCAGTGGTTAGATGTGATTGGCCTCGAGAAGCCTCAGCGGAAATGGGCCTCATCTGGCCTGGAGGGCAAAACCTCCTGGATTTTCTCGAGTTGCGGCAGGTGCTCTCGACTTACGACGGGGACCTCAGGGACCCGCTCTGGTGGCCTCAGGAAAGGCCAGTCCCCATGCGAGTTCCTCGGGGGCGTCTCGGGATTCCTCTCCCGTCGATGCCGGGGCCTAAGACCTTGTGTGGAGTCGGGGCCGGAACCTGAGGATTCCTCTCCAGTGCTGACATGGATCTTGGGGTACTTCTGGAGTCTCCCCAGGGGAGTCAGTCCTCGTCTCGAATGCGGGCATGCACTTGCGCTTTCCTCCAGAGCGGTAGCAGCAGTGTCACGCAGTCCGCCGCGTGGATCAAAGGATCTATGGTTTTCCCTCGAGTCTTTCCCACGAGGCTTTCCCACGAGGCTTTCCCACAGGGCTGTCCCACGTGCACACGTGGTGGGAGTCGATCCTCGGCTTGAACGTCAAGGCAGTGCAGGGAAAACAGGTTCCTCTGGAATGGACTGACACATCTGGGGGACTCTTGGAATGGTGGCATGACCCTGGAGTTCCTCTCGCCTTTCCTGTGGAGAGCGCATCCTCTTGAGATGCGACGGGAACTCCGGGAATTCTTTCCCTACGAAACAGGGAAAGGATCCCTCATCTCGAGCTAGGAGGCGGAAACGGGGCTCCCCTGGATATGTGCGGGACCCCACGTGCTTCCTCTCAAGTGCAGACGGGTATGTCGGGGAACTTCTTGAGTTGCAGCAAGGGTGTGAAGGACCCTTTGGAAGTTCCAGTGGTTAGATGTGATTGGCTTCGAGAAGCCTCAGCGGAAATGGGCCTCATCTCGCCTGGAGGGCAAAACCTCCTGGATTTTCTCGAGTTGCGGCAGGTGCTCTCGACTTACGATGTGGACCTCAGGGACCCGCTCTGGTGGCCTCAGGAAAGGCCAGTCCCCATGCGAGTTCCTCGGGGGCCTCTCGGGATTCCTCTCCCGTCGATGCCGGGGCCTAAGACCTTGTGTGGAGTCGGGGCCGGAACCTGAGGATTCCTCTCCAGTGCTGACATGGATCTTGGGGTACTTCTGGAGTCTCCCCAGGGGAGTCAGTCCTCGTCTCGAATGCGGGCATGCACTTGCGCTTTCCTCCAGAGCGGTAGCAGCAGTGTCACGCAGTCCGCCGCGTGGATCAAAGGATCTATGGTTTTCCCTCGTGTCTTTCCCACGATGCTTTCCCACGAGGCTTTCCCACAGGGCTGTCCCACGTGCACACGTGGTGGGAGTCGATCCTCGGCTTGAACGTCAAGGCAGTGCAGGGAAAACAGGTTCCTCTGGAATGGACTGACACATCTGGGGGACTCTTGGAATGGTGGCACGACCCTGGAGTTCCTCTCGCCTTTCCTGTGGAGAGCGCCTCCTCTTGAGATGCGACGGGAACGCCGGGAATTCTTTCCCTACGAAACAGGGAAAGGATCCCTCATCTCGAGCTAAGAGGCGGAAACGGGGCTCCCCTGGATGTGTGCGGGACCCCACGTGCTTCCTCTCGAGTGCAGACGGGTATGTCGGGGAACTTCTTGAGTTGCAGCAAGGGTGTGAAGGACCCTTTGGAAGTTCCAGTGGTTAGATGTGATTGGCCTCGAGAAGCCTCAGCGGAAATGGGCCTCATCTCGCCTGGAGGGCAAAACCGCCTGGATTTTCTCGAGTTGCGGCAGGTGCTCTCGACTTACGACGAGGACCTCAGGGACCCGCTCTGGTGGCCTCAGGAAAGGCCAGTCCCCATGCGAGTTCCTCTGGGGATTCCTCTCCCATCGATTCCGGGGCCTAAGACCTTGTGTGGAGTCGGGGCCGGAACCTGAGGATTCCTCTCCAGTGCTGACATGGATCTTGGGGTACTTCTGGAGTCTCCCCAGGGGAGTCAGTCCTCGTCTCGAATGCGGGCATGCACTTGCGCTTTCCTCCAGAGCGGTAGCAGCAGTGTCACGCAGTCCGCCGCGTGGATCAAAGGATCTATGGTTTTCCCTCGAGTCTTTCCCACGAGGCTTTCCCACGAGGCTTTCCCACAGGGCTGTCCCACGTGCACACGTGGTGGGAGTCGATCCTCGGCTTGAACGTCAAGGCAGTGCAGGGAAAACAGGTTCCTCTGGAATGGACTGACACATCTGGGGGACTCTTGGAATGGTGGCATGACCCTGGAGTTCCTCTCGCATTTCCTGTGGAGAGCGCCTCCTCTTGAGATGTGACGGGAACGCCGGGAATTCTTTCCCTACGAAACAGGGAAAGGATCCCTCATCTCGAGCTAGGAGGCGGAAACGGGGCTCCCCTGGATGTGTGAGGGACCCCACGTGCTTCCTCTCGAGTGGAGACGGGTATGTCGGGGAACTTCTTGAGTTGCAGAAAGGGTGTGAAGGACCCTTTGGAAGTTCCAGTGGTTAGATGTGATTGGCCTCGAGAAGCCTCAGCGGAAATGGGCCTCATCTCGCCTGGAGGGCAAAACCTCCTGGATTTTCTCGAGTTGCGGCAGGTGCTCTCGACTTACGACGGGGACCTCAGGGACCCGCTCTGGTGGCCTCAGGAAAGGCCAGTCCAAATGCGAGTTCCTCGGGGGCCTCTCGGGATTCCTCTCCCGTCGATGCCGGGGCCTAAGACCTTGTGTGGAGTCGGGGCCGGAACCTGAGGATTTCTCTCCAGTGCTGACATGGATCTAGGAGGAACTTCTGGAGTCTCCCCAGGGGAGTCAGTCCTCGTCTCGAATGCGGGCATGCACTTGTGCTTTCCTCCAGAGCGGTAGCAGCAGTGTCACGCAGTCCGCCGCGTGGATCAAAGGATCTATGGTTTTCCCTCGAGTCTTTCCCACGAGGCTTTCACACGAGGCTTTCCCACAGGGCTGTCCCACGTGCACACGTGGTGGGACTCGATCCTCGGCTTGAACGTCAAGGCAGTGCAGGGAAAACAGGTTCCTCTGGAATGGACTGACACATCTGGGGGACTCTTGGAATGGTGGCATGACCCTGGAGTTCCTCTCGCCTTTCCTGTGGAGAGCGCCTCCTCTTGAGATGCGACGGGAACGCCGGGAATTCTTTCCCTACGAAACAGATAAAGGATCCCTCATCTCGAGCTAGGAGGCGGAAACGGGGCTCCCCTGGATGTGTGCGGGACCCCACGTGCTTCCCCTCGAGTGGAGACGGGTATGTCGGGGAACTTCTTGAGTTGCAGCAATGGTGTGAAGGACCCTTTGGAAGTTCCAGTGGTTAGATGTGATTGGCCTCGAGAAGCCTCAGCTGAAATGGGCCTCATCTCGCCTGGAGGGCAAAACCTCCTGGATTTTCTCGAGTTGCGGCAGGTGCTCTCGACTTACGACGGGGACCTCAGGGACCCGCTCTGGTGGCCTCAGGAAAGGCCAGTCCCCATGCGAGTTCCTCGGGGGCATCTCGGGATTCCTCTCCCTTCGATGCCGGGGCCTAAGACCTTGTGTGGAGTCGGGGCCGGAAACTGAGGATTCCTCTCCAGTGCTGACATGGATCTTGGGGTACTTCTGGAGTCTCCCCAGGGGAGTCAGTCCTCGTCTCGAATGCGGGCATGCACTTGCGCTTTCCTCCAGAGCGGTAGCAGCAGTGTCACGCAGTCCGCCGCGTGGATCAAAGGATCTATGATTTTCCCTCGAGTCTTTCCCACGAGGCTTTCCCACGAGGCTTTCCCACAGGGCTGTCCCACGTGCACACGTGGTGGGAGTCGATCCTCGGCTTGAACGTCAAGGCAGTGCAGGGAAAACAGGTTCCTCTGGAATGGACTGACACATCTGGGGGACTCTTGGAATGGTGGCACGACCCTGGAGTTCCTCTCGCCTTTCCTGTGGAGAGCGCCTCCTCTTGAGATGCGACGGGAACGCCGGGAATTCTTTCCCTACGAAACAGGGAAAGGATCCCTCATCTCGAGCTAGGAGGCGGAAACGGGGCTCCCCTGGATGTGTGCGGGACCCCACGTGCTTCCTCTCGAGTGCAGACTGGTATGTCGGGGAACTTCTTGAGTTGCAGCAAGGGTGTGAAGGACCCTTTGGAAGTTCCAGTGGTTAGATGTGATTGGCCTCGAGAAGCCTCAGCGGAAATGGGCCTCATCTCGCCTGGAGGGCAAAACCTCCTGGATTTTCTCGAGTTGCGGCAGGTGCTCTCGACTTACGACGGGGACCTCAGGGACCCGCTCTGGTGGCCTCAGGAAAGGCCAGTCCCCTTGCGAGTTCCTCGGGGGCCTCTCGGGATTCCTCTCCCGTCGATGCCGGGGCCTAAGACCTTGTGTGGAGTCGGGGCCGGAACCTGAGGATTCCTCTCCAGTGCTGACATGGATCTTGGGGTACTTCTGGAGTCTCCTCAGGGGAGTCAGTCCTCGTCTCGAATGCGGGCATGCACTTGCGCTTTCCTCCAGAGCGGTAGCAGCAGTGTCACGCAGTCCGCCGCGTGGATCAAAGGATCTATGGTTTTCCCTCGAGTCTTTCCCACGAGGCTTTCCCACGACGCTTTCCCACAGGGCTGTCCCACGTGCACACGTGGTGGGAGTCGATCCTCGGCTTGAACGTCAAGGCAGTGCAGGGAAAACAGGTTCCTCTGGAATGGACTGACACTTCTGGGGGACTCTTGGAATGGTGTCACGACCCTGGAGTTCCTCTCGCCTTTCCTGTGGAGAGCGCCTCCTCTTGAGATGCGACGGGAACGCCGGGAATTCTTTCCCTACGAAACAGGGAAAGGAACCCTCATCTCGAGCTAGGAGGCGGAAACGGGTCTCCCCTGGATGTGTGCGGGACCCCACGTGCTTCCTCTCGAGTGGAGACGGGTATGTCGGGGAACTTCTTGAGTTGCAGCAATGGTGTGAAGGACCCTTTGGAAGTTCCAGTGGTTAGATGTGATTGGCCTCGAGAAGCCTCAGCGGAAATGGGCCTCATCTGGCCTGGAGGGCAAAACCTCCTGGATTTTCTCGAGTTGCGGCAGGTGCTCTCGACTTACGATGGGGACCTCAGGGAACCGCTCTGGTGGCCTCAGGAAAGGCCAGTCCCCATGCGAGTTCCTCGGGGGCGTCTCGGGATTCCTCTCCCGTCGATGCCGGGGCCTAAGACCTTGTGTGGAGTCGGGGCCGGAACCTGAGGATTCCTCTCCAGTGCTGACATGGATCTTGGGGTACTTCTGGAGTCTCCCCAGGGGAGTCAGTCCTCGTCTCGAATGCGGGCATGCACTTGCGCTTTCCTCCAGAGCGGTAGCAGCAGTGTCACGCAGTCCGCCGCGTGGATCAAAGGATCTATGGTTTTCCCTCGAGTCTTTCCCACGAGGCTTTCCCACGAGGCTTTCCCACAGGGCTGTCCCACGTGCACACGTGGTGGGAGTCGATCCTCGGCTTGAACGTCAAGGCAGTGCAGGGAAAACAGGTTCCTCTGGAATGGACTGACACATCTGGGGGACTCTTGGAATGGTGGCACGACCCTGGAGTTCCTCTCGCCTTTCCTGTGGAGAGCGCCTCCTCTTGAGATGCGACGGGAACGCCGGGAATTCTTTCGCTACGAAACAGGGAAAGGATCCCTCATCTCGAGCTAGGAGGCGGAAACGGGGCTCCCCTGGATGTGTGCGGGACCCCACGTGCTTCCTCTCGAGTGCAGACTGGTATGTCGGGGAACTTCTTGAGTTGCAGCAAGGGTGTGAAGGACCCTTTGGAAGTTCCAGTGGTTAGATGTGATTGGCCTCGAGAAGCCTCAGCGGAAATGGGCCTCATCTCGCCTGGAGGGCAAAACCTCCTGGATTTTCTCGAGTTGCGGCAGGTGCTCTCGACTTACGACGGGGACCTCAGGGACCCGCTCTGGTGGCCTCAGGAAAGGCCAGTCCCCTTGCGAGTTCCTCGGGGGCCTCTCGGGATTCCTCTCCCGTCGATGCCGGGGCCTAATACCTTGTGTGGAGTCGGGGCCGGAACCTGAGGATTCCTCTCCAGTGCTGACATGGATCTTGGGGTACTTCTGGAGTCTCCTCAGGGGAGTCAGTCCTCGTCTCGAATGCGGGCATGCACTTGCGCTTTCCTCCAGAGCGGTAGCAGCAGTGTCACGCAGTCCGCCGCGTGGATCAAAGGATCTATGGTTTTCCCTCGAGTCTTTCCCACGAGGCTTTCCCACGACGCTTTCCCACAGGGCTGTCCCACGTGCACACGTGGTGGGAGTCGATCCTCGGCTTGAACGTCAAGGCAGTGCAGGGAAAACAGGTTCCTCTGGAATGGACTGACACTTCTGGGGGACTCTTGGAATGGTGTCACGACCCTGGAGTTCCTCTCGCCTTTCCTGTGGAGAGCGCCTCCTCTTGAGATGCGACGGGAACGCCGGGAATTCTTTCCCTACGAAACAGGGAAAGGAACCCTCATCTCGAGCTAGGAGGCGGAAACGGGTCTCCCCTGGATGTGTGCGGGACCCCACGTGCTTCCTCTCGAGTGGAGACGGGTATGTCGGGGAACTTCTTGAGTTGCAGCAATGGTGTGAAGGACCCTTTGGAAGTTCCAGTGGTTAGATGTGATTGGCCTCGAGAAGCCTCAGCGGAAATGGGCCTCATCTGGCCTGGAGGGCAAAACCTCCTGGATTTTCTCGAGTTGCGGCAGGTGCTCTCGACTTACGATGGGGACCTCAGGGAACCGCTCTGGTGGCCTCAGGAAAGGCCAGTCCCCATGCGAGTTCCTCTGGGGATTCCTCTCCCATCGATTCCGGGGCCTAAGACCTTGTGTGGAGTCGGGGCCGGAACCTGAGGATTCCTCTCCAGTGCTGACATGGATCTTGGGGTACTTCTGGAGTCTCCCCAGGGGAGTCAGTCCTCGTCTCGAATGCGGGCATGCACTTGCGCTTTCCTCCAGAGCGGTAGCAGCAGTGTCACGCAGTCCGCCGCGTGGATCAAAGGATCTATGGTTTTCCCTCGAGTCTTTCCCACGAGGCTTTCCCACGAGGCTTTCCCACAGGGCTGTCCCACGTGCACACGTGGTGGGAGTCGATCCTCGGCTTGAACGTCAAGGCAGTGCAGGGAAAACAGGTTCCTCTGGAATGGACTGACACATCTGGGGGACTCTTGGAATGGTGGCATGACCCTGGAGTTCCTCTCGCATTTGCTGTGGAGAGCGCCTCCTCTTGAGATGTGACGGGAACGCCGGGAATTCTTTCCCTACGAAACAGGGAAAGGATCCCTCATCTCGAGCTAGGAGGCGGAAACGGGGCTCCCCTGGATGTGTGAGGGACCCCACGTGCTTCCTCTCGAGTGGAGACGGGTATGTCGGGGAACTTCTTGAGTTGCAGAAAGGGTGTGAAGGACCCTTTGGAAGTTCCAGTGGTTAGATGTGATTGGCCTCGAGAAGCCTCAGCGGAAATGGGCCTCATCTCGCCTGGAGGGCAAAACCTCCTGGATTTTCTCGAGTTGCGGCAGGTGCTCTCGACTTACGACGGGGACCTCAGGGACCCGCTCTGGTGGCCTCAGGAAAGGCCAGTCCAAATGCGAGTTCCTCGGGGGCCTCTCGGGATTCCTCTCCCGTCGATGCCGGGGCCTAAGACCTTGTGTGGAGTCGGGGCCGGAACCTGAGGATTTCTCTCCAGTGCTGACATGGATCTAGGAGGAACTTCTGGAGTCTCCCCAGGGGAGTCAGTCCTCGTCTCGAATGCGGGCATGCACTTGTGCTTTCCTCCAGAGTGGTAGCAGCAGTGTCACGCAGTCCGCCGCGTGGATCAAAGGATCTATGGTTTTCCCTCGAGTCTTTCCCACGAGGCTTTCACACGAGGCTTTCCCACAGGGCTGTCCCACGTGCACACGTGGTGGGACTCGATCCTCGGCTTGAACGTCAAGGCAGTGCAGGGAAAACAGGTTCCTCTGGAATGGACTGACACATCTGGGGGACTCTTGGAATGGTGGCATGACCCTGGAGTTCCTCTCGCCTTTCCTGTGGAGAGCGCCTCCTCTTGAGATGCGACGGGAACGCCGGGAATTCTTTCCCTACGAAACAGATAAAGGATCCCTCATCTCGAGCTAGGAGGCGGAAACGGGGCTCCCCTGGATGTGTGCGGGACCCCACGTGCTTCCCCTCGAGTGGAGACGGGTATGTCGGGGAACTTCTTGAGTTGCAGCAATGGTGTGAAGGACCCTTTGGAAGTTCCAGTGGTTAGATGTGATTGGCCTCGAGAAGCCTCAGCGGAAATGGGCCTCATCTCGCCTGGAGGGCAAAACCTCCTTGATTTTCTCGAGTTGCGGCAGGTGCTCTCGACTTACGACGGGGACCTCAGGGACCCGCTCTGGTGGCCTCAGGAAAGGCCAGTCCCCATGCGAGTTCCTCGGGGGCATCTCGGGATTCCTCTCCCTTCCATGCCGGGGCCTAAGACCTTGTGTGGAGTCGGGGCCGGAAACTGAGGATTCCTCTCCAGTGCTGACATGGATCTTGGGGTACTTCTGGAGTCTCCCCAGGGGAGTCAGTCCTCGTCTCGAATGCGGGCATGCACTTGCGCTTTCCTCCAGAGCGGTAGCAGCAGTGTCACGCAGTCCGCCGCGTGGATCAAAGGATCTATGATTTTCCCTCGAGTCTTTCCCACGAGGCTTTCCCACGAGGCTTTCCCACAGGGCTGTCCCACGTGCACACGTGGTGGGAGTCGATCCTCGGCTTGAACGTCAAGGCAGTGCAGGGAAAACAGGTTCCTCTGGAATGGACTGACACATCTGGGGGACTCTTGGAATGGTGGCACGACCCTGGAGTTCCTCTCGCCTTTCCTGTGGAGAGCGCCTCCTCTTGAGATGCGACGGGAACGCCGGGAATTCTTTCCCTACGAAACAGGGAAAGGATCCCTCATCTCGAGCTAGGAGGCGGAAACGGGGCTCCCCTGGATGTGTGCGGGACCCCACGTGCTTCCTCTCGAGTGCAGACTGGTATGTCGGGGAACTTCTTGAGTTGCAGCAAGGGTGTGAAGGACCCTTTGGAAGTTCCAGTGGTTAGATGTGATTGGCCTCGAGAAGCCTCAGCGGAAATGGGCCTCATCTCGCCTGGAGGGCAAAACCTCCTGGATTTTCTCGAGTTGCGGCAGGTGCTCTCGACTTACGACGGGGACCTCAGGGACCCGCTCTGGTGGCCTCAGGAAAGGCCAGTCCCCTTGCGAGTTCCTCGGGGGCCTCTCGGGATTCCTCTCCCGTCGATGCCGGGGCCTAAGACCTTGTGTGGAGTCGGGGCCGGAACCTGAGGATTCCTCTCCAGTGCTGACATGGATCTTGGGGTACTTCTGGAGTCTCCTCAGGGGAGTCAGTCCTCGTCTCGAATGCGGGCATGCACTTGCGCTTTCCTCCAGAGCGGTAGCAGCAGTGTCACGCAGTCCGCCGCGTGGATCAAAGGATCTATGGTTTTCCCTCGAGTCTTTCCCACGAGGCTTTCCCACGACGCTTTCCCACAGGGCTGTCCCACGTGCACACGTGGTGGGAGTCGATCCTCGGCTTGAACGTCAAGGCAGTGCAGGGAAAACAGGTTCCTCTGGAATGGACTGACACTTCTGGGGGACTCTTGGAATGGTGTCACGACCCTGGAGTTCCTCTCGCCTTTCCTGTGGAGAGCGCCTCCTCTTGAGATGCGACGGGAACGCCGGGAATTCTTTCCCTACGAAACAGGGAAAGGAACCCTCATCTCGAGCTAGGAGGCGGAAACGGGTCTCCCCTGGATGTGTGCGGGACCCCACGTGCTTCCTCTCGAGTGGAGACGGGTATGTCGGGGAACTTCTTGAGTTGCAGCAATGGTGTGAAGGACCCTTTGGAAGTTCCAGTGGTTAGATGTGATTGGCCTCGAGAAGCCTCAGCGGAAATGGGCCTCATCTGGCCTGGAGGGCAAAACCTCCTGGATTTTCTCGAGTTGCGGCAGGTGCTCTCGACTTACGATGGGGACCTCAGGGAACCGCTCTGGTGGCCTCAGGAAAGGCCAGTCCCCATGCGAGTTCCTCGGGGGCGTCTCGGGATTCCTCTCCCGTCGATGCCGGGGCCTAAGACCTTGTGTGGAGTCGGGGCCGGAACCTGAGGATTCCTCTCCAGTGCTGACATGGATCTTGGGGTACTTCTGGAGTCTCCCCAGGGGAGTCAGTCCTCGTCTCGAATGCGGGCATGCACTTGCGCTTTCCTCCAGAGCGGTAGCAGCAGTGTCACGCAGTCCGCCGCGTGGATCAAAGGATCTATGGTTTTCCCTCGAGTCTTTCCCACGAGGCTTTCCCACGAGGCTTTCCCACAGGGCTGTCCCACGTGCACACGTGGTGGGAGTCGATCCTCGGCTTGAACGTCAAGGCAGTGCAGGGAAAACAGGTTCCTCTGGAATGGACTGACACATCTGGGGGACTCTTGGAATGGTGGCACGACCCTGGAGTTCCTCTCGCCTTTCCTGTGGAGAGCGCCTCCTCTTGAGATGCGACGGGAACGCCGGGAATTCTTTCGCTACGAAACAGGGAAAGGATCCCTCATCTCGAGCTAGGAGGCGGAAACGGGGCTCCCCTGGATGTGTGCGGGACCCCACGTGCTTCCTCTCGAGTGCAGACTGGTATGTCGGGGAACTTCTTGAGTTGCAGCAAGGGTGTGAAGGACCCTTTGGAAGTTCCAGTGGTTAGATGTGATTGGCCTCGAGAAGCCTCAGCGGAAATGGGCCTCATCTCGCCTGGAGGGCAAAACCTCCTGGATTTTCTCGAGTTGCGGCAGGTGCTCTCGACTTACGACGGGGACCTCAGGGACCCGCTCTGGTGGCCTCAGGAAAGGCCAGTCCCCTTGCGAGTTCCTCGGGGGCCTCTCGGGATTCCTCTCCCGTCGATGCCGGGGCCTAATACCTTGTGTGGAGTCGGGGCCGGAACCTGAGGATTCCTCTCCAGTGCTGACATGGATCTTGGGGTACTTCTGGAGTCTCCTCAGGGGAGTCAGTCCTCGTCTCGAATGCGGGCATGCACTTGCGCTTTCCTCCAGAGCGGTAGCAGCAGTGTCACGCAGTCCGCCGCGTGGATCAAAGGATCTATGGTTTTCCCTCGAGTCTTTCCCACGAGGCTTTCCCACGACGCTTTCCCACAGGGCTGTCCCACGTGCACACGTGGTGGGAGTCGATCCTCGGCTTGAACGTCAAGGCAGTGCAGGGAAAACAGGTTCCTCTGGAATGGACTGACACATCTGGGGGACTCTTGGAATGGTGTCACGACCCTGGAGTTCCTCTCGCCTTTCCTGTGGAGAGCGCCTCCTCTTGAGATGCGACGGGAACGCCGGGAATTCTTTCCCTACGAAACAGGGAAAGGAACCCTCATCTCGAGCTAGGAGGCGGAAACGGGTCTCCCCTGGATGTGTGCGGGACCCCACGTGCTTCCTCTCGAGTGGAGACGGGTATGTCGGGGAACTTCTTGAGTTGCAGCAATGGTGTGAAGGACCCTTTGGAAGTTCCAGTGGTTAGATGTGATTGGCCTCGAGAAGCCTCAGCGGAAATGGGCCTCATCTGGCCTGGAGGGCAAAACCTCCTGGATTTTCTCGAGTTGCGGCAGGTGCTCTCGACTTACGATGGGGACCTCAGGGAACCGCTCTGGTGGCCTCAGGAAAGGCCAGTCCCCATGCGAGTTCCTCGGGGGCGTCTCGGGATTCCTCTCCCGTCGATGCCGGGGCCTAAGACCTTGTGTGGAGTCGGGGCCGGAACCTGAGGATTCCTCTCCAGTGCTGACATGGATCTTGGGGTACTTCTGGAGTCTCCCCAGGGGAGTCAGTCCTCGTCTCGAATGCGGGCATGCACTTGCGCTTTCCTCCAGAGCGGTAGCAGCAGTGTCACGCAGTCCGCCGCGTGGATCAAAGGATCTATGGTTTTCCCTCGAGTCTTTCCCACGAGGCTTTCCCACGAGGCTTTCCCACAGGGCTGTCCCACGTGCACACGTGGTGGGAGTCGATCCTCGGCTTGAACGTCAAGGCAGTGCAGGGAAAACAGGTTCCTCTGGAATGGACTGACACATCTGGGGGACTCTTGGAATGGTGGCACGACCCTGGAGTTCCTCTCGCCTTTCCTGTGGAGAGCGCCTCCTCTTGAGATGCGACGGGAACGCCTTGAATTCTTTCCCTACGAAACAGGGAAAGGATCCCTCATCTCGAGCTAGGAGGCGGAAACGGGGCTCCCCTGGATGTGTGCGGGACCCCACGTGCTTCCTCTCGAGTGGAGACGGGTATGTCGGGTAACTTCTTGAGTTGCAGCAAGGGTGTGAAGGACCCTTTGGAAGTTCCAGTGGTTAGATGTGATTGGCCTCGAGAAGCCTCAGCGGAAATGGGCCTCATCTCGCCTGGAGGGCAAAACCTCCTGGATTTTCTCGAGTTGCGGCAGGTGCTCTCGACTTACGACGGGGACCTCAGGGACCCGCTCTGGTGGCCTCAGGAAAGGCCAGTCCCCATGCGAGTTCCTCGGGGGCCTCTCGGGTTTCCTCTCCCGTCGATGCCGGGGCCTAAGACCTTGTGTGGAGTCGGGGCCGGAACCTGAGGATTCCTCTCCAGTGCTGACATGGATCTTGGGGTACTTCTGGAGTCTCCCCAGGGGAGTCAGTCCTCGTCTCGAATGCGGGCATGCACTTGCGCTTTCCTCCAGAGCGGTAGCAGCAGTGTCACGCAGTCCGCCGCGTGGATCAAAGGATCTATGGTTTTCCCTCGAGTCTTTCCCACGAGGCTTTCCCACGACGCTTTCCCACAGGGCTGTCCCACGTGCACACGTTGTGGGAGTCGATCCTCGGCTTGAACGTCAAGGCAGTGCAGGGAAAACAGGTTCCTCTGGAATGGACTGACACATCTGGGGGACTCTTGGAATGGTGGCATGACCCTGGAGTTCCTCTCGCCTTTCCTGTGGAGAGCGCCTCCTCTTGAGATGCGACGGGAACGCCGGGAATTCTTTCCCTACGAAACAGGGAAAGGATCCCTCATCTCGAGCTAGGAGGCGGAAACGGGGCTCCCCTGGATGTGTGCGGGACACCACGTGCTTCCTCTCGAGTGCAGACGGGTATGTCGGGGAACTTCTTGAGTTGCAGCAAGGGTGTGAAGGACCCTTTGGAAGTTCCAGTGGTTAGATGTGATTGGCCTCGAGAAGCCTCAGCGGAAATGGGCCTCATCTCGCCTGGAGGGCAAAACCTCCTGGATTTTCTCGAGTTGCGGCAGGTACTCTCGACTTACGACGGGGACCTCAGGGACCCGCTCTGGTGGCCTCAGGAAAGGCCAGTCCCCATGCGAGTTCCTCGGGGGCCTCTAGGGATTCCTCTCCCGTCGATGCCGGGGCCTAAGACCTTGTGTGGAGTCGTGGCCGGAACCTGAGGATTCCTCTCCAGTGCTGACATGGATCTTGGGGTACTTCTGGAGTCTCCCCAGGGGAGTCAGTCCTCGTCTCGAATGCGGGCCTGCACTTGCGCTTTCCTCCAGAGCGGTAGCAGCAGTGTCACGCAGTCCGCCGCGTGGATCAAAGGATCTATGGTTTTCCCTCGAGTCTTTCCCACGAGGCTTTCCCACGAGGCTTTCCCACAGGGCTGTCCCACGTGCACACGTGGTGGGACTCGATCCTCGGCTTGAACGTCAAGGCAGTGCAGGGAAAACAGGTTCCTCTGGAATGGACTGACACATCTGGGGGACTCTTGGAATGGTGGCACGACCCTGGAGTTCCTCTCGCCTTTCCTGTGGAGAGCGCCTCCTCTTGAGATGCGACGGGAACGCCGGGAATTCTTTCCCTACGAAACAGGGAAAGGATCCCTCATCTCGAGCTAGGAGGCGGAAACGGGTCTCCGCTGGATGTGTGCGGGACCCCACGTGCTTCCTCTCGCGTGGAGACGGGTATGTGGGGGAACTTCTTGAGTTGCAGCAATGGTGTGAAGGACCCTTTGGAAGTTCCAGTGGTTAGATGTGATTGGCCTCGAGAAGCCTCAGCGGAAATGGGCCTCATCTCGCCTGGAGGGCAAAACCTCCTGGATTTTCTCGAGTTGCGGCAGGTGCTCTCGACTTACGACGGGGACCTCAGGGACCCGCTCTGGTGGCCTCAGGAAAGGCCAGTCCCCATGCGAGTTCCTCGGGGGCCTCTCGGGTTTCCTCTCCCGTCGATGCCGGGGCCTAAGACCTTGTGTGGAGTCGGGGCCGGAACCTGAGGATTCCTCTCCAGTGCTGACATGGATCTTGGGGTACTTCTGGAGTCTCCCCAGGGGAGTCAGTCCTCGTCTCGAATGCGGGCATGCACTTGCGCTTTCCTCCAGAGCGGTAGCAGCAGTGTCACGCAGTCCGCCGCGTGGATCAAAGGATCTATGGTTTTCCCTCGAGTCTTTCCCACGAGGCTTTCCCACGAGGCTTTCCCACAGGGCTGTCCCACGTGCACACGTGGTGGGAGTCGATCCTCGGCTTGAACGTCAAGGCAGTGCAGGGAAAACAGGTTCCTCTGGAATGGACTGACACATCTGGGGGACTCTTGGAATGGTGGCACGACCCTGGAGTTCCTCTCGCCTTTCCTGTGGAGAGCGCCTCCTCTTGAGATGCGACGGGAACGCCGGGAATTCTTTCCCTACGAAACAGGGAAAGGATCCCTCATCTCGAGCTAGGAGGCGGAAACGGGTCTCCCCTGGATGTGTGCGGGACCCCACGTGCTTCCTCTCGCGTGGAGACGGGTATGTGGGGGAACTTCTTGAGTTGCAGCAATGGTGTGAAGGACCCTTTGGAAGTTCCAGTGGTTAGATGTGATTGGCCTCGAGAAGCCTCAGCGGAAATGGGCCTCATCTCGCCTGGAGGGCAAAACCTCCTGGATTTTCTCGAGTTGCGGCAGGTGCTCTCGACTTACGACGGGGACCTCAGGGACCCGCTCTGGTGGCCTCAGGAAAGGCCAGTCCCCATGCGAGTTCCTCGGGGGCCTCTCGGGTTTCCTCTCCCGTCGATGCCGGGGCCTAAGACCTTGTGTGGAGTCGGGGCCGGAACCTGAGGATTCCTCTCCAGTGCTGACATGGATCTTGGGGTACTTCTGGAGTCTCCCCAGGGGAGTCAGTCCTCGTCTCGAATGCGGGCATGCACTTGCGCTTTCCTCCAGAGCGGTAGCAGCAGTGTCACGCAGTCCGCCGCGTGGATCAAAGGATCTATGGTTTTCCCTCGAGTCTTTCCCACGAGGCTTTCCCACGAGGCTTTCCCACAGGGCTGTCCCACGTGCACACGTGGTGGGAGTCGATCCTCGGCTTGAACGTCAAGGCAGTGCAGGGAAAACAGGTTCCTCTGGAATGGACTGACACATCTGGGGGACTCTTGGAATGGTGGCATGACCCTGGAGTTCCTCTCGCCTTTCCTGTGGAGAGCGCCTCCTCTTGAGATGCGACGGGAACGCCGGGAATTCTTTCCCTACGAAACAGGGAAAGGATCCCTCATCTCGAGCTAGGAGGCGGAAACGGGGCTCCCCTGGATGTGTGCGGGACACCACGTGCTTCCTCTCGAGTGCAGACGGGTATGTCGGGGAACTTCTTGAGTTGCAGCAAGGGTGTGAAGGACCCTTTGGAAGTTCCAGTGGTTAGATGTGATTGGCCTCGAGAAGACTCAGCGGAAATGGGCCTCATCTCGCCTGGAGGGCAAAACCTCCTGGATTTTCTCGAGTTGCGGCAGGTGCTCTCGACTTACGACGGGGACCTCAGGGACCCGCTCTGGTGGCCTGAGGAAAGGCCAGTCCGCATGCGAGTTCCTCGGGGGCCTCTCGGGATTCCTCTCCCGTCGATGCCGGGGCCTAAGACCTTGTGTGGAGTCGGGGCCGGATCCTGAGGATTCCTCTCCAGTGCTGACATGGATCTTGGGGTACTTCTGGAGTCTCCCCAGGGGAGTCAGTCCTCGTCTCGAATGCGGGCATGCACTTGCGCTTTCCTCCAGAGCGGTAGCAGCAGTGTCACGCAGTCCGCCGCGTGGATCAAAGGATCTATGGTTTTCCCTCGAGTCTTTCCCACGAGGCTTTCCCACGAGGCTTTCCCACAGGGCTGTCCCACGTGCACACGTGGTGGGAGTCGATCCTCGGCTTGAACGTCAAGGCAGTGCAGGGAAAACAGGTTCCTCTGGAATGGACTGACACATCTGTGGGACTCTTGGAATGGTGTCACGACCCTGGAGTTCCTCTCGCCTTTCCTGTGGAGAGCGCCTCCTCTTGAGATGCGACCGGATCGCCGGGAATTCTTTCCCTTCGAAACAGGGAAAGGATCCCTCATCTCGAGATAGGAGGCGGAAACGGGGCTCCCCTGGATGTGTGCGGGAAACCACGTGCTTCCTCTCGAGTGGAGACGGGTATGTCGGGGAACTTCTTGAGTTGCAGCAAGGGTGTGAAGGACCCTTTGGAAGTTCCAGTGGTTAGATGTGATTGGCCTCGAGAAGCCTCAGCGGAAATGGGCATCATCTCGCCTGGAGGGCAAAACCTCCTGGATTTTCTCGAGTTGCGGCAGGTGCTCTCGACTTACGACGGGGACCTCAGGGACCCGCTCTGGTGGCCTCAGGAAAGGCCAGTCCCCATGCGAGTTCCTCGGGGGCCTCTCGGGATTCCTCTCCCGTCGATGCCGGGGCCTAAGACCTTGTGTAGAGTCGGGGCCGGATCCTGAGGATTCCTCTCCAGTGCTGACATGGATCTTGGGGTACTTCTGGAGTCTCCCCAGGGGAGTCAGTCCTCGTCTCGAATGCGGGCATGCACTTGCGCTTTCCTCCAGAGCGGTAGCAGCATTGTCACGCAGTCCGCCGCGTGGATCAAAGGATCTATGGTTTTCCCTCGAGTCTTTCCCACGAGGCTTTCCCACGAGGCTTTCCCACAGGGCTGTCCCACGTGCACACGTGGTGGGAGTCGATCCTCGGCTTGAACGTCAAGGCAGTGCAGGGAAAACAGGTTCCTCTGGAATGGACTGACACATCTGGGGGACTCTTGGAATGGTGTCTCGACCCTGGAGTTCCTCTCGCCTTTCCTGTGGAGAGCGCCTCCTCTTGAGATGCGACGGGAACACCGGGAATTCTTTCCCTACGAAACAGGGAAAGGATCCCTCATCTCGAGCTAGGAGGCGGAAACGGGGCTCCCCTGGATGTGTGCGATACCCCACGTGCTTCCTCTCGAGTGGAGACGGGTATGTCGGTGAACTTCTTGAGTTGCAGCAAGGGTGTGAAGGACCCTTTGGAAGTTCCAGTGGTTAGATGTGATTGGCCTCGAGAAGCCTCAGCGGAAATCGGCCTCATCTCGCCTGGAGGGCAAAACCTCCTGGATTTTCTCGAGTTGAGGCAGGTGCTCTCGACTTACGACGGGGACCTCAGGGACCCCCTCTGGTGGCCTCAGGAAAGGCCAGTCCCGATGGGAGTTCCTCGGGGGCCTCTCTGGATTCCTCTCCCGTCGATGCCGGGGCCTAAGACCTTGTGTGGAGTCGGGGCCGGAACCTGAGGATTCCTCTCCAGTGCTGACATGGATCTTGGGGTACTTCTGGAGTCTGCCCAGGGGAGTCAGTCCTCGTCTCGAATGCGGGCATGCACTTGCGCTTTCCTCCAGAGCGGTAGCAGCAGTGTCACGCAGTCCGCCGCGTGGATCAAAGGATCTATGGTTTTCCCTCGAGTCTTTCCCACGAGGCTTTCCCACGAGGCTTTCCCACAGGGCTGTCCCACGTGCACACGTGGTGGGAGTCGATCCTCGGCTTGAACGTCAAGGCAGTGCAGGGAAAACAGGTTCCTCTGGAATGGACTGACACATCTGTGGGACTCTTGGAATGGTGTCACGACCCTGGAGTTCCTCTCGCCTTTCCTGTGGAGAGCGCCTCCTCTTGAGATGCGACCGGATCGCCGGGAATTCTTTCCCTTCGAAACAGGGAAAGGATCCCTCATCTCGAGCTAGGAGGCGGAAACGGGGCTCCCCTGGATGTGTGCGGGAAACCACGTGCTTCCTCTCGAGTGGAGACGGGTATGTCGGGGAACTTCTTGAGTTGCAGCAAGGGTGTGAAGGACCCTTTGGAAGTTCCAGTGGTTAGATGTGATTGGCCTCGAGAAGCCTCAGCGGAAATGGGCATCATCTCGCCTGGAGGGCAAAACCTCCTGGATTTTCTCGAGTTGCGGCAGGTGCTCTCGACTTACGACGGGGACCTCAGGGACCCGCTCTGGTGGCCTCAGGAAAGGCCAGTCCCCATGCGAGTTCCTCGGGGGCCTCTCGGGATTCCTCTCCCGTCGATGCCGGGGCCTAAGACCTTGTGTAGAGTCGGGGCCGGATCCTGAGGATTCCTCTCCAGTGCTGACATGGATCTTGGGGTACTTCTGGAGTCTCCCCAGGGGAGTCAGTCCTCGTCTCGAATGCGGGCATGCACTTGCGCTTTCCTCCAGAGCGGTAGCAGCATTGTCACGCAGTCCGCCGCGTGGATCAAAGGATCTATGGTTTTCCCTCGAGTCTTTCCCACGAGGCTTTCCCACGAGGCTTTCCCACAGGGCTGTCCCACGTGCACACGTGGTGGGAGTCGATCCTCGGCTTGAACGTCAAGGCAGTGCAGGGAAAACAGGTTCCTCTGGAATGGACTGACACATCTGGGGGACTCTTGGAATGGTGTCTCGACCCTGGAGTTCCTCTCGCCTTTCCTGTGGAGAGCGCCTCCTCTTGAGATGCGACGGGAACACCGGGAATTCTTTCCCTACGAAACAGGGAAAGGATCCCTCATCTCGAGCTAGGAGGCGGAAACGAGGCTCCCCTGGATGTGTGCGATACCCCACGTGCTTCCTCTCGAGTGGAGACGGGTATGTCGGGGAACTTCTTGAGTTGCAGCAAGGGTGTGAAGGACCCTTTGGAAGTTCCAGTGGTTAGATGTGATTGGCCTCGAGAAGCCTCAGCGGAAATCGGCCTCATCTCGCCTGGAGGGCAAAACCTCCTGGATTTTCTCGAGTTGCGGCAGGTGCTCTCGACTTACGACGGGGACCTCAGGGACCCCCTCTGGTGGCCTCAGGAAAGGCCAGTCCCGATGGGAGTTCCTCGGGGGCCTCTCTGGATTCCTCTCCCGTCGATGCCGGGGCCTAAGACCTTGTGTGGAGTCGGGGCCGGAACCTGAGGATTCCTCTCCAGTGCTGACATGGATCTTGGGGTACTTCTGGAGTCTGCCCAGGGGAGTCAGTCCTCGTCTCGAATGCGGGCATGCACTTGCGCTTTCCTCCAGAGCGGTAGCAGCAGTGTCACGCAGTCCGCCGCGTGGATCAAAGGATCTATGGTTTTCCCTCGAGTCTTTCCCACGAGGCTTTCCCACGAGGCTTTCCCACAGGGCTGGCCCACGTGCACACGTGGTGGGAGTCGATCCTCGGCTTGAACGTCAAGGCAGTGCAGGGAAAACAGGTTCCTCTGGAATGAACTGACACATCTGGGGGACTCTTGGAATGGTGTCACGACCCTGGAGTTCCTCTCGCCTTTCCTGTGGAGAGCGCCTCCTCTTGAGATGCGACGGGAACGCCTGGAATTCTTTTCCTACGAAACAGGGAAAGGATCCCTCATCTCGAGCTAGGAGGCGGAAACGGGGCTCCCCTGGATGTGTGCGGGAAACCACGTGCTTCCTCTCGAGTGGAGACGGGTATGTCGGGGAACTTCTTGAGTTGCAGCAAGGGTGTGAAGGACCCTTTGGAAGTTTCAGTGGTTAGATGTGATTGGCCTCGAGAAGCCTCAGCGGAAATGGGCCTCATCTCGCCTGGAGGGCAAAACCTCCTGGATTTTCTCGAGTTGCGGCAGGTGCTCTCGACTTACGACGGGGACCTCAGGGAACCGCTCTGGTGGCCTCAGGAAAGGCCAGTCCCCATGCGAGTTCCTCGGGGGCGTCTCGGAATTCCTCTCCCGTCGATGCCGGGGCCTAAGACCTTGTGTGGAGTCGGGGCCGGAACCTGAGGATTTCTCTCCAGTGCTGACATGGATCTAGGGGGAACTTCTGGAGTCTCCCCAGGGGAGTCAGTCCTCGTCTCGAATGCGGGCATGCACTTGCGCTTTCCTCCAGAGTGGTAGCAGCAGTGTCACGCAGTCCGCCGCGTGGATCAAAGGATCTATGGTTTTCCCTCGAGTCTTTCCCACGAGGCTTTCACACGAGGCTTTCCCACAGGGCTGTCCCACGTGCACACGTGGTGGGACTCGATCCTCGGCTTGAACGTCAAGGCAGTGCAGGGAAAACAGGTTCCTCTGGAATGGACTGACACATCTGGGGGACTCTTGGAATGGTGGCATGACCCTGGAGTTCCTCTCGCCTTTCCTGTGGAGAGCGCCTCCTCTTGAGATGCGACGGGAACGCCGGGAATTCTTTCCCTATGAAACAGATAAAGGATCCCTCATCTCGAGCTAGGAGGCGGAAACGGGGCTCCCCTGGATGTGTGCGGGACCCCACGTGCTTCCCCTCGAGTGGAGACGGGTATGTCGGGGAACTTCTTGAGTTGCAGCAATGGTGTGAAGGACCCTTTGGAAGTTCCAGTGGTTAGATGTGATTGGCCTCGAGAAGCCTCAGCGGAAATGGGCCTCATCTCGCCTGGAGGGCAAAACCTCCTGGATTTTCTCGAGTTGCGGCAGGTGCTCTCGACTGACGACGGGGACCTCAGGGACACGCTCTGGTGGCCTCAGGAAAGGCCAGTCACCATGCGAGTTCCTCGGGGGCGTCTCGGGATTCCTCTCCCGTCGATGCCGGGGCCTAAGACCTTGTGTGGAGTCGGGGCCGGAATCTGAGGATTCCTCTCCAGTGCTGACATAGATCTTGGGGTACTTCTGGAGTCTCCCCAGGGGAGTCAGTCCTCGTCTCGAATGCGGGCATGCACTTGCGCTTTCCTCCAGAGCGGTAGCAGCAGTGTCACGCAGTCCGCCGCGTGGATCAAAGGATCTATGGTTTTCCCTCGAGTCTTTCCCACGAGGCTTTCCCACGAGGCTTTCCCACAGGGCTGTCCCACGTGCACACGTGGTGGGAGTCGATCCTCGGCTTGAACGTCAAGGCAGTGCAGGGAAAACAGGTTCCTCTGGAATGGACTGACACATCTGGGGGACTCTTGGAATGGTGGCACGACCCTGGAGTTCCTCTCGCCTTTCCTGTGGAGAGCGCCTCCTCTTGAGATGCGACGGGAACGCCGGGAATTCTTTCCCTACGAAACAGGGAAAGGATCCCTCATCTCGAGCTAGGAGGCGGAAACGGGGCTCCCCTGGATGTGTGCGGGACCCCACGTGCTTCCTCTTGAGTGCAGACTGGTATGTCGGGGAACTTCTTGAGTTGCAGCAAGGGTGTGAAGGACCCTTTGGAAGTTCCAGTGGTTAGATGTGATTGGCCTCGAGAAGCCTCAGCGGAAATGGGCCTCATCTCGCCTGGAGGGCAAAACCTCCTGGATTTTCTCGAGTTGCGGCAGGTGCTCTCGACTTACGACGGGGACCTCAGGGACCCGCTCTGGTGGCCTCAGGATAGGCCAGTCCCCTTGCGAGTTCCTCGGGGGCCTCTCGGGATTCCTCTCCCGTCGATGCCGGGGCCTAAGACCTTGTGTGGAGTCGGGGCCGGAACCTGAGGATTCCTCTCCAGTGCTGACATGGATCTTGGGGTACTTCTGGAGTCTCCCCAGGGGAGTCAGTCCTCGTCTCGAATGCGGTCAGGCACTTGCGCTTTCCTCCAGAGCGGTAGCAGCAGTGTCACGCAGTCCGCCGCGTGGATCAAAGGATCTATGGTTTTCCCTCGAGTCTTTCCCACGAGGCTTTCCCACGACGCTTTCCCACAGGGCTGTCCCACGTGCACACGTGGTGGGAGTCGATCCTCGGCTTGAACGTCAAGGCAGTGCAGGGAAAACAGGTTCCTCTGGAATGGACTGACACATCTGGGGGACTCTTGGAATGGTGGCATGACCCTGGAGTTCCTCTCGCATTTCCTGTGAAGAGCGCCTCCTCTTGAGATGTGACGGGAACCCCGGGAATTCTTTCCCTACGAAACAGGGAAAGGATCCCTCATCTCGAGCTAGGAGGCGGAAACGGGGCTCCCCTGGATGTGTGAGGGACCCCACGTGCTTCCTCTCGAGTGGAGACGGGTATGTCGGGGAACTTCTTGAGTTGCAGCAAGGGTGTGAAGGACCCTTTGGAAGTTCCAGTGGTTAGATGTGATTGGCCTCGAGAAGCCTCAGCGGAAATGGGCCTCATCTCGCCTGGAGGGCAAAACCTCCTGGATTTTCTCGAGTTGCGGCAGGTGCTCTCGACTTACGACGGGGACCTCAGGGACCCGCTCTGGTGGCCTCAGGAAAGGCCAGTCCAAATGCGAGTTCCTCGGGGGCCTCTCGGGATTCCTCTCCCGTCGATGCCGGGGCCTAAGACCTTGTGTGGAGTCGGGGCCGGAACCTGAGGATTTCTCTCCAGTGCTGACATGGATCTAGGGGGAACTTCTGGAGTCTCCCCAGGGGAGTCAGTCCTCGTCTCGAATGCGGACATGCACTTTCGCTTTCCTCCAGAGTGGTAGCAGCAGTGTCACGCAGTCCGCCGCGTGGATCAAAGGATCTATGGTTTTCCCTCGAGTCTTTCCCACGAGGCTTTCACACGAGGCTTTCCCACAGGGCTGTCCCACGTGCACACGTGGTGGGATTCGATCCTCGGCTTGAACGTCAAGGCAGTGCAGGGATAACAGGTTCCTCTGGAATGGACTGACACATCTGGGGGACTCTTGGAATGGTGGCATGACCCTGGAGTTCCTCTCGCCTTTCCTGTGGAGAGCGCCTCCTCTTGAGATGCGACGGGAACGCCGGGAATTCTTTCCCTACGAAACAGATAAAGGATCCCTCATCTCGAGCTAGGAGGCGGAAACGGGGCTCCCCTGGATGTGTGCGGGACCCCACGTGCTTCCCCTCGAGTGGAGACGGGTATGTCGGGGAACTTCTTGAGTTGCAGCAATGGTGTGAAGGACCCTTTGGAAGTTCCAGTGGTTAGATGTGATTGGCCTCGAGAAGCCTCATCGGAAATGGGCCTCATCTCGCCTGGAGGGCAAAACCTCCTGGATTTTCTCGACTTGCGGCAGGTGCTCTCGACTGACGACGGGGACCTCAGGGACCCGCTCTGGTGGCCTCAGGAAAGGCCAGTCCCCATGCGAGTTCCTCGGGGGCGTCTCGGGATTCCTCTCCCGTCGATGCCGGGGCCTAAGACCTTGTGTGGAGTCGGGGCCGGAACCTGAGGATTCCTCTCCAGTGCTGACATAGATCTTGGGGTACTTCTGGAGTCTCCCCAGGGGAGTCAGTCCTCGTCTCGAATGCGGGCATGCACTTGCGCTTTCCTCCAGAGCGATAGCAGCAGTGTCACGCAGTCCGCCGCGTGGATCAAAGGATCTATGGTTTTCCCTCGAGTCTTTCCCACGAGGCTTTCCCACGAGGCTTTCCCACAGGGCTGTCCCACGTGCACACGTGGTGGGAGTCGATCCTCGGCTTGAACGTCAAGGCAGTGCAGGGAAAACAGGTTCCTCTGGAATGGACTGACACATCTGGGGGACTCTTGGAATGGTGGCACGACCCTGGAGTTCCTCTCGCCTTTCCTGTGGAGAGCGCCTCCTCTTGAGATGCGACGGGAACGCCGGGAATTCTTTCCCTACGAAACAGGGAAAGGATCCCTCATCTCGAGCTAGGAGGCGGAAACGGGGCTCCCCTGGATGTGTGCGGGACCCCACGTGCTTCCTCTCGAGTGCAGACTGGTATGTCGGGGAACTTCTTGAGTTGCAGCAAGGGTGTGAAGGACCCTTTGGAAGTTCCAGTGGTTAGATGTGATTGGCCTCGAGAAGCCTCAGCGGAAATGGGCCTCATCTCGCCTGGAGGGCAAAACCTCCTGGATTTTCTCGAGTTGCGGCAGGTGCTCTCGACTTACGACGGGGACCTCAGGGACCCGCTCTGGTGGCCTCAGGAAAGGCCAGTCCCCTTGCGAGTTCCTCGGGGGCCTCTCGGGATTCCTCTCCCGTCGATGCCGGGGCCTAAGACCTTGTGTGGAGTCGGGTCCGGAACCTGAGGATTCCTCTCCAGTGCTGACATGGATCTTGGGGTACTTCTGGAGTCTCCCCAGGGGAGTCAGTCCTCGTCTCGAATGCGGGCATGCACTTGCGCTTTCCTCCAGAGCGGTAGCAGCAGTGTCACGCAGTCCGCCGCGTGGATCAAAGGATCTATGGTTTTCCCTCGAGTCTTTCCCACGAGGCTTTCCCACGACGCTTTCCCACAGGGCTGTCCCACGTGCACACGTGGTGGGACTCGATCCTCGGCTTGAACGTCAAGGCAGTTCAGGGAAAACAGGTTCCTCTGGAATGGACTGACACATCTGGGGGACTCTTGGAATGGTGTCACGACCCTGGAGTTCCTCTCGCCTTTCCTGTGGAGAGCGCCTCCTCTTGAGATGCGACGGGAACGCCGGGAATTCTTTCCCTACGAAACAGGGAAAGGATCCCTCATCTCGAGCTAAGAGGCGGAAACGGGGCTCCCCTGGATGTGTGCGGGACCCCACGTGCTTCCTCTCGAGTGGAGACGGGTATGTCGGGGAACTTCTTGAGTTGCAGCAAGGGTGTGAAGGACCCTTTGGAAGTTCCAGTGGTTAGATGTGATTGGCCTCGAGAAGCCTCAGCGGAAATGGGCCTCATCTCGCCTGGAGGGCAAAACCGCCTGGATTTTCTCGAGTTGCGGCAGGTGCTCTCGACTTACGACGAGGACCTCAGGGACCCGCTCTGGTGGCCTCAGGAAAGGCCAGTCCCCATGCGAGTTCCTCTGGGGATTCCTCTCCCATCGATTCCGGGGCCTAAGACCTTGTGTGGAGTCGGGGCCGGAACCTGAGGATTCCTCTCCAGTGCTGACATGGATCTTGGGGTACTTCTGGAGTCTCCCCAGGGGAGTCAGTCCTCGTCTCGAATGCGGGCATGCACTTGCGCTTTCCTCCAGAGCGGTAGCAGCAGTGTCACGCAGTCCGCCGCGTGGATCAAAGGATCTATGGTTTTCCCTCGAGTCTTTCCCACGAGGCTTTCCCACCAGGCTTTCCCACAGGGCTGTCCCACGTGCACACGTGGTGGGAGTCGATCCTCGGCTTGAACGTCAAGGCAGTGCAGGGAAAACAGGTTCCTCTGGAATGGACTGACACATCTGGGGGACTCTTGGAATGGTGGCATGACCCTGGAGTTCCTCTCGCATTTCCTGTGGAGAGCGCCTCCTCTTGAGATGTGACGGGAACGCCGGGAATTCTTTCCCTACGAAACAGGGAAAGGATCCCTCATCTCGAGCTAGGAGGCGGAAACGGGGCTCCCCTGGATGTGTGAGGGACCCCACGTGCTTCCTCTCGAGTGGAGACGGGTATGTCGGGGAACTTCTTGAGTTGCAGAAAGGGTGTGAAGGACCCTTTGGAAGTTCCAGTGGTTAGATGTGATTGGCCTCGAGAAGCCTCAGCGGAAATGGGCCTCATCTCGCCTGGAGGGCAAAACCTCCTGGATTTTCTCGAGTTGCGGCAGGTGCTCTCGACTTACGACGGGGACCTCAGGGACCCGCTCTGGTGGCCTCAGGAAAGGCCAGTCCAAATGCGAGTTCCTCGGGGGCCTCTCGGGATTCCTCTCCCGTCGATGCCGGGGCCTAAGACCTTGTGTGGAGTCGGGGCCGGAACCTGAGGATTTCTCTCCAGTGCTGACATGGATCTAGGAGGAACTTCTGGAGTCTCCCCAGGTGAGTCAGTCCTCGTCTCGAATGCGGGCATGCACTTGTGCTTTCCTCCAGAGTGGTAGCAGCAGTGTCACGCAGTCCGCCGCGTGGATCAAAGGATCTATGGTTTTCCCTCGAGTCTTTCCCACGAGGCTTTCCCACGAGGCTTTCCCACAGGGCTGTCCCACGTGCACACGTGGTGGGACTCGATCCTCGGCTTGAACGTCAAGGCAGTGCAGGGAAAACAGGTTCCTCTGGAATGGACTGACACATCTGGGGGACTCTTGGAATGGTGGCATGACCCTGGAGTTCCTCTCGCCTTTCCTGTGGAGAGCGCCTCCTCTTGAGATGCGACGGGAACGCCGGGAATTCTTTCCCTACGAAACAGATAAAGGATCCCTCATCTCGAGCTAGGAGGCGGAAACTGGGCTCCCCTGGATGTGTGCGGGACCCCACGTGCTTCCCCTCGAGTGGAGACGGGTATGTCGGGGAACTTCTTGAGTTGCAGCAATGGTGTGAAGGACCCTTTGGAAGTTCCAGTGGTTAGATGTGATTGGCCTCGAGAAGCCTCAGCGGAAATGGGCCTCATCTCGCCTGGAGGGCAAAACCTCCTGGATTTTCTCGAGTTGCGGCAGGTGCTCTCGACTTACGACGGGGACCTCAGGGACCCGCTCTGGTGGCCTCAGGAAAGGCCAGTCCCCATGCGAGTTCCTCGGGGGCATCTCGGGATTCCTCTCCCTTCGATGCCGGGGCCTAAGACCTTGTGTGGAGTCGGGGCCGGAAACTGAGGATTCCTCTCCAGTGCTGACATGGATCTTGGGGTACTTCTGGAGTCTCCCCAGGGGAGTCAGTCCTCGTCTCGAATGCGGGCATGCACTTGCGCTTTCCTCCAGAGCGGTAGCAGCAGTGTCACGCAGTCCGCCGCGTGGATCAAAGGATCTATGGTTTTCCCTCGAGTCTTTCCCACGAGGCTTTCCCACGAGGCTTTCCCACAGGGCTGTCCCACGTGCACACGTGGTGGGAGTCGATCCTCGGCTTGAACGTCAAGGCAGTGCAGGGAAAACAGGTTCCTCTGGAATGGACTGACACATCTGGGGGACTCTTGGAATGGTGGCACGACCCTGGAGTTCCTCTCGCCTTTCCTGTGGAGAGCGCCTCCTCTTGAGATGCGACGGGAACGCCGGGAATTCTTTCGCTACGAAACAGGGAAAGGATCCCTCATCTCGAGCTAGGAGGCGGAAACGGGGCTCCCCTGGATGTGTGCGGGACCCCACGTGCTTCCTCTCGAGTGCAGACTGGTATGTCGGGGAACTTCTTGAGTTGCAGCAAGGGTGTGAAGGACCCTTTGGAAGTTCCAGTGGTTAGATGTGATTGGCCTCGAGAAGCCTCATCGGAAATGGGCCTCATCTCGCCTGGAGGGCAAAACCTCCTGGATTTTCTCGAGTTGCGGCAGGTGCTCTCGACTTACGACGGGGACCTCAGGGACCCGCTCTGGTGGCCTCAGGAAAGGCCAGTCCCCTTGCGAGTTCCTCGGGGGCCTCTCGGGATTCCTCTCCCGTCGATGCCGGGGCCTAAGACCTTGTGTGGAGTCGGGGCCGGAACCTGAGGATTCCTCTCCAGTGCTGACATGGATCTTGGGGTACTTCTGGAGTCTCCTCAGGGGAGTCAGTCCTCGTCTCGAATGCGGGCATGCACTTGCGCTTTCCTCCAGAGCGGTAGCAGCAGTGTCACGCAGTCCGCCGCGTGGATCAAAGGATCTATGGTTTTCCCTCGAGTCTTTCCCACGAGGCTTTCCCACGACGCTTTCCCACAGGGCTGTCCCACGTGCACACGTGGTGGGAGTCGATCCTCGGCTTGAATGTCAAGGCAGTGCAGGGAAAACAGGTTCCTCTGGAATGGACTGACACATCTGGGGGACTCTTGGAATGGTGTCACGACCCTGGAGTTCCTCTCGCCTTTCCTGTGGAGAGCGCCTCCTCTTGAGATGCGACGGGAACGCCGGGAATTCTTTCCCTACGAAACAGGGAAAGGAACCCTCATCTCGAGCTAGGAGGCGGAAACGGGTCTCCCCTGGATGTGTGCGGGACCCCACGTGCTTCCTCTCGAGTGGAGACGGGTATGTGGGGGAACTTCTTGAGTTGCAGCAATGGTGTGAAGGACCCTTTGGAAGTTCCAGTGGTTAGATGTGATTGGCCTCGAGAAGCCTCAGCGGAAATGGGCCTCATCTGGCCTGGAGGGCAAAACCTCCTGGATTTTCTCGAGTTGCGGCAGGTGCTCTCGACTTACGACGGGGACCTCAGGGAACCGCTCTGGTGGCCTCAGGAAAGGCCAGTCCCCATGCGAGTTCCTCGGGGGCGTCTCGGGATTCCTCTCCCGTCGATGCCGGGGCCTAAGACCTTGTGTGGAGTCGGGGCCGGAACCTGAGGATTCCTCTCCAGTGCTGACATGGATCTTGGGGTACTTCTGGAGTCTCCCCAGGGGAGTCAGTCCTCGTCTCGAATGCGGGCATGCACTTGCGCTTTCCTCCAGAGCGGTAGCAGCAGTGTCACGCAGTCCGCCGCGTGGATCAAAGGATCTATGGTTTTCCCTCGAGTCTTTCCCACGAGGCTTTCCCACGAGGCTTTCCCACAGGGCTGTCCCACGTGCACACGTGGTGGGAGTCGATCCTCGGCTTGAACGTCAAGGCAGTGCAGGGAAAACAGGTTCCTCTGGAATGGACTGACACATCTGGGGGACTCTTGGAATGGTGGCACGACCCTGGAGTTCCTCTCGCCTTTCCTGTGGAGAGCGCCTCCTCTTGAGATGCGACGGGAACGCCGGGAATTCTTTCGCTACGAAACAGGGAAAGGATCCCTCATCTCGAGCTAGGAGGCGGAAACGGGGCTCCCCTGGATGTGTGCGGGACCCCACGTGCTTCCTCTCGAGTGCAGACTGGTATGTCGGGGAACTTCTTGAGTTGCAGCAAGGGTGTGAAGGACCCTTTGGAAGTTCCAGTGGTTAGATGTGATTGGCCTCGAGAAGCCTCATCGGAAATGGGCCTCATCTCGCCTGGAGGGCAAAACCTCCTGGATTTTCTCGAGTTGCGGCAGGTGCTCTCGACTTACGACGGGGACCTCAGGGACCCGCTCTGGTGGCCTCAGGAAAGGCCAGTCCCCTTGCGAGTTCCTCGGGGGCCTCTCGGGATTCCTCTCCCGTCGATGCCGGGGCCTAAGACCTTGTGTGGAGTCGGGGCCGGAACCTGAGGATTCCTCTCCAGTGCTGACATGGATCTTGGGGTACTTCTGGAGTCTCCTCAGGGGAGTCAGTCCTCGTCTCGAATGCGGGCATGCACTTGCGCTTTCCTCCAGAGCGGTAGCAGCAGTGTCACGCAGTCCGCCGCGTGGATCAAAGGATCTATGGTTTTCCCTCGAGTCTTTCCCACGAGGCTTTCCCACGACGCTTTCCCACAGGGCTGTCCCACGTGCACACGTGGTGGGAGTCGATCCTCGGCTTGAATGTCAAGGCAGTGCAGGGAAAACAGGTTCCTCTGGAATGGACTGACACATCTGGGGGACTCTTGGAATGGTGTCACGACCCTGGAGTTCCTCTCGCCTTTCCTGTGGAGAGCGCCTCCTCTTGAGATGCGACGGGAACGCCGGGAATTCTTTCCCTACGAAACAGGGAAAGGAACCCTCATCTCGAGCTAGGAGGCGGAAACGGGTCTCCCCTGGATGTGTGCGGGACCCCACGTGCTTCCTCTCGAGTGGAGACGGGTATGTGGGGGAACTTCTTGAGTTGCAGCAATGGTGTGAAGGACCCTTTGGAAGTTCCAGTGGTTAGATGTGATTGGCCTCGAGAAGCCTCAGCGGAAATGGGCCTCATCTGGCCTGGAGGGCAAAACCTCCTGGATTTTCTCGAGTTGCGGCAGGTGCTCTCGACTTACGACGGGGACCTCAGGGAACCGCTCTGGTGGCCTCAGGAAAGGCCAGTCCCCATGCGAGTTCCTCGGGGGCGTCTCGGGATTCCTCTCCCGTCGATGCCGGGGCCTAAGACCTTGTGTGGAGTCGGGGCCGGAACCTGAGGATTCCTCTCCAGTGCTGACATGGATCTTGGGGTACTTCTGGAGTCTCCCCAGGGGAGTCAGTCCTCGTCTCGAATGCGGGCATGCACTTGCGCTTTCCTCCAGAGCGGTAGCAGCAGTGTCACGCAGTCCGCCGCGTGGATCAAAGGATCTATGGTTTTCCCTCGAGTCTTTCCCACGAGGCTTTCCCACGAGGCTTTCCCACAGGGCTGTCCCACGTGCACACGTGGTGGGAGTCGATCCTCGGCTTGAACGTCAAGGCAGTGCAGGGAAAACAGGTTCCTCTGGAATGGACTGACACATCTGGGGGACTCTTGGAATGGTGTCACGACCCTGGAGTTCCTCTCGCCTTTCCTGTGGAGAGCGCCTCCTCTTGAGATGCGACGGGAACGCCGGGAATTCTTTCCCTACGAAACAGGGAAAGGATCCCTCATCTCGAGCTAGGAGGCGGAAACGGGGCTCCCCTGGATGTGTGCGGGACCCCACGTGCTTCCTCTCGAGTGGAGACGGGTATGTCGGGTAACTTCTTGAGTTGCAGCAAGGGTGTGAAGGACCCTTTGGAAGTTCCAGTGGTTAGATGTGATTGGCCTCGAGAAGCCTCAGCGGAAATGGGCCTCATCTCGCCTGGAGGGCAAAACCTCCTGGATTTTCTCGAGTTGCGGCAGGTGCTCTCGACTTACGACGGGGACCTCAGGGACCCGCTCTGGTGGCCTCAGGAAAGGCCAGTCCCCATGCGAGTTCCTCGGGGGCCTCTCGGGTTTCCTCTCCCGTCGATGCCGGGGCCTAAGACCTTGTGTGGAGTCGGGGCCGGAACCTGAGGATTCCTCTCCAGTGCTGACATGGATCTTGGGGTACTTCTGGAGTCTCCCCAGGGGAGTCAGTCCTCGTCTCGAATGCGGGCATGCACTTGCGCTTTCCTCCAGAGCGGTAGCAGCAGTGTCACGCAGTCCGCCGCGTGGATCAAAGGATCTATGGTTTTCCCTCGAGTCTTTCCCACGAGGCTTTCCCACGAGGCTTTCCCACAGGGCTGTCCCACGTGCACACGTGGTGGGAGTCGATCCTCGGCTTGAACGTCAAGGCAGTGCAGGGAAAACAGGTTCCTCTGGAATGGACTGACACATCTGGGGGACTCTTGGAATGGTGGCATGACCCTGGAGTTCCTCTCGCCTTTCCTGTGGAGAGCGCCTCCTCTTGAGATGCGACGGGAACGCCGGGAATTCTTTCCCTACGAAACAGGGAAAGGACCCTCATCTCGAGCTAGGAGGCGGAAACGGGGCTCCCCTGGATGTGTGCGGGACACCACGTGCTTCCTCTCGAGTGCAGACGGGTATGTCGGGGAACTTCTTGAGTTGCAGCAAGGGTGTGAAGGACCCTTTGGAAGTTCCAGTGGTTAGATGTGATTGGCCTCGAGAAGCCTCAGCGGAAATGGGCCTCATCTCGCCTGGAGGGCAAAACCTCTTGGATTTTCTCGAGTTGCGGCAGGTGCTCTCGACTTACGACGGGGACCTCAGGGACCCGCTCTGGTGGCCTCAGGAAAGGCCAGTCCCCATGCGAGTTCCTCGGGGGCCTCTAGGGATTCCTCTCACGTCGATGCCGGGGCCTAAGACCTTGTGTGGAGTCGTGGCCGGAACCTGAGGATTCCTCTCCAGTGCTGACATGGATCTTGGGGTACTTCTGGAGTCTCCCCAGGGGAGTCAGTCCTCGTCTCGAATGCGGGCCTGCACTTGCGCTTTCCTCCAGAGCGGTAGCAGCAGTGTCACGCAGTCCGCCGCGTCGATCAAAGGATCTATGGTTTTCCCTCGAGTCTTTCCCACGAGGCTTTCCCACGAGGCTTTCCCACAGGGCTGTCCCACGTGCACACGTGGTGGGACTCGATCCTCGGCTTGAACGTCAAGGCAGTGCAGGGAAAACAGGTTCCTCTGGAATGGACTGACACATCTGGGGGACTCTTGGAATGGTGGCACGACCCTGGAGTTCCTCTCGCCTTTCCTGTGGAGAGCGCCTCCTCTTGAGATGCGACGGGAACGCCGGGAATTCTTTCCCTACGAAACAGGGAAAGGATCCCTCATCTCGAGCTAGGAGGCGGAAACGGGTCTCCCCTGGATGTGTGCGGGACCCCACGTGCTTCCTCTCGCGTGGAGACGGGTATGTGGGGGAACTTCTTGAGTTGCAGCAATGGTGTGAAGGACCCTTTGGAAGTTCCAGTGTTTAGATGTGATTGGCCTCGAGAAGCCTCAGCGGAAATGGGCCTCATCTCGCCTGGAGGGCAAAACCTCCTGGATTTTCTCGAGTTGCGGCAGGTGCTCTCGACTTACGACGGGGACCTCAGGGACCCGATCTGGTGGCCTCAGGAAAGGCCAGTCCCCATGCGAGTTCCTCGGGGGCCTCTCGGGTTTCCTCTCCCGTCGATGCCGGGGCCTAAGACCTTGTGTGGAGTCGGGGCCGGAACCTGAGGATTCCTCTCCAGTGCTGACATGGATCTTGGGGTACTTCTGGAGTCTCCCCAGGGGAGTCAGTCCTCGTCTCGAATGCGGGCATGCACTTGCGCTTTCCTCCAGAGCGGTAGCAGCAGTGTCACGCAGTCCGCCGCGTGGATCAAAGGATCTATGGTTTTCCCTCGAGTCTTTCCCACGAGGCTTTCCCACGAGGCTTTCCCACAGGGCTGTCCCACGTGCACACGTGGTGGGAGTCGATCCTCGGCTTGAACGTCAAGGCAGTGCAGTGAAAACAGGTTCCTCTGGAATGGACTGACACATCTGGGGGACTCTTGGAATGGTGGCACGACCCTGGAGTTCCTCTCGCCTTTCCTGTGGAGAGCGCCTCCTCTTGAGATGCGACGGGAACGCCGGGAATTCTTTCCCTACGAAACAGGGAAAGGATCCCTCATCTCGAGCTAGGAGGCGGAAACGGGTCTCCCCTGGATGTGTTCGGGACCCCACGTGCTTCCTCTCGCGTGGAGACGGGTATGTGGGGGAACTTCTTGAGTTGCAGCAATGGTGTGAAGGACCCTTTGGAAGTTCCAGTGGTTAGATGTGATTGGCCTCGAGAAGCCTCAGCGGAAATGGGCCTCATCTCGCCTGGAGGGCAAAACCTCCTGGATTTTCTCGAGTTGCGGCAGGTGCTCTCGACTTACGACGGGGACCTCAGGGACCCGCTCTGGTGGCCTCAGGAAAGGCCAGTCCCCATGCGAGTTCCTCGGGGGCCTCTCGGGTTTCCTCTCCCGTCGATGCCGGGGCCTAAGACCTTGTGTGGAGTCGGGGCCGGAACCTGAGGATTCCTCTCCAGTGCTGACATGGATCTTGGGGTACTTCTGGAGTCTCCCCAGGGGAGTCAGTCCTCGTCTCGAATGCGGGCATGCACTTGCGCTTTCCTCCAGAGCGGTAGCAGCAGTGTCACGCAGTCCGCCGCGTGGATCAAAGGATCTATGGTTTTCCCTCGAGTCTTTCCCACGAGGCTTTCCCACGAGGCTTTCCCACAGGGCTGTCCCACGTGCACACGTGGTGGGAGTCGATCCTCGGCTTGAACGTCAAGGCAGTGCAGGGAAAACAGGTTCCTCTGGAATGGACTGACACATCTGGGGGACTCTTGGAATGGTGGCATGACCCTGGAGTTCCTCTCGCCTTTCCTGTGGAGAGCGCCTCCTCTTGAGATGCGACGGGAACGCCGGGAATTCTTTCCCTACGAAACAGGGAAAGGATCCCTCATCTCGAGCTAGGAGGCGGAAACGGGGCTCCCCTGGATGTGTGCGGGACCCCACGTGCTTCCTCTCGAGTGGAGACGGGTATGTCGGGGAACTTCTTGAGTTGCAGCAATGGTGTGAAGGACCCTTTGGAAGTTCCAGTGGTTAGATGTGATTGGCCTCGAGAAGCCTCAGCGGAAATGGGCCTCATCTGGCCTGGAGGGCAAAACCTCCTGGATTTTCTCGAGTTGCGGCACGTGCTCTCGACTTACGACGGGGACCTCAGGGAACCGCTCTGGTGGCCTCAGGAAAGGCCAGTCCCCATGCGAGTTCCTCGGGGGCGTCTCGGGATTCCTCTCCCGTTGATGCCGGGGCCTAAGACCTTGTGTGGAGTCGGGGCCGGAACCTGAGGATTCCTCTCCAGTGCTGACATGGATCTTGGGGTACTTCTGGAGTCTCCCCAGGGGAGTCAGTCCTCGTCTCGAATGCGGGCATGCACTTCCGCTTTCCTCCAGAGCGGTAGCAGCAGTGTCACGCAGTCCGCCGCGTGGATCAAAGGATCTATGGTTTTCCCTCGAGTCTTTCCCACGAGGCTTTCCCACGAGGCTTTCCCACAGGGCTGTCCCAAGTGCACACGTGGTGGGAGTCGATCCTCGGCTTGAACGTCAAGGCAGTGCAGGGAAAACAGGTTCCTCTGGAATGGACTGACACATCTGGGGGACTCTTGGAATGGTGGCATGACCCTGGAGTTCCTCTCGCCTTTCCTGTGGAGAGCGCATCCTCTTGAGATGCGACGGGAACGCCGGGAATTCTTTCCCTACGAAACAGGGAAAGGATCCCTCATCTCGAGCTAGGAGGCGGAAACGGGGCTCCCCTGGATATGTGCGGGACCCAACGTGCTTCCTCTCGAGTGGAGACGGGTATGTCGGGGAACTTCTTGAGTTGCAGCAAGGGTGTGAAGGACCCTTTGGAAGTTCCAGTGGTTAGATGTGATTGGCCTCGAGAAGCCTCAGCGGAAATGGTCCTCATCTCGCCTGGAGGGCAAAACCTCCTGGATTTTCTCGAGTTGCGGCAGGTGCTCTCGACTTATGACGGGGACATCAGGGACCCGCTCTGGTGGCCTCAGGAAAGGCCAGTCCCCATGCGAGTTCCTCGGGGGCGTCTCCGGATTCCTCTCCCGTCGATGGCGGGGCCTAAGACCTTGTGTGGAGTCGGGGCCGGAACCTGAGTATTCCTCTCCAGTGCTGACATGGATCTTGGGGTACTTCTGGAGTCTCCCCAGGGGAGTAAGTCCTCGTCTCGAATGCGGGCATGCACTTGCGCTTTCCTCCAGAGCGGTAGCAGCAGTGTCACGCAGTCCGCCGCGTGGATCAAAGGATCTATGTTTTTCCCTCGAATCTTTCCCACGAGGCTTTCCCACGAGGCTTTCCCACAGGGCTGTCCCACGTGCACACGTGGTGGGAGTCGATCCTCGGCTTGAACGTCAAGGCAGTGCAGGGAAAACAGGTTCCTCTGGAATGGACTGACACATCTGGGGGACTCTTGGAATGGTGGCACGACCCTGGAGTTCCTCTCGCCTTTCCTGTGGAGAGCGCCTCCTCTTGAGATGCGACGGGAACGCCGGGAATTCTTTCCCTACGAAACAGGGAAAGGATCCCTCATCTCGAGTTAGGAGGCGGAAACGGGGCTCCCCTGGATGTGTGCGGGACCCCACGTGCTTCCTCTCGAGTGGAGACGGGTATGTCGGGTAACTTCTTGAGTTGCAGCAAGGGTGTGAAGGACCCTTTGGAAGTTCCAGTGGTTAGATGTGATTGGCCTCGAGAAGCCTCAGCGGAAAAGGGCCTCATCTCGCCTGGAGGGCAAAACCTCCTGGATTTTCTCGAGTTGCGGCAGGTGCTCTCGACTTACGACGGGGACCTCAGGGACCCGCTCTGGTGGCGTCAGGAAAGGCCAGTCCCCATGCGAGTTCCTCGGGGGCCTCTCGGGTTTCCTCTCCCGTCGATGCCGGGGCCTAAGACCTTGTGTGGAGTCTGGGCCGGAACCTGAGGATTCCTCTCCAGTGCTGACATGGATCTTGGGGTACTTCTGGAGTCTGCCCAGGGGAGTCAGTCCTCGTCTCGAATGCGGGCATGCACTTGCGCTTTCCTCCAGAGCGGTAGCAGCAGTGTCACGCAGTCCGCCGCGTGGATCAAAGGATCTATGGTTTTCCCTCGAGTCTTTCCCACGAGGCTTTCCCACGAGGCTTTCCCACAGGGCTGTCCCACGTGCACACGTGGTGGGAGTCGATCCTCGGCTTGAACGTCAAGTCAGTGCAGGGGAAACAGGTTCCTCTGGAATGGACTGACACATCTGGGGGACTCTTGGAATGGTGGCATGACCCTGGAGTTCCTCTCGCCTTTCCTGTGGAGAGCGCCTCCTCTTGAGATGCGACGGGAACGCCGGGAATTCTTTCCCTACGAAACAGGGAAAGGATCCCTCATCTCGAGCTAGGAGGCGGAAACGGGGCTCCCCTGGATGTGTGCGGGACACCACGTGCTTCTTCTCGAGTGCAGACGGGTATGTCGGGGAACTTCTTGAGTTGCAGCAAGGGTGTGAAGGACCCTTTGGAAGTTCCAGTGGTTAGATGTGATTGGCCTCGAGAAGCCTCAGCGGAAATGGGCCTCATCTCGCCTGGAGGGCAAAACCTCCGGGATTTTCTCGAGTTGCGGCAGGTGCTCTCGACTTACGACGGGGACCTCAGGGACCCGCTCTGGTGGCCTCAGGAAAGGCCAGTCCCCATGCGAGTTCCTCGGGGGCCTCTAGGGATTCCTCTCCCGTCGATGCCGGGGCCTAAGACCTTGTGTGGAGTCGTGGCCGGAACCTGAGGATTCCTCTCCAGTGCTGACATGGATCTTGGGGTACTTCTGGAGTCTCCCCAGGGGAGTCAGTCCTCGTCTCGAATGCAGGCATGCACTTGCGCTTTCCTCCAGAGCGGTAGCAGCAGTGTCACGCAGTCCGCCGCGTGGATCAAAGGATCTATGGTTTTCCCTCGAGTCTTTCCCACGAGGCTTTCCCACGAGGCTTTCCCACAGGGCTGTCCCACGTGCACACGTGGTGGGACTCGATCCTCGGCTTGAACGTCAAGGCAGTGCAGGGAAAACAGGTTCCTCTGGAATGGACTGACACATCTGGGGGACTCTTGGAATGGTGGCACGACCCTGGAGTTCCTCTCGCCTTTCCTGTGGAGAGCGCCTCCTCTTGAGATGCGACGGGAACGCCGGGAATTCTTTCCCTACGAAACAGGGAAAGGATCCCTCATCTCGAGCTAGGAGGCGGAAACGGGGCTGCCCTGGATGTGTGCGGGACCCCACGTGCTTCCTCTCGAGTGGAGACGGGTATGTCGGGGAACTTCTTGAGTTGCAGCAATAGTGTGAAGGACCCTTTGGAAGTTCCAGTGGTTAGATGTGATTGGCCTCGAGAAGCCTCAGCGGAAATGGGCCTCATCTCGCCTGGAGGGCAAAACCTCCTGGATTTTCTCGAGTTGCGGCAGGTCCTCTCGACTTACGACAGGGACCTCAGGGAACCGCTCGGGTGGCCTCAGAAAAGGCCAGTCCCCATGCGAGTTCCACGGGGGCCTCTCGGGATTCCTCTCCCGTCGATGCCGGGGCCTAAGACCTTGTGTGGAGTCGGGGCCGGAACCTGAGGATTCCTCTCCAGTGCTGACATGGATCTTGGGGTACTTCTGGAGTCTCCCCAGGGGAGTCAGTCCTCGTCTCGAATGCGGGCATGCACTTGCGCTTTCCTCCAGAGCGGTAGCAGCAGTGTCACGCAGTCTGCCGCGTGGATCAAAGGATCTATGGTTTTCCCTCGAGTCTTTCCCACGAGGCTTTCCCACGAGGCTTTCCCACAGGGCTGTCCAACGTGCACACGTGGTGGGAGTCGATCCTCGGCTTGAACGTCAAGGCAGTGCAGGGAAAACAGGTTCCTCTGGAATGGACTGACACATCTGGGGTCTCTTGGAATGGTGGCACGACCCTGGAGTTCCTTTCGCCTTTCCTGTGGAGAGCGCCTCCTCTTGAGTTGCGACGGGAACGCCGGGAATTCATTCCCTACGAAACAGGGAAAGGATCCCTCATCTCTAGCTAGGAGGCGGAAACGGGGCTCCCCTGGATGTGTGCGGGACACCACGTGCTTCCTCTCGAGTGCAGACGGGTATGTCGGGGAACTTCTTGAGTTGCAGCAAGGGTGTGAAGGACCCTTTGGAAGTTCCAGTGGTTAGATGTGATTGGCCTCGAGAAGCCTCAGCGGAAATGGGCCTCATCTCGCCTGGAGGGCAAAACCTCCTGGATTTTCTCGAGTTGCGGCAGGTGCTCTCGACTTACGACGGGGACCTCAGGGACCCGCTCTGGTGGCCTCAGGAAAGGCCAGTCCCCATGTGAGTTCCTCGGGGGCCTCTCGGGATTCCTCTCCCGTCGATGCCGGGGCCTAAGACCTTGTGTGGAGTCGGGGCCGGAACCTGAGGATTCCTCTCCAGTGCTGACATGGATCTTGGGGTACTTCTGGAGTCTCCCCAGGGGAGTCAGTCCTCGTCTCGAATGCGGGCATGCACTTGCGCTTTCCTCCAGAGCGGTAGCAGCAGTGTCACGCAGTCCGCCGCGTGGATCAAAGGATCTATGGTTTTCCCTAGAGTCTTTCCCACGAGGCTTTCCCACGAGGCTTTCCCACAGGGCTGTCCCACGTGCACACGTGGTGGGAGTCGATCCTCGGCTTGAACGTCAAGGCAGTGCAGGGAAAACAGGTTCCTCTGGAATGGACTGACACATCTGGGGGACTCTTGGAATGGTGGCACGACCCTGGAGTTCCTCTCGCCTTTCCTGTGGAGAGCGCCTCCTCTTGAGATGCGACGGGAACGCCGGGAATTCTTTCCCTACGAAAGAGGGAAAGGATCCCTCATCTCGAGCTAGGAGGCGGAAACGGGGCTCCCCTGGATGTGTGCGGGACCCACGTGCTTCCTCTCGAGTGGAGACGGGTATGTCGGGGAACTTCTTGAGTTGCAGCAAGGGTGTGAAGGACCCTTTGGAAGTTCCAGTGGTTAGATGTGATTAGCCTCGAGAAGCCTCAGCGGAAATGGGACTCATCTCGCCTGGAGGGCAAAACCTCCTGGATTTTCTCGAGTTGCGGCAGGTGCTCTCGACTTACGACGGGGACCTCAGGGACCCGCTCTGGTGGCCTCAGGAAAGGCCAGTCCCCATGCGAGTTCCTCGGGGGCCTCTCGGGATTCCTCTCCCGTCGATGCCGGAGCCTAAGACCTTGTGGGGAGTCGGGGCCGGAACCTGAGGATTCCTCTCCAGTGCTGACATGGATATTGGGGTACTTCTGGAGTCTCCCCAGGGGAGTCAGTCCTCGTCTCGAATGCGGGCATGTACTTGCGCTTTCCTCCAGAGCGGTAGCAGCAGTGTCACGCAGTCCGCCGCGTGGATCAAAGGATCTATGGTTTTCCCTCGAGTCTTTCCCACGAGGCTTTCCCACAGGGCTGTCCCACGTGCACACGTGGTGGGAGTGGATCCTCGGCTTGAACGTCAAGGCAGTGCAGGGAAAACAGGTTCCTCTGGAATGGACTGACACATCTGGGGGACTCTTGGAATGGTGGCACGACCCTGGAGTTCCTCTCGCCTTTCCTGTGGAGAGCGCCTCCTCTTGAGATGCGACGGGAACGCCGGGAATTCTTTCCCTACGAAACAGGGAAAGGATCCCTCATCTCGAGCTAGGAGGCGGAAACGGGGCTCCCCTGGATGTGTGCGGGACCCCACGTGCTTCCTCTCGAGTGGAGACGGTATGTCGGGGAACTTCTTGAGTTGCAGCAAGGGTGTGAAGGACCCTTTGGAAGTTCCAGTGGTTAGACGTGATTAGCCTCGAGATGCCTCACTGGAAATGGGCCTCATCTCGCCTGGAGGGCAAAACCTCCTGGATTTTCTCGAGTTGCGGCAGGTGCTCTCGACTTACGACGGGGACGTCAGGGACCCGCTCTGGTGGCCTCAGGATAGGCCAGTCCCCATGCGAGTTCCACGGGGGCCTCTCGGGATTCCTCTCCCGTCGATGCCGGGGCCTAAGACCTTGTGTGGAGTCGGGGCCGGAACCTGAGGATTCCTCTCCAGTGCTGACATGGATCTTGGGGTACTTCTGGAGTCTCCCCAGGGGAGTCAGTCCTCGTCTCGAATGCGGGCATGTACTTGCGCTTTCCTCCAGAGCGGTAGCAGCAGTGTCACGCAGTCCGCCGCGTGGATCAAAGGATCTATGGTTTTCCCTCGAGTCTTTCCCACGAGGCTTTCCCACGAGGCTTTCCCACAGGGCTGTCCCACGTGCACACGTGGTGGGAGTCGATCCTCGGCTTGAACGTCAAGGCAGTGCAGGGAAAACAGGTTCCTCTGGAATGGACTGACACATCTGGGGGACACTGGGAATGGTGGCATGACCCTGGAGTTCCTCTCGCCTTTCCTGTGGAGAGCGCCTCCTCTTGAGATGCGACGGGAACCCCGGGAATTCTTTCCCTACGAAACAGGGAAAGGATCCCTCATCTCGAGCTAGGAGGCGGAAACGGGGCTCCCCTGGATGTGTGCGGGACCCACGTGCTTCCTCTCGAGTGGAGACGGGTATGTCGGGGAACTTCTTGAGTTGCAGCAAGGGTGTGAAGGACCCTTTGGAAGTTCCAGTGGTTAGATGTGATTAGCCTCGAGAAGCCTCAGCGGAAATGGGACTCATCTCGCCTGGAGGGCAAAACCTCCTGGATTTTCTCGAGTTGCGGCAGGTGCTCTCGACTTACGACGGGGACCTCAGGGACCCGCTCTGGTGGCCTCAGGAAAGGCCAGTCCCCATGCGAGTTCCTCGGGGGCCTCTGGGGATTCCTCTCCCGTCGATGCCGGGGCCTAAGACCTTGTGTGGAGTCGGGGCCGGAACCTGAGGATTCCTCTCCAGTGCTGACATGGATCTTGGGGTACTTCTGGAGTTTCCCCAGGGGAGTCAGTCCTCGTCTCGAATGCGGGCATGCACTTGCGCTTTCCTCCAGAGCGGTAGCAGCAGTGTCACGCAGTCCGCCGCGTGGATCAAAGGATCTATGGTTTTCCCTCGAGTCTTTCCCACGAGGCTTTCCCACGAGGCTTTCCCACAGGGCTGTCCCACGTGCACACGTGGTGGGAGTCGATCCTCGGCTTGAACGTCAAGGCAGTGCAGGGAAAACAGGTTCCTCTGGAATGGACTGACACATCTGGGGGACACTTGGAATGGTGGCACGACCCTAGAGTTCCTCTCGCCTTTCCTGTGGAGAGCGCCTCCTCTTGAGATGCGACGGGAACGCCGGGAATTCTTTCCCTACGAAACAGGGAAAGGATCCCTCATCTCGAGCTAGGAGGCGGAAACGGGGCTCCCCTGGATGTGTGCGGGACCCACGTGCTTCCTCTCGAGTGGAGACGGGTATGTCGGGGAACTTCTTGAGTTGCAGCAAGGGTGTGAAGGACCCTTTGGAAGTTCCAGTGGTTAGATGTGATTAGCCTCGAGAAGCCTCAGCGGAAATGGGCCTCATCTCGCCTGGAGGGCAAAACCTCCTGGATTTTCTCGAGTTGCGGCAGGTGCTCTCGACTTACGACGGGGACCTCAGGGACCCGCTCTGGTGGCCTCAGGAAAGGCCAGTCCCCATGCGAGTTCCTCGGGGGCCTCTCGGGATTCCTCTCCCGTCGATGCCGGGGCCTAAGACCTTGTGTGGAGTCGGGGCCGGAACCTGAGGATTCCTCTCCAGTGCTGACATGGATCTTGGGGTACTTCTGGAGTCTCCCCAGGGGAGTCAGTCCTCGTCTCGAATGCGGGCATGCACTTGCGCTTTCCTCCAGAGCGGAAGCAGCAGTGTCACGCAGTCCTCCGCGTGGATCAAAGGATCTATGGTTTTCCCTCGAGTCTTTCCCACGAGGCTTTCCCACGAGGCTTTCCCACAGGGCTGTCCCACGTGCACACGTGGTGGGAGTCGATCCTCGGCTTGAACGTCAAGGCAGTGCAGGGAAAACAGGTTCCTCTGGAATGGACTGACACATCTGGGGGACTCTTGGAATGGTGGCACGACCCTGGAGTTCCTCTCGCCTTTCCTGTGGAGAGCGCCTCCTCTTGAGATGCGACGGGAACGCCGGGAATTCTTTCCCTACGAAACAGGGAAAGGATCCCTCATCTCGAGCTAGGAGGCGGAAACGGGGCTCCCCTGGATGTGTGAGGGACCCCACGTGCTTCCTCTCGAGTGCAGACGGGTATGTCGGGGAACTTCTTGAGTTGCAGCAACGGTGTGAAGGACCCTTTGGAAGTTCCAGTGGTTAGACGTGATTAGCCTCGAGAAGCCTCAGCGGAAATGGGCCTCATCTCGCCTGGAGGGCAAAACCTCCTGGATTTTCTCGAGTTGCGGCAGGTGCTCTCGACTTACGACGGTGACCTCAGGGAACCGCTCTTGTGGCCTCAGGAAAGGCCAGTCCCCATGCGAGTTCCTCGAGGGCCTCTCGGGATTCCTCTCCCGTCGATGCCGGGGCCTAAGACCTTGTGTGGAGTCGGGGCCGGAACCTGAGGATTCCTCTCCAGTGCTGACATGGATCTTGGGGTACTTCTGGAGTCTCCCCAGGGGAGTCAGTCCTCGTCTCGAATGCGGGCATGCACTTGCGCTTTCCTCCAGAGCGGTAGCAGCAGTGTCACGCAGTCCGCCGCGTGGATCAAAGGATCTATGGTTTTCCCTCGAGTCTTTCCCACGAGGCTTTCCCACAGGGCTGTCCCACGTGCACACGTGGTGGGAGTGGATCCTCGGCTTGAACGTCAAGGCAGTGCAGGGAAAACAGGTTCCTCTGGAATGGACTGACACATCTGGGGGACTCTTGGAATGGTGGCACGACCCTGGAGTTCCTCTCGCCTTTCCTGTGGAGAGCGCCTCCTCTTGAGATGCGACGGGAACGCCGGGAATTCTTTCCCTACGAAACAGGGAAAGGATCCCTCATCTCGAGCTAGGAGGCGGAAACGGGGCTCCCCTGGATGTGTGCGGGACCCCACGTGCTTCCTCTCGAGTGGAGACGGTATGTCGGGGAACTTCTTGAGTTGCAGCAAGGGTGTGAAGGACCCTTTGGAAGTTCCAGTGGTTAGACGTGATTAGCCTCGAGATGCCTCACTGGAAATGGGCCTCATCTCGCCTGGAGGGCAAAACCTCCTGGATTTTCTCGAGTTGCGGCAGGTGCTCTCGACTTACGACGGGGACGTCAGGGACCCGCTCTGGTGGCCTCAGGATAGGCCAGTCCCCATGCGAGTTCCACGGGGGCCTCTCGGGATTCCTCTCCCGTCGATGCCGGGGCCTAAGACCTTGTGTGGAGTCGGGGCCGGAACCTGAGGATTCCTCTCCAGTGCTGACATGGATCTTGGGGTACTTCTGGAGTCTCCCCAGGGGAGTCAGTCCTCGTCTCGAATGCGGGCATGTACTTGCGCTTTCCTCCAGAGCGGTAGCAGCAGTGTCACGCAGTCCGCCGCGTGGATCAAAGGATCTATGGTTTTCCCTCGAGTCTTTCCCACGAGGCTTTCCCACGAGGCTTTCCCACAGGGCTGTCCCACGTGCACACGTGGTGGGAGTCGATCCTCGGCTTGAACGTCAAGGCAGTGCAGGGAAAACAGGTTCCTCTGGAATGGACTGACACATCTGGGGGACACTGGGAATGGTGGCATGACCCTGGAGTTCCTCTCGCCTTTCCTGTGGAGAGCGCCTCCTCTTGAGATGCGACGGGAACGCCGGGAATTCTTTCCCTATGAAACAGGGAAAGGATCCCTCATCTCGAGCTAGGAGGCGGAAACGGGGCTCCCCTGGATGTGTGCGGGACACCACGTGCTTCCTCTCGAGTGCAGACGGGTATGTCGGGGAACTTCTTGAGTTGCAGCAAGGGTGTGAAGGACCCTTTGGAAGTTCCAGTGGTTAGATGTGATTGGCCTCGAGCAGCCTCAGCGGAAATGGGCCTCATCTCGCCTGGAGGTGAAAACCTCCTGGATTTTCTCGAGTTGCGGCAGGTGCTCTCGACTTACGACGGGGACCTCAGGGACGCGCTCTGGTGGCCTCAGGAAAGGCCAGTCCCCATGCGAGTTCCACGGGGGCCTCTCGGGATTCCCCTGCCGTCGATGCCGGGGCCTAAGACCTTGTGTGGAGTCGGGGCCGGAACCTGAGGATTCCTCTCCAGTGCTGACATGGATCTTGGGGTACTTCTGGAGTCTCCCCAGGGGAGTCAGTCCTCGTCTCGAATGCGGGCATGCACTTGCGCTTTCCTCCAGAGCGGTAGCAGCAGTGTCACGCAGTCCGCCGCGTGGATCAAAGGATCTATGGTTTTCCCTCGAGTCTTTCCCACGAGGCTTTCCCACGAGGCTTTCCCACAGGGCTGTCCCACGTGCACACGTGGTGGGAGTCGATCCTCGGCTTCAACATCAAGGCAGTGCAGGGAAAACTGTTTCCTCTGGAATGGACTGACACATCTGGGGGACTCTTGGAATGGTGTCACGACCCTGGAGTTCCTCTCGCCTTTCCTGTGGAGAGCACCTCCTCTTGAGATGCGACGGGAACGCCGGGAATTCTTTCCCTACGAAACAGGGAAAGGATCCCTCATCTCGAGCTAGGAGGCGGAAACGGGGCTCCCCTGGATGTGTGCGGGACCCACGTGCTTCCTCTCGAGTGGAGACGGGTATGTCGGGGAACTTCTTGAGTTGCAGCAAGGGTGTGATGGAACCTTTGGAAGTTCCAGTGGTTAGACGTGATTAGCCTCGAGAAGCCTCAGCGGAAATGGGCCTCATCTCGCCTGGAGGGCAAAACCTCCTGGATTTTCTCGAGTTGCGGCAGGTGCTCTCGACTTACGACGGGGACGTCAGGGACCCGCTCTGGTGGCCTCAGGAAAGGCCAGTCCCCATGCGAGTTCCTCGGGGGCCTCTCGGGATTCCTATCCGGTCGATGCCGGGGCCTAAGACCATGTGTGGAGTCGGGGCCGGAACCTGAGGATTCCTCTCCAGTGCTGACATGGATCTTGGGGTACTTCTGGAGTCTCCCCAGGGGAGTCAGTCCTCGTCTCGAATGTGGGCATGCACTTGCGCTTTCCTCCAGAGCGGTAGCAGCAGTGTCACGCAGTCCGCCGCGTGGATCAAAGGATCTATGGTTTTCCCTGGAGTCTTTCCCACGAGGCTTTCCCACGAGGCTTTCCCACAGGGCTGTCCCACGTGCACACGTGGTGGGAGTCGATCCTCGGCTTGAACGTCAAGGCAGTGCAGGGAAAACAGTTTCCTCTGGAATGGACTGACACATCTGGGGGACTCTTGGAATGGTGGCACGACCCTGGAGTTCCTCTCGCCTTTCCTGTGGAGAGCGCCTCCTCTTGAGATGCGACGGGAACGCCGGGAATTCTTTCCCTACGAAACAGGGAAAGGATCCCTCATCTCGAGCTAGGAGGCGGAAACGGGGCTCCCCTGGATGTGTGCGGGACCCCACGTGCTTCCTCTCGAGTGGAGACGGGTATGTCGGGAAACTTCTTGAGTTGCAGCAATGGTGTGAAGGACCCTTTGGAAGTTCCAGTGGTTAGATGTGATTGGCCTCGAGAAGCCTCAGCGGAAATGGGCCTCATCTCGCCTGGAGGGCAAAACCTCCTGGATTTTCTCGAGTTGCGGCAGGTGCTCTCGACTTACGACGGGGACGTCAGGGACCCGCTCTGGTGGCCTCAGGAAAGGCCAGTCCCCATGCGAGTTCCTCGGGGGCCTCTCGGGATTCCTCTCCCGTCGATGCCGGGGCCTAAGACCTTGTGTGGAGTCGGGGCCGGAACCTGAGGATTCCTCTCCAGTGCTGACATGGATCTTGGGGTACTTCTGGAGTCTCCCCAGGGGAGTCAGTCCTCGTCTCGAATGCGGGCATGCACTTGCGCTTTCCTCCAGAGCGGTAGCAGCAGTGTCACGCAGTCCGCCGCGTGGATCAAAGGATCTATGGTTTTCCCTCGAGTCTTTCCCACGAGGCTTTCCCACGAGGCTTTCCCACAGGGCTGTCCCACGTGCACACGTGGTGGGAGTCGATCCTGGGCTTGAACGTCAAGGCAGTGCAGGGAAAACAGGTTCCTCTGAATGGACTGACACATCTGGGGGACACTTGGAATGGTGGCATGACCCTGGAGTTCCTCTCGCCTTTCCTGTGGAGAGCGCCTCCTCTTGAGATGCGACGGGAACGCCGGGAATTCTTTCCCTACGAAACAGAGAAAGCATCCCTCATCTCGAGCTAGGAGGCGGAAACGGGGCTCCCCTGGATGTGTGCGGGACCCCACGTGCTTCCTCTCGAGTGCAGACGGGTATGTCGGGGAACTTCTTGAGTTGCAGCAAGGGTGTGAAGGACCCTTTGGAAGTTCCAGTGGTTAGATGTGATTGGCCTCTAGCAGCCTCAGCGGAAATGGGCCTCATCTCGCCTGGAGGTGAAAACCTCCTGGATTTTCTCGAGGTGCGGCAGGTGCTCTCGACTTACGACGGGGACCTCAGGGACGCACTCTGGTGGCCTCAGGAAAGGCCAGTCCCCATGCGAGTTCCTAGGGGGCCTCTCGGGATTCCTCTCCCGTCGATGCCGGGGCCTAAGACCTTGTGTGGAGTCGGGGCCGGAACCTGAGGATTCCTCTCCAGTGCTGACATGGATCTTGGGGTACTTCTGGAGTCTCCCCAGGGGAGTCAGTCCTCGTCTCGATTGCGGGCATGCACTTGCGCTTTCCTCCAGTGCGGTAGCAGCAGTGTCACGCAGTCCGCCGCGTGGATCAAAGGATCTATGGTTTTCCCTCGAGTTTTCCCACGAGGCTTTCCCACGAGGCTTTCCCACAGGGCTGGCCCACGTGCACACGTGGTGGGAGTCGATCCTCGGCTTGAACGTCAAGGCAGTGCAGGGAAAACAGGTTCCTCTGGAATGGACTGACACATCTGGGGGACTCTTGGAATGGTGGCACGACCCTGGAGTTCCTCTCGCCTTTCCTGTGGAGAGCGCCTCCTCTTGAGATGCGACGGGAACGCCGGGAATTCTTTCCCTACGAAACAGGGAAAGGATCCCTCATCTCGAGCTAGGAGGCGGAAACGGGGCTCCTCTGGATGTGTGCGGGACCCACAAGCTTCCTCTCGAGTGGAGACGGGTATGTCGGGGAACTTCTTGAGTTGCAGCTAGGGTGTGAAGGACCCTTTGGAAGTTCCAGTGGTTAGACGTGATTAGCCTCGAGAAGCCTCACTGGAAATGGGCCTCATCTCGCCTGGAGGGCAAAACCTCCTGGATTTTCTCGAGTTGCGGCAGGTGCTCTCGACTTACGACGGAGACCTCAGGGACCCGCTCTGGTGGCCTCAGGATAGGCCAGTCCCCATGCGAGTTCCACGGGGGCCTCTCGGGATTCCTCTCCCGTCGATGCCGGGGCCTAAGACCTTGTGTGGAGTCGGGGCCGGAACCTGAAGATTCCTCTCCAGTGCTGACATGGATCTTGGGGTACTTCTGGAGTCTCCCCAGGGGAGTCAGTCCTCGTCTCGAATGCGGGCATGCACTTGCGCTTTCCTCCAGAGCGGTAGCAGCAGTGTCACGCAGTCCGCCGCGTGGATCAAAGGATCTATGGTTTTCCCTCGAGTCTTTCCCACGAGGCTTTCCCACGAGGCTTTCCCACAGGGCTGTCCCACGTGCGCACGTGGTCGGAGTCGATCCTCGGCTTGAACGTCAAGCCAGGGCAGGGAAAACAGGTTCCTCTGGAATGGACTGACACATCTAGGGGGACTCTTGGAATGGTGTCACGACCCTGGAGTTCCTCTCGCCTTTCCTGTGGAGAGCGCCTCCTCTTGAGATGCGACGGGAACGCCGGGAATTCTTTCCCTATGAAACAGGGAAAGGATCCCTCATCTCGAGCTAGGAGGCGGATACGGGGCTCCCCTGGATGTGTGCGGGACCCCACGTGCTTCCTCTCGAGTGGAGACGGGTATGTCGGGGAACTTCTTGAGTTGCAGCAAGGGTGTGAAGGACCCTTTGGAAGTTCCAGTGGTTAGATGTGATTGGCCTCGAGAAGCCTCAGCAGAAATGGGCCTCATCTCGCCTGAAGGGCAAAACCTCCTGGATTTTCTCGAGTTGCGGCAGGTGCTCTCGACTTACGACGGGGACCTCAGGGACCCGCTCTGGTGGCCTCAGGAAAGGCCAGTCCCCATGCGAGTTCCTCGGGGGCCTCTCGGGATTCCTCTCCCGTCGATGCCGGGGCCTAAGACCTTGTGTGGAGTCGGGGCCGGAACCTGAGGATTCCTCTCCAGTGCTGACATGGATCTTAGGGTACTTCTGGAGTCTCCCCAGGGGAGTCAGTCCTCGTCTCGAATGCGGGCATGCACTTGCGCTTTCCTCCAGAGCGGTAGCAGCAGTGTCACGCAGTCCGCCGCGTGGATCAAAGGATCTATGGTTTTCCCTCGAGTCTTTCCCACGAGGCTTTCCCACGAGGCTTTCCCACAGGGCTGTCCCACGTGCACACGTGGTGGGAGTCGATCCTCGGCTTGAACGTCAAGGCAGTGCAGGGAAAACAGGTTCCTCTGGAATGGACTGACACATCTGGGGGACTCTTGGAATGGTGGCACGACCCTGGAGTTCCTCTCGCCTTTCCTGTGGAGAGCGCCTCCTCTTGAGATGCGACGGGAACGCCGGGAATTCTTTCCCTACGAAACAGGGAAAGGATCCCTCATCTCGTGCTAGGAGGCGGAAACGGAGCACCCCTGGATGTGTGCGGGACCCCACGTACTTCCTCTCGAGTGGAGACGGGTATGTCGGGGAACTTCTTGAGTTGCAGCAATGGTGTGAAGGACCCTTTGGAAGTTCCAGTGGTTAGATGTGATTGGCCTCGAGAAGCCTCAGCGGAAATGGGCCTCATCTCGCCTGGAGGGCAAAACCTCCTGGATTTTCTCGAGTTGCCGCAGGTGCTCTCGACTTACGACGGGGACGTCAGGGACCCGCTCTGGTGGCCTCAGGAAAGGCCAGTCCCCATGCGAGTTCCTCGGGGGCCTCTCGGGATTCCTCTCCCGTCGATGCCGGGGCCTAAGACCTTGTGTGGAGTCGGGGCCGGAACCTGAGGATTCCTCTCCAGTGCTGACATGGATCTTGGGGTACTTCTGGAGTCTCCCCAGGGGAGTCAGTCCTCGTCTCGAATGCGGGCATGCCCTTGCGCTTTCCTCCAGAGCGGTAGCAGCAGTGTCACGCAGTCCGCCGCGTGGATCAAAGGATCTATGGTTTTCCCTCGAGTCTTTCCCACGAGGCTTTCCCACGAGGCTTTCCCACAGGGCTGTCCCACGTGCACACGTGGTGGGAGTCGATCCTCGGCTTGAACGTCAAGGCAGTGCAGGGAAAACAGGTTCCTCTGGAATGGACTGACACATCTGGGGGACTCTTGGAATGGTGGCACGACCCTGGAGTTCCTCTCGCCTTTCCTGTTGAGAGCGCCTCCTCTTGAGATGCGACGGGAACGCCGGGAATTCTTTCCCTACGAAACAGGGAAAGGATCCCTCATCTCGAGCTAGGAGGCGGAAACGGGGCTCCCCTGGATGTGTGCGGGACCCAACGTGCTTCCTCTCGAGTGGAGACGGGTATGTCGGGGAACTTCTTGAGTTGCAGCAATGGTGTGAAGGACCCTTTGGAATGTCCAGTGGTTAGATGTGATTGGCCTCGAGAAGCCTCAGCGGAAATGGGCCTCATCTCGCCTGGAGGGCAAAACCTCCTGGATTTTCTCGAGTTGCGGCAGGTGCTCTCGACTTACGACGGGGACCTCAGGGACGCGCTCTGGTGGCCTCAGGAAAGGCCAGTCCCCATGCGAGTTCCTCGGGGGCCTCTCGGGATCCTCTCCCGTCGATGCCGGGGCCGAAGACCTTGTGTGGAGTCGGGGCCGGAACCTGAGGATTCCTCTCCAGTGCTGACATGGATCTTGGGGTACTTCTGGAGTCTCCCCAGTGGAGTCAGTCCTCGTCTCGAATGCGGGCATGCACTTGCGCTTTCCTCCAGAGCGGTAGCAGCAGTGTCACGCAGTCCGCCGCGTGGATCAAAGGATCTATGGTTTTCCCTCGAGTCTTTCCCACGAGGCTTTCCCACGAGGCTTTCCCACAGGGCTGTCCCACGTGCACACGTGGTGGGAGTCGATCCTCGGCTTGAACGTCAAGGCAGTGCAGGGAAAACAGGTTCCTCTGGAATGAACTGACACATCTGGGGGACTCTTGGAATGGTGGCACGACCCTGGAGTTCCTCTCGCCTTTCCTGTGGAGAGCGCCTCCTCTTGAGATGCGACGGGAACGCCGGGAATTCTTTCCCTACGAAACAGGGAAAGGATCCCTCATCTCGAGCTAGGAGGCGGAAACGGGGCTCCCCTGGATGTGTGCGGGACCCCACGTGCTTCCTCTCGAGTGGAGACGGGTATGTCGGGGAACTTCTTGAGTTGCAGCAATGGTGTGAAGGACCCTTTGGAAGTTTCAGTGGTTAGATGTGATTGGCCTCGAGAAGCCTCAGCGGAAATGGGCCTCATCTCGCCTGGAGGGCAAAACCTCCTGGATTTTCTCGAGGTGCGGCAGGTGCTCTCGACTTACGACGGGGACCTCAGGGACGCGCTCTGGTGGCCTCAGGAAAGGCCAGTCCCCATGCGAGTTCCTCGGGGGCCTCTCGGGATTCCTCTCCCGGTGATGCCGGGGCCTAAGACCTTGTGTGGAGTCGGGGCCGGAACCTGAGGATTCCTCTCCAGTGCTGACATGGATCTTGGGGTACTTCTTGAGTCTCCCCAGGGGAGTCAGTCCTCGTCTCGATTGCGGGCATGCACTTGCGCTTTCCTCCAGTGCGGTAGCAGCAGTGTCACGCAGTCCGCCGCGTGGATCAAAGGATCTATGGTTTTCCCTCGAGTCTTTCCCACGAGGCTTTCCCACGAGGCTTTCCCACAGGGCTGTCCCACGTGCACACGTGGTGGGAGTCGATCCTCGGCTTGAACGTCAAGGCAGTGCAGGGAAAACAGGTTCCTCTGGAATGGACTGACACATCTGGGGGACTCTTGGAATGGTGGCACGACCCTGGAGTTCCTCTCGCCTTTCCTGTGGAGAGCGCCACCTCTTGAGATGCGACGGGAACGCCGGGAATTCTTTCCCTACGAAACAGGGAAAGGATCCCTCATCTCGAGCTAGGAGGCGGAAACGGGGCTCCCCTGGATGTGTGCGGGACCCACGTGCTTCCTCTCGAGTGGAGACGGGTATGTCGGGGAACTTCTTGAGTTGCAGCAAGGGTGTGATGGAACCTTTGGAAGTTCCAGTGGTTAGACGTGATTAGCCTCGAGAAGCCTCAGCGGAAATGGGCCTCATCTCGCCTGGAGGGCAAAACCTCCTGGATTTTCTCGAGTTGCGGCAGGTGCTCTCGACTTACGACGGGGACCTCAGGGACCCGCTCTGGTGGACTCAGGAAAGGCCAGTCCCCATGCGAGTTCCTCGGGGGCCTCTCGGGATTCCTATCCCGTCGATGCCGGGGCCTAAGACCATGTGTGGAGTCGGGGCCGGAACCTGAGGATTCCTCTCCAGTGCTGACATGGATCTTGGGGTACTTCTGGAGTCTCCCCAGGGGAGTCAGTCCTCGTCTCGAATGCGGGCATGCACTTGCGCTTTCCTCCAGAGCGGTAGCAGCAGTGTCACGCAGTCCGCCGCGTGGATCAAAGGATCTATGGTTTTCCCTCCAGTCTTTCCCACGAGGCTTTCCCACGAGGCTTTCCCACAGGGCTGTCCCACGTGCACACGTGGTGGGAGTCGATCCTCGGCTTGAACGTCAAGGCAGTGCAGGGAAAACAGGTTCCTCTGGAATGGACTGACACATCTGGGGGACTCTTGGAATGGTGGCACGACCCTGGAGTTCCTCTCGCCTTTCCTGTGGAGAGCGCCTCCTCTTGAGATGCGACGGGAACGCCGGGTATTCTTTCCCTACGAAACAGGGAAAGGATCCCTCATCTCGTGCTAGGAGGCGGAAACGGAGCACCCCTGGATGTGTGCGGGACCCCACGTGCTTCCTCTCGAGTGGAGACGGGTATGTCGGGGAACTTCTTGAGTTGCAGCAATGGTGTGAAGGACCCTTTGGAAGTTCCAGTGGTTAGATGTGATTGGCCTCGAGAAGCCTCAGCGGAAATGGGCCTCATCTCGCCTGGAGGGCAAAACCTCCTGGATTTTCTCGAGTTGCGGCAGGTGCTCTCGACTTACGACGGGGACGTCAGGGACCCGCTCTGGTGGCCTCAGGAAAGGCCAGTCCCCATGCGAGTTCCTCGGGGGCCTCTCGGGATTCCTCTCCCGTCGATGCCGGGGCCTAAGACCTTGTGTGGAGTCGGGGCCGGAACCTGAGGATTCCTCTCCAGTGCTGACATGGATCTTGGGGTACTTCTGGAGTCTCCCCAGGGGAGTCAGTCCTCGTCTCGAATGCGGGCATGCACTTGCGCTTTCCTCCAGAGCGGTAGCAGCAGTGTCACGCAGTCCGCCGCGTGGATCAAAGGATCTATGGTTTTCCCTCGAGTCTTTCCCACGAGGCTTTCCCACAGGGCTGTCCCACGTGCACACGTGGTGGGAGTGGATCCTCGGCTTGAACGTCAAGGCAGTGCAGGGAAAACAGGTTCCTCTGGAATGGACTGACACATCTGGGGGACTCTTGGAATGGTGGCACGACCCTTGAGTTCCTCTCGCCTTTCCTGTGGAGAGCGCCTCCTCTTGAGATGCGACGGGAAAGCCGGGAATTCTTTCCCTACGAAACAGGGAAAGGATCCCTCATCTCGAGCTAGGAGGCGGAAACGGGGCTCCCCTGGATGTGTGCGGGACCCCACGTGCTTCCTCTCGAGTGGAGACGGGTATGTCGGGAAACTTCTTGAGTTGCAGCAATGGTGTGAAGGACCCTTTGGAAGTTCCAGTGGTTAGATGTGATTGGCCTCGAGAAGCCTCAGCGGAAATGGGCCTCATCTCGCCTGGAGGGCAAAACCTCCTGGATTTTCTCGAGTTGCGGCAGGTGCTCTCGACTTACGACGGGGACGTCAGGGACCCGCTCTGGTGGCCTCAGGAAAGGCCAGTCCCCATGCGAGTTCCTCGGGGGCCTCTCGGGATTCCTCTCCCGTCGATGCCGGGGCCTAAGACCTTGTGTGGAGTCGGGGCCGGAACCTGAGGATTCCTCTCCAGTGCTGACATGGATCTTGGGGTACTTCTGGAGTCTCCCCAGGGGAGTCAGTCCTCGTCTCGAATGCGGGCATGCACTTGCGCTTTCCTCCAGAGCGGTAGCAGCAGTGTCACGCAGTCCGCCGCGTGGATCAAAGGATCTATGGTTTTCCCTCGAGTCTTTCCCACGAGGCTTTCCCACGAGGCTTTCCCACAGGGCTGTCCCACGTGCACACGTGGTGGGAGTCGATCCTCGGCTTGAACGTCAAGGCAGTGCAGGGAAAACAGGTTCCTCTGAATGGACTGACACATCTGGGGGACACTTGGAATGGTGGCATGACCCTGGAGTTCCTCTCGCCTTTCCTGTGGAGAGCGCCTCCTCTTGAGATGCGACGGGAACGCCGGGACTTCTTTCCCTACGAAACAGGGAAAGGATCCCTCATCTCGAGCTAGGAGGCGGAAACGGGGCTCCCCTGGATGTGTGCGGGACACCACGTGCTTCCTCTCGAGTGCAGACGGGTATGTCGGGGAACTTCTTGAGTTGCAGCAACGGTGTGAAGGACCCTTTGGAAGTTCCAGTGGTTAGATGTGATTGGCCTCTAGCAGCCTCAGCGGAAATGGGCCTCATCTCGCCTGGAGGTGAAAACCTCCTGGATTTTCTCGAGGTGCGGCAGGTGCTCTCGACTTACGACGGGGACCTCAGGGACGCGCTCTGGTGGCCTCAGGAAAGGCCAGTCCCCATGCGAGTTCCTAGGGGGCCTCTCGGGATTCCTCTCCCGTCGATGCCGGGGCCTAAGACCTTGTGTGGAGTCGGGGCCGGAACCTGAGGATTCCTCTCCAGTGCTGACATGGATCTTGGGGTACTTCTGGAGTCTCCCCAGGGGAGTCAGTCCTCGTCTCGATTGCGGGCATGCACTTGCGCTTTCCTCCAGAGCGGTAGCAGCAATGTCACCCAGTCCGCCGCGTGGATCAAAGGATCTATGGTTTTCCCTCGAGTCTTTCCCACGAGGCTTTCCCACGAGGCTTTCCCACAGGGCTGTCCCACGTGCACACGTGGTGGGAGTCGATCCTCGGCTTGAACGTCAAGGCAGTGCAGGGAAAACAGGTTCCTCTGGAATGGACTGACACATCTGGGGGACTCTTGGAATGGTGGCACGACCCTGGAGTTCCTCTCGCCTTTCCTGTGGAGAGCGCCTCCTCTTGAGATGCGACGGGAACGCCGGGAATTCTTTCCCTACGAAACAGGGAAAGGATCCCTCATCTCGAGCTAGGAGGCGGAAACGGGGCTCCCCTGGATGTGTGCGGGACCCCACGTGCTTCCTCTCGAGTGGAGACGGGTATGTCGGGGAACTTCTTGAGTTGCAGCAAGGGTGTGAAGGACCCTTTGTAAGTTCCAGTGGTTAGATGTGATTGGCCTCGAGAAGCCTCAGCGGAAATGGGCCTCATCTCGCCTGAAGGGCAAAACCTCCTGGATTTTCTCGAGGTGCGGCAGGTGCTCTCGACTTACGACGGGGACCTCAGGGACCCGCTCTGGTGGCCTCAGGAAAGGCCAATCCCCATGCGAGTTCCTCGGGGGCCTCTCGGGATTCCTCTCCCGTCGATGCCGGGGCCTAAGACCTTGTGTGGAGTCGGGGCCGGAACCTGAGGATTCCTCTCCAGTGCTGACATGGATCTTGGGGTACTTCTGGAGTCTCCCCAGGGGAGTCAGTCCTCGTCTCGAATGCGGGCATGCACTTGCGCTTTCCTCCAGAGCGGTAGCAGCAGTGTCACGCAGTCCGCCGCGTGGATCAAAGGATCTATGGTTTTCCCTCGAGTATTTCCCACGAGGCTTTCCCACGAGGCTTTCCCACAGGGCTGTCCCACGTGCACACGTGGTGGGAGTCGATCCTCGGCTTGAACGTCAAGGCAGTGCAGGGAAAACAGGTTCCTCTGGAATGGACTGACACATCTGGGGGACTCTTGGAATGGTGGCACGACCCTGGAGTTCCTCTCGCCTTTCCTGTGGAGAGCGCCTCCTCTTGAGATGCGACGGGAACGCCGGGAATTCTTTCCCTACGAAACAGGGAAAGGATCCCTCATCTCGTGCTAGGAGGCGGAAACGGAGCACCCCTGGATGTGTGCGGGACCCCACGTACTTCCTCTCGAGTGGAGACGGGTATGTCGGGGAACTTCTTGAGTTGCAGCAATGGTGTGAAGGACCCTTTGGAAGTTCCAGTGGTTAGATGTGATTGGCCTCGAGAAGCCTCAGCGGAAATGGGCCTCATCTCGCCTGGAGGGCAAAACCTCCTGGATTTTCTCGAGTTGCGGCAGGTGCTGTCGACTTACGACGGGGACCTCAGGGACCCGCTCTGGTGGCCTCAGGAAAGGCCAGTCCCCATGCGAGTTCCTCGGGGGCCTCTCGGGATTCCTCTCCCGTCGATGCCGGGGCCTAAGACCTTGTGTGGAGTCGGGGCCGGAACCTGAGGATTCCTCTCCAGTGCTGACATGGATCTTGGGGTACTTCTGGAGTCTCCCCAGGGGAGTCAGTCCTCGTCTCGAATGCGGGCATGCACTTGCGCTTTCCTCCAGAGCGGTAGCAGCAGTGTCACGCAGTCCGCCGCGTGGATCAAAGGATCTATGGTTTTCCCTCGAGTCTTTCCCACGAGGCTTTCCCACGAGGCTTTCCCACAGGGCTGTCCCACGTGCACACGTGGTGGGAGTCGATCCTCGGCTTGAACGTCAAGGCAGTGCAGGGAAAACAGGTTCCTCTGGAATGGACTGACACATCTGGGGGACTCTTGGAATGGTGGCACGACCCTGGAGTTCCTCTCGCCTTTCCTGTGGAGAGCGCCTCCTCTTGAGATGCGACGGGAACGCCGGGAATTCTTTCCCTACGAAACAGGGAAAGGATCTCTCATCTCGAGCTAGGAGGCGGAAACGGGGCTCCCCTGGATGTGTGCGGGACCCCACGTGCTTCCTCTCGAGTGGAGACGGGTATGTCGGGGAACTTCTTGAGTTGCAGCAATGGTGTGAAGGACCCTTTGGAAGTTTCAGTGGTTAGATGTGATTGGCCTCGAGAAGCCTCAGCGGAAATGGGCCTCATCTCGCCTGGAGGGCAAAACCTCCTGGATTATATCGAGTTGCGGCAGGTGCTCTCGGAATACGACGGGGACCTCAGGGACCCGCTCTGGTGGCCTCAGGAAAGGCCAGTCCCCATGCGAGTTCCTCGAGGGCCTCTCGGGATTCCTCTCCCGTCGATGCCGGGGCCTAAGACCTTGTGTGGAGTCGGGGCCGGAACCTGAGGATTCCTCTCCAGTGCTGACATGGATCTTGGGGTACTTCTGGAGTCTCCCCAGGGGAGTCAGTCCTCGTCTCGAATGCGGGCATGCACTTGCGCTTTCCTCCAGAGCGGTAGCAGCAGTGTCACGCAGTCCGCCGCATGGATCAAAGGATCTATGGTTTTCCCTCGAGTCTTTCCCACGAGGCTTTCCCACGAGGCTTTCCCACAGGGCTGTCCCACGTGCACACGTGGTGGGAGTCGATCCTCGGCTTGAACGTCAAGGCAGTGCAGGGAAAACAGGTTCCTCTGGAATGGACTGACACATCTGGGGGACTCTTGGAATGGTGGCACGACCCTGGAGTTCCTCTCGCCTTTCCTGTGGAGAGCGCCTCCTCTTGAGATGCGACGGGAACGCCGGGAATTCTTTCCCTACGAAACAGGGAAAGGATCCCTCATCTCGAGCTAGGAGGCGGAAACGGGGCTCCCCTGTATGTGTGCGGGACCCACGTGCTTCCTCTCGAGTGGAGACGGGTATGTCGGGGAACTTCTTGAGTTGCAGCAAGGGTGTGAAGGACCCTTTGGAAGTTCCAGTGGTTAGACGTGATTAGCCTCGAGAAGCCTCAGCGGAAATGGGCCTCATCTCGCCTGGAGGGCAAAACCTCCTGGATTTTCTCGAGTTGCGGCAGGTGCTCTCGACTTACGACGGGGACCTCAGGGAACCGTTCTGGTGGCCTCAGGAAAGGCCAGTCCCCATGCGAGTTCCTCGGTGGCCTCTCGGGATTCCTCTCCCGTCGATGCCGGGGCCTAAGACCTTGTGTGGAGTCGGGGCCGGAAACTGAGGATTCCTCTCCAGTGCTGACATGGATCTTGGGGTACTTCTGGAGTCTCCCCAGGGGAGTCAGTCCTCGTCTCGAATGCGGGCATGCACTTGCGCTTTCCTCCAGAGCGGTAGCAGCAGTGTCACGCAGTCCGCGGCGTGGATCAAAGGATCTATGGTTTTCCCTCGAGTCTTTCCCACGAGGCTTTCCCACAGGGCTGTCCCACGTGCACACGTGGTGGGAGTCGATCCTCGGCTTGAACGTCAAGGCAGTGCAGGGAAAACAGGTTCCTCTGGAATGGACTGACACATCTGGGGGACTCTTGGAATGGTGGCACGCCCCTGGAGTTCCTCTCGCCTTTCCTGTGGAGAGCGCCTCCTCTTGAGATGCGACGGGAACGCCGGGAATTCTTTCCCTACGAAACAGGGAAAGGATCCCTCATCTCGAGGTAGGAGGCGGAAACGAGGCTCCCCTGGATGTCTGCGGGACACCACGTGCTTCCTCTCGAGTGGAGACGGGTATGTCGGGGAACTTCTTGAGTTGCAGCAACGGTGTGAAGGACCCTTTGGAAGTTCCAGTGGTTAGATGTGATTGGCCTCGAGAAGCCTCAGCGGAAATGGGCCTCATCTCGCCTGGAGGGCAAAACCTCCTGGATTTTCTCGAGTTGCGGCAGGTGCTCTCGACTTACGACGGGGACCTCAGGGACACGCTCTGGTGGCCTCAGGAAAGGCCAGTCCCCATGCGAGTTCCTCGGGGGTGTCTCGGGATTCCTCTCCCGTCGATGCCGGGGCCTAAGACCTTGTGTGGAGTCGGGGCCGGAACCTGAGGATTCCTCTCCAGTGCTGACATGGATCTTGGGGTACTTCTGGAGTCTCCCCAGGGGAGTCAGTCCTCGTCTCGAATGCGGGCATGCACTTGCGCTTTCCTCCAGAGCGGTAGCAGCAGTGTCACGCAGTCCGCCGCGTGGATCAAAGGATCTATGGTTTTCCCTCGAGTCTTTCCCACGAGGCTTTCCCACGAGGCTTTCCCACAGGGCTGTCCCACGTGCACACGTGGTGGGAGTCGATCCTCGGCTTCAACGTCAAGGCAGTGCAGGGAAAACAGGTTCCTCTGGAATGGACTGACACATCTGGGGGACTCTTGGAATGGTGGCACGACCGTGGAGTTCCTCTCGCCTTTCCTGTGGAGAGCACCTCCTCTTGAGATGCGCCGGGAACGCCGGGAATTCTTTCCCTACGAAACAGGGAAAGGATCCCTCATCTTGAGCTAGGAGGCGGAAACGGGGCTCCCCTGTATGTGTGCGGGACACCACGTGCTTCCTCTCGAGTGCAGACGGGTATGTCGGGGAACTTCTTGAGTTGCAGCAAGGGTGTGAAGGACCCTTTGGAATGTCCAGTGGTTAGATGTGATTGGCTTCGAGAAGCCTCAGCGGAAATGGGCCTCATCTCGCCTGGAGGGCAAAACCTCCTGGATTTTCTCGAGTTGCGGCAGGTGCTGTCGACTTACGACGGGGACCTCAGGGACCCGCTCTGGTGGCCTCAGGAAAGGCCAGTCCCCATGCGAGTTCCTCGGGGGCCTCTCGGGATTCCTCTCCCGTCGATGCCGGGGCCTAAGACCTTGTGTGGAGTCGGGGCCGGAACCTGAGGAATCCTCTCCAGTGCTGACATTAATCTTGGTGTACCTCTGGAGTCTCCCCAGGGGAGTCAGTCCTCGTCTCGAATGCGGGCATGCACTTGCGCTTTCCTCCAGAGCGGTAGCAGCAGTGTCACGCAGTCTGCCGCGTGGATCAAAGGATCTATGGTTTTCCCTCGAGTCTTTCCCACGAGGCTTTCCCACGAGGCTTTCCCACAGGGCTGTCCCACGTGCACACGTGGTGGGAGTCGATCCTCGGCTTGAACGTCAAGGCAGTGCAGGGAAAACAGGTTCCTCTGGAATGGACTGACACATCTGGGGGACTCTTGGAATGGTGGCACGACCCTGGAGTTCCTCTCGCCTTTCCTGTGGAGAGCGCCTCCTCTTGAGATGCGACGGGAACGCCGGGAATTCTTTCCCTACGAAACAGGGAAAGGATCCCTCATATCGAGCTAGGAGGCGGAAACGAGGCTCCCCTGGATGTCTGCGGGACACCACGTGCTTCCTCTCGAGTGGAGACGGGTATGTCGGGGAACTTCTTGAGTTGCAGCAACGGTGTGAAGGACCCTTTGGAAGTTCCAGTGATTAGATGTGATTGGCCTCGAGAAGCCTCAGCGGAAATGGGCCTCATCTCGCCTGGAGGGCAAAACCTCCTGGATTTTCTCGAGTTGCGGCAGGTGCTCTCGACTTACGACGGGGACCTCAGGGACCCGCTCTGGTGGCCTCAGGAAAGGCCAGTCCCCATGCGAGTTCCTCGGGGGTGTCTCGGGATTCCTCTCCCGTCGATGCTGGGGCCTAAGACCTTGTGTGGAGTCGGGGCCGGAACCTGAGGATTCCTCTCCAGTGCTGACATGGATCTTGGGGTACTTCTGGAGTCTCCCCAGGGGAGTCAGTCCTCGTCTCGAATGCGGGCATGCACTTGCGCTTTCCTCCAGAGCGGTAGCAGCAGTGTCACGCAGTCCGCCGCGTGGATCAAAGGATCTATGGTTTTCCCTCGAGTCTTTCCCACGAGGCTTTCCCACGAGGCTTTCCCACAGGGCTGTCCCACGTGCACACGTGGTGGGAGTCGATCCTCGGCTTGAACGTCAAGGCAGTGCAGGGAAAACAGGTTCCTCTGGAATGGACTGACACATCTGGGGGACTCTTGGAATGGTGGCACGACCCTGGAGTTCCTCTCGCCTTTCCTGTGGAGAGCGCCTCCTCTTGAGATGCGCCGGGAACGCCGGGAATTCTTTCCCTACGAAACAGGGAAAGGATCCCTCATCTTGAGCTAGGAGGAGGAAACGGGGCTCCCCTGGATGTGTGCGGGACACCACGTGCTTCCTCTCGAGTGCAGACGGGTATGTCGGGGAACTTCTTGAGTTGCAGCAAGGGTGTGAAGGACCCTTTGGAATGTCCAGTGGTTAGATGTGATTGGCTTCGAGAAGCCTCAGCGGAAATGGGCCTCATCTCGCCTGGAGGGCAAAACCTCCTGGATTTTCTCGAGTTGCGGCAGGTGCTCTCGATTTACGACGGGGACCTCAGGGACCCGCTCTGGTGGCCTCAGGAAAGGCCAGTCCCCATGCGAGTTCCTCGGGGGCCTCTCGGGATTCCTCTCCCGTCGATGCCGGGGCCTAAGACCTTGTGTGGAGTCGGGGCCGGAACCTGAGGATTCCTCTCCAGTGCTGACATTAATCTTGGTGTACTTCTGGAGTCTCCCCAGGGGAGTCAGTCCTCGTCTCGAATGCGGGCATGCACTTGCGCTTTCCTTCAGAGCGGTAGCAGCAGTGTCACGCAGTCTGCCGCGTGGATCAAAGGATCTATGGTTTTCCCTCGAGTCTTTCCCACGAGGCTTTCCCAAGAGGCTTTCCCACAGGGCTGTCCCACGTGCACACGTGGTGGGAGTCGATCCTCGGCTTGAACGTCAAGGCAGTGCAGGGAAAACAGGTTCCTCTGGAATGGACTGACACATCTGGGGGACTCTTGGAATGGTGGCACGACCCTGGAGTTCCTCTCGCCTTTCCTGTGGAGAGCGCCTCCTCTTGAGATGCGACGGGAACGCCGGGAATTCTTTCCCTACGAAACAGGGAAAGGATCCCTCATCTCGAGCTAGGAGGCGGAAACGGGGCTCCCCTGGATGTGTGCGGGACCCCACGTGCTTCCTCTCGAGTGGAGACGGGTATGTCTGGGAACTTCTTGAGTTGCAGCAACGGTGTGAAGGACCCTTTGGAAGTTCCAGTGGTTAGATGTGATTGGCCTCGAGAAGCCTCAGCGGAAATGGGCCTCATCTCGCCTGGAGGGCAAAACCTCCTGGATTTTCTCGAGTTGCGGCAGGTGCTCTCGACTTACGACGGGGACCTCAGGGACCCGCTCTGGTGGCCTCAGGAAAGGCCAGTCCCCATGCGAGTTCCTCGGGGGCCTCTCGGGATTCCTCTCCCGTCGATGCCGGGGCCTAAGACCTTGTGTGGAGTCGGGGCCGGAACCTGAGGATTCCTCTCCAGTGCTGACATGGATCTTGGGGTACTTCTGGAGTCTCCCCAGGGGAGTCAGTCCTCGTCTCGAATGCGGGCATGCACTTGCGCTTTCCTCCAGAGCGGTAGCTGCAGTGTCACGCAGTCCGCGGCGTGGATCAAGGGATCTATGGTTTTCCCTCGAGGCTTTCCCACGAGGCTTTCCCACAGGGCTGTCCCACGTGCACACGTGGTGGGAGTCGATCCTCGGCTTGAACGTCAAGGCAGTGCAGGGAAAACAGGTTCCTCTGGAATGGACTGACACATCTGGGGGACTCTTGGAATGGTGGCACGACCCTGGAGTTCCTCTCGCCTTTCCTGTGGAGAGCGCCTCCTCTTGAGATGCGCCGGGAACGCCGGGAATTCTTTCCCTACGAAACAGGGAAAGGATCCCTCATCTTGAGCTAGGAGGCGGAAACGGGGCTCCTCTGGATGTGTGCGGGACACCACGTGCTTCCTCTCGAGTGCAGACGGGTATGTCGGGGAACTTCTTGAGTTGCAGCAAGGGTGTGAAGGACCCTTTGGAATGTCCAGTGGTTAGATGTGATTGGCTTCGAGAAGCCTCAGCGGAAATGGGCCTCATCTCGCCTGGAGGGCAAAACCTCCTGGATTTCCTCGAGTTGCGGCAGGTGCTGTCGACTTACGACGGGGACCTCAGGGACCCGCTCTGGTGGCCTCAGGAAAGGCCAGTCCCCATGCGAGTTCCTCGGGGGCCTCTCGGGATTCCTCTCCCGTCGATGCCGGGGCCTAAGACCTTGTGTGGAGTCGGGGCCGGAACCTGAGGATTCCTCTCCAGTGCTGACATGGATCTTGGGGTACTTCTGGAGTCTCCCCAGGGGAGTCAGTCCTCGTCTCGAATGCGGGCATGCACTTGCGCTTTCCTCCAGAGCGGTAGCAGCAGTGTCACGCAGTCTGCCGCGTGGATCAAAGGATCTATGGTTTTCCCTCGAGTCTTTCCCACGAGGCTTTCCCACGAGGCTTTCCCACAGGGCTGTCCCGCGTGCACACGTGGTGGGAGTCGATCCTCGTCTTGAACGTCAAGGCAGTGCAGGGAAATCAGGTTCCTCTGGAATGGACTGACACATCTGGGGGACTCTTGGAATGGTGGCACGACCGTGGAGTTCCTCTCGCCTTTCCTGTGGAGAGCGCCTCCTCTTGAGATGCGACGGGAACGCCGGGAATTCTTTCCCTACGAAACAGGGAAAGGATCCCTCATCTCGAGCTAGGAGGCGGAAACGGGGCTCCCCTGGATGTGTGCGGGACCCCACGTGCTTCCTCTCGAGTGGAGACGGGTATGTCTGGGAACTTCTTGAGTTGCAGCAACGGTGTGAAGGACCCTTTGGAAGTTCCAGTGGTTAGATGTGATTGGCCTCGAGAAGCCTCAGCGGAAATGGGCCTCATCTCGCCTGGAGGGCAAAACCTCCTGAATTTTCTCGAGTTGCGGCAGGTGCTCTCGACTTACGACGGGGACCTCAGGGACCCTCTCTTGTGGCCTCAGGAAAGGCCAGTCCCCATGCGAGTTCCTCGGGGGTGTCTCGGGATTCCTCTCCCATCGATGCCGGGGCCTAAGACCTTGTGTGGAGTCGGGGCCGGAACCTGAGGATTCCTCTCCAGTGCTGACATGGATCTTGGGGTACTTCTGGAGTCTCCCCAGGCGAGTCAGTCCTCGTCTCGAATGCGGGCATGCACTTGCGCTTTCCTCCAGAGCGTTAGCAGCAGTGTCACGCAGTCCGCCGCGTGGATCAAAGGATCTATGGTTTTCCCTCGAGTCTTTCCCACGAGGCTTTCCCACAGGGCTGTCCCACGTGCACACGTGGTGGGAGTCGATCCTCGGCTTGAACGTCAAGGCAGTGCAGGGAAAACAGGTTCCTCTGGAATGGACTGACACATCTGGGGGACTCTTGGAATGGTGGCATGACCCTGTAGTTCCTCTCGCCTTTCCTGTGGAGAGCGCCTCCTCTTGAGATGTGACGGGAACGCCGGGAATTCTTTCCATACGAAACAGGGAAAGGATCCCTCATCTCGAGGTAGGAGGCGGAAACGAGGCTCCCCTGGATGTCTGCGGGACACCACTTGCTTCCTCTCGAGTGGAGACGGGTATGTCGGGGAACTTCTTGAGTTGCAGCAAGGGTGTGAAGGACCCTTTGGAATGTCCAGTGGTTAGATGTGATTGGCTTCGAGAAGCCTCAGCGGAAATGGGCCTCATATCGACTGGAGGGCCAAACCTGCTGGATTTTCTCGAGTTGCGGCAGGTGCTGTCGACTTACGACGGGGACCTCAGGGACCCGCTCTGGTGGCCTCAGGAAAGGCCAGTCCCCATGCGAGTTCCTCGGGGGTGTCTCGGGATTCCTCTCCCGTCGATGCCGGGGCCTAAGACCTTGTGTGGAGTCGGGGCCGGAACCTGAGGATTCCTCTCCAGTGCTGACATGGATCTTGGGGTACTTCTGGAGTCTCCCCAGGGGAGTCAGTCCTCGTCTCGAATGCGGGCATGCACTTGCGCTTTCCTCCAGAGCGGTAGCAGCAGTGTCACGCAGTCCGCCGCGTGGATCAAAGGATCTATGGTTTTCCCTCGAGTCTTTCCCACGAGGCTTTCCCACGAGGCTTTCCCACAGGGCTGTCCCACGTGCACACGTGGTGGGAGTCGATCCTCGGCTTGAACGTCAAGGCAGTGCAGGGAAAACAGGTTCCTCTGGAATGGACTGACACATCTGGGGGACTCTTGGAATGGTGGCACGACCCTGGAGTTCCTCTCGCCTTTCCTGTGGAGAGCGCCTCCTCTTGAGATGCGCCGGGAACGCCGGGAATTCTTTCCCTACGAAACAGGGAAAGGATCCCTCATCTTGAGCTAGGAGGCGGAAACGGGGCTCCCCTGAATGTGTGCGGGACACCACGTGCTTCCTCTCGAGTGCAGACGGGTATGTCGGGGAACTTCTTGAGTTGCAGCAAGGGTGTGAAGGACCCTTTGGAATGTCCAGTGGTTAGATGTGATTGGCTTCGAGAAGCCTCAGCGGAAATGGGCCTCATCTCGCCTGGAGGGCAAAACCTCCTGGATTTTCTCGAGTTGCGGCAGGTGCTGTCGACTTACGACGGGGACCTCAGGGACCCGCTCTGGTGGCCTCAGGAAAGGCCAGTCCCCATGCGAGTTCCTCGGGGGCCTCTCGGGATTCCTCTCCCGTCGATACCGGGGCCTAAGACCTTGTGTGGAGTCGGGGCCGGAACCTGAGGATTCCTCTCCAGTGCTGACATTAATCTTGGTGTATTTCTGGAGTCTCCCCAGGGGAGTCAGTCCTCGTCTCGAATGCGGGCATGCACTTGCGCTTTCCTCCAGAGCGGTAGCAGCAGTGTCACGCAGTCTGCCGCGTGGATCAAAGGATCTATGGTTTTCCCTCGAGTCTTTCCCACGAGGCTTTCCCACGAGGCTTTCCCACAGGGCTGTCCCACGTGCACACGTGGTGGGAGTCGATCCTCGGCTTGAACGTCAAGGCAGTGCAGGGAAAACAGGTTCCTCTGGAATGGACTGACACATCTGGGGGACTCTTGGAATGGTGGCACGACCGTGGAGTTCCTCTCGCCTTTCCTGTGGAGAGCGCCTCCTCTTGAGATGCGACGGGAACGCCGGGAAATCTTTCCCTACGAAACAGGGAAAGGATCCCTCATCTCGAGCTAGGAGGCGGAAACGGGGCTCCCCTGGATGTGTGCGGGACCCCACGTGCTTCCTCTCGAGTGGAGACGGGTATGTCTGGGAACTTCTTGAGTTGCAGCAACGGTGTGAAGGACCCTTTGGAAGTTCCAGTGGTTAGATGTGATTGGCCTCGAGAAGCCTCAGCGGAAATGGGCTTCATCTCGCCTGGAGGGCAAAACCTCCTGAATTTTCTCGAGTTGCGGCAGGTGCTCTCGACTTACGACGGGGACCTCAGGGACCCTCTCTGGTGGCCTCAGGAAAGGCCAGTCCCCATGCGAGTTCCTCGGGGGTGTCTCGGGATTCCTCTCCCATCGATGCCGGGGCCTAAGACCTTGTGTGGAGTCGGGGCCGGAACCTGAGGATTCCTCTCCAGTGCTGACATGGATCTTGGGGTACTTCTGGAGTCTCCCCAGGCGAGTCAGTCCTCGTCTCGAATGCGGGCATGCACTTGCGCTTTCCTCCAGAGCGGTAGCAGCAGTGTCACGCAGTCCGCCGCGTGGATCAAAGGATCTATGGTTTTCCCTCGAGTCTTTCCCACGAGGCTTTCCCACAGGGCTGTCCCACGTGCACACGTGGTGGGAGTCGATCCTCGGCTTGAACGTCAAGGCAGTGCAGGGAAAACAGGTTCCTCTGGAATGGACTGACACATCTGGGGGACTCTTGGAATGGTGGCATGACCCTGTAGTTCCTCTCGCCTTTCCTGTGGAGAGCGTCTCCTCTTGAGATGTGACGGGAACGCCGGGAATTCTTTCCATACGAAACAGGGAAAGGATCCCTCATCTCGAGGTAGGAGGCGGAAACGAGGCTCCCCTGGATGTCTGCGTGACACCACTTGCTTCCTCTCGAGTGGAGACGGGTATGTCGGGGAACTTCTTGAGTTGCAGCAAGGGTGTGAAGGACCCTTTGGAATGTCCAGTGGTTAGATGTGATTGGCTTCGAGAAGCCTCAGCGGAAATGGGCGTCATATCGACTGGAGGGCAAAACCTGCTGGATTTTCTCGAGTTGCGGCAGGTGCTGTCGACTTACGACGGGGACCTCAGGGACCCGCTCTGGTGGCCTCAGGAAAGGCCAGTCCCCATGCGAGTTCCTCGGGGGTGTCTCGGGATTCCTCTCCCGTCGATGCCGGGGCCTAAGACCTTGTGTGGAGTCGGGGCCGGAACCTGAGGATTCCTCTCCAGTGCTGACATGGATCTTGGGGTACTTCTGGAGTCTCCCCAGGGGAGTCAGTCCTCGTCTCGAATGCGGGCATGCACTTGCGCTTTCCTCCAGAGCGGTAGCAGCAGTGTCACGCAGTCCGCCGCGTGGATCAAAGGATCTATGGTTTTCCCTCGAGTCTTTCCCACGAGGCTTTCCCACGAGGCTTTCCCACAGGGCTGTCCCACGTGCACACGTGGTGGGAGTCGATCCTCGGCTTGAACGTCAAGGCAGTGCAGGGAAAACAGGTTCCTCTGGAATGGACTGACACATCTGGGGGACTCTTGGAATGGTGGCACGACCCTGGAGTTCCTCTCGCCTTTCCTGTGGAGAGCGCCTCCTCTTGAGATGCGCCGGGAACGCCGGGAATTCTTTCCCTACGAAACAGGGAAAGGATCCCTCATCTTCAGCTAGGAGGCGGAAACGGGGCTCCCCTGGATGTGTGCGGGACACCACGTGCTTCCTCTCGAGTGCAGACGGGTATGTCGGGGAACTTCTTGAGTTGCAGCAAGGGTGTGAAGGACCCTTTGGAATGTCCAGTGGTTAGATGTGATTGGCTTCGAGAAGCCTCAGCGGAAATGGGCCTCATCTCGCCTGGAGGGCAAAACCTCCTGGATTTTCTCGAGTTGCGGCAGGTGCTGTCGACTTACGACGGGGACCTCAGGGACCCGCTCTGGTGGCCTCAGGAAAGGCCAGTCCCCATGCGAGTTCCTCGGGGGCCTCTCGGGATTCCTCTCCCGTCGATGCCGGGGCCTAAGACCTTGTGTGGAGTCGGGGCCGGAACCTGAGGATTCCTCTCCAGTGCTGACATTAATCTTGGTGTATTTCTGGAGTCTCCCCAGGGGAGTCAGTCCTCGTCTCGAATGCGGGCATGCACTTGCGCTTTCCTCCAGAGCGGTAGCAGCAGTGTCACGCAGTCTGCCGCGTGGATCAAAGGATCTATGGTTTTCCCTCGAGTCTTTCCCACGAGGCTTTCCCACGAGGCTTTCCCACAGGGCTGTCCCACGTGCACACGTGGTGGGAGTCGATCCTCGGCTTGAACGTCAAGGCAGTGCAGGGAAAACAGGTTGCTCTGGAATGGACTGACACATCTGGGGGACTCTTGGAATGGTGGCACGACCCTGGAGTTCCTCTCGCCTTTCCTGTGGAGAGCGCCTCCTCTTGAGATGCGACGGGAACGCCGGGAATTCTTTCCCTACGAAACAGGGAAAGGATCCCTCATCTCGAGCTAGGAGGCGGAAACGGGGCTCCCCTGGATGTGTGCGGGACCCCACGTGCTTCCTCTCGAGTGGAGACGGGTATGTCGGGGAACTTCTTGAGTTGCAGCAACGGTGTGAAGGACCCTTTGGAAGTTCCAGTGGTTAGATGTGATTGGCCTCGAGAAGCCTCAGCGGAAATGGGCCTCATCTCGCCTGGAGGGCAAAACCTCCTGGATTTTCTCGAGTTGCGGCAGGTGCTCTCGACTTACGACGGGGACCTCAGGGACCCGCTCTGGTGGCCTCAGGAAAGGCCAGTCCCCATGCGAGTTCCTCAGGGGCCTCTCGGGATTCCTCTCCCGTCGATGCCGGGGCCTAAGACCTTGTGTGGAGTCGGGGCCGGAACCTGAGGATTCCTCTCCAGTGCTGACACGGATCTTGGGGTACTTCTGGAGTCTCCCCAGGGGAGTCAGTCCTCGTCTCGAATGCGGGCATGCACTTACGCTTTCCTCCAGAGCGGTAGCAGCAGTGTCACGCAGTCTGCCGCGTGGATCAAAGGATCTATGGTTTTCCCTCGAGTCTTTCCCACGAGGCTTTCCCACGAGGCTTTCCCACAGGGCTGTCCCACGTGCACACGTGGTGGGAGTCGATCCTCGGCTTGAACGTCAAGGCAGTGCAGGGAAAACAGGTTCCTCTGGAATGGACTGACACATCTGGGGGACTCTTGGAATGGTGGCACGACCCTGGAGTTCCTCTCGCCTTTCCTGTGGAGAGCGCCTCCTCTTGAGATGCGACGGGAACGCCGGGAATTCTTTCCCTACGAAACAGGGAAAGGATCCCTCATCTCGAGCTAGGAGGCGGAAACGGGGCTCCCCTGGATGTGTGCGGGACCCCACGTGCTTCCTCTCGAGTGGAGACGGGTATGTCTGGGAACTTCTTGAGTTGCAGCAACGGTGTGAAGGACCCTTTGGAAGTTCCAGTGGTTAGATGTGATTGGCCTCGAGAAGCCTCAGCGGAAATGGGCCTCATCTCGCCTGGAGGGCAAAACCTCCTGGATTTTCTCGAGTTGCGGCAGGTGCTCTCGACTTACGACGGGGACCTCAGGGACCCGCTCTGGTGGCCTCAGGAAAGGCCAGTCCCCATGCGAGTTCCTCGGGGGTGTCTCGGGATTCCTCTCCCGTCGATGCCGGGGCCTAAGACCTTGTGTGGAGTCGGGGCCGGAACCTGAGGATTCCTCTCCAGTGCTGACATGGATCTTGGGGTACTTCTGGAGTCTCTCCAGGCGAGTCAGTCCTCGTCTCGAATGCGGGCATGCACTTGCGCTTTCCTCCAGAGCGGTAGCAGCAGTGTCACGCAGTCCGCCGCGTGGATCAAAGGATCTATGGTTTTCCCTCGAGTCTTTCCCACGAGGCTTTCCCACAGGGCTGTCCCACGTGCACACGTGGTGGGAGTCGATCCTCGGCTTGAACGTCAAGGCAGTGCAGGGAAAACAGGTTCCTCTGGAATGGACTGACACATCTGGGGGTCTCTTGGAATGGTGGCATGACCCTGGAGTTCCTCTCGCCTTTCCTGTGGAGAGCGCCTCCTCTTGAGATGCGACGGGAACGCCGGGAATTCTTTCCTTACGAAACAGGGAAAGGATCCCTCATCTCGAGGTAGGAGGCGGAAACGAGGCTCCCCTGGATGTCTGCGGGACACCACGTGCTTCCTCTCGAGTGGAGACGGGTATGTCGGGGAACTTCTTGAGTTGCAGCAAGGGTGTGAAGGACCCTTTGGAATGTCCAGTGGTTAGATGTGATTGGCTTCGAGAAGCCTCAGCGGAAATGGGCCTCATCTCGCCTGGAGGGCAAAACCTGCTGGATTTTCTCGAGTTGCGGCAGGTGCTGTCGACTTACGACGGGGACCTCAGGGACCCGCTCTGGTGGCCTCAGGAAAGGCCAGTCCCCATGCGAGTTCCTCGGGGGCCTCTCGGGATTCCTCTCCCGTCGATGCCGGGGCCTAAGACCTTGTGTGGAGTCGGGGCCGGAACCTGAGGATTCCTCTCCAGTGCTGACATGGATCTTGGGGTACTTCTGGAGTCTCCCCAGGGGAGTCAGTCCTCGTCTCGAATGCGGGCATGCACTTGCGCTTTCCTCCAGAGCGGTAGCAGCAGTGTCACGCAGTCCGCCGCGTGGATCAAAGGATCTATGGTTTTCCCTCGAGTCTTTCCCACGAGGCTTTCCCACGAGGCTTTCCCTCAGGGCTGTCCCACGTGCACACGTGGTGGGAGTCGATCCTCGGCTTGAACGTCAAGGCAGTGCAGGGAAAACAGGTTCCTCTGGAATGGACTGACACATCTGGGGGACTCTTGGAATGGTGGCACGACCCTGGAGTTCCTCTCGCCTTTCCTGTGGAGAGCGCCTCCTCTTGAGATGCGCCGGGAACGCCGGGAATTCTTTCCCTACGAAACAGGGAAAGGATCCCTCATCTTGAGCTAGGAGGCGGAAACGGGGCTCCCCTGGATGTGTGCGGGACACCACGTGCTTCCTCTCGAGTGCAGACGGGTATGTCGGGGAACTTCTTGAGTTGCAGCAAGGGTGTGAAGGACCCTTTGGAATGTCCAGTGGTTAGATGTGATTGGCTTCGAGAAGCCTCAGCGGAAATGGGCCTCATCTCGCCTGGAGGGCAAAACCTCCTGGATTTTCTCGAGTTGCGGCAGGTGCTGTCGACTTACGACGGGGACCTCAGGGACCCGCTCTGGTGGCCTCAGGAAAGGCCAGTCCCCATGCGAGTTCCTCGGGGGCCTCTCGGGATTCCTCTCCCGTCGATGCCGGGGCCTAAGACCTTGTGTGGAGTCGGGGCCGGAACCTGAGGATTCCTCTCCAGTGCTGACATTAATCTTGGTGTAATTCTGGAGTCTCCCCAGGGGAGTCATCCTCGTCTCGAATGCGGGCATGCACTTGCGCTTTCCTCCAGAACGGTAGCAGCAGTGTCACGCAGTCTGCCGCGTGGATCAAAGGATCTATGGTTTTCCCTCGAGTCTTTCCCACGAGGCTTTCCCACGAGGCTTTCCCACAGGGCTGTCCCACGTGCACACGTGGTGGGAGTCGATCCTCGGCTTCAACGTCAAGGCAGTGCAGGGAAAACAGGTTGCTCTGGAATGGACTGACACATCTGGGGGACTCTTGGAATGGTGGCACGACCCTGGAGTTCCTCTCGCCTTTCCTGTGGAGAGCGCCTCCTCTTGAGATGCGACGGGAACGCCGGGAATTCTTTCCCTAAGAAACAGGGAAAGGATCCCTCATCTCGAGCTAGGAGGCGGAAACGGGGCTCCCCTGGATGTGTGCGGGACCCCACGTGCTTCCTCTCGAGTGGAGACGGGTATGTCGGGGAACTTCTTGAGTTGCAGCCACGGTGTGAAGGACCCTTTGGAAGTTCCAGTGGTTAGATGTGATTGGCCTCGAGAAGCCTCAGCGGAAATGGGCCTCATCTCGCCTGGAGGGCAAAACCTCCTGGATTTTCTCGAGTTGCGGCAGGTGCTCTCGACTTACGACGGGGACCTCAGGGACCCGCTCTGGTGGCCTCAGGAAAGGCCAGTCCCCATGCGAGTTCCTCGGGGGCCTCTGGGGATTCCTCTCCCGTCGATGCCGGGGCCTAAGACCTTGTGTGGAGTCGGGGCCGGAACCTGAGGATTCCTCTCCAGTGCTGACATGGATCTTGGGGTACTTCTGGAGTCTCCCCAGGGGAGTCAGTCCTCGTCTCGAATGCGGGCATGCACTTGCGCTTTCCTCCAGAGCGGTAGCAGCAGTGTCACGCAGTCCGCGGCGTGGATCAAAGGATCTATGGTTTTCCCTCGAGTCTTTCCCACGAGGCTTTCCCACAGGGCTGTCCCACGTGCACACGTGGTGGGAGTCGATCCTCGGCTTGAACGTCAAGGCAGTGCAGGGAAAACAGGTTCCTCTGGAATGGACTGACACATCTGGGGGACTCTTGGAATGGTGGCACGACCCTGGAGTTCCTCTCGCCTTTCCTGTGGAGAGCGCCTCCTCTTGAGATGCGACGGGAACGCCGGGAATTCTTTCCCTACGAAACAGGGAAAGGATCCCTCATCTTGAGCTAGGAGACGGAAACGGGGCTCCCCTGGATGTGTGCGGGACACCACGTGCTTCCTCTCGAGTGCAGACGGGTATGTCGGGGAACTTCTTGAGTTGCAGCAAGGGTGTGAAGGACCCTTTGGAATGTCCAGTTGTTAGATGTGATTGGCTTCGAGAAGCCTCAGCGGAAATGGGCCTCATCTCGCCTGGAGGGCAAAACCTCCTGGATTTTCTCGAGTTGCGGCAGGTGCTCTCGACTTACGACGGGGACCTCAGGGACCCGCTCTGGTGGCCTCAGGAAAGGCCAGTCCCCATGCGAGTTCCTCGGGGGCCTCTCGGGATTCCTCTCCCGTCGATGCCGGGGCCTAAGACCTTGTGTGGAGTCGGGGCCGGAACCTGAGGATTCCTCTCCAGTGCTGACATTAATCTTGGTGTAATTCTGGAGTCTCCCCAGGGGAGTCAGTCCTCGTCTCGAATGCGGGCATGCACTTGCGCTTTCCTCCAGAACGGTAGCAGCAGTGTCACGCAGTCTGCCGCGTGGATCAAAGGATCTATGGTTTTCCCTCGAGTCTTTCCCACGAGGCTTTCCCACGAGGCTTTCCCACAGGGCTGTCCCACGTGCACACGTGGTGGGAGTCGATCCTCGGCTTCAACGTCAAGGCAGTGCAGGGAAAACAGGTTGCTCTGGAATGGACTGACACATCTGGGGGACTCTTGGAATGGTGGCACGACCCTGGAGTTCCTCTCGCCTTTCCTGTGGAGAGCGCCTCCTCTTGAGATGCGACGGGAACGCCGGGAATTCTTTCCCTACGAAACAGGGAAAGGATCCCTCATCTCGAGCTAGGAGGCGGAAACGGGGCTCCCCTGGATGTGTGCGGGACCCCACGTGCTTCCTCTCGAGTGGAGACGGGTATGTCGGGGAACTTCTTGAGTTGCAGCCACGGTGTGAAGGACCCTTTGGAAGTTCCAGTGGTTAGATGTGATTGGCCTCGAGAAGCCTCAGCGGAAATGGGCCTCATCTCGCCTGGAGGGCAAAACCTCCTGGATTTTCTCGAGTTGCGGCAGGTGCTCTCGACTTACGACGGGGACCTCAGGGACCCGCTCTGGTGGCCTCAGGAAAGGCCAGTCCCCATGCGAGTTCCTCGGGGGCCTCTGGGGATTCCTCTCCCGTCGATGCCGGGGCCTAAGACCTTGTGTGGAGTCGGGGCCGGAACCTGAGGATTCCTCTCCAGTGCTGACATGGATCTTGGGGTACTTCTGGAGTCTCCCCAGGGGAGTCAGTCCTCGTCTCGAATGCGGGCATGCACTTGCGCTTTCCTCCAGAGCGGTAGCAGCAGTGTCACGCAGTCCGCGGCGTGGATCAAAGGATCTATGGTTTTCCCTCGAGTCTTTCCCACGAGGCTTTCCCACAGGGCTGTCCCACGTGCACACGTGGTGGGAGTCGATCCTCGGCTTGAACGTCAAGGCAGTGCAGGGAAAACAGGTTCCTCTGGAATGGACTGACACATCTGGGGGACTCTTGGAATGGTGGCACGACCCTGGAGTTCCTCTCGCCTTTCCTGTGGAGAGCGCCTCCTCTTGAGATGCGACGGGAACGCCGGGAATTCTTTCCCTACGAAACAGGGAAAGGATCCCTCATCTCGAGCTAGGAGGCGGAAACGAGGCTCCCCTGGATGTCTGCGGGACACCACGTGCTTCCTCTCGAGTGGAGACGGGTATGTCTGGGAACTTCTTGAGTTGCAGCAACGGTGTGAAGGACCCTTTGGAAGTTCCAGTGGTTAGATGTGATTGGCCTCGAGAAGCCTCAGCGGAAATGGGCCTCATCTCGCCTGGAGGGCAAAACCTCCTGGATTTTCTCGAGTTGCGGCAGGTGCTCTCGACTTACGACGGGGACCTCAGGGACCCGCTCTGGTGGCCTCAGGAAAGGCCAGTCCCCATGCGAGTTCCTCGGGGGCCTCTCGGGATTCCTCTCCCGTCGATGCCGGGGCCTAAGACCTTGTGTGGAGTCGGGGCCGGAACCTGAGGATTCCTCTCCAGTGCTGACATTAATCTTGGTGTACTTCTGGAGTCTCCCCAGGGGAGTCAGTCCTCGTCTCGAATGCGGGCATGCACTTGCGCTTTCCTCCAGAGCGGTAGCAGCAGTGTCACGCAGTCTGCCGCGTGGATCAAAGGATCTATGGTTTTCCCTCGAGTCTTTCCCACGAGGCTTTCCCACGAGGCTTTCCCACAGGGCTGTCCCACGTGCACACGTGGTGGGAGTCGATCCTCGGCTTGAACGTCAAGGCAGTGCAGGGAAAACAGGTTCCTCTGGAATGGACTGACACATCTGGGGGACTCTTGGAATGGTGGCACGACCCTGGAGTTCCTCTCGCCTTTCCTGTGGAGAGCGCCTCCTCTTGAGATGCGACGGGAACGCCGGGAATTCTTTCCCTACGAAACAGGGAAAGGATCCCTCATCTCGAGCTAGGAGGCGGAAACGGGGCTCCCCTGGATGTGTGCGGGACCCCACGTGCTTCCTCTCGAGTGGAGACGGGTATGTCTGGGAACTTCTTGAGTTGCAGCAACGGTGTGAAGGACCCTTTGGAAGTTCCAGTGGTTAGATGTGATTGGCCTCGAGAAGCCTCAGCGGAAATGGGCCTCATCTCGCCTGGAGGGCAAAACCTCCTGGATTTTCTCGAGTTGCGGCAGGTGCTCTCGACTTACGACGGGGACCTCAGGGACCCGCTCTGGTGGCCTCAGGAAAGGCCAGTCCCCATGCGAGTTCCTCGGGGGCCTCTCGGGATTCCTCTCCCGTCGATGCCGGGGCCTAAGACCTTGTGTGGAGTCGGGGCCGGAACCTGAGGATTCCTCTCCAGTGCTGACATGGATCTTGGGGTACTTCTGGAGTCTCCCCAGGGGAGTCAGTCCTCGTCTCGAATGCGGGCATGCACTTGCGCTTTCCTCCAGAGCGGTAGCAGCAGTGTCACGCAGTCCGCGGCGTGGATCAAAGGATCTATGGTTTTCCCTCGAGTCTTTCCCACGAGGCTTTCCCACAGGGCTGTCCCACGTGCACACGTGGTGGGAGTCGATCCTCGGCTTGAACGTCAAGGCAGTGCAGGGAAAACAGGTTCCTCTGGAATGGACTGACACATCTGGGGGACTCTTGGAATGGTGGCACGACCCTGGAGTTCCTCTCGCCTTTCCTGTGGAGAGCGCCTCCTCTTGAGATGCGACGGGAACGACGGGAATTCTTTCCCTACGAAACAGGGAAAGGATCCCTCATCTCGAGCTAGGAGGCGGAAACGAGGCTCCCCTGGATGTGTGCGGGACACCACGTGCTTCCTCTCGAGTGGAGACGGGTATGTCGGGGAACTTCTTGAGTTGCAGCAACGGTGTGAAGGACCCTTTGGAAGTTCCAGTGGTTAGATGTGATTGGCCTCGAGAAGCCTCAGTGGAAATGGGCCTCATCTCGCCTGGAGGGCAAAACCTCCTGGATTTTCTCGAGTTGCGGCAGGTGCTCTCGACTTACGACGGGGACCTCAGGGACCCGCTCTGGTGGCCTCAGGAAAGGCCAGTCCCCATGCGAGTTCCTCGGGGGTGTCTCGGGATTCCTCTCCCGTCGATGCCGGGGCCTAAGACCTTGTGTGGAGTCGGGGCCGGAACCTGAGGATTCCTCTCCAGTGCTGACATGGATCTTGGGGTACTTCTGGAGTCTCCCCAGGGGAGTCAGTCCTCGTCTCGAATGCGGGCATGCACTTGCGCTTTCCTCCAGAGCGGTAGCAGCAGTGTCACGCAGTCCGCCGCGTGGATCAAAGGATCTATGGTTTTCCCTCGAGTCTTTCCCACGAGGCTTTCTCACGAGGCTTTCCCACAGGGCTGTCCCACGTGCACACGTGGTGGGAGTCGATCCTCGGCTTCAACGTCAAGGCAGTGCAGGGAAAACAGGTTCCTCTGGAATGGACTGACACATCTGGGGGACTCTTGGAATGGTGGCACGACCCTGGAGTTCCTCTCGCCTTTCCTGTGGAGAGCGCCTCCTCTTGAGATGCGCCGGGAACGCCGGGAATTCTTTCCCTACGAAACAGGGAAAGGATCCCTCATCTTGAGCTAGGAGGCGGAAACGGGGCTCCCCTGGATGTGTGCGGGACACCACGTGCTTCCTCTCGAGTGCAGACGGGTATGTCGGGGAACTTCTTGAGTTGCAGCAAGGGTGTGAAGGACCCTTTGGAATGTCCAGTGGTTAGATGTGATTGGCTTCCAGAAGCCTCAGCGGAAATGGGCCTCATCTCGCCTGGAGGGCAAAACCTCCTGGATTTTCTCGAGTTGCGGCAGGAGCTGTCAACTTACGACGGGGACCTCAGGGACCCGCTCTGGTGGCCTCAGGAATGGCCAGTCCCCATGTGAGTTCCTCGGGGGCCTCTCGGGATTCCTCTCCCGTCGATGCCGGGGCCTAAGACCTTGTGTGGAGTCGGGGCCGGAACCTGAGGATTCCTCTCCAGTGCTGACATGGATCTTGGGGTACTTCTGGAGTCTCCCCAGGGGAGTCATTCCTCGTCTCGAATGCGGGCATGCACTTGCGCTTTCCTCCAGAGCGGTAGTAGCAGTGTCACGCAGTCCGCCGCGTGGATCAAAGGATCTATGGTTTTCCCTCGAGTCTTTCCCACGAGGCTTTCCCACGAGGCTTTCCCACAGGGCTGTCCCACGTGCACACGTGGTGGGAGTCGATCCTCGGCTTGAACGTCAAGGCAGTGCAGGGAAAACAGGTTCCTCTGGAATGGACTGACACATCTGGGGGACTCTTGGAATGGTGGCACGACCCTGGAGTTCCTCTCGCCTTTCCTGTGGAGAGCGCCTCCTCTTGAGATGCGACGGGAACGCCGGGAATTCTTTCCCTACGAAACAGGGAAAGGATCCCTCATCTCGAGGTAGGAGGCGGAAACGGGGCTCCCCTGGATGTCTGCGGGACACCACGTGCTTCCTCTCGAGTGGAGACGGGTATGTCGGGGAATTACTTGAGTTGCAGCAACGGTGTGAAGGACCCTTTGGAAGTTCCAGTGGTTAGATGTGATTGGCTTCGAGAAGCCTCAGCGGAAATGGGCCTCATCTCGCCTGGAGGCAAAACCTCCTGGATTTTTTCGAGTTGCGGCAGGTGCTCTCGACTTACGACGGGGACCTCAGGGACCCGCTCTGGTGGCCTCAAGGAAGGCCAGTCCCCATGCGAGTTCCTTGGGGATGTCTCGGGATTCCTCTCCCGTCGATGCCGGGGCCTAAGACCTTGTGTGGAGTCGGGGCCGGAACCTGAGGATTCCTCTCCAGTGCTGACATGGATCTTGGGATACTTCTGTAGTCTCCCCAGGGGAGTCAGTCCTCGTCTCGAATGCGGGCATGCACTTGCGCTTTCCTCCAGAGCGGTAGCAGCAGTGTCACGCAGTCCGCCGCGTGGATCAAAGGATCTATGGTTTTCCCTCGAGTCTTTCCCACGAGGCTTTCCCACGAGGCTTTCCCACAGAGCTGTCCCACGTGCACACGTGGTGGGAGTCGATCCTCGGCTTGAACGTCAAGGCAGTGCAGGGAAAACAGGTTCCTCTGGAATGGACTGACACATCTGGGGGACTCTTGGAATGGTGGCACGACCCTGGAGTTCCTCTCGCCTTTCCTGTGGAGAGCGCCTCCTCTTGAGATGCGCCGGGAATGCCGGGAATTCTTTCCCTACGAAACAGGGAAAGGATCCCTCATCTCGAGCTAGGAGGCGGAAACGGGGCTCCCCTGAATGTGTGCGGGACACCACGTGCTTCCTCTCGAGTGCAGACGGGTATGTCGGGGAACTTCTTGAGTTGCAGCAATGGTGTGAAGGACCCTTTGGAAAGTCCAGTGGTTAGATGTGATTGGCTTCGAGAAGCCTCAGCGGAAATGGGCCTCATCTCGCCTGGAGGGCAAAACCTCCTGGATTTTCTCGAGTTGCGGCAGGTGCTCTCGACTTACGACGGGGACCACAGGGACCCGCTCTGGTGGCCTCAGGAAAGGCCAGTCCTCATGCGAGTTCCTCGGGGGCCTCTCGGGATTCCTCTCCCGTCGATGCCGGGGCCTAAGACCTTGTGTGGAGTCGGGGCCGGAACCTGAGGATTCCTCTCCAGTGCTGACATGGATCTTGGGGTACTTCTGGAGTCTCCCCAGGGGAGTCAGTCCTCGTCTCGAATGCGGGCATGCACTTGCGCTTTCCTCCAGAGCGGTAGCAGCAGTGTCACGCAGTCCGCCGAGTGGATCAAAGGATCTATGGTTTTCCCTCGAGTCTTTCCCAAGAGGCTTTCCCACAGGGCTGTCCCACGTGCACAAGTGGTGGGAGTTGATCCTCGGCTTGAACGTCAAGGCAGTGCAGGGAAAACAGGTTCCTCTGGAATGGACTGACACATCTGGGGGACTCTTGGAATGGTGTCTCGACCCTGGAGTTCCTCTCGCCTTTCCTGTGGAGAGCGCCTCCTCTTGAGATGCGACGGGAACGCCGGGAATTCTTTCCCTACGAAACAGGGAAAGGATCCCTCATCTCGAGCCAGGAGGCGGAAACGGGGCTCCCCTGGATGTGTGCGGGACCCCACGTGCTTCCTCTCGAGTGGAGACGGGTATGTCGGGGAACTTCTTGAGTTGCAGCAACGGTGTGAAGGACCCTTTGGAAGTTCCAGTGGTTAGATGTGATTGGCCACGAGAAGCCTCAGCGGAAATGGGCCTCATCTCGCCTGGAGGGCAAAACCTCCTGGATTTTCTCGAGTTGCGGCAGGTGCTCTGGACTTACGACGGGGACCTCAGGGACCCGCTCTGGTGGCCTCAGGAAAGGCCAGTCCCCATGCGAGTTCCTCGGGAGCCTCTCGGGATTCCTCTCCCGTCGATGCCGGGGCCTAAGACCTTGTGTGGAGTCGGGGCCGGAACCTGAGGATTCCTCTCCAGTGCTGACATGGATCTTGGGGTACTTCTGGAGTCTCCCCAGGGGAGTCAGTCCTCGTCTCGAATGCGGGCATGCACTTGCGCTTCCTCCAGAGCGGTAGCAGCAGTGTCACGCAGTCCGCCGCGTGGATCAAAGGATCTATGGTTTTCCCTCGAGTCTTTCCCACGAGGCTTTCCCACGAGGCTTTCCCACAGGGCTGTCCCACGTGCACACGTGGTGGGAGTCGATCCTCGGCTTGAACGTCAAGGCAGTGCAGGGAAAACAGGTTCCTCTGGAATGGACTGACACATCTGGGGGACTCTTGGAATGGTGGCACGACCCTGGAGTTCCTCTCGCCTTTCCTGTGGAGAGCGCCTCCTCTTGAGATGCGCCGGGAACGCCGGGAATTCTTTCCCTACGAAACAGGGAAAGGATCCCTCATCTCAAGCTAGGAGGAGGAAACGGAGCACCCCTGGATGTGTGCGGGACCCCACGTGCTTCCTCTCGAGTGGAGACGGGTATGTCGGGGAACTTCTTGAGTTGCAGCAACGGTGTGAAGGACCCTTTGGAAGTTCCAGTGGTTAGATGTGATTGGCCTCGAGAAGCCTCAGCGGAAATGGGCCTCATCTCGCCTGGAGGGCAAAACCTCCTGGATTTTCTCGAGTTGCGGCAGGTCCTCTCGACTTACGACGGGGACCTCAGGGACCCGCTCTGGTGGCCTCAGGAAAGGCCAGTCCCCATGCGAGTTCCTCGGGGGCCTCTCGGGATTCCTCTCCCGTCGATGCCGGGGCCTAAGACCTTGTGTGGAGTCGGGGCCGGAACCTGAGGATTCCTCTCCAGTGCTGACATGGATCTTGGGGTACTTCTGGAGTCTCCCCAGGGGAGTCAGTCCTCGTCTCGAATGCGGGCATGCACTTGCACTTCCTCCAGAGCGGTAGCAGCAGTGTCACGCAGTCCGCCGCGTGGATCAAAGGATCTATGGTTTTCCCTCGAGTCTTTCCCACGAGGCTTTCCCACGAGGCTTTCCCACAGGGCTGTCCCACGTGCACACGTGGTGGGAGTGGATCCTCGGCTTGAACGTCAAGGCAGTGCAGGGAAAACAAGTTCCTCTGGAATGGACTGACACATCTGGGGGACTCTTGGAATGGTGTCACGACCCTGGAGTTCCTCTCGCCTTTCCTGTGGAGAGCGCCTCCTCTTGAGATGCGCCGGGAATGCCGGGAATTCTTTCCCTACGAAACAGGGAAATGATCCCTCATCTCGAGCTAGGAGGCGGAAACCGGGCTCCCCTGAATGTGTGCGGGACACCACGTGCTTCCTCTCGAGTGCAGACGGGTATGTCGGGGAACTTCTTGAGTTGCAGCAAGGGTGTGAAGGACCCTTTGGAATGTCCAGTGGTTAGATGTGATTGGCTTCGAGAAGCCTCAGCGGAAATGGGCCTCATCTCGCCTGGAGGGCAAAACCTCCTGGATTTTCTCGAGTTGCGGCAGGTGCTCTCGACTTACGACGGGGACCTCAGGGACCCGCTCTGGTGGCCTCAGGAAAGGCCAGTCCTCATGCGAGTTCCTCGGGGGCCTCTCGGGATTCCTCTCCCGTCGATGCCGGGGCCTAAGACCTTGTGTGGAGTCGGGGCCGGAACCTGAGGATTCCTCTCCAGTGCTGACATGGATCTTGGGGTACTTCTGGAGTCTCCCCAGGGGAGTCAGTCCTCGTCTCGAATGCGGGCATGCACTTGCGCTTTCCTCCAGAGCGGTAGCAGCAGTGTCACGCAGTCCGCCGAGTGGATCAAAGGATCTATGGTTTTCCCTCGAGTCTTTCCCACGAGGCTTTCCCACAGGGCTGTCCCACGTGCACACGTGGTGGGAGTTGATCCTCGGCTTGAACGTCAAGGCAGTGCAGGGAAAACAGGTTCCTCTGGAATGGACTGACACATCTGGGGGACTCTTGGAATGGTGTCTCGACCCTGGAGTTCCTCTCGCCTTTCCTGTGGAGAGCGCCTCCTCTTGAGATGCGACGGGAACGCCGGGAATTCTTTCCCTACGAAACAGGGAAAGGATCCCTCATCTCGAGCCAGGAGGCGGAAACGGGGCTCCCCTGGATGTGTGCGGGACCCCACGTGCTTCCTCTCGAGTGGAGACGGGTATGTCGGGGAACTTCTTGAGTTGCAGCAACGGTGTGAAGGACCCTTTGGAAGTTCCAGTGGTTAGATGTGATTGGCCACGAGAAGCCTCAGCGGAAATGGGCCTCATCTCGCCTGGAGGGCAAAACCTCCTGGATTTTCTCGAGTTGCGGCAGGTGCTCTCGACTTACGACGGGGACCTCAGGGACCCGCTCTGGTGGCCTCAGGAAAGGCCAGTCCCCATGCGAGTTCCTCGGGGGCCTCTCGGGATTCCTCTCCCGTCGATGCCGGGGCCTAAGACCTTGTGTGGAGTCGGGGCCGGAACCTGAGGATTCCTCTCCAGTGCTGACATGGATCTTGGGGTACTTCTGGAGTCTCCCCAGGGGAGTCAGTCCTCGTCTCGAATGCGGGCATGCACTTGCGCTTCCTCCAGAGCGGTAGCAGTAGTGTCACGCAGTCCGCCGCGTGGATCAAAGGATCTATGGTTTTCCCTCGAGTCTTTCCCACGAGGCTTTCCCACGAGGCTTTCCCACAGGGCTGTCCCACGTGCACACGTGGTGGGAGTCGATCCTCGGCTTGAACGTCAAGGCAGTGCAGGGAAAACAGGTTCCTCTGGAATGGACTGACACATCTGGGGGACTCTTGGAATGGTGGCACGACCCTGGAGTTCCTCTCGCCTTTCCTGTGGAGAGCGCCTCCTCTTGAGATGCGCCGGGAACGCCGGGAATTCTTTCCCTACGAAACAGGGAAAGGATCCCTCATCTCAAGCTAGGAGGCGGAAACGGAGCACCCCTGGATGTGTGCGGGACCCCACGTGCTTCCTCTCGAGTGGAGACGGGTATGTCGGGGAACTTCTTGAGTTGCAGCAACGGTGTGAAGGACCCTTTGGAAGTTCCAGTGGTTAGATGTGATTGGCCTCGAGAAGCCTCAGCGGAAATGGGCCTCATCTCGCCTGGAGGGCAAAACCTCCTGGATTTTCTCGAGTTGCGGCAGGTGCTCTCGACTTACGACGGGGACCTCAGGGACCCGCTCTGGTGGCCTCAGGAAAGGCCAGTCCCCATGCGAGTTCCTCGGGGGCCTCTCGGGATTCCTCTCCCGTCGATGCCGGGGCCTAAGACCTTGTGTGGAGTCGGGGCCGGAACCTGAGGATGCCTCTCCAGTGCTGACATGGATCTTGGGGTACTTCTGGAGTCTCCCCAGGGGAGTCAGTCCTCGTCTCGAATGCGGGCATGCACTTGCACTTCCTCCAGAGCGGTAGCAGCAGTGTCACGCAGTCCGCCGCGTGGATCAAAGGATCTATGGTTTTCCCTCGAGTCTTTCCCACGAGGCTTTCCCACGAGGCTTTCCCACAGGGCTGTCCCACGTGCACACGTGGTGGGAGTTGATCCTCGGCTTGAACGTCAAGGCAGTGCAGGGAAAACAAGTTCCTCTGGAATGGACTGACACATCTGGGGGACTCTTGGAATGGTGTCACGACCCTGGAGTTCCTCTCGCCTTTCCTGTGGAGAGCGCCTCCTCTTGAGATGCGACGGGAACGCCGGGAATTCTTTCCCTACGAAACAGGGAAAGGATCCCTCATCTCGAGCCAGGAGGCGGAAACGGGGCTCCCCTGGATGTGTGCGGGACCCCACGTGCTTCCTCTCGAGTGGAGACGGGTATGTCGGGGAACTTCTTGAGTTGCAGCAACGGTGTGAAGGACCCTTTGGAAGTTCCAGTGGTTAGATGTGATTGGCCACGAGAAGCCTCAGCGGAAATGGGCCTCATCTCGCCTGGAGGGCAAAACCTCCTGGATTTTCTCGAGTTGCGGCAGGTGCTCTCGACTTACGACGGGGACCTCAGGGACCCGCTCTGGTGGCCTCAGGAAAGGCCAGTCCCCATGCGAGTTCCTCGGGGGCCTCTCGGGATTCCTCTCCCGTCGATGCCGGGGCCTAAGACCTTGTGTGGAGTCGGGGCCGGAACCTGAGGATTCCTCTCCAGTGCTGACATGGATCTTGGGGTACTTCTGGAGTCTCCCCAGGGGAGTCAGTCCTCGTCTCGAATGCGGGCATGCACTTGCGCTTCCTCCAGAGCGGTAGCAGTAGTGTCACGCAGTCCGCCGCGTGGATCAAAGGATCTATGGTTTTCCCTCGAGTCTTTCCCACGAGGCTTTCCCACGAGGCTTTCCCACAGGGCTGTCCCACGTGCACACGTGGTGGGAGTCGATCCTCGGCTTGAACGTCAAGGCAGTGCAGGGAAAACAGGTTCCTCTGGAATGGACTGACACATCTGGGGGACTCTTGGAATGGTGGCACGACCCTGGAGTTCCTCTCGCCTTTCCTGTGGAGAGCGCCTCCTCTTGAGATGCGCCGGGAACGCCGGGAATTCTTTCCCTACGAAACAGGGAAAGGATCCCTCATCTCAAGCTAGGAGGCGGAAACGGAGCACCCCTGGATGTGTGCGGGACCCCACGTGCTTCCTCTCGAGTGGAGACGGGTATGTCGGGGAACTTCTTGAGTTGCAGCAACGGTGTGAAGGACCCTTTGGAAGTTCCAGTGGTTAGATGTGATTGGCCTCGAGAAGCCTCAGCGGAAATGGGCCTCATCTCGCCTGGAGGGCAAAACCTCCTGGATTTTCTCGAGTTGCGGCAGGTGCTCTCGACTTACGACGGGGACCTCAGGGACCCGCTCTGGTGGCCTCAGGAAAGGCCAGTCCCCATGCGAGTTCCTCGGGGGCCTCTCGGGATTCCTCTCCCGTCGATGCCGGGGCCTAAGACCTTGTGTGGAGTCGGGGCCGGAACCTGAGGATGCCTCTCCAGTGCTGACATGGATCTTGGGGTACTTCTGGAGTCTCCCCAGGGGAGTCAGTCCTCGTCTCGAATGCGGGCATGCACTTGCACTTCCTCCAGAGCGGTAGCAGCAGTGTCACGCAGTCCGCCGCGTGGATCAAAGGATCTATGGTTTTCCCTCGAGTCTTTCCCACGAGGCTTTCCCACGAGGCTTTCCCACAGGGCTGTCCCACGTGCACACGTGGTGGGAGTTGATCCTCGGCTTGAACGTCAAGGCAGTGCAGGGAAAACAAGTTCCTCTGGAATGGACTGACACATCTGGGGGACTCTTGGAATGGTGTCACGACCCTGGAGTTCCTCTCGCCTTTCCTGTGGAGAGCGCCTCCTCTTGAGATGCGACAGGAACGCCGGGAATTCTTTCCCTACGAAACAGGGAAAGGATCCCACATCTCGAGCTAGGAGGCGGAAACGGGGCTCCCCTGGATGTGTGCGGGACACCACGTGCTTCCTCTCGAGTGCAGACGGGTATGTTGGGGAACTTCTTGAGTTGCAGCAAGGGTGTGAAGGACCCTTTGGAAGTTCCAGTGGATTGATGTGATTGGCCTCGAGAAGCCTCAGCGGAAATGGGCCTCATCTCGCCTGGAGGGCAAAACCTCCTGGATTTTCTCGAGTTGCGGCAGGTGCTCTCGACTTACGACGGGGACCTCAGGGACCCGCTCTGGTGGCCTCAGGAAAGGCCAGTCCCCATGCGAGTTCCTCGGGGGCCTCTCGGGATTCCTCTCCCGTCGATGCCGGGGCCTAAGACCTTGTGTGGAGTCGGGGCCGGAACCTGAGGATTCCTCTCCAGTGCTGACATGGATCTTGGGGTACTTCTGGAGTCTCCCCAGGGGAGTCAGTCCTCGTCTCGAATGCGGGCATGCACTTGCGCTTTCCTCCAGAGTGGTAGCAGAAGTGTCACGCAGTCCGCCGCGTGGATCAAAGGATCTATGGTTTTCCCTCGAGTCTTTCCCACGAGGCTTTCCCACGAGGCTTTCCCACAGGGCTGTCCCACGTGCACACGTGGTGGGAGTCGATCCTCGGCTTGAACGTCAAGGCAGTGCAGGGAAAACAGGTTCCTCTGGAATGGACTGACACATCTGGGGGACTCTTGGAATGGTGGCACGACCCTGGAGTTCCTCTCGCCTTTCCTGTGGAGAGCGCCTCCTCTTGAGATGAGCCGGGAACGCCGGGAATTCTTTCCCTACGAAACAGGGAAAGGATCCCTCATCTCGAGCTAGGAGGCGGAAACGGAGCACCCCTGGATGTGTGAGGGACCCCACGTGCTTCCTCTCGAGTGGAGACGGGTATGTCGGGGAACTTCTTGAGTTGCAGCAACGGTGTGAAGGACCCTTTGGAAGTTCCAGTGGTTAGATGTGATTGGCCTCGAGAAGCCTCAGCGGAAATGGGCCTCATCTCGCCTGGAGGGCAAAACCTCCTGGATTTTCTCGAGTTGCGGCAGGTGCTCTCGACTTACGACGGGGACCTCAGGGACCCGCTCTGGTGGCCTCAGGAAAGGCCAGTCCCCATGCGAGTTCCTCGGGGGCCTCTCGGGATTCCTCTCCCGTCGATGCCGGGGCCTAAGACCTTGTGTGGAGTCGGGGCCTGAACCTGAGGATTCCTCTCCAGTGCTGACATGGATCTTGGGGTACTTCTGGAGTCTCCCCAGGGGAGTCAGTCCTCGTCTCGAATGCGGGCATGCACTTGCGCTTCCTCCAGAGCGGTAGCAGCAGTGTCACGCAGTCCGCCGCGTGGATCAAAGGATCTATGGTTTTCCCTCGAGTCTTTCCCACGAGGCTTTCCCACAGGGCTGTCCCACGTGCACACGTGGTGGGAGTCGATCCTCGGCTTGAACGTCAAGGCAGTGCAGGGAAAACAGGTTCCTCTGGAATGGACTGACACATCTGGGGCACTCTTGGAATGGTGGCATGACCCTGGAGTTCCTCTCGCCTTTCCTGTGGAGAGCGCCTCCTCTTGAGATGCGACGGGAACGCCGGGAATTCTTTCCCTACGAAACAGGGAAAGGATCCCTCATCTCGAGCTAGGAGGCGGAAACGGGGCTCCCCTGGATGTGTGCGGGACACCACGTGCTTCCTCTCGAGTGCAGACGGGTATGTCGGGGAACTTCTTGAGTTGCAGCAAGGGTGTGAAGGACCCTTTGGAAGTTCCAGTGGTTAGATGTGATTGGCCTCGAGAAGCCTCAGCGGAAATGGGCCTCATCTCGCCTGGAGGGCAAAACCTCCTGGATTTTCTCGAGTTGCGGCAGGTGCTCTCGACTTACGACGGGGACCTCAGGGACCCGCTCTGGTGGCCTCAGGAAAGGCCAGTCCCCATGCGAGTTCCTCGGGGGCCTCTCGGGATTCCTCTCCTGTCGATGCCGGGGCCTAAGACCTTGTGTGGAGTCGGGGCCGGAACCTGAGGATTCCTCTCCAGTGCTGACATGGATCTTGGGGTACTTCTGGAGTCTCCCCAGGGGAGTCAGTCCTCGTCTCGAATGCGGGCATGCACTTGCACTTCCTCCAGAGCGGTAGTAGCAGTGTCACGCAGTCCGCCGCGTGGATCAAAGGATCTATGGTTTTCCCTCGAGTCTTTCCCACGAGGCTTTCCCACGAGGCTTTCCCACAGGGCTGTCCCACGTGCACACGTGGTGGGAGTCGATCCTCGGCTTGAACGTCAAGGCAGTGCAGGGAAAACAGGTTGTTCTGGAATGGACTGACACATCTGGGGGACTCTTGGAATGGTGTCACGACCCTGGAGTTCCTCTCGCCTTTCCTGTGGAGAGCGCCTCCTCTTGAGATGCGACGGGAACGCCGGGAATTCTTTCCCTACGAAACAGGGAAAGGATCCCTCATCTCGAGCTAGGAGGCGGAAACGGGGCTCCCCTGGATGTGTGCGTGACCCCACGTGCTTCCTCTCGAGTGGAGACGGGTATGTCGGGGAACTTCTTGAGTTGCAGCAAGGGTGTGAAGGACCCTTTGGAAGTTCCAGTGGTTAGATGTGATTGGCCTCGAGAAGCCTCAGCGGAAATGGGCCTCATCTCGCCTGGAGGGCAAAACCTCCTGGATTTTCTCGAGTTGCGGCAGGTGCTCTCGACTTACGACGGGGACCTCAGGGACCCGCTCTGGTGGCCTCAGGAAAGGCCAGTCCCCATGCGAGTTCCTCGGGGGTGTCTCGGGATTCCTCTCCCGTCGATGCCGGGGCCTAAGACCTTGTGTGGAGTCGGGGCCGGAACCTGAGGATTCCTCTCCAGTGCTGACATGGATCTTGGGGTACTTCTGGAGTCTCCCCAGGGGAGTCAGTCCTTGTCTCGAATGCGGGCATGCACTTGCGCTTTCCTCCAGAGCGGTAGCAGAAGTGTCACGCAGTCCGCCGCGTGGATCAAAGGATCTATGGTTTTCCCTCGAGTCTTTCCCACGAGGCTTTCCCACAGGGCTGTCCCACGTGCACACGTGGTGGGGGTCGATCCTCGGCTTGAACGTCAAGGCAGTGCAGGGAAAACAGGTTCCTCTGGAATGGACTGACACATCTGGGGGACTCTTGGAATGGTGGCACGACCCTGGAGTTCCTCTCGCCTTTCCTGTGGAGAGCGCCTCCTCTTGAGATGCGACGGGAACGCCGGGAAATCTTTCCCTACGAAACAGGGAAAGGATCCCTCATCTCGAGCTAGGAGGCGGAAACGGGGCTCCCCTGGATGTGTGCGTGACCCCACGTGCTTCCTCTCGAGTGGAGACGGGTATGTCGGGGAAGTTCTTGAGTTGCAGCAAGGGTGTGAAGGACCCTTTGGAAGTTCCAGTGGTTAGATGTGATTGGCCTCGAGAAGCCTCAGCGGAAATGGGCCTCATCTCGCCTGGAGGGCAAAACCTCCTGGATTTTCTCGAGTTGCGGCAGGTGCTCTCGACTTACGACGGGGACCTCAGGGAACCGCTCTGGTGGCCTCAGGAAAGGCCAGTCCCCATGCGAGTTCCTCGGGGGCCTCTCGGGATTCCTCTCCCATCGATGACGGGGCCTAAGACCTTGTGTGGAGTCGGGGCCGGAACCTGAGGTTTCCTCTCCAGTGCTGACATGGATCTTGGGGTACTTCTGGAGTCTCCCCAGGGGAGTCAGTCCTCGTCTCGAATGCGGGCATGCACTTGTGCTTTCCTCCAGAGCGGTAGCAGCAGTGTCACGCAGTCCGCCGCGTGGATCAAAGGATCTATGGTTTTCCCTCGAGTCTTTCCCACGAGGCTTTCCCACAGGGCTGTCCCACGTGCACACGTGGTGGGAGTCGATCCTCGGCTTGAACGTCAAGGCAGTGCAGGGAAAACAGGTTCCTCTGGAATGGACTGACACATCTGGGGGACTCTTGGAATGGTGGCATGACCCTGGAGTTCCTCTCGCCTTTCCTGTGGAGAGCGCCTCCTCTTGAGATGCGACGGGAATGCCGGGAATTCTTTCCCTACGAAACAGGGAAAGGATCCCTCATCTCGAGCTAGGAGGCGGAAACGGGGCTCCCCTGGATGTGTGCGGGACACCACGTGCTTCCTCTCGAGTGCAGACGGGTATGTCGGGGAACTTCTTGAGTTGCAGCAAGGGTGTGAAGGACCCTTTGGAAGTTCCAGTGGTTAGATGTGATTGGCCTCGAGAAGCCTCATCGGAAATGGGCCTCATCTCGCCTGGAGGGCAAAACCTCCTGGATTTTCTCGAGTTGCGGCAGGTGCTCTCGACTTACGACGGGGACCTCAGGGACGCGCTGTGGTGGCCTCAGGAAAGGCCAGTCCCCATGCGAGTTCCTCGGGGGTGTCTCGGGATTCCTCTCCCGTCGATGCCGGGGCCTAAGACCTTGTGTGGAGTCGGGGCCGGAACCTGAGGATTCCTCTCCAGTGCTGACATGGATCTTGGGGTACTTCTGGAGTCTCCCCAGGGGAGTCAGTCCTCGTCTCGAATGCGGGCATGCACTTGCGCTTTCCTCCAGAGCGGTAGCAGAAGTGTCACGCAGTCCGCCGCGTGGATCAAAGGATCTATGGTTTTCCCTCGATTCTTTCCCACGAGGCTTTCCCACGAGGCTTTCCCACAGGGCTGTCCCACGTGCACACGTGTTGGGAGTCGATCCTCGGCTTGAACGTCAAGGCAGTGCAGGGAAAACAGGTTCCTCTGGAATGGACTGACACATCTGGGGGACTCTTGGAATGGTGGCACGACCCTGGAGTTCCTCTCGCTTTTCCTGTGGAGAGCGCCTCCTCTTGAGATGCGACGGGAACGCCGGGAATTCTTTCCCTACGAAACAGGGAAAGGATCCCTCATCTCGAGCTAGGAGGCGGAAACGGAGCACCCCTGGATGTGTGCGGGACCCCACGTGCTTCCTCTCGAGTGGAGACGGGTATGTCGGGGAACTTCTTGAGTTGCAGCAACGGTGTGAAGGACCCTTTGGAAGTTCCAGTGGTTAGATGTGATTGGCCTCGAGAAGCCTCAGCGGAAATGGGCCTCATCTCGCCTGGAGGTGAAAACCTCCTGGATTTTCTCGAGTTACGGCAGGTGCTCTCGACATACGACGGGGACCTCGGGGACCCGCTCTGGTGGCCTCAGGAAAGGCCAGTCCCCATGCGAGTTCCTCGGGGGCCTCTCGGGATTCCTCTCCCGTCGATGCCGGGGCCTAAGACCTTGTGTGGAGTCGGGGCCGGAACCTGAGGATTCCTCTCCAGTGCTGACATGGATCTTGGGGTACTTCTGGAGTCTCCCCAGGGGAGTCAGTCCTCGTCTCGAATGCGGGCATGCACTTGCGCTTTCCTCCAGAGCGGTAGCAGCAGTGTCACGCAGTCCCCCGCGTGGATCAAAGGATCTATGGTTTTCCCTCGAGTCTTTCCCACGAGGCTTTCCCACGAGGCTTTCCCACAGGTCTGTCCCACGTGCACACGTGGTGGGAGTCGATCCTCGGCTTGAACGTCAAGGCAGTGCAGGGAAAACAGGTTCCTCTGGAATGGACTGACACATCTGGGGGACTCTTGGAATGGTGGCATGACCCTGGAGTTCCTCTCACCTTTCCTGTGGAGAGCGCCTCCTCTTGAGATGCGACGGGAACGCCGGGAATTCTTTCCCTACGAAACAGGGAAAGGATCCCTCATCTCGAGCTAGGAGGCGGAAACGGGGCTCCCCTGGATGTGTGTGGGACACCACGTGCTTCCTCTCGAGTGCAGACGGGTATGTCGGGGAACTTCTTGAGTTGCAGCAAGGGTGTGAAGGACCCTTTGGAAGTTCCAGTGGTTAGATGTGATTGGCCTCGAGAAGCCTCAGCGGAAATGGGCCTCATCTCGCCTGGAGGGCAAAACCTCCTGGATTTTCTCGAGTTGCGGCAGGTGCTCTCGACTTACGACGGGGACCTCAGGGACCCGCTCTGGTGGCCTCAGGAAAGGCCAGTCCCCATGCGAGTTCATCGGGGGCCTCTCGGGATTCCTCTCCCGTCGATGCCGGGGCCTAAGACCTTGTGTGGAGTCGGGGCCGGAACCTGAGGATTCCTCTCCAGTGCTGACATGGATCTTGGGGTACTTCTGGAGTCTCCCCAGGGGAGTCAGTCCTCGTCTCGAATGCGAACATGCACTTGTGCTTTCCTCCAGAGCGGTAGCAGCAGTGTCACGCAGTCCGCCGCGTGGATCAAAGGATCTATGGTTTTCCCTCGAGTCTTTCCCACGAGTCTTTCCCACGAGGCTTTCCCACAGGGCTGTCCCACGTGCACACGTGGTGGGAGTCGATCCTCGGCTTGAACGTCAAGGCAGTGCAGGGAAAACAGGTTCCTCTGGAATGGACTGACACATCTGGGGGACTCTTGGAATGGTGGCACGACCCTGGAGTTCCTCTCGCCTTTCCTGTGGAGAGCGCCTCCTCTTGAGATGCGACGGGAACGCCGGGAATTCTTTCCCTAAGAAACAGGGAAAGGATCCCTCATCTCGAGCTAGGAGGCGGAAACGGGGCTCCCCTGGATGTGTGCCGGACCCCACGTACTTCCTCTCGAGTGGAGACGGGTATGGCGGGGAACTTCTTGAGTTGCAGCAAGGGTGTGAAGGACCCTTTGGAAGTTCCAGTGGTTAGATGTGATTGGCCTCGAGAAGCCTCAGCGGAAATGGGCCTCATCTCGCCTGGAGGGCAAAACCTCCTGGATTTTCTCGAGTTGCGGCAGGTGCTCTCGACTTACGACGGGGACCTCGGGGACCCGCTCTGGTGGCCTCAGGAAAGGCCAGTCCCCATGCGAGTTCCTCGGGGGCCTCTCGGGATTCCTCTCCCGTCGATGCCGGGGCCTAAGACCTTGTGTGGAGTCGGGGCCGGAACCTGAGGATTCCTCTCCAGTGCTGACATGGATCTTGGGGTACTTCTGGAGTCTCCCCAGGGGAGTCAGTCCTCGTCTCGAATGCGGGCATGCACTTGCGCTTTCCTCCAGAGCGGTAGCAGCAGTGTCACGCAGTCCGCCGCGTGGATCAAAGGATCTATGGTTTTCCCTCGAGTCTTTCCCACGAGGCTTTCCCACGAGGCTTTCCCACAGGGCTGTCCCACGTGCACACGTGGTGGGAGTCGATCCTCGGCTTGAACGTCAAGGCAGTGCAGGGAAAACAGGTTCCTCTGGAATGGACTGACACATCTGGGGGACTCTTGGAATGGTGGCACGACCCTGGAGTTCCTCTCGCCTTTCCTGTGGAGAGCGCCTCCTCTTGAGATGCGCCGGGAATGCCGGGAATTCTTTCCCTACGAAACAGGGAAAGGATCCCTCATCTCGAGCTAGGAGGCGGAAACGGGGCTCCCCTGGATGTGTGCGGGACACCACTTGCTTCCTCTCGAGTGCAGACGGGTATGTCGGGGAACTTCTTGAGTTGCAGCAATGGTGTGAAGGACCCTTTGGAATGTCCAGTGGTTAGATGTGATTGGCTTCGAGAAGCCTCAGCGGAAATGGGCCTCATCTCGCCTGGAGGGCAAAACCTCCTGGATTTTCTCAAGTTGCGGCAGGTGCTCTCGACTTACGACGGGGACCTCAGGGACCCGCTCTGGTGGCCTCAGGAAAGGCCAGTCCCCATGCGAGTTCCTCGGGGGCCTCTCGGGATTCCTCTCCCGTCGATGCCGGGGCCTAAGACCTTGTGTGGAGTCGGAGCCGGAACCTGAGGATTCCTCTCCAGTGCTGACATGGATCTTGGGGTACTTCTGGAGTCTCCCCAGGGGAGTCAGTCCTCGTCTCGAATGCGGGCATGCACTTGCGCTTTCCTCCAGAGCGGTAGCAGCAGTGTCACGCAGTCCACCGCGTGGATCAAAGGATCTATGGTTTTCCCTCGAGTCTTTCCCACGAGGCTTTCCCACAGGGCTGTCCCACGTGCACACGTGGTGGGAGTTGATCCTCGGCTTGAACGTCAAGGCAGTGCAGGGAAAACAGGTTCCTCTGGAATGGACTGACACATCTGGGGGACTCTTGGAATGGTGTCTCGACCCTGGAGTTCCTCTCCCCTTTCCTGTGGAGAGCGCCTCCTCTTGAGATGCGACGGGAACGCCGGGAATTCTTTCCCTACGAAACAGGGAAAGGATCCCTCATCTCGAGCCAGGAGGCGGAAACTGGGCTCACCTGGATGTGTGCGGGACCCCACGTGCTTCCTCTCGAGTGGAGACGGGTATGTCGGGGAACTTCTTGAGTTGCAGCAACGGTGTGAAGGACCCTTTGGAAGTTCCAGTGGTTAGATGTGATTGGCCACGAGAAGCCTCAGCGGAAATGGGCCTCATCTCGCCTGGAGGGCAAAACCTCCTGGATTTTCTCGAGTTGCGGCAGGTGCTCTCGACTTACGACGGGGACCTCAGGGACCCGCTCTGGTGGCCTCAGGAAAGGCCAGTCCCCATGCGAGTTCCTCGGGGGCCTCTCGGGATTCCTCTCCCGTCGATGCCGGGGCCTAAGACCTTGTGTGGAGTCGGGGCCGGAACCTGAGGATTCCTCTCCAGTGCTGACATGGATCTTGGGGTACTTCTGGAGTCTCCCCAGGGGAGTCAGTCCTCGTCTCGAATGCGGGCATGCACTTGCGCTTCCTCCAGAGCGGTAGCAGCAGTGTCACGCAGTCCGCCGCGTGGATCAAAGGATCTATGGTTTTCCCTCGAGTCTTTCCCACGAGGCTTTCCCACGAGGCTTTCCCACATGGCTGTCCCACGTGCACACGTGGTGGGAGTCGATCCTCGGCTTGAACGTCAAGGCAGTGCAGGGAAAACAGGTTGTTCTGGAATGGACTGACACATCTGGGGGACTCTTGGAATGGTGTCACGACCCTGGAGTTCCTCTCGCCTTTCCTGTGGAGAGCGCCTCCTCTTGAGATGCGACGGGAACGCCGGGAATTCTTTCCCTACGAAACAGGGAAAGGATCCCTCATCTCGAGCTAGGAGGCGGAAACGGGGCTCCCCTGGATGTGTGCGGGACACCACGTGCTTCCTCTCGAGTGGAGACGGGTATGTCGGGGAACTTCTTGAGTTGCAGCAAGGGTGTGAAGGACCCTTTGGAAGTTCCAGTGGTTAGATGTGATTGGCCTCGAGAAGCCTCAGCGGAAATGGGCCTCATCTCGCCTGGAGGGCAAAACCTCCTGGATTTTCTCGAGTTGCGGCAGGTGCTCTCGACTTACGACGGGGACCTCAGGGACCCGCTCTGGTGGCCTCAGGAAAGGCCAGTCCCCATGCGAGTTCCTTGGGGGTGTCTCGGGATTCCTCTCCCATCGATGCCGGGGCCTAAGACCTTGTGTGGAGTCGGGGCCGGAACCTGAGGATTCCTCTCCAGTGCTGACATGGATCTTGGGGTACTTCTGGAGTCTCCCCAGGGGAGTCAGTCCTCGTCTCGAATGCGGGCATGCACTTGCGCTTTCCTCCAGAGCGGTAGCAGCAGTGTCACGCAGTCCGCCGCGTGGATCAAAGGATCTATGGTTTTCCCTCGAGTCTTTCCCACGAGGCTTTCCCACAGGGCTGTCCCACGTGCACACGTGGTGGGAGTCGATCCTCGGCTTGAACGTCAAGGCAGTGCAGGGAAAACAGGTTCCTCTGGAATGGACTGACACATCTGGGGGACTCTTGGAATGGTGGCACGACCCTGGAGTTCCTCTCGCCTTTCCTGTGGAGAGCGCCTCCTCTTGAGATGCGACCGCAACGCCGGGAATTCTTTCCCTACGAAACAGGGAAAGGATCCCTCATCTCGAGCTAGGAGGCGGAAACGGGGCTCCCCTGGATGTGTGCGGGACCCCACGTGCTTCCTCTCCAGTGGAGACGGGTATGTCGGGGAACTTCTTGAGTTGCAGCAAGGGTGTGAAGGACCCTTTGGAAGTTCCATTGGTTAGATGTGATTGGCCTCGAGAAGCCTCAGCGGAAATGGGCCTCATCTCGCCTGGAGGGCAAAACCTCCTGGATTTTCTCGAGTTACGGCAGGTGCTCTCGACTTACGACGGGGACCACAGGGACCCGCTCTGGTGGCCTCAGGAAAGGCCAGTCCCCATGCGAGTTCCTCGTGGGCCTCTCGGGATTCCTCTCCCGTCGATGCCGGGGCCTAAGACCTTGTGTGGAGTCGGGGCCGGAACCTGAGGATTCCTCTCCAGTGCTGACATGGATCTTGGGGTACTTCTGGAGTCTCCCCAGGGGAGTCAGTCCTCGTCTCGAATGCGGGCATGCACTTGCGCTTCCTCCAGAGCGGTAGCAGCAGTGTGACGCAGTCCGCCGCGTGGATCAAAGGATCTATGGTTTTCCCTCGAGTCTTTCCCACGAGGCTTTCCCACGAGGCTTTCCCACAGGGCTGTCCCACGTGCACACGTGGTGGGAGTCGATCCTCGGCTTGAACGTCAAGGCAGTGCAGGGAAAACAGGTTCCTCTGGAATGGACTGACACATCTGGGGGACTCTTGGAATGGTGGCACGACCCTGGAGTTCCTCTCGCCTTTCCTGTGGAGAGCGCCTCCTCTTGAGATGCGACGGGAACGCCGGGAATTCTTTCCCTACGAAACAGGGAAAGGATCCCTCATCTCGAGCTAGGAGGCGGAAACGGGGCTCCCCTGGATGTGTGCGGGACACCACGTGCTTCCTCTCGAGTGGAGACGGGTATGTCGCGGAACTTCTTGAGTTGCAGCAAGGGTGTGAAGGACCCTTTGGAAGTTCCAGTGGTTAGATGTGATTGGCCTCGAGAAGCCTCAGCGGAAATGGGCCTCATCTCGCCTGGAGGGCAAAACCTCCTGGATTTTCTCGAGTTGCGGCAGGTGCTCTCGACTTACGACGGGGACCTCGGGGACCCGCTCTGGTGGCCTCAGGAAAGGGCAGTCCCCATGCGAGTTCCTCGGGGGACTCTCGGGATTCCTCTCCCATCGATGCCGGGGCCTAACACCTTGTGTGGAGTCGGGGCCGGAACCTGAGGATTCCTCTCCAGTGCTGACATGGATCTTGGGGTACTTCTGGAGTCTCCCCAGGGGAGTCAGTCCTCGTCTCGAATGCGGGCATGCACTTGCGCTTTCCTCCAAAGCGGTAGCAGCAGTGTCACGCAGTCCGCCGCGTGGATCAAAGGATCTATGGTTTTCCCTCGAGTCTTTCCCACGAGGCTTTCCCACGAGGCTTTCCCACAGGGCTGTCCCACGTGCACACGTGGTGGGAGTCGATCCTCGGCTTGAACGTCAAGGCAGTGCAGGGAAAACAGGTTCCTCTGGAATGGACTGACACATCTGGGGGACTCTTGGAATGGTGTCACGACCCTGGAGTTCCTCTCGCCTTTCCTGTGGAGAGCGCCTCCTCTTGAGATGCGACGGGAACGCCGGGAATTCTTTCCCTACGAAACAGGGAAAGGATCCCTCATCTCGAGCTAGGAGGCGGAAACGGAGCACCCCTGGATGTGTGCGGGACCCCACGTGCTTCCTCTCGAGTGGAGACGGGTATGTCGGGGAACTTCTTGAGTTGCAGCAACGGTGTGAAGGACCCTTTGGAAGTTCCAGTGGTTAGATATGATTGGCCTCGAGAAGCCTCAGCGGAAATGGGCCTCATCTCGCCTGGAGGGCAAAACCTCCTGGATTTTCTCGAGTTGCGGCAGGTGCTCTCGACTTACGACGGGGACCTCAGGGACCCGCTCTGGTGGCCTCAGGAAAGGCCAGTCCCCATGCGAGTTCCTCGCGGGCCTCTTGGGATTCCTCTCCCGTCGATGCCGGGGCCTAAGACCTTGTGTGGAGTCGGGGCCGGAACCTGAGGATTCCTCTCCAGTGCTGACATGGATCTTGGGGTACTTCTGGAGTCTCCCCAGGGGAGTCAGTCCTCGTCTCGAATGCGGGCATGCACTTGCGCTTCCTCCAGAGCGGTAGCAGCAGTGTCACGCAGTCCGCCGCGTGGATCAAAGGATCTATGGTTTTCCCTCGAGTCTTTCCCACGAGGCTTTCCCACGAGGCTTTCCCACAGGGCTGTCCCACGTGCACACGTGGTGGGAGTCGATCCTCGGCTTGAACGTCAAGGCAGTGCAGGGAAAACAGGTTCCTCTGGAATGGACTGACACATCTGGGGGACTCTTGGAATGGTGGCACGACCCTGGAGTTCCTCTCGCCTTTCCTGTGGAGAGCGCCTCCTCTTGAGATGCGACGGGAACGCCGGGAATTCTTTCCCTACGAAACAGGGAAAGGATCCCTCATCTCGAGCTAGGAGGCGGAAACGGGGCTCCCCTGGATGTGTGCGGGACACCACGTATTTCCTCTCGAGTGGAGACGGGTATGGCGGGGAACTTCTTGAGTTGCAGCAAGGGTGTGAAGGACCCTTTGGAAGTTCAAGTGGTTAGATGTGATTGGCCTCGAGAAGCTTCAGCGGAAATGGGCCTCATCTCGCCTGGAGGGCAAAACCTCCTGGATTTTCTCGAGTTGCGGCAGGTGCTCTCGACTTACGACGTGGACCTCGGGGACCCGCTCTGGTGGCCTCAGGAAAGGGCAGACCCCATGCGAGTTCCTTGGGGGCCTCTCGGGATTCCTCTCCCGTCGATGCCGGGGCCTAACACCTTGTGTGGAGTCGGGGCCGGAACCTGAGGATTCCTCTCCAGTGCTGACATGGATCTTGGGGTACTTCTGGAGTCTCCCCAGGGGAGTCAGTCCTCGTCTCGAATGCGGGCATGCACTTGCGCTTTCCTCCAGAGCGGTAGCAGCAGTGTCACGCAGTCCGCCGCGTGGATCAAAGGATCTATGGTTTTCCCTCGAGTCTTTCCCACGAGGCTTTCCCACGAGGCTTTCCCACAGGGCTGTCCCACGTGCACACGTGGTGGGAGTCGATCCTCGGCTTGAACGTCAAGGCAGTGCAGGGAAAACAGGTTCCTCTGGAATGGACTGACACATCTGGGGGACTCTTGGAATGGTGGCACGACCCTGGAGTTCCTCTCGCCTTTCCTGTGGAGAGCGCCTCCTCTTGAGATGCGACGGGAACGCCGGGAATTCTTTCCCTACGAAACAGGGAAAGGATCCCTCATCTCGAGCTAGGAGGCGGAAACGGAGCACCCCTGGATGTGTGCGGGACCCCACGTGCTTCCTCTCGAGTGGAGACGGGTATGTCGGGGAACTTCTTGAGTTGCAGCAACGGTGTGAAGGACCCTTTGGAAGTTCCAGTGGTTAGATATGATTGGCCTCGAGAAGCCTCAGCGGAAATGGGCCTCATCTCGCCTGGAGGGCAAAACCTCCTGGATTTTCTCGAGTTGCGGCAGGTGCTCTCGACTTACGACGGGGACCTCAGGGACCCGCTCTGGTGGCCTCAGGAAAGGCCAGTCCCCATGCGAGTTCCTCGCGGGCCTCTTGGGATTCCTCTCCCGTCGATGCCGGGGCCTAAGACCTTGTGTGGAGTCGGGGCCGGAACCTGAGGATTCCTCTCCAGTGCTGACATGGATCTTGGGGTACTTCTGGAGTCTCCCCAGGGGAGTCAGTCCTCGTCTCGAATGCGGGCATGCACTTGCGCTTCCTCCAGAGCGGTAGCAGCAGTGTCACGCAGTCCGCCGCGTGGATCAAAGGATCTATGGTTTTCCCTCGAGTCTTTCCCACGAGGCTTTCCCACGAGGCTTTCCCACAGGGCTGTCCCACGTGCACACGTGGTGGGAGTCGATCCTCGGCTTGAACGTCAAGGCAGTGCAGGGAAAACAGGTTCCTCTGGAATGGACTGACACATCTGGGGGACTCTTGGAATGGTGGCACGACCCTGGAGTTCCTCTCGCCTTTCCTGTGGAGAGCGCCTCCTCTTGAGATGCGACGGGAACGCCGGGAATTCTTTCCCTACGAAACAGGGAAAGGATCCCTCATCTCGAGCTAGGAGGCGGAAACGGGGCTCCCCTGGATGTGTGCGGGACACCACGTATTTCCTCTCGAGTGGAGACGGGTATGGCGGGGAACTTCTTGAGTTGCAGCAAGGGTGTGAAGGACCCTTTGGAAGTTCCAGTGGTTAGATGTGATTGGCCTCGAGAAGCCTCAGCGGAAATGGGCCTCATCTCGCCTGGAGGGCAAAACCTCCTGGATTTTCTCGAGTTGCGGCAGGTGCTCTCGACTTACGACGTGGACCTCGGGGACCCGCTCTGGTGGCCTCAGGAAAGGGCAGACCCCATGCGAGTTCCTTGGGGGCCTCTCGGGATTCCTCTCCCGTCGATGCCGGGGCCTAACACCTTGTGTGGAGTCGGGGCCGGAACCTGAGGATTCCTCTCCAGTGCTGACATGGATCTTGGGGTACTTCTGGAGTCTCCCCAGGGGAGTCAGTCCTCGTCTCGAATGCGGGCATGCACTTGCGCTTTCCTCCAGAGCGGTAGCAGCAGTGTCACGCAGTCCGCCGCGTGGATCAAAGGATCTATGGTTTTCCCTCGAGTCTTTCCCACGAGGCTTTCCCACGAGGCTTTCCCACAGGGCTGTCCCACGTGCACACGTGGTGGGAGTCGATCCTCGGCTTGAACGTCAAGGCAGTGCAGGGAAAACAGGTTCCTCTGGAATGGACTGACACATCTGGGGGACTCTTGGAATGGTGTCACGACCCTGGAGTTCCTCTCGCCTTTCCTGTGGAGAGCGCCTCCTCTTGAGATGCGACGGGAACGCCGGGAATTCTTTCCCTACGAAACAGGGAAAGGATCCCTCATCTCGAGCTAGGAGGCGGAAACGGAGCACCCCTGGATGTGTGCGGGACCCCACGTGCTTCCTCTCGAGTGGAGACGGGTATGCCGGGGAACTTCTTGAGTTGCAGCAACGGTGTGAAGGACCCTTTGGAAGTTCCAGTGGTTAGATATGATTGGCCTCGAGAAGCCTCAGCGGAAATGGGCCTCATCTCGCCTGGAGGGCAAAACCTCCTGGATTTTCTCGAGTTGCGGCAGGTGCTCTCGACTTACGACGGGGACCTCAGGGACCCGCTCTGGTGGCCTCAGGAAAGGCCAGTCCCCATGCGAGTTCCTCGGGGGCCTCTCGGGATTCCTCTCCCGTCGATGCCGGGGCCTAAGACCTTGTGTGGAGTCGGGGCCGGAACCTGAGGATTCCTCTCCAGTGCTGACATGGATCTTGGGGTACTTCTGGAGTCTCCCCAGGGGAGTCAGTCCTCGTCTCGAATGCGGGCATGCACTTGCGCTTTCCTCCAGAGCGGTAGCAGCAGTGTCACGCAGTCCGCCGCGTGGATCAAAGGATCTATGGTTTTCCCTCGAGTCTTTCCCACGAGGCTTTCCCACGAGGCTTTCCCACAGGGCTGTCCCACGTGCACACGTGGTGGGAGTCGATCCTCGGCTTGAACGTCAAGGCAGTGCAGGGAAAACAGGTTCCTCTGGAATGGACTGACACATCTGGGGGACTCTTGGAATGGTGGCACGACCCTGGAGTTCCTCTCGCCTTTCCTGTGGAGAGCGCCTCCTCTTGAGATGCGCCGGGAATGCCGGGAATTCTTTCCCTACGAAACAGGGAAAGGATCCCTCATCTCGAGCTAGGAGGCGGAAACGGGGCTAGCCTGGATGTGTGCGGGACACCACTTGCTTCCTCTCGAGTGCAGATGGGTATGTCGGGGAACTTCTTGAGTTGCAGCAATGGTGTGAAGGACCCTTTGGAATGTCCAGTGGTTAGATGTGATTGGCTTCGAGAAGCCTCAGCGGAAATGGGCCTCATCTCGCCTGGAGGGCAAAACCTCCTGGATTTTCTCAAGTTGCGGCAGGTGCTCTCGACTTACGACGGGGACCTCAGGGACCCGCTCTGGTGGCCTCAGGAAAGGCCAGTCCCCATGCGAGTTCCTCGGGGGCCTCTCGGGATTCCTCTCCCGTCGATGCCGGGGCCTAAGACCTTGTGTGGAGTCGGGGCCGGAACCTGAGGATTCCTCTCCAGTGCTGACATGGATCTTGGGGTACTTCTGGAGTCTCCCCAGGGGAGTCAGTCTTCGTCTCGAATGCGGGCATGCACTTGCGCTTCCTCCAGAGCGGTAGCAGCAGTGTCACGCAGTCCCCCGCGTGGATCAAAGGATCTATGGTTTTCCCTCGAGTCTTTCGCACGAGGCTTTCCCACGAGGCTTTCCCACAGGGCTGTCCCACGTGCACACGTGGTGGGAGTCGATCCTCGGCTTGAACGTCAAGGCAGTGCAGGGAAAACAGGTTGTTCTGGAATGGACTGACACATCTGGGGGACTCTTGGAATGGTGTCACGACCCTGGAGTTCCTCTCGCCTTTCCTGTGGAGAGCGCCTCCTCTTGAGATGCGACGGGAACGCCGGGAATTCTTTCCCTACGAAACAGGGAAAGGATCCCTCATCTCGAGCTAGGAGGCGGAAACGGGGCTCCCCTGGATGTGTGCGGGACCCCACGTGCTTCCTCTCGAGTGGAGACGGGTATGTCGGGGAACTTCTTGAGTTGCAGCAAGGGTGTGAAGGACCCTTTGGAAGTTCCAGTGGTTAGATGTGATTGGCCTCGAGAAGCCTCAGCGGAAATGGGCCTCATCTCGCCTGGAGGGCAAAACCTCCTGGATTTTCTCGAGTTGCGGCAGGTGCTCTCGACTTACGACGGGGACCTCAGGGACCCGCTCTGGTGGCCTCAGGAAAGGCCAGTCCCCATGCGAGTTCCTTGGGGGTGTCTCGGGATTCCTCTCCCGTCGATGCCGGGGCCTAAGACCTTGTGTGGAGTCGGGGCCGGAACCTGAGGATTCCTCTCCAGTGCTGACATGGATCTTGGGGTACTTCTGGAGTCTCCCCAGGGGAGTCAGTCCTCGTCTCGAATGCGGGCATGCACTTGCGCTTTCCTCCAGAGCGGTAGCAGCAGTGTCACGCAGTCCGCCGCGTGGATCAAAGGATCTATGGTTTTCCCTCGAGTCTTTCCCACGAGGCTTTCCCACAGGGCTGTCCCACGTGCACACGTGGTGGGAGTCGATCCTCGGCTTGAACGTCAAGGCAGTGCAGGGAAAACTGGTTCCTCTGGAATGGACTGACACATCTGGGGGACTCTTGGAATGGTGGCACGACCCTGGAGTTCCTCTCGCCTTTCCTGTGGAGAGCGCCTCCTCTTGAGATGCGACGGGAACGCCGGGAATTCTTTCCCTACGAAACAGGGAAAGGATCCCTCATCTCGAGCTAGGAGGCGGAAACGGGGCTCCCCTGGATGTGTGCGTGACCCCACGTGCTTCCTCTCGAGTGGAGACGGGTATGTCGGGGAACTTCTTGAGTTGCAGCAAGGGTGTGAAGGACCCTTTGGAAGTTCCATTGGTTAGATGTGATTGGCCTCGAGAAGCCTCAGCGGAAATGGGCCTCATCTCGCCTGGAGGGCAAAACCTCCTGGATTTTCTCGAGTTATGGCAGGTGCTCTCGACTTACGACGGGGACCTCAGGGACCCGCTCTGGTGGCCTCAGGAAAGGCCAGTCCCCATGCGAGTTCCTCGGGAGCCTCTCGGGATTCCTCTCCCGTCGATGCCGGGGCCTAAGACCTTGTGTGGAGTCGGGGCCGGAACCTGAGGATTCCTCTCCAGTGCTGACATGGATCTTGGGGTACTTCTGGAGTCTCCCCAGGGGAGTCAGTCCTCGTCTCGAATGCGGGCATGCACTTGCGCTTTCCTCCAGAGCGGTAGCAGCAGTGTCACGCAGTCCGCCGCGTGGATCAAAGGATCTATGGTTTTCCCTCGAGTCTTTCCCACGAGGCTTTCCCACGAGGCTTTCCCACAGGGCTGTCCCACGTGCACACGTGGTGGGAGTCGATCCTCGGCTTGAACGTCAAGGCAGTGCAGGGAAAACAGGTTCCTCTGGAATGGACTGACACATCTGGGGGACTCTTGGAATGGTGTCACGACCCTGGAGTTCCTCTCGCCTTTCCTGTGGAGAGCGCCTCCTCTTGAGATGCGACGGGAACGCCGGGAATTCTTTCCCTACGAAACAGGGAAAGGATCCCTCATCTCGAGCTAGGAGGCGGAAACGGAGCACCCCTGGATGTGTGCGGGACCCCACGTGCTTCCTCTCGAGTGGAGACGGGTATGTCGGGGAACTTCTTGAGTTGCAGCAACGGTGTGAAGGACCCTTTGGAAGTTCCAGTGGTTAGATGTGATTGGCCTCGAGAAGCCTCAGCGGAAATGGGCCTCATCTCGCCTGGAGGGCAAAACCTCCTGGATTTTCTCGAGTTGCGGCAGGTGCTCTCGACTTACGACGGGGACCTCAGGGACCCGCTCTGGTGGCCTCAGGAAAGGCCAGTCCCCATGCGAGTTCCTCGGGGGCCTCTCGGGATTCCTCTCCCGTCGATGCCGGGGCCTAAGACCTTGTGTGGAGTCGGGGCCGGAACCTGAGGATTCCTCTCCAGTGCTGACATGGATCTTGGGGTACTTCTGGAGTCTCCCCAGGGGAGTCAGTCCTCGTCTCGAATGCGGGCATGCACTTGCGCTTTCCTCCAGAGCGGTAGCAGCAGTGTCACGCAGTCCGCCGCGTGGATCAAAGGATCTATGGTTTTCCCTCGAGTCTTTCCCACGAGGCTTTCCCACGAGGCTTTCCCACAGGGCTGTCCCACGTGCACACGTGGTGGGAGTCGATCCTCGGCTTGAACGTCAAGGCAGTGCAGGGAAAACAGGTTCCTCTGGAATGGACTGACACATCTGGGGGACTCTTGGAATGGTGGCACGACCCTGGAGTTCCTCTCGCCTTTCCTGTGGAGAGCGCCTCCTCTTGAGATGCGCCGGGAATGCCGGGAATTCTTTCCCTACGAAACAGGGAAAGGATCCCTCATCTCGAGCTAGGAGGCGGAAACGGGGCTCCCCTGGATGTGTGCGGGACACCACTTGCTTCCTCTCGAGTGCAGATGGGTATGTCGGGGAACTTCTTGAGTTGCAGCAATGGTGTGAAGGACCCTTTGGAATGTCCAGTGGTTAGATGTGATTGGCTTCGAGAAGCCTCAGCGGAAATGGGCCTCATCTCGCCTGGAGGGCAAAACCTCCTGGATTTTCTCAAGTTGCGGCAGGTGCTCTCGACTTACGACGGGGACCTCAGGGACCCGCTCTGGTGGCCTCAGGAAAGGCCAGTCCCCATGCGAGTTCCTCGGGGGCCTCTCGGGATTCCTCTCCCGTCGATGCCTGGGCCTAAGACCTTGTGTGGAGTCGGGGCCGGAACCTGAGGATTCCTCTCCAGTGCTGACATGGATCTTGGGGTACTTCTGGAGTCTCCCCAGGGGAGTCAGTCCTCGTCTCGAATGCGGGCATGCACTTGCGCTTCCTCCAGAGCGGTAGCAGCAGTGTCACGCAGTCCGCCGCGTGGATCAAAGGATCTATGGTTTTCCCTCGAGTCTTTCCCACGAGGCTTTCCCACGAGGCTTTCCCACAGGGCTGTCCCACGTGCACACGTGGTGGGAGTCGATCCTCGGCTTGAACGTCAAGGCAGTGCAGGGAAAACAGGTTCCTCTGGAATGGACTGACACATCTGGGGGACTCTTGGAATGGTGGCACGACCCTGGAGTTCCTCTCGCCTTTCCTGTGGAGAGCGCCTCCTCTTGAGATGCGACGGGAACGCCGGGAATTCTTTCCCTACGAAACAGGGAAAGGATCCCTCATCTCGAGCTAGGAGGCGGAAACGGGGCTCCCCTGGATGTGTACGGGACCCCACGTACTTCCTCTCGAGTGGAGACGGGTATGGCGGGGAACTTCTTGAGTTGCAGCAAGGGTGTGAAGGACCCTTTGGAAGTTCCAGTGGTTAGATGTGATTGGCCTCGAGAAGCCTCAGCGGAAATGGGCCTCATCTCGCCTGGAGGGCAAAACCTCCTGGATTTTCTCGAGTTGCGGCAGGTGCTCTCGACTTACGACGGGGACCTCGGGGACCCGCTCTGGTGGCCTCAGGAAAGGGCAGTCCCCATGCGAGTTCCTCGGGGGCCTCTCGGGATTCCTCTCCCGTCGATGCCGGGGCCTAACACCTTGTGTGGAGTCGGGGCCGGAACCTGAGGATTCCTCTCCAGTGCTGACATGGATCTTGGGGTACTTCTGGAGTCTCCCCAGGGGAGTCAGTCCTCGTCTCGAATGCGGGCATGCACTTGCGCTTTCCTCCAGAGCGGTAGCAGCAGTGTCACGCAGTCCGCCGCGTGGATCAAAGGATCTATGGTTTTCCCTCGAGTCTTTCCCACGAGGCTTTCCCACGAGGCTTTCCCACAGGGCTGTCCCACGTGCACACGTGGTGGGAGTCGATCCTCGGCTTGAACGTCAAGGCAGTGCAGGGAAAACAGTTTCCTCTGGAATGGACTGACACATCTGGGGGACTCTTGGAATGGTGTCACGACCCTGGAGTTCCTCTCGCCTTTCCTGTGGAGAGCGCCTCCTCTTGAGATGCGACGGGAACGCCGGGAATTCTTTCCCTACGAAACAGGGAAAGGATCCCTCATCTCGAGCTAGGAGGCGGAAACGGAGCACCCCTGGATGTGTGCGGGACCCAACGTGCTTCCTCTCGAGTGGAGACGGGTATGCCGGGGAACTTCTTGAGTTGCAGCAACGGTGTGAAGGACCCTTTGGAAGTTCCAGTGGTTAGATATGATTGGCCTCGAGAAGCCTCAGCGGAAATGGGCCTCATCTCGCCTGGAGGGCAAAACCTCCTGGATTTTCTCGAGTTGCGGCAGGTGCTCTCGACTTACGACGGGGACCTCAGGGACCCGCTCTGGTGGCCTCAGGAAAGGCCAGTCCCCATGCGAGTTCCTCGCGGGCCTCTTGGGATTCCTCTCCCGTCGATGCCGGGGCCTAAGACCTTGTGTGGAGTCGGGGCCGGAACCTGAGGATTCCTCTCCAGTGCTGACATGGATCTTGGGGTACTTCTGGAGTCTCCCCAGGGGAGTCAGTCCTCGTCTCGAATGCGGGCATGCACTTGCGCTTCCTCCAGAGCGGTAGCAGCAGTGTCACGCAGTCCGCCGCGTGGATCAAAGGATCTATGGTTTTCCCTCGAGTCTTTCCCACGAGGCTTTCCCACGAGGCTTTCCCACAGGGCTGTCCCACGTGCACACGTGGTGGGAGTCGATCCTCGGCTTGAACGTCAAGGCAGTGCAGGGAAAACAGGTTCCTCTGGAATGGACTGACACATCTGGGGGACTCTTGGAATGGTGGCACGACCCTGGAGTTCCTCTCGCCTTTCCTGTGGAGAGCGCCTCCTCTTGAGATGCGACGGGAACGCCGGGAATTCTTTCCCTACGAAACAGGGGAAGGATCCCTCATCTCGAGCTAGGAGGCGGAAACGGGGCTCCCCTGGATGTGTGCGGGACCCCACGTACTTCCTCTCGAGTGGAGACGGGTATGGCGGGGAACTTCTTGAGTTGCAGCAAGGGTGTGAAGGACCCTTTGGAAGTTCCAGTGGTTAGATGTGATTGGCCTCGAGAAGCCTCAGCGGAAATGGGCCTCATCTCGCCTGGAGGGCAAAACCTCCTGGATTTTCTCGAGTTGCGGCAGGTGCTCTCGACTTACGACGTGGACCTCGGGGACCCGCTCTGGTGGCCTCAGGAAAGGGCAGACCCCATGCGAGTTCCTTGGGGGCCTCTCGGGATTCCTCTCCCGTCGATGCCGGGGCCTAACACCTTGTGTGGAGTCGGGGCCGGAACCTGAGGATTCCTCTCCAGTGCTGACATGGATCTTGGGGTACTTCTGGAGTCTCCCCAGGGGAGTCAGTCCTCGTCTCGAATGCGGGCATGCACTTGCGCTTTCCTCCAGAGCGGTAGCAGCAGTGTCACGCAGTCCGCCGCGTGGATCAAAGGATCTATGGTTTTCCCTCGAGTCTTTCCCACGAGGCTTTCCCACGAGGCTTTCCCACAGGGCTGTCCCACGTGCACACGTGGTGGGAGTCGATCCTCGGCTTGAACGTCAAGGCAGTGCAGGGAAAACAGGTTCCTCTGGAATGGACTGACACATCTGGGGGACTCTTGGAATGGTGTCACGACCCTGGAGTTCCTCTCGCCTTTCCTGTGGAGAGCGCCTCCTCTTGAGATGCGACGGGAACGCCGGGAATTCTTTCCCTACTAAACAGGGAAAGGATCCCTCATCTCGAGCTAGGAGGCGGAAACGGAGCACCCCTGGATGTGTGCGGGACCCCACGTGCTTCCTCTCGAGTGGAGACGGGTATGCCGGGGAACTTCTTGAGTTGCAGCAACGGTGTGAAGGACCCTTTGGAAGTTCCAGTGGTTAGATATGATTGGCCTCGAGAAGCCTCAGCGGAAATGGGCCTCATCTCGCCTGGAGGGCAAAACCTCCTGGATTTTCTCGAGTTGCGGCAGGTGCTCTCGACTTACGACGGGGACCTCAGGGACCCGCTCTGGTGGCCTCAGGAAAGGCCAGTCCCCATGCGAGTTCCTCGGGGGCCTCTCGGGATTCCTCTCCCGTCGATGCCGGGGCCTAAGACCTTGTGTGGAGTCGGGGCCGGAACCTGAGGATTCCTCTCCAGTGCTGACATGGATCTTGGGGTACTTCTGGAGTCTCCCCAGGGGAGTCAGTCCTCGTCTCGAATGCGGGCATGCACTTGCGCTTTCCTCCAGAGCGGTAGCAGCAGTGTCACGCAGTCCGCCGCGTGGATCAAAGGATCTATGGTTTTCCCTCGAGTCTTTCCCACGAGGCTTTCCCACGAGGCTTTCCCACAGGGCTGTCCCACGTGCACACGTGGTGGGAGTCGATCCTCGGCTTGAACGTCAAGGCAGTGCAGGGAAAACAGGTTCCTCTGGAATGGACTGACACATCTGGGGGACTCTTGGAATGGTGGCACGACCCTGGAGTTCCTCTCGCCTTTCCTGTGGAGAGCGCCTCCTCTTGAGATGCGCCGGGAATGCCGGGAATTCTTTCCCTACGAAACAGGGAAAGGATCCCTCATCTCGAGCTAGGAGGCGGAAACGGGGCTCCCCTGGATGTGTGCGGGACACCACTTGCTTCCTCTCGAGTGCAGATGGGTATGTCGGGGAACTTCTTGAGTTGCAGCAATGGTGTGAAGGACCCTTTGGAATGTCCAGTGGTTAGATGTGATTGGCTTCGAGAAGCCTCAGCGGAAATGGGCCTCATCTCGCCTGGAGGGCAAAACCTCCTGGATTTTCTCAAGTTGCGGCAGGTGCTCTCGACTTACGACGGGGACCTCAGGGACCCGCTCTGGTGGCCTCAGGAAAGGCCAGTCCCCATGCGAGTTCCTCGGGGGCCTCTCGGGATTCCTCTCCCGTCGATGCCGGGGCCTAAGACCTTGTGTGGAGTCGGGGCCGGAACCTGAGGATTCCTCTCCAGTGCTGACATGGATCTTGGGGTACTTCTGGAGTCTCCCCAGGGGAGTCAGTCTTCGTCTCGAATGCGGGCATGCACTTGCGCTTCCTCCAGAGCGGTAGCAGCAGTGTCACGCAGTCCGCCGCGTGGATCAAAGGATCTATGGTTTTCCCTCGAGTCTTTCCGACGAGGCTTTCCCACGAGGCTTTCCCACAGGGCTGTCCCACGTGCACACGTGGTGGGAGTCGATCCTCGGCTTGAACGTCAAGGCAGTGCAGGGAAAACAGGTTGTTCTGGAATGGACTGACACATCTGGGGGACTCTTGGAATGGTGTCACGACCCTGGAGTTCCTCTCGCCTTTCCTGTGGAGAGCGCCTCCTCTTGAGATGCGACGGGAACGCCGGGAATTCTTTCCCTACGAAACAGGGAAAGGATCCCTCATCTCGAGCTAGGAGGCGGAAACGGGGCTCCCCTGGATGTGTGCGGGACCCCACGTGCTTCCTCTCGAGTGGAGACGGGTATGTCGGGGAACTTCTTGAGTTGCAGCAAGGGTGTGAAGGACCCTTTGGAAGTTCCAGTGGTTAGATGTGATTGGCCTCGAGAAGCCTCAGCGGAAATGGGCCTCATCTCGCCTGGAGGGCAAAACCTCCTGGATTTTCTCGAGTTGCGGCAGGTGCTCTCGACTTACGACGGGGACCTCAGGGACCCGCTCTGGTGGCCTCAGGAAAGGCCAGTCCCCATGCGAGTTCCTTGGGGGTGTCTCGGGATTCCTCTCCCGTCGATGCCGGGGCCTAAGACCTTGTGTGGAGTCGGGGCCGGAACCTGAGGATTCCTCTCCAGTGCTGACATGGATCTTGGGGTACTTCTGGAGTCTCCCCAGGGGAGTCAGTCCTCGTCTCGAATGCGGGCATGCACTTGCGCTTTCCTCCAGAGCGGTAGCAGCAGTGTCACGCAGTCCGCCGCGTGGATCAAAGGATCTATGGTTTTCCCTCGAGTCTTTCCCACGAGGCTTTCCCACAGGGCTGTCCCACGTGCACACGTGGTGGGAGTCGATCCTCGGCTTGAACGTCAAGGCAGTGCAGGGAAAACAGGTTCCTCTGGAATGGACTGACACATCTGGGGGACTCTTGGAATGGTGGCACGACCCTGGAGTTCCTCTCGCCTTTCCTGTGGAGAGCGCCTCCTCTTGAGATGCGACGGGAACGCCGGGAATTCTTTCCCTACGAAACAGGGAAAGGATCCCTCATCTCGAGCTAGGAGGCGGAAACGGGGCTCCCCTGGATGTGTGCGTGACCCCACGTGCTTCCTCTCGAGTGGAGACGGGTATGTCGGGGAACTTCTTGAGTTGCAGCAAGGGTGTGAAGGACCCTTTGGAAGTTCCATTGGTTAGATGTGATTGGCCTCGAGAAGCCTCAGCGGAAATGGGCCTCATCTCGCCTGGAGGGCAAAACCTCCTGGATTTTCTCGAGTTATGGCAGGTGCTCTCGACTTACGACGGGGACCTCAGGGACCCGCTCTGGTGGCCTCAGGAAAGGCCAGTCCCCATGCGAGTTCCTCGGGAGCCTCTCGGGATTCCTCTCCCGTCGATGCCGGGGCCTAAGACCTTGTGTGGAGTCGGGGCCGGAACCTGAGGATTCCTCTCCAGTGCTGACATGGATCTTGGGGTACTTCTGGAGTCTCCCCAGGGGAGTCAGTCCTCGTCTCGAATGCGGGCATGCACTTGCGCTTTCCTCCAGAGCGGTAGCAGCAGTGTCACGCAGTCCGCCGCGTGGATCAAAGGATCTATGGTTTTCCCTCGAGTCTTTCCCACGAGGCTTTCCCACGAGGCTTTCCCACAGGGCTGTCCCACGTGCACACGTGGTGGGAGTCGATCCTCGGCTTGAACGTCAAGGCAGTGCAGGGAAAACAGGTTCCTCTGGAATGGACTGACACATCTGGGGGACTCTTGGAATGGTGTCACGACCCTGGAGTTCCTCTCGCCTTTCCTGTGGAGAGCGCCTCCTCTTGAGATGCGACGGGAACGCCGGGAATTCTTTCCCTACGAAACAGGGAAAGGATCCCTCATCTCGAGCTAGGAGGCGGAAACGGAGCACCCCTGGATGTGTGCGGGACCCCACGTGCTTCCTCTCGAGTGGAGACGGGTATGTCGGGGAACTTCTTGAGTTGCAGCAACGGTGTGAAGGACCCTTTGGAAGTTCCAGTGGTTAGATGTGATTGGCCTCGAGAAGCCTCAGCGGAAATGGGCCTCATCTCGCCTGGAGGGCAAAACCTCCTGGATTTTCTCGAGTTGCGGCAGGTGCTCTCGACTTACGACGGGGACCTCAGGGACCCGCTCTGGTGGCCTCAGGAAAGGCCAGTCCCCATGCGAGTTCCTCGGGGGCCTCTCGGGATTCTTCTCCCGTCGATGCCGGGGCCTAAGACCTTGTGTGGAGTCGGGGCCGGAACCTGAGGATTCCTCTCCAGTGCTGACATGGATCTTGGGGTACTTCTGGAGTCTCCCCAGGGGAGTCAGTCCTCGTCTCGAATGCGGGCATGCACTTGCGCTTCCTCCAGAGCGGTAGCAGCAGTGTCACGCAGTCCGCCGCGTGGATCAAAGGATCTATGGTTTTCCCTCGAGTCTTTCCCACGAGGCTTTCCACGAGGCTTTCCCACAGGGCTGTCCCACGTGCACACGTGGTGGGAGTTGATCCTCGGCTTGAACGTCAAGGCAGTGCAGGGAAAACAGGTTCCTCTGGAATGGACTGACACATCTGGGGGACTCTTGGAATGGTGTCACGACCCTGGAGTTAGTCTCGCAATTCCTGTGGAGAGCGCCTCCTCTTGAGATGCGACGGGAACGCCGGGAATTCTTTCCCTACGAAACAGGGAAAGGATCCCTCATCTCGAGCTAGGAGGCGGAAACGGGGCTCCCCTGGATGTGTGCGGGACCCCACGTGCTTCCTCTCGAGTGGAGACGGGTATGTCGGGGAACTTCTTGAGTTGCAGCAACGGTGTGAAGGACCCTTTGGAAGTTCCAGTGGTTAGATGTGATTGGCCTCGAGAAGCCTCAGCGGAAATGGGCCTCATCTCGCCTGGAGGGCAAAACCTCCTGGATTTTCTCGAGTTGCGGCAGGTGCTCTCGACTTACGACGGGGACCTCAGGGACCCGCTCTGGTGGCCTCAGGAAAGGCCAGTCCCCATGCGAGTTCCTCGGGGGTGTCTCGGGATTCCTCTCCCGTCGATGCCGGGGCCTAAGACCTTGTGTGGAGTCGGGGCCGGAACCTGAGGATTCCTCTCCAGTGCTGACATGGATCTTGGGGTACTTCTGGAGTCTCCCCAGGGGAGTCAGTCCTTGTCTCGAATGCGGGTATGCACTTGCGCTTTCCTCCAGAGCGGTAGCAGCAGTGTCACGCAGTCCGCCGCGTGGATCAAAGGATCTATGGTTTTCCCTCGAGTCTTTCCCACGAGGCTTTCCCACAAGGCTGTCCCACGTGCACACGTGGTGGGAGTCGATCCTCGGCTTGAACGTCAAGGCAGTGCAGGGAAAACAGGTTCCTCTGGAATGGACTGACACATCTCGGGGACTCTTGGAATGGTGGCACGACCCTGGAGTTCCTCTCGCCTTTCCTGTGGAGAGCGCCTCCTCTTGAGATGCGACGGGAACGCCGGGAATTCTTTCCCTACGAAACAGGGAAAGGATCCCTCATCTCGAGCTAGGAGGCGGAAACGGGGCTCCCCTGGATGTGTGCGGGACCCCACGTGCTTCCTCTCGAGTGCAGATGGGTATGTCGGGGAACTTCTTGAGTTGCAGCAAGGGTGTGAAGGACCCTTTGGAAGTTCCAGTGGTTAGATGTGATTGGCCTCGAGAAGCCTCAGCGGAAATGGGCCTCATCTCGCCTGGAGGGCAAAACCTCCTGGATTTTCTCGAGTTACGGCAGGTGCTCTCGACTTACGACGGGGACCTCAGGGACCCGCTCTGGTGGCCTCAGGAAAGGCCAGTCCCCATGCGAGTTCCTCGGGGGCCTCTCGGGATTCCTCTCCCATCGATGCCGGGGCCTAAGACCTTGTGTGGAGTCGGGGCCGGAACCTGAGGATTCCTCTCCAGTGCTGACATGGATCTTGGGGTACTTCTGGAGTCTCCCCAGGGGAGTCAGTCCTCGTCTCGAATGCGGGCATGCACTTGCGCTTCCTCCAGAGCGGTAGCAGCAGTGTCACGCAGTCCGCCGCGTGGATCAAAGGATCTATGGTTTTCCCTTGAGTCTTTCCCACGAGGCTTTCCCACGAGGCTTTCCCACAGGGCTGTCCCACGTGCACACGTGGTGGGAGTCGATCCTCGGCTTGAACGTCAAGGCAGTGCAGGGAAAACAGGTTCCTCTGGAATGGACTGACACATCTGGGGGACTCTTGGAATGGTGTCACGACCCTGGAGTACCTCTCGCCTTTCCTGTGGAGAGCGCCTCCTCTTGAGATGCGACGGGAACGCCGGGAATTCTTTCCCTACGAAACAGGGAAAGGATCCCTCATCTCGAGCTAGGAGGCGGAAACGGGGCTCCCCTGGATGTGTGCGGGACACCACGTGCTTCCTCTCGAGTGCAGACGGGTATGTCGGGGAACTTCTTGAGTTGCAGCAAGGGTGTGAAGGACCCTTTGGAAGTTCCAGTGGTTAGATGTGATTGGCCTCGAGAAGCCTCAGCGGAAATGGGCCTCATCTCGCCTGGAGGGCAAAACCTCCTGGATTTTCTCGAGTTGCGGCAGGTGCTCTCGACTTACGACGGGGACCTCAGGGACCCGCTCTGGTGGCCTCAGGAAAGGCCAGTCCCCATGCGAGTTCCTCGGGGGCCTCTCGGGATTCCTCTCCCGTCGATGCCGGGGCCTAAGACCTTGTGTGGAGTCGGGGCCGGAACCTGAGGATTCCTCTCCAGTGCTGACATGGATCTTGGGGTACTTCTGGAGTCTCCCCAGGGGAGTCAGTCCTCGTCTCGAATGCGGGCATGCACTTGCGCTTTCCTCCAGAGCGGTAGCAGCAGTGTCACGCAGTCCGCCACGTGGATCAAAGGATCTATGGTTTTCCCTCGAGTCTTTCCCACGAGTCTTTCCCACGAGGCTTTCCCACAGGGCTGTCCCACGTGCACACGTGGTGGGAGTCGATCCTCGGCTTGAACGTCAAGGCAGTGCAGGGAAAACAGGTTCCTCTGGAATGGACTGACACATCTGGGGAACTCTTGGAATGGTGGCACGACCCTGGAGTTCCTCTCGCCTTTCCTGTGGAGAGCGCCTCCTCTTGAGATGCGCCGGGAATGCCGGGAATTCTTTCCCTACGAAACAGGGAAAGGATCCCTCATCTCGAGCTAGGAGGCGGAAACGGGGCTCCCCTGGATGTGTGCGGGACACCACTTGCTTCCTCTCGAGTGCAGATGGGTATGTCGGGGAACTTCTTGAGTTGCAGCAATGGTGTGAAGGACCCTTTGGAATGTCCAGTGGTTAGATGTGATTGGCTTCGAGAAGCCTCAGCGGAAATGGGCCTCATCTCGCCTGGAGGGCAAAACCTCCTGGATTTTCTCAAGTTGCGGCAGGTGCTCTCGACTTACGACGGGGACCTCAGGGACCCGCTCTGGTGGCCTCAGGAAAGGCCAGTCCCCATGCGAGTTCCTCGGGGGCCTCTCGGGATTCCTCTCCCGTCGATGCCTGGGCCTAAGACCTTGTGTGGAGTCGGGGCCGGAACCTGAGGATTCCTCTCCAGTGCTGACATGGATCTTGGGGTACTTCTGGAGTCTCCCCAGGGGAGTCAGTCCTCGTCTCGAATGCGGGCATGCACTTGCGCTTCCTCCAGAGCGGTAGCAGCAGTGTCACGCAGTCCGCCGCGTGGATCAAAGGATCTATGGTTTTCCCTCGAGTCTTTCCCACGAGGCTTTCCCACGAGGCTTTCCCACAGGGCTGTCCCACGTGCACACGTGGTGGGAGTCGATCCTCGGCTTGAACGTCAAGGCAGTGCAGGGAAAACAGGTTCCTCTGGAATGGACTGACACATCTGGGGGACTCTTGGAATGGTGTCACGACCCTGGAGTACCTCTCGCCTTTCCTGTGGAGAGCGCCTCCTCTTGAGATGCGACGGGAACGCCGGGAATTCTTTCCCTACGAAACAGGGAAAGGATCCCTCATCTCGAGCTAGGAGGCGGAAACGGGGCTCCCCTGGATGTGTGCGGGACACCACGTGCTTCCTCTCGAGTGCAGACGGGTATGTCGGGGAACTTCTTGAGTTGCAGCAAGGGTGTGAAGGACCCTTTGGAAGTTCCAGTGGTTAGATGTGATTGGCCTCGAGAAGCCTCAGCGGAAATGGGCCTCATCTCGCCTGGAGGGCAAAACCTCCTGGATTTTCTCGAGTTGCGGCAGGTGCTCTCGACTTACGACGGGGACCTCAGGGACCCGCTCTGGTGGCCTCAGGAAAGGCCAGTCCCCATGCGAGTTCCTCGGGGGCCTCTCGGGATTCCTCTCCCGTCGATGCCGGGGCCTAAGACCTTGTGTGGAGTCGGGGCCGGAACCTGAGGATTCCTCTCCAGTGCTGACATGGATCTTGGGGTACTTCTGGAGTCTCCCCAGGGGAGTCAGTCCTCGTCTCGAATGCGGGCATGCACTTGCGCTTTCCTCCAGAGCGGTAGCAGCAGTGTCACGCAGTCCGCCGCGTGGATCAAAGGATCTATGGTTTTCCCTCGAGTCTTTCCCACGAGGCTTTCCCACGAGGCTTTCCCACAGGGCTGTCCCACGTGCACACGTGGTGGGAGTCGATCCTCGGCTTGAACGTCAAGGCAGTGCAGGGAAAACAGGTTCCTCTGGAATGGACTGACACATCTGGGGGACTCTTGGAATGGTGGCACGACCCTGGAGTTCCTCTCGCCTTTCCTGTGGAGAGCGCCTCCTCTTGAGATGCGCCGGGAATGCCGGGAATTCTTTCCCTACGAAACAGGGAAAGGATCCCTCATCTCGAGCTAGGAGGCGGAAACGGGGCTCCCCTGGATGTGTGCGGGACACCACTTGCTTCCTCTCGAGTGCAGATGGGTATGTCGGGGAACTTCTTGAGTTGCAGCAATGGTGTGAAGGACCCTTTGGAATGTCCAGTGGTTAGATGTGATTGGCTTCGAGAAGCCTCAGCGGAAATGGGCCTCATCTCGCCTGGAGGGCAAAACCTCCTGGATTTTCTCAAGTTGCGGCAGGTGCTCTCGACTTACGACGGGGACCTCAGGGACCCGCTCTGGTGGCCTCAGGAAAGGCCAGTCCCCATGCGAGTTCCTCGGGGGCCTCTCGGGATTCCTCTCCCGTCGATGCCTGGGCCTAAGACCTTGTGTGGAGTCGGGGCCGGAACCTGAGGATTCCTCTCCAGTGCTGACATGGATCTTGGGGTACTTCTGGAGTCTCCCCAGGGGAGTCAGTCCTCGTCTCGAATGCGGGCATGCACTTGCGCTTCCTCCAGAGCGGTAGCAGCAGTGTCACGCAGTCCGCCGCGTGGATCAAAGGATCTATGGTTTTCCCTCGAGTCTTTCCCACGAGGCTTTCCCACGAGGCTTTCCCACAGGGCTGTCCCACGTGCACACGTGGTGGGAGTCGATCCTCGGCTTGAACGTCAAGGCAGTGCAGGGAAAACAGGTTCCTCTGGAATGGACTGACACATCTGGGGGACTCTTGGAATGGTGTCACGACACTGGAGTACCTCTCGCCTTTCCTGTGGAGAGCGCCTCCTCTTGAGATGCGACGGGAACGCCGGGAATTCTTTCCCTACGAAACAGGGAAAGGATCCCTCATCTCGAGCTAGGAGGCGGAAACGGGGCTCCCCTGGATGTGTGCGGGACACCACGTGCTTCCTCTCGAGTGCAGACGGGTATGTCGGGGAACTTCTTGAGTTGCAGCAAGGGTGTGAAGGACCCTTTGGAAGTTCCAGTGGTTAGATGTGATTGGCCTCGAGAAGCCTCAGCGGAAATGGGCCTCATCTCGCCTGGAGGGCAAAACCTCCTGGATTTTCTCGAGTTGCGGCAGGTGCTCTCGACTTACGACGGGGACCTCAGGGACCCGCTCTGGTGGCCTCAGGAAAGGCCAGTCCCCATGCGAGTTCCTCGGGGGCCTCTCGGGATTCCTCTCCCGTCGATGCCGGGGCCTAAGACCTTGTGTGGAGTCGGGGCCGGAACCTGAGGATTCCTCTCCAGTGCTGACATGGATCTTGGGGTACTTCTGGAGTCTCCCCAGGGGAGTCAGTCCTCGTCTCGAATGCGGGCATGCACTTGCGCTTTCCTCCAGAGCGGTAGCAGCAGTGTCACGCAGTCCGCCGCGTGGATCAAAGGATCTATGGTTTTCCCTCGAGTCTTTCCCACGAGGCTTTCCCACGAGGCTTTCCCACAGGGCTGTCCCACGTGCACACGTGGTGGGAGTCGATCCTCGGCTTGAACGTCAAGGCAGTGCAGGGAAAACAGGTTCCTCTGGAATGGACTGACACATCTGGGGGACTCTTGGAATGGTGGCACGACCCTGGAGTTCCTCTCGCCTTTCCTGTGGAGAGCGCCTCCTCTTGAGATGCGCCGGTAATGCCGGGAATTCTTTCCCTACGAAACAGGGAAAGGATCCCTCATCTCGAGCTAGGAGGCGGAAACGGGGCTCCCCTGGATGTGTGCGGGACACCACTTGCTTCCTCTCGAGTGCAGATGGGTATGTCGGGGAACTTCTTGAGTTGCAGCAATGGTGTGAAGGACCCTTTGGAATGTCCAGTGGTTAGATGTGATTGGCTTCGAGAAGCCTCAGCGGAAATGGGCCTCATCTCGCCTGGAGGGCAAAACCTCCTGGATTTTCTCAAGTTGCGGCAGGTGCTCTCGACTTACGACGGGGACCTCAGGGACCCGCTCTGGTGGCCTCAGGAAAGGCCAGTCCCCATGCGAGTTCCTCGGGGGCCTCTCGGGATTCCTCTCCCGTCGATGCCTGGGCCTAAGACCTTGTGTGGAGTCGGGGCCGGAACCTGAGGATTCCTCTCCAGTGCTGACATGGATCTTGGGGTACTTCTGGAGTCTCCCCAGGGGAGTCAGTCCTCGTCTCGAATGCGGGCATGCACTTGCGCTTTCCTCCAGAGCGGTAGCAGCAGTGTCACACAGTCCGCCGCGTGGATCAAAGGATCTATGGTTTTCCCTCGAGTCTTTCCCACGAGGCTTTCCCACAGGGCTGTCCCACGTGCACACGTGGTGGGAGTCGATCCTCCGCTTGAACGTCAAGGCAGTGCAGGGAAAACAGGTTCCTCTGGAATGGACTGACACATCTGGGGGACTCTTGGAATGGTGGCACGACCCTGGAGTTCCTCTCGCCTTTCCTGTGGAGAGCGCCTCCTCTTGAGATGCGACGGGAACGCCGGGAATTCTTTCCCTACGAAACAGGGAAAGGATCCCTCATCTCGAGCTAGGAGGCGGAAACGGGGCTCCCCTGGATGTGTGCGGGACCCCACGTGCTTCCTCTCCAGTGGAGACGGGTATGTCGGGGAACTTCTTGAGTTGCAGCAAGGGTGTGAAGGACCCTTTGGAAGTTCCATTGGTTAGATATGATTGGCCTCGAGAAGCCTCAGCGGAAATGGGCCTCATCTCGCCTGGAGGGCAAAACCTCCTGGATTTTCTCGAGTTATGGCAGGTGCTCTCGACTTACGACGGGGACCTCAGGGAACCGCTCTGGTGGCCTCAGGAAAGGCCAGTCCCCATGCGAGTTCCTCGGGAGCCTCTCGGGATTCCTCTCCCGTCGATGCCGGGGCCTAAGACCTTGTGTGGAGTCGGGGCCGGAACCTGAGGATTCCTCTCCAGTGCTGACATGGATCTTGGGGTACTTCTGGAGTCTCCCCAGGGGAGTCAGTCCTCGTCTCGAATGCGGGCATGCACTTGCGCTTTCCTCCAGAGCGGTAGCAGCAGTGTCACGCAGTCCGCCGCGTGGATCAAAGGATCTATGGTTTTCCCTCGAGTCTTTCCCACGAGGCTTTCCCACGAGGCTTTCCCACAGGGCTGTCCCACGTGCACACGTGGTGGGAGTCGATCCTCGGCTTGAACGTCAAGGCAGTGCAGGGAAAACAGGTTCCTCTGGAATGGACTGACACATCTGGGGGACTCTTGGAATGGTGTCACGACCCTGGAGTTCCTCTCGCCTTTCCTGTGGAGAGCGCCTCCTCTTGAGATGCGACGGGAACGCCGGGAATTCTTTCCCTACGAAACAGGGAAAGGATCCCTCATCTCGAGCTAGGAGGCGGAAACGGAGCACCCCTGGATGTGTGCGGGACCCCACGTGCTTCCTCTCGAGTGGAGACGGGTATGTCGGGGAACTTCTTGAGTTGCAGCAACGGTGTGAAGGACCCTTTGGAAGTTCCAGTGGTTAGATGTGATTGGCCTCGAGAAGCCTCAGCGGAAATGGGCCTCATCTCGCCTGGAGGGCAAAACCTCCTGGATTTTCTCGAGTTGCGGCAGGTGCTCTCGACTTACGACGGGGACCTCAGGGACCCGCTCTGGTGGCCTCAGGAAAGGCCAGTCCCCATGCGAGTTCCTCGGGGGCCTCACGGGATTCCTCTCCCGTCGATGCCGGGGCCTAAGACCTTGTGTGGAGTCGGGGCCGGAACCTGAGGATTCCTCTCCAGTGCTGACATGGATCTTGGGGTACTTCTGGAGTCTCCCCAGGGGAGTCAGTCCTTGTCTCGAATGCGGGTATGCACTTGCGCTTTCCTCCAGAGCGGTAGCAGCAGTGTCACGCAGTCCGCCGCGTGGATCAAAGGATCTATGGTTTTCCCTCGAGTCTTTCCCACGAGGCTTTCCCACAAGGCTGTCCCACGTGCACACGTGGTGGGAGTCGATCCTCGGCTTGAACGTCAAGGCAGTGCAGGGAAAACAGGTTCCTCTGGAATGGACTGACACATCTCGGGGACTCTTGGAATGGTGGCACGACCCTGGAGTTCCTCTCGCCTTTCCTGTGGAGAGCGCCTCCTCTTGAGATGCGACGGGAACGCCGGGAATTCTTTCCCTACGAAACAGGGAAAGGATCCCTCATCTCGAGCTAGGAGGCGGAAACGGGGCTCCCCTGGATGTGTGCGGGACCCCACGTGCTTCCTCTCGAGTGCAGATGGGTATGTCGGGGAACTTCTTGAGTTGCAGCAAGGGTGTGAAGGACCCTTTGGAAGTTCCAGTGGTTAGATGTGATTGGCCTCGAGAAGCCTCAGCGGAAATGGGCCTCATCTCGCCTGGAGGGCAAAACCTCCTGGATTTTCTCGAGTTACGGCAGGTGCTCTCGACTTACGACGGGGACCTCAGGGACCCGCTCTGGTGGCCTCAGGAAAGGCCAGTCCCCATGCGAGTTCCTCGGGGGCCTCTCGGGATTCCTCTCCCATCGATGCCGGGGCCTAAGACCTTGTGTGGAGTCGGGGCCGGAACCTGAGGATTCCTCTCCAGTGCTGACATGGATCTTGGGGTACTTCTGGAGTCTCCCCAGGGGAGTCAGTACTCGTCTCGAATGCGGGCATGCACTTGCGCTTCCTCCAGAGCGGTAGCAGCAGTGTCACGCAGTCCGCCGCGTGGATCAAAGGATCTATGGTTTTCCCTCGAGTCTTTCCCACGAGGCTTTCCCACGAGGCTTTCCCACAGGGCTGTCCCACGTGCACACGTGGTGGGAGTCGATCCTCGGCTTGAACGTCAAGGCAGTGCAGGGAAAACAGGTTCCTCTGGAATGGACTGACACATCTGGGGGACTCTTGGAATGGTGTCACGACCCTGGAGTACCTCTCGCCTTTCCTGTGGAGAGCGCCTCCTCTTGAGATGCGACGGGAACGCCGGGAATTCTTTCCCTACGAAACAGGGAAAGGATCCCTCATCTCGAGATAGGAGGCGGAAACGGGGCTCCCCTGGATGTGTGCGGGACACCACGTGCTTCCTCTCGAGTGCAGACGGGTATGTCGGGGAACTTCTTGAGTTGCAGCAAGGGTGTGAAGGACCCTTTGGAAGTTCCAGTGGTTAGATGTGATTGGCCTCGAGAAGCCTCAGCGGAAATGGGCCTCATCTCGCCTGGAGGGCAAAACCTCCTGGATTTTCTCGAGTTGCGGCAGGTGCTCTCGACTTACGACGGGGACCTCAGGGACCCGCTCTGGTGGCCTCAGGAAAGGCCAGTCCCCATGCGAGTTCCTCGGGGGCCTCTCGGGATTCCTCTCCCGTCGATGCCGGGGCCTAAGACCCTGTGTGGAGTCGGGGCCGGAACCTGAGGATTCCTCTCCAGTGCTGACATGGATCTTGGGGTACTTCTGGAGTCTCCCCAGGGGAGTCAGTCCTCGTCTCGAATGCGGGCATGCACTTGCGCTTCCTCCAGAGCGGTAGCAGAAGTGTCACGCAGTCCGCCGCGTGGATCAAAGGATCTATGGTTTTCCCTCGAGTCTTTCCCACGAGGCTTTCCCACGAGGCTTTCCCACAGGGCTGTCCCACGTGCACACGTGGTGGGAGTCGATCCTCGGCTTGAACGTCAAGGCAGTGCAGGGAAAACAGGTTCCTCTGGAATGGACTGACACATCTGGGGGACTCTTGGAATGGTGGCACGACCCTGGAGTTCCTCTCGCCTTTCCTGTGGAGAGCGCCTCCTCTTGAGATGCGCCGGGAACGCCGGGAATTCTTTCCCTACGAAACAGGGAAAGGATCCCTCATCTCGAGCTAGGAGGCGGAAACGGAGCACCCCTGGATGTGTGAGGGACCCCACGTGCTTCCTCTCGAGTGGAGACGGGTATGTCGGGGAACTTCTTGAGTTGCAGCAACGGTGTGAAGGACCCTTTGGAAGTTCCAGTGGTTAGATGTGATTGGCCTCGAGAAGCCTCAGCGGAAATGGGCCTCATCTCGCCTGGAGGGCAAAACCTCCTGGATTTTCTCGAGTTGCGGCAGGTGCTCTCGACTTACGACGGGGACCTCAGGGACCCGCTCTGGTGGCCTCAGGAAAGGCCAGTCCCCATGCGAGTTCCTCGGGGGCCTCTCGGGATTCCTCTCCCGTCGATGCCGGGGCCTAAGACCTTGTGTGGAGTCGGGGCCGGAACCTGAGGATTCCTCTCCAGTGCTGACATGGATCTTGGGGTACTTCTGGAGTCTCCCCAGGGGAGTCAGTCCTCGTCTCGAATGCGGGCATGCACTTGCGCTTCCTCCAGAGCGGTAGCAGCAGTGTCACGCAGTCCGCCGCGTGGATCAAAGGATCTATGGTTTTCCCTCGAGTCTTTCCCACGAGGCTTTCCCACGAGGCTTTCCCACAGGGCTGTCCCACGTGCACACGTGGTGGGAGTTGATCCTCGGCTTGAACGTCAAGGCAGTGCAGGGAAACCAAGTTCCTCTGGAATGGACTGACACATCTGGGGGACTCTTGGAATGGTGTCACGACCCTGGAGTTCCTCTCGCCTTTCCTGTGGAGAGCGCCTCCTCTTGAGATGCGACGGGAACGCCGGGAATTCTTTCCCTACGAAACAGGGAAAGGATCCCTCATCTCGAGCTAGGAGGCGGAAACGGGGCTCCCCTGGATGTGTGCGTGACCCCACGTGCTTCCTCTCGAGTGGAGACGGGTATGTCGGGGAACTTCTTGAGTTGCAGCAAGGGTGTGAAGGACCCTTTGGAAGTTCCAGTGGTTAGATGTGATTGGCCTCGAGAAGCCTCAGCGGAAATGGGCCTCATCTCGCCTGGAGGGCAAAACCTCCTGGATTTTCTCGAGTTGCGGCAGGTGCTCTCGACTTACGACGGGGACCTCAGGGACCCGCTCTGGTGGCCTCAGGAAAGGCCAGTCCCCATGCGAGTTCCTCGGGGGTGTCTCGGGATTCCTCTCCCGTCGATGCCGGGGCCTAAGACCTGGTGTGGAGTCGGGGCCGGAACCTGAGGATTCCTCTCCAGTGCTGACATGGATCTTGGGGTACTTCTGGAGTCTCCCCAGAGGAGTCAGTCCTTGTCTCGAATGCGGGCATGCACTTGCGCTTTCCTCCAGAGCGGTAGCAGAAGTGTCACGCAGTCCGCCGCGTGGATCAAAGGATCTATGGTTTTCCCTCGAGTCTTTCCCACGAGGCTTTCCCACAGGGCTGTCCCACGTGCACACGTGGTGGGAGTCGATCCTCGGCTTGAACGTCAAGGCAGTGCAGGGAAAACAGGTTCCTCTGGAATGGACTGACACATCTGGGGGACTCTTGGAATGGTGGCACGACCCTGGAGTTCCTCTCGCCTTTCCTGTGGAGAGCGCCTCCTCTTGAGATGCGACGGGAACGCCGGGAATTCTTTCCCTACGAAACAGGGAAAGGATCCCTCATCTCGAGCTAGGAGGCGGAAACGGGGCTCCCCTGGATGTGTGCGGGACCCCACGTGCTTCCTCTCGAGTGGAGACGGGTATGTCGGGGAACTTCTTGAGTTGCAGCAACGGTGTGAAGGACCCTTTGGAAGTTCCAGTGGTTAGATGTGATTGGCCTCGAGAAGCCTCAGCGGAAATGGGCCTCATCTCGCCTGGAGGGCAAAACCTCCTGGATTTTCTCGAGTTGCGGCAGGTGCTCTCGACTTACGACGGGGACCTCAGGGAACCGCTCTGGTGGCCTCAGGAAAGGCCAGTCCCCATGCGAGTTCCTCGGGGGTGTCTCGGGATTCCTCTCCCGTCGATGCCGGGGCCTAAGACCTTGTGTGGAGTCGGGGCCGGAACCTGAGGTTTCCTCTCCAGTGCTGACATGGATCTTGGGGTACTTCTGGAGTCTCCCCAGGGGAGTCAGTCCTCGTCTCGAATGCGGGCATGCACTTGCGCTTTCCTCCAGAGCGATAGCAGCAGTGTCACGCAGTCCGCCGCGTGGATCAAAGGATCTATGGTTTTCCCTCGAGTCTTTCCCACGAGGCTTTCCCACGAGGCTTTCCCACAGGGCTGTCCCACGTGCACACGTGGTGGGAGTCGATCCTCGGCTTGAACGTCAAGGCAGTGCAGGGAAAACAGGTTCCTCTGGAATGGACTGACACATCTGGGGGACTCTTGGAATGGTGGCATGACCCTGGAGTTCCTCTCGCCTTTCCTGTGGAGAGCGCCTCCTCTTGAGATGCGACGGGAACGCCGGGAATTCTTTCCCTACGAAACAGGGAAAGGATCCCTCATCTCGAGCTAGGAGGCGGAAACGGGGCTCCCCTGGATGTGTGCGGGACACCACGTGCTTCCTCTCGAGTGCAGACGGGTATGTCGGGGAACTTCTTGAGTTGCAGCAAGGGTGTGAAGGACCCTTTGGAAGTTCCAGTGGTTAGATGTGATTGGCCTCGAGAAGCCTCAGCGGAAATGGGCCTCATCTCGCCTGGAGGGCAAAACCTCCTGGATTTTCTCGAGTTACGGCAGGTGCTCTCGACTTACGACGGGGACCTCAGGGACCCGCTCTGGTGGCCTCAGGAAAGGCCAGTCCCCATGCGAGTTCCTCGGGGGCCTCTCGGGATTCCTCTCCCATCGATGCCGGGGCCTAAGACCTTGTGTGGAGTCGGGGCCGGAACCTGAGGATTCCTCTCCAGTGCTGACATGGATCTTGGGGTACTTCTGGAGTCTCCCCAGGGGAGTCAGTCCTCGTCTCGAATGCGGGCATGCACTTGCGCTTCCTCCAGAGCGGTAGCAGCAGTGTCACGCAGTCCGCCGCGTGGATCAAAGGATCTATGGTTTTCCCTCGAGTCTTTCCCACGAGGCTTTCCCACGAGGCTTTCCCACAGGGCTGTCCCACGTGCACACGTGGTGGGAGTCGATCCTCGGCTTGAACGTCAAGGCAGTGCAGGGAAAACAGGTTCCTCTGGAATGGACTGACACATCTGGGGGACTCTTGGAATGGTGTCACGACCCTGGAGTACCTCTCGCCTTTCCTGTGGAGAGCGCCTCCTCTTGAGATGCGACGGGAACGCCGGGAATTCTTTCCCTACGAAACAGGGAAAGGATCCCTCATCTCGAGATAGGAGGCGGAAACGGGGCTCCCCTGGATGTGTGCGGGACACCACGTGCTTCCTCTCGAGTGCAGACGGGTATGTCGGGGAACTTCTTGAGTTGCAGCAAGGGTGTGAAGGACCCTTTGGAAGTTCCAGTGGTTAGATGTGATTGGCCTCGAGAAGCCTCAGCGGAAATGGGCCTCATCTCGCCTGGAGGGCAAAACCTCCTGGATTTTCTCGAGTTGCGGCAGGTGCTCTCGACTTACGACGGGGACCTCAGGGACCCGCTCTGGTGGCCTCAGGAAAGGCCAGTCCCCATGCGAGTTCCTCGGGGGCCTCTCGGGATTCCTCTCCCGTCGATGCCGGGGCCTAAGACCCTGTGTGGAGTCGGGGCCGGAACCTGAGGATTCCTCTCCAGTGCTGACATGGATCTTGGGGTACTTCTGGAGTCTCCCCAGGGGAGTCAGTCCTCGTCTCGAATGCGGGCATGCACTTGCGCTTCCTCCAGAGCGGTAGCAGAAGTGTCACGCAGTCCGCCGCGTGGATCAAAGGATCTATGGTTTTCCCTCGAGTCTTTCCCACGAGGCTTTCCCACGAGGCTTTCCCACAGGGCTGTCCCACGTGCACACGTGGTGGGAGTCGATCCTCGGCTTGAACGTCAAGGCAGTGCAGGGAAAACAGGTTCCTCTGGAATGGACTGACACATCTGGGGGACTCTTGGAATGGTGGCACGACCCTGGAGTTCCTCTCGCCTTTCCTGTGGAGAGCGCCTCCTCTTGAGATGCGCCGGGAACGCCGGGAATTCTTTCCCTACGAAACAGGAAAAGGATCCCTCATCTCGAGCTAGGAGGCGGAAACGGAGCACCCCTGGATGTGTGAGGGACCCCACGTGCTTCCTCTCGAGTGGAGACGGGTATGTCGGGGAACTTCTTGAGTTGCAGCAACGGTGTGAAGGACCCTTTGGAAGTTCCAGTGGTTAGATGTGATTGGCCTCGAGAAGCCTCAGCGGAAATGGGCCTCATCTCGCCTGGAGGGCAAAACCTCCTGGATTTTCTCGAGTTGCGGCAGGTGCTCTCGACTTACGACGGGGACCTCAGGGACCCGCTCTGGTGGCCTCAGGAAAGGCCAGTCCCCATGCGAGTTCCTCGGGGGCCTCTCGGGATTCCTCTCCCGTCGATGTCGGGGCCTAAGACCTTGTGTGGAGTCGGGGCCGGAACCTGAGGATTCCTCTCCAGTGCTGACATGGATCTTGGGGTACTTCTGGAGTCTCCCCAGGGGAGTCAGTCCTCGTCTCGAATGCGGGCATGCACTTGCGCTTCCTCCAGAGCGGTAGCAGCAGTGTCACGCAGTCCGCCGCGTGGATCAAAGGATCTATGGTTTTCCCTCGAGTCTTTCCCACGAGGCTTTCCCACGAGGCTTTCCCACAGGGCTGTCCCACGTGCACACGTGGTGGGAGTTGATCCTCGGCTTGAACGTCAAGGCAGTGCAGGGAAACCAAGTTCCTCTGGAATGGACTGACACATCTGGGGGACTCTTGGAATGGTGTCACGACCCTGGAGTTCCTCTCGCCTTTCCTGTGGAGAGCGCCTCCTCTTGAGATGCGACGGGAACGCCGGGAATTCTTTCCCTACGAAACAGGGAAAGGATCCCTCATCTCGAGCTAGGAGGCGGAAACGGGGCTCCCCTGGATGTGTGCGTGACCCCACGTGCTTCCTCTCGAGTGGAGACGGGTATGTCGGGGAACTTCTTGAGTTGCAGCAAGGGTGTGAAGGACCCTTTGGAAGTTCCAGTGGTTAGATGTGATTGGCCTCGAGAAGCCTCAGCGGAAATGGGCCTCATCTCGCCTGGAGGGCAAAACCTCCTGGATTTTCTCTAGTTGCGGCAGGTGCTCTCGACTTACGACGGGGACCTCAGGGACCCGCTCTGGTGGCCTCAGGAAAGGCCAGTCCCCATGCGAGTTCCTCGGGGGTGTCTCGGGATTCCTCTCCCGTCGATGCCGGGGCCTAAGACCTTGTGTGGAGTCGGGGCCGGAACCTGAGGATTCCTCTCCAGTGCTGACATGGATCTTGGGGTACTTTTGGAGTCTCCCCAGAGGAGTCAGTCCTTGTCTCGAATGCGGGCATGCACTTGCGCTTTCCTCCAGAGCGGTAGCAGAAGTGTCACGCAGTCCGCCGCGTGGATCAAAGGATCTATGGTTTTCCCTCGAGTCTTTCCCACGAGGCTTTCCCACAGGGCTGTCCCACGTGCACACGTGGTGGGAGTCGATCCTCGGCTTGAACGTCAAGGCAGTGCAGGGAAAACAGGTTCCTCTGGAATGGACTGACACATCTGGGGGACTCTTGGAATGGTGGCATGACCCTGGAGTTCCTCTCGCCTTTCCTGTGGAGAGCGCCTCCTCTTGAGATGCGACGGGAACGCCGGGAATTCTTTCCCTACGAAACAGGGAAAGGATCCCTCATCTCGAGCTAGGAGGCGGAAACGGGGCTCCCCTGGATGTGTGCGGGACACCACGTGCTTCCTCTCGAGTGCAGACGGGTATGTCGGGGAACTTCTTGAGTTGCAGCAAGGGTGTGAAGGACCCTTTGGAAGTTCCAGTGGTTAGATGTGATTGGCCTCGAGAAGCCTCAGCGGAAATGGGCCTCATCTCGCCTGGAGGGCAAAACCTCCTGGATTTTCTCGAGTTGCGGCAGGTGCTCTCGACTTACGACGGGGACCTCAGGGACCCGCTCTGGTGGCCTCAGGAAAGGCCAGTCCCCATGCGAGTTCCTCGGGGGCCTCTCGGGATTCCTCTCCCGTCGATGCCGGGGCCTAAGACCTTGTGTGGAGTCGGGGCCGGAACCTGAGGATTCCTCTCCAGTGCTGACATGGATCTTGGGGTACTTCTGGAGTCTCCCCAGGGGAGTCAGTCCTCGTCTCGAATGCGGGCATGCACTTGCGCTTTCCTCCAGAGCGGTAGCAGCAGTGTCACGCAGTCCGCCGCGTGGATCAAAGGATCTATGGTTTTCCCTCGAGTCTTTCCCACGAGGCTTTCCCACGAGGCTTTCCCACAGGGCTGTCCCACGTGCACACGTGTTGGGAATCGATCCTCGGCTTGAACGTCAAGGCAGTGCAGGGAAAACAGGTTCCTCTGGAATGGACTGACACATCTGGGGGACTCTTGGAATGGTGGCACGACCCTGGAGTTCCTCTCGCCTTTCCTGTGGAGAGCGCCTCCTCTTGAGATGCGACGGGAACGCCAGGAATTCTTTCCCTACGAAACAGGGAAAGGATCCCTCATCTCGAGCTAGGAGGCGGAAACGGAGCACCCCTGGATGTGTGCGGGACCCCACGTGCTTCCTCTCGAGTGGAGACGGGTATGTCGGGGAACTTCTTGAGTTGCAGCAACGGTGTGAAGGACCCTTTGGAAGTTCCAGTGGTTAGATGTGATTGGCCTCGAGAAGCCTCAGCGGAAATGGGCCTCATCTCGCCTGGAGGGCAAAACCTCCTGGATTTTCTCGAGTTACGGCAGGTGCTCTCGACATACGACGGGGACCTCGGGGACCCGCTCTGGTGGCCTCAGGAAAGGCCAGTCCCCATTCGAGTTCCTCGGGGGCCTCTCGGGATTCCTCTCCCGTCGATGCCGGGGCCTAAGACCTTGTGTGGAGTCGGGGCCGGAACCTGAGGATTCCTCTCCAGTGCTGACATGGATCTTGGGGTACTTCTGGAGTCTCCCCAGGGGAGTCAGTCCTCGTCTCGAATGCGGGCATGCACTTGCGCTTTCCTCCAGAGCGGTAGCAGCAGTGTCACGCAGTCCGCCGCGTGGATCAAAGGATCTATGGTTTTCCCTCGAGTCTTTCCCACGAGGCTTTCCCACGAGGCTTTCCCACAGGGCTGTCCCACGTGCACACGTGTTGGGAGTCGATCCTCGGCTTGAACGTCAAGGCAGTGCAGGGAAAACAGGTTCCTCTGGAATGGACTGACACATCTGGGGGACTCTTGGAATGGTGGCACGACCCTGGAGTTCCTCTCGCCTTTCCTGTGGAGAGCGCCTCCTCTTGAGATGCGACGGGAACGCCGGGAATTCTTTCCCTACGAAACAGGGAAAGGATCCCTCATCTCGAGCTAGGAGGCGGAAACGGAGCACCCCTGGATGTGTGCGGGACCCCACGTGCTTCCTCTTGAGTGGAGACGGGTATGTCGGGGAACTTCTTGAGTTGCAGCAAGGGTGTGAAGGACCCTTTGGAAGTTCCAGTGGTTAGATGTGATTGGCCTCGAGAAGCCTCAGCGGAAATGGGCCTCATCTCGCCTGGAGGTGAAAACCTCCTGGATTTTCTCGAGTTACGGCAGGTGCTCTCGACATACGACGGGGACCTCGGGGACCCGCTCTGGTGGCCTCAGGAAAGGCCAGTCCCCATTCGAGTTCCTCGGGGGCCTCTCGGGATTCCTCTCCCGTCGATGCCGGGGCCTAAGACCTTGTGTGGAGTCGGGGCCGGAACCTGAGGATTCCTCTCCAGTGCTGACATGGATCTTGGGGTACTTCTGGAGTCTCCCCAGGGGAGTCAGTCCTCGTCTCGAATGCGGGCATGCACTTGCGCTTTCCTCCAGAGCGGTAGCAGCAGTGTCACGCAGTCCGCCGCGTGGATCAAAGGATCTATGGTTTTCCCTCGAGTCTTTCCCACGAGGCTTTCCCACGAGGCTTTCCCACAGGGCTGTCCCACGTGCACACGTGGTGGGAGTCGATCCTCGGCTTGAACGTCAAGGCAGTGCAGGGAAAACAGGTTCCTCTGGAATGGACTGACACATCTGGGGGACTCTTGGAATGGTGGCATGACCCTGGAGTTCCTCTCACCTTTCCTGTGGAGAGCGCCTCCTCTTGAGATGCGACGGGAACGCCGGGAATTCTTTCCCTACGAAACAGGGAAAGGATCCCTCATCTCGAGCTAGGAGGCGGAAACGGGGCTCCCCTGGATGTGTGCGGGACACCACGTGCTTCCTCTCGAGTGCAGACGGGTATGTCGGGGAACTTCTAGAGTTGCAGCAAGGGTGTGAAGGACCCTTTGGAAGTTCCAGTGGTTAGATGTGATTGGCCTCGAGAAGCCTCAGCGGAAATGGGCCTCATCTCGCCTGGAGGGCAAAACCTCCTGGATTTTCTCGAGTTGCGGCAGGTGCTCTCGACTTACGACGGGGACCTCAGGGACCCGCTCTGGTGGCCTCAGGAAAGGCCAGTCCCCATGCGAGTTCATCGGGGGCCTCTCGGGATTCCTCTCCCGTCGATGCCGGGGCCTAAGACCTTGTGTGGAGTCGGGGCCGGAACCTGAGGATTCCTCTCCAGTGCTGACATGGATCTTGGGGTACTTCTGGAGTCTCCCCAGGGGAGTCAGTCCTCGTCTCGAATGCGGACATGCACTTGTGCTTTCCTCCAGAGCGGTAGCAGCAGTGTCACGCAGTCCGCCGCGTGGATCAAAGGATCTATGGTTTTCCCTCGAGTCTTTCCCACGAGGCTTTCCCACGAGGCTTTCCCACAGGGCTGTCCCACGTGCACACGTGGTGGGAGTCGATCCTCGGCTTGAACGTCAAGGCAGTGCAGGGAAAACAGGTTCCTCTGGAATGGACTGACACATCTGGGGGACTCTTGGAATGGTAGCACGACCCTGGAGTTCCTCTCGCCTTTCCTGTGGAGAGCGCCTCCTCTTGAGATGCGACGGGAACGCCGGGAATTCTTTCCCTACGAAACAGGGAAAGGATCCCTCATCTCGAGCTAGGAGGCGGAAACGGGGCTCCCCTGGATGTGTGCGGGACCCCACGTACTTCCTCTCGAGTGCAGACGGGTATGTCGGGGAACTTCTTGAGTTGCAGCAAGGGTGTGAAGGACCCTTTGGAAGTTCCAGTGGTTAGATGTGATTGGCCTCGAGAAGCCTCAGCGGAAATGGGCCTCATCTCGCCTGGAGGGCAAAACCTCCTGGATTTTCTCGAGTTGCGGCAGGTGCTCTCGACTTACGACGGGGACCTCGGGGACCCGCTCTGGTGGCCTCAGGAAAGGGCAGTCCCCATGCGAGTTCCTCGGGGGCCTCTCGGGATTCCTCTCCCGTCGAGGCCGGGGCCTAACACCTTTTGTGGAGTCGGGGCCGGAACCTGAGGATTCCTCTCCAGTGCTGACATGGATCTTGGGGTACTTCTGGAGTCTCCCCAGGGGAGTCAGTCCTCGTCTCGAATGCGGGCATGCACTTGCGCTTTCCTCCAGAGCGGTAGCAGCAGTGTCACGCAGTCCGCCGCGTGGATCAAAGGATCTATGGTTTTCCCTCGAGTCTTTCCCACGAGGCTTTCCCACGAGGCTTTCCCACAGGGCTGTCCCACGTGCACACGTGGTGGGAGTCGATCCTCGGCTTGAACGTCAAGGCAGTGCAGGGAAAACAGGTTCCTCTGGAATGGACTGACACATCTGGGGGACTCTTTGAATGGTGTCACGACCCTGGAGTTCCTCTCGCCTTTCCTGTGGAGAGCGTCTCCTCTTGAGATGCGACGGGAACGCCGGGAATTCTTTCCCTACGAAACAGGGAAAGGATCCCTCATCTCGAGCTAGGAGGCGGAAACGGAGCACCCCTGGATGTGTGCGGGACCCCACGTGCTTCCTCTCGAGTGGAGACGGGTATGCCGGGGAACTTCTTGAGTTGCAGCAACGGTGTGAAGGACCCTTTGGAAGTTCCAGTGGTTAGATATGATTGGCCTCGAGAAGCCTCAGCGGAAATGGGCCTCATCTCGCCTGGAGGGCAAAACCTCCTGGATTTTCTCGAGTTGCGGCAGGTGCTCTCGACTTACGACGGGGACCTCAGGGACCCGCTCTGGTGGCCTCAGGAAAGGCCAGTCCCCATGCGAGTTCCTCGGGGGCCTCTCGGGATTCCTCTCCCGTCGATGCCGGGGCCTAAGACCTTGTGTGGAGTCGGGGCCGGAACCTGAGGATTCCTCTCCAGTGCTGACATGGATCTTGGGGTACTTCTGGAGTCTCCCCAGGGGAGTCAGTCCTCGTCTCGAATGCGGGCATGCACTTGCGCTTTCCTCCAGAGCGGTAGCAGCAGTGTCACGCAGTCCGCCGCGTGGATCAAAGGATCTATGGTTTTCCCTCGAGTCTTTCCCACGAGGCTTTCCCACGAGGCTTTCCCACAGGGCTGTCCCACGTGCACACGTGGTGGGAGTCGATCCTCGGCTTGAACGTCAAGGCAGTGCAGGGAAAACAGGTTCCTCTGGAATGGACTGACACATCTGGGGGACTCTTGGAATGGTGGCACGACCCTGGAGTTCTTCTCGCCTTTCCTGTGGAGAGCGCCTCCTCTTGAGATGCGCCGGGAATGCCGGGAATTCTTTCCCTACGAAAAAGGGAAAGGATCCCTCATCTCGAGCTAGGAGGCGGAAACGGGGCTCCCCTGGATGTGTGCGGGACACCACTTGCTTCCTCTCGAGTGCAGACGGGTATGTCGGGGAACTTCTTGAGTTGCAGCAATGGTGTGAAGGACCCTTTGGAATGTCCAGTGGTTAGATGTGATTGGCTTCGAGAAGCCTCAGCGGAAATGGGCCTCATCTCGCCTGGAGGGCAAAACCTCCTGGATTTTCTCGAGTTGCGGCAGGTGCTCTCGACTTACGACGGGGACCTCAGGGACCCGCTCTGGTGGCCTCAGGAAAGGCCAGTCCCCATGCGAGTTCCTCGGGGGCCTCTCGGGATTCCTCTCCCGTCGATGCCGGGTCCTAAGACCTTGTGTGGAGTCGGGGCCGGAACCTGAGGTTTCCTCTCCAGTGCTGACATGGATCTTGGGGTACTTCTGGAGTCTCCCCAGGGGAGTCAGTCCTCGTCTCGAATGTGGGCATGCACTTGCGCTTTCCTCCAGAGCGGTAGCAGCAGTGTCACGCAGTCCGCCGCGTGGATCAAAGGATCTATGGTTTTCCCTCGAGTCTTTCCCACGAGGCTTTCCCACGAGGCTTTCCCACAGGGCTGTCCCACGTGCACACGTGGTGGGAGTCGATCCTCGGCTTGAACGTCAAGGCAGTGCAGGGAAAACAGGTTCCTCTGGAATGGACTGACACATCTGGGTGACTCTTGGAATGGTGGCATGACCCTGGAGTTCCTCTCGCCTTTCCTGTGGAGAGCGCCTCCTCTTGAGATGCGACGGGAACGCCGGGAATTCTTTCCCTACGAAACAGGGAAAGGATCCCTCATCTCGAGCTAGGAGGCGGAAACGGGGCTCCCCTGGATGTGTGCGGGACACCACGTGCTTCCTCTCGAGTGCAGACGGGTATGTCGGGGAACTTCTTGAGTTGCAGCAAGGGTGTGAAGGACCCTTTGGAAGTTCCAGTGGTTAGATGTGATTGGCCTCGAGAAGCCTCAGCGGAAATGGGCCTCATCTCGCCTGGAGGGCAAAACCTCCTGGATTTTCTCGAGTTGCGGCAGGTGCTCTCGACTTACGACGGGGACCTCAGGGACCCGCTCTGGTGGCCTCAGGAAAGGCCAGTCCCCATGCGAGTTCCTCGGGGGCCTCTCGGGATTCCTCTCCCGTCGATGCCGGGGCCTAAGACCTTGTGTGGAGTCGGGGCCGGAACCTGAGGATTCCTCTCCAGTGCTGACATGGATCTTGGGGTACTTCTGGAGTCTCCCCAGGGGAGTCAATCCTCGTCTCGAATGCGGGCATGCACTTGCGCTTTCCTCCAGAGCGGTAGCAGCAGTGTCACGCAGTCCGCCGCGTGGATCAAAGGATCTATGGTTTTCCCTCGAGTCTTTCCCACGAGGCTTTCCCACGAGGCTTTCCCACAGGGCTGTCCCACGTGCACACGTGTTGGGAGTCGATCCTCGGCTTGAACGTCAAGGCAGTGCAGGGAAAACAGGTTCCTCTGGAATGGACTGACACATCTGGGGGACTCTTGGAATGGTGGCACGACCCTGGAGTTCCTCTCGCCTTTCCTGTGGAGAGCGCCTCCTCTTGAGATGCGACGGGAACGCCGGGAATTCTTTCCCTACGAAACAGGGAAAGGATCCCTCATCTCGAGCTAGGAGGCGGAAACGGAGCACCCCTGGATGTGTGCGGGACCCCACGTGCTTCCTCTCGAGTGGAGACGGGTATGTCGGGGAACTTCTTGAGTTGCAGCAACGGTGTGAAGGACCCTTTGGAAGTTCCAGTGGTTAGATGTGATTGGCCTCGAGAAGCCTCAGCGGAAATGGGCCTCATCTCGCCTGGAGGGCAAAACCTCCTGGATTTTCTCGAGTTGCGGCAGGTGCTCTCGACTTACGACGGGGACCTCGGGGACCCGCTCTGGTGGCCTCAGGAAAGGGCAGTCCCCATGCGAGTTCCTCGGGGGCCTCTCGGGATTCCTCTCCCGTCGATGCCGGGGCCTAACACCTTGTGTGGAGTCGGGGCCGGAACCTGAGGATTCCTCTCCAGTGCTGACATGGATCTTGGGGTACTTCTGGAGTCTCCCCAGGGGAGTCAGTCCTCGTCTCGAATGCGGGCATGCACTTGCGCTTTCCTCCAGAGCGGTAGCAGCAGTGTCACGCAGTCCGCCGCGTGGATCAAAGGATCTATGGTTTTCCCTCGAGTCTTTCCCACGAGGCTTTCCCACGAGGCTTTCCCACAGGGCTGTCCCACGTGCACACGTGGTGGGAGTCGATCCTCGGCTTGAACGTCAAGGCAGTGCAGGGAAAACAGGTTCCTCTGGAATGGACTGACACATCTGGGGGACTCTTGGAATGGTGTCACGACCCTGGAGTTCCTCTCGCCTTTCCTGTGGAGAGCGCCTCCTCTTGAGATGCGAGGGGAACGCCGGAAATTCTTTCCCTACGAAACAGGGAAAGGATCCCTCATCTCGAGCTAGGAGGCGGAAACGGAGCACCCCTGGATATGTGCGGGACCCCACGTGCTTCCTCTCGAGTGGAGACGGGTATGCCGGGGAACTTCTTGAGTTGCAGCAACGGTGTGAAGGACCCTTTGGAAGTTCCAGTGGTTAGATGTGATTGGCCTCGAGAAGCCTCAGCGGAAATGGGCCTCATCTCGCCTGGAGGGCAAAACCTCCTGGATTTTCTCGAGTTGCGGCAGGTGCTCTCGACTTACGACGGGGACCTCAGGGACCCGCTCTGGTGGCCTCAGGAAAGGCCAGTCCCCATGCGAGTTCCTCGGGGGCCTCTCGGGATTCCTCTCCCGTCGATGCCGGGGCCTAAGACCTTGTGTGGAGTCGGGGCCGGAACCTGAGGATTCCTCTCCAGTGCTGACATGGATCTTGGGGTACTTCTGGAGTCTCCCCAGGGGAGTCAGTCCTCGTCTCGAATGCGGGCATGCACTTGCGCTTTCCTCCAGAGCGGTAGCAGCAGTGTCACGCAGTCCGCCACGTGGATCAAAGGATCTATGGTTTTCCCTCGAGTCTTTCCCACGAGGCTTTCCCACGAGGCTTTCCCACAGGGCTGTCCCACGTGCACACGTGGTGGGAGTCGATCCTCGGCTTGAACGTCAAGGCAGTGCAGGGAAAACAGGTTCCTCTGGAATGGACTGACACATCTGGGGGACTCTTGGAATGGTGGCACGACCCTGGAGTTCCTCTCGCCTTTCCTGTGGAGAGCGCCTCCTCTTGAGATGCGACGGGAACGCCGGGAATTCTTTCCCTACGAAACAGGGAAAGGATCCCTCATCTCGAGCTAGGAGGCGGAAACGGGGCTCCCCTGGATGTGTGCGGGACCCCACGTGCTTCCTCTCGAGTGGAGACGGGTATGTCGGGGAACTTCTTGAGTTGCAGCAAGGGTGTGAAGGACCCTTTGGAAGTTCCAGTGGTTAGATGTGATTGGCCTCGAGAAGCCTCAGCGGAAATGGGCCTCATCTCGCCTGGAGGGCAAAACCTCCTGGATTTTCTCGAGTTGCGGCAGGTGCTCTCGACTTACAACGGGGACCTCGGGGACCCGCTCTGGTGGCCTCAGGAAAGGCCAGTCCCCATGCGAGTTCCTCGGGGGCCTCTCGGGATTCCTCTCCCGTCGATGCCGGGGCCTAACACCTTGTGTGGAGTCGGGGCCGGAACCTGAGGATTCCTCTCCAGTGCTGACATGGATCTTGGGGTACTTCTGGAGTCTCCCCAGGGGAGTCAGTCCTCGTCTCGAATGCGGGCATGCACTTGCGCTTTCCTCCAGAGCGGTAGCAGCAGTGTCACGCAGTCCGCCGCGTGGATCAAAGGATCTATGGTTTTCCCTCGAGTCTTTCCCACGAGGCTTTCCCACGAGGCTTTCCCACAGGGCTGTCCCACGTGCACACGTGGTGGGAGTCGATCCTCGGCTTGAACGTCAAGGCAGTGCAGGGAAAACAGGTTCCTCTGGAATGGACTGACACATCTGGGGGACTCTTGGAATGGTGTCACGACCCTGGAGTTCCTCTCGCCTTTCCTGTGGAGAGCGCCTCCTCTTGAGATGCGACGGGAACGCCGGGAATTCTTTCCCTACGAAACAGGGAAAGGATCCCTCATCTCGAGCTAGGAGGCGGAAACGGAGCACCCCTGGATGTGTGCGGGACCCCACGTGCTTCCTCTCGAGTGGAGATGGGTATGCCGGGGAACTTCTTGAGTTGCAGCAACGGTGTGAAGGACCCTTTGGAAGTTCCAGTGGTTAGATATGATTGGCCTCGAGAAGCCTCAGCGGAAATGGGCCTCATCTCGCCTGGAGGGCAAAACCTCCTGGATTTTCTCGAGTTGCGGCAGGTGCTCTCGACTTACGACGGGGACCTCAGGGACCCGCTCTGGTGGCCTCAGGAAAGGCCAGTCCCCATGCGAGTTCCTCGGGGGCCTCTCGGGATTCCTCTCCCGTCGATGGCGGGGCCTAAGACCTTGTGTGGAGTCGGGGCCGGAACCTGAGGATTCCTCTCCAGTGCTGACATGGCTCTTGGGGTACTTCTGGAGTCTCCCCAGGGGAGTCAGTCCTCGTCTCGAATGCGGGCATGCACTTGCGCTTCCTCCAGAGCGGTAGCAGCAGTGTCACGCAGTCCGCCGCGTGGATCAAAGGATCTATGGTTTTCCCTCGAGTCTTTCCCACGAGGCTTTCCCACGAGGCTTTCCCACAGGGCTGTCCCACGTGCACACGTGGTGGGAGTCGATCCTCGGCTTGAACGTCAAGGCAGTGCAGGGAAAACAGGTTCCTCTGGAATGGACTGACACATCTGGGGGACTCTTGGAAAGGTGTCACGACCCTGGAGTTCCTCTCGCCTTTCCTGTGGAGAGCGCCTCCTCTTGAGATGCGACGGGAACGCCGGGAATTCTTTCCCTACGAAACAGGGAAAGGATCCCTCATCTCGAGCTAGGAGGCGGAAACGGGGCTCCCCTGGATGTGTGCGGGACCCCACGTGCTTCCTCTCGAGTGGAGACGGGTATGTCGGGGAACTTCTTGAGTTGCAGCAAGGGTGTGAAGGACCCTTTGGAAGTTCCAGTGGTTAGATGTGATTGGCCTCGAGAAGCCTCAGCGGAAATGGGCCTCATCTCGCCTGGAGGGCAAAACCTCCTGGATTTTCTCGAGTTGCGGCAGGTGCTCTCGACTTACGACGGGGACCTCAGGGACCCGCTCTGGTGGCCTCAGGAAAGGCCAGTCCCCATGCGAGTTCCTCGGGGGTGTCTCGGGATTCCTCTCCTGTCGATGCCGGGGCCTAAGACCTTGTGTGGAGTCGGGGCCGGAACCTGAGGATTCCTCTCCAGTGCTGACATGGATCTTGGGGTACTTCTGGAGTCTCCCCAGGGGAGTCAGTCCTCGTCTCGAATGCGGGCATGCACTTGCGCTTTCCTCCAGAGCGGTAGCAGCAGTGTCACGCAGTCCGCCGCGTGGATCAAAGGATCTATGGTTTTCCCTCGAGTCTTTCCCACGAGGCTTTCCCACAGGGCTGTCCCACGTGCACACGTGGTGGGAGTCGATCCTCGGCTTGAACGTCAAGGCAGTGCAGGGAAAACAGGTTGTTCTGGAATGATCTGACACATCTGGGGGACTCTTGGAATGGTGGCATGACCCTGGAGTTCCTCTCGCCTTTCCTGTGGAGAGCGCCTCCTCTTGAGATGCGACGGGAACGCCGGGAATTCTTTCCCTACGAAACAGGGAAAGGATCCCTCATCTCGAGCTAGGAGGCGGAAACGGGGCTCCCCTGGATGTGTGCGGGACACCACGTGCTTCCTCTCGAGTGCAGACGGGTATGTCGGGGAACTTCTTGAGTTGCAGCAAGGGTGTGAAGGACCCTTTGGAAGTTCCAGTGGTTAGATGTGATTGGCCTCGAGAAGCCTCAGCGGAAATGGGCCTCATCTCGCCTGGAGGGCAAAACCTCCTGGATTTTCTCGAGTTGCGGCAGGTGCTCTCGACTTACGACGGGGACCTCAGGGACCCGCTCTGGTGGCCTCAGGAAAGGCCAGTCCCCATGCGAGTTCCTCGGGGGCCTCTCGGGATTCCTCTCCCGTCGATGCCGGGGCCTAAGACCTTGTGTGGAGTCGGGGCCGGAACCTGAGGATTCCTCTCCAGTGCTGACATGGATCTTGGGGTACTTCTGGAGTCTCCCCAGGGGAGTCAATCCTCGTCTCGAATGCGGGCATGCACTTGCGCTTTCCTCCAGAGCGGTAGCAGCAGTGTCACGCAGTCCGCCGCGTGGATCAAAGGATCTATGGTTTTCCCTCGAGTCTTTCCCACGAGGCTTTCCCACGAGGCTTTCCCACAGGGCTGTCCCACGTGCACACGTGTTGGGAGTCGATCCTCGGCTTGAACGTCAAGGCAGTGCAGGGAAAACAGGTTCCTCTGGAATGGACTGACACATCTGGGGGACTCTTGGAATGGTGGCACGACCCTGGAGTTCCTCTCGCCTTTCCTGTGGAGAGCGCCTCCTCTTGAGATGCGACGGGAACGCCGGGAATTCTTTCCCTACGAAACAGGGAAAGGATCCCTCATCTCGAGCTAGGAGGCGGAAACGGAGCACCCCTGGATGTGTGCGGGACCCCACGTGCTTCCTCTCGAGTGGAGACGGGTATGTCGGGGAACTTCTTGAGTTGCAGCAACGGTGTGAAGGACCCTTTGGAAGTTCCAGTGGTTAGATGTGATTGGCCTCGAGAAGCCTCAGCGGAAATGGGCCTCATCTCGCCTGGAGGGCAAAACCTCCTGGATTTTCTCGAGTTGCGGCAGGTGCTCTCGACTTACGACGGGGACCTCGGGGACCCGCTCTGGTGGCCTCAGGAAAGGGCAGTCCCCATGCGAGTTCCTCGGGGGCCTCTCGGGATTCCTCTCCCGTCGATGCCGGGGCCTAACACCTTGTGTGGAGTCGGGGCCGGAACCTGAGGATTCCTCTCCAGTGCTGACATGGATCTTGGGGTACTTCTGGAGTCTCCCCAGGGGAGTCAGTCCTCGTCTCGAATGCGGGCATGCACTTGCGCTTTCCTCCAGAGCGGTAGCAGCAGTGTCACGCAGTCCGCCGCGTGGATCAAAGGATCTATGGTTTTCCCTCGAGTCTTTCCCACGAGGCTTTCCCACGAGGCTTTCCCACAGGGCTGTCCCACGTGCACACGTGGTGGGAGTCGATCCTCGGCTTGAACGTCAAGGCAGTGCAGGGAAAACAGGTTCCTCTGGAATGGACTGACACATCTGGGGGACTCTTGGAATGGTGTCACGACCCTGGAGTTCCTCTCGCCTTTCCTGTGGAGAGCGCCTCCTCTTGAGATGCGAGGGGAACGCCGGAAATTCTTTCCCTACGAAACAGGGAAAGGATCCCTCATCTCGAGCTAGGAGGCGGAAACGGAGCACCCCTGGATATGTGCGGGACCCCACGTGCTTCCTCTCGAGTGGAGACGGGTATGCCGGGGAACTTCTTGAGTTGCAGCAACGGTGTGAAGGACCCTTTGGAAGTTCCAGTGGTTAGATGTGATTGGCCTCGAGAAGCCTCAGCGGAAATGGGCCTCATCTCGCCTGGAGGGCAAAACCTCCTGGATTTTCTCGAGTTGCGGCAGGTGCTCTCGACTTACGACGGGGACCTCAGGGACCCGCTCTGGTGGCCTCAGGAAAGGCCAGTCCCCATGCGAGTTCCTCGGGGGCCTCTCGGGATTCCTCTCCCGTCGATGCCGGGGCCTAAGACCTTGTGTGGAGTCGGGGCCGGAACCTGAGGATTCCTCTCCAGTGCTGACATGGATCTTGGGGTACTTCTGGAGTCTCCCCAGGGGAGTCAGTCCTCGTCTCGAATGCGGGCATGCACTTGCGCTTTCCTCCAGAGCGGTAGCAGCAGTGTCACGCAGTCCGCCACGTGGATCAAAGGATCTATGGTTTTCCCTCGAGTCTTTCCCACGAGGCTTTCCCACGAGGCTTTCCCACAGGGCTGTCCCACGTGCACACGTGGTGGGAGTCGATCCTCGGCTTGAACGTCAAGGCAGTGCAGGGAAAACAGGTTCCTCTGGAATGGACTGACACATCTGGGGGACTCTTGGAATGGTGGCACGACCCTGGAGTTCCTCTCGCCTTTCCTGTGGAGAGCGCCTCCTCTTGAGATGCGACGGGAACGCCGGGAATTCTTTCCCTACGAAACAGGGAAAGGATCCCTCATCTCGAGCTAGGAGGCGGAAACGGGGCTCCCCTGGATGTGTGCGGGACCCCACGTGCTTCCTCTCGAGTGGAGACGGGTATGTCGGGGAACTTCTTGAGTTGCAGCAAGGGTGTGAAGGACCCTTTGGAAGTTCCAGTGGTTAGATGTGATTGGCCTCGAGAAGCCTCAGCGGAAATGGGCCTCATCTCGCCTGGAGGGCAAAACCTCCTGGATTTTCTCGAGTTGCGGCAGGTGCTCTCGACTTACAACGGGGACCTCGGGGACCCGCTCTGGTGGCCTCAGGAAAGGCCAGTCCCCATGCGAGTTCCTCGGGGGCCTCTCGGGATTCCTCTCCCGTCGATGCCGGGGCCTAACACCTTGTGTGGAGTCGGGGCCGGAACCTGAGGATTCCTCTCCAGTGCTGACATGGATCTTGGGGTACTTCTGGAGTCTCCCCAGGGGAGTCAGTCCTCGTCTCGAATGCGGGCATGCACTTGCGCTTTCCTCCAGAGCGGTAGCAGCAGTGTCACGCAGTCCGCCGCGTGGATCAAAGGATCTATGGTTTTCCCTCGAGTCTTTCCCACGAGGCTTTCCCACGAGGCTTTCCCACAGGGCTGTCCCACGTGCACACGTGGTGGGAGTCGATCCTCGGCTTGAACGTCAAGGCAGTGCAGGGAAAACAGGTTCCTCTGGAATGGACTGACACATCTGGGGGACTCTTGGAATGGTGTCACGACCCTGGAGTTCCTCTCGCCTTTCCTGTGGAGAGCGCCTCCTCTTGAGATGCGACGGGAACGCCGGGAATTCTTTCCCTACGAAACAGGGAAAGGATCCCTCATCTCGAGCTAGGAGGCGGAAACGGAGCACCCCTGGATGTGTGCGGGACCCCACGTGCTTCCTCTCGAGTGGAGATGGGTATGCCGGGGAACTTCTTGAGTTGCAGCAACGGTGTGAAGGACCCTTTGGAAGTTCCAGTGGTTAGATATGATTGGCCTCGAGAAGCCTCAGCGGAAATGGGCCTCATCTCGCCTGGAGGGCAAAACCTCCTGGATTTTCTCGAGTTGCGGCAGGTGCTCTCGACTTACGACGGGGACCTCAGGGACCCGCTCTGGTGGCCTCAGGAAAGGCCAGTCCCCATGCGAGTTCCTCGGGGGCCTCTCGGGATTCCTCTCCCGTCGATGCCGGGGCCTAAGACCTTGTGTGGAGTCGGGGCCGGAACCTGAGGATTCCTCTCCAGTGCTGACATGGCTCTTGGGGTACTTCTGGAGTCTCCCCAGGGGAGTCAGTCCTCGTCTCGAATGCGGGCATGCACTTGCGCTTCCTCCAGAGCGGTAGCAGCAGTGTCACGCAGTCCGCCGCGTGGATCAAAGGATCTATGGTTTTCCCTCGAGTCTTTCCCACGAGGCTTTCCCACGAGGCTTTCCCACAGGGCTGTCCCACGTGCACACGTGGTGGGAGTCGATCCTCGGCTTGAACGTCAAGGCAGTGCAGGGAAAACAGGTTCCTCTGGAATGGACTGACACATCTGGGGGACTCTTGGAATGGTGTCACGACCCTGGAGTTCCTCTCGCCTTTCCTGTGGAGAGCGCCTCCTCTTGAGATGCGACGGGAACGCCGGGAATTCTTTCCCTACGAAACAGGGAAAGGATCCCTCATCTCGAGCTAGGAGGCGGAAACGGGGCTCCCCTGGATGTGTGCGGGACCCCACGTGCTTCCTCTCGAGTGGAGACGGGTATGTCGGGGAACTTCTTGAGTTGCAGCAAGGGTGTGAAGGACCCTTTGGAAGTTCCAGTGGTTAGATGTGATTGGCCTCGAGAAGCCTCAGCGGAAATGGGCCTCATCTCGCCTGGAGGGCAAAACCTCCTGGATTTTCTCGAGTTGCGGCAGGTGCTCTCGACTTACGACGGGGACCTCAGGGACCCGCTCTGGTGGCCTCAGGAAAGGCCAGTCCCCATGCGAGTTCCTCGGGGGTGTCTCGGGATTCCTCTCCCGTCGATGCCGGGGCCTAAGACCTTGTGTGGAGTCGGGGCCGGAACCTGAGGATTCCTCTCCAGTGCTGACATGGATCTTGGGGTACTTCTGGAGTCTCCCCAGGGGAGTCAGTCCTCGTCTCGAATGCGGGCATGCACTTGCGCTTTCCTCCAGAGCGGTAGCAGCAGTGTCACGCAGTCCGCCGCGTGGATCAAAGGATCTATGGTTTTCCCTCGAGTCTTTCCCACGAGGCTTTCCCACAGGGCTGTCCCACGTGCACACGTGGTGGGAGTCGATCCTCGGCTTGAACGTCAAGGCAGTGCAGGGAAAACAGGTTGTTCTGGAATGATCTGACACATCTGGGGGACTCTTGGAATGGTGGCATGACCCTGGAGTTCCTCTCGCCTTTCCTGTGGAGAGCGCCTCCTCTTGAGATGCGACGGGAACGCCGGGAATTCTTTCCCTACGAAACAGGGAAAGGATCCCTCATCTCAAGCTAGGAGGCGGAAACGGGGCTCCCCTGGATGTGTGCGGGACACCACGTGCTTCCTCTCGAGTGCAGACGGGTATGTCGGGGAACTTCTTGAGTTGCAGCAAGGGTGTGAAGGACCCTTTGGAAGTTCCAGTGGATAGATGTGATTGGCCTCGAGAAGCCTCAGCGGAAATGGGCCTCATCTCGCCTGGAGGGCAAAACCTCCTGGATTTTCTCGAGTTGCGGCAGGTGCTCTCGACTTACGACGGGGACCTCAGGGACCCGCTCTGGTGGCATCAGGAAAGGCCAGTCCCCATGCGAGTTCCTCGGGGGCCTATGGGGATTCTTCTCCCGTCGATGCCGGGGCCTAAGACCTTGTGTGGAGTCGGGGCCGGAACCTGAGGATTGCTCTCCAGTGCTGACATGGATCTTGGGGTACTTCTGGAGTCTCCCCAGGGGAGTCAGTCCTCGTCTCGAATGCGGGCATGCACTTGCGCTTCCTCCAGAGCGGTAGCAGCAGTGTCACGCAGTCCGCCGCGTGGATCAAAGGATCTATGGTTTTCCCTCGAGTCTTTCCCAGGAGGCTTTCCACGAGGCTTTCCCACAGGGCTGTCCCACGTGCACACGTGGTGGGAGTTGATCCTCGGCTTGAACGTCAAGGCAGTGCAGGGAAAACAGGTTCCTCTGGAATGGACTGACACATCTGGGGGACTCTTGGAATGGTGGCACGACCCTGGAGTTCCTCTCGCCTTTCCTGTGGAGAGCGCCTCCTCTTGAGATGCGACGGGAACGCCGGGAATTCTTTCCCTACGAAACAGGGAAAGGATCCCTCATCTCGAGCTAGGAGGCGGAAACGGGGCTCCCCTGGATGTGTGCGGGACCCCACGTGCTTCCTCTCGAGTGCAGACGGGTATGTCGGGGAACTTCTTGAGTTGCAGCAAGGGTGTGAAGGACCCTTTGGAAGTTCCAGTGGATAGATGTGATTGGCCTCGAGAAGCCTCAGCGGAAATGGGCCTCATCTCGCCTGGAGGGCAAAACCTCCTGGATTTTCTCGAGTTGCGGCAGGTGCTCTCGACTTACGACGGGGACCTCAGGGACCCGCTCTGGTGGCCTCAGGAAAGGCCAGTCCCCATGCGAGTTCCTCGGGGGTGTCTCGGGATTCCTCTCCCGTCGATGCCGGGGCCTAAGACCTTGTGTGGAGTCGGGGCCGGAACCTGAGGATTCCTCTCCAGTGCTGACATGGATCTTGGGGTACTTCTGGAGTCTCCCCAGGGGAGTCAGTCCTCGTCTCGAATCCGGGCATGCACTTGCGCTTCCTCCAGAGCGGTAGCAGCAGTGTCACGCAGTCCGCCGCGTGGATCAAAGGATCTATGGTTTTCCCTCGAGTCTTTCCCACGAGGCTTTCCCACAGGGCTGTCCCACGTGCACACGTGGGGGGAGTCGATCCTCGGCTTGAACGTCAAGGCAGTGCAGGGAAAACAGGTTCCTCTGGAATGGACTGACACATCTGGGGGACTCTTGGAATGGTGGCATGACCCTGGAGTTCCTCTCGCCTTTCCTGTGGAGAGCGCCTCCTCTTGAGATGCGACGGGAACGCCGGGAATTCTTTCCCTACGAAACAGGGAAAGGATCCCTCATCTCGAGCTAGGAGGCGGAAACGGGGCTCCCCTGGATGTGTGCGGGACACCACGTGCTTCCTCTCAAGTGCAGGCGGGTATGTCGGGGAACTTCTTGAGTTGCAGCAATGGTGTGAAGGACCCTTTGGAAGTTCCAGTGGTTAGATGTGATTGGCCTCGAGAAGCCTCAGCGGAAATGGGCCTCATCTCGCCTGGAGGTGAAAACCTCCTGTATTTTCTCGAGTTACGGCAGGTGTTCTCGACATACGACGGGGACCTCGGGGACCCGCTCTGGTGGCCTCAGGAAAGGCCAGTCCCCATGCGAGTTCCTCGGGGGCCTCTCGGGATTCCTCTCCCGTTGATGCCGGGGCCTAAGACCTTGTGTGGAGTCGGGGCCGGAACCTGAGGATTCCTCTCCAGTGCTGACATGGATCTTGGGGTACTTCTGGAGTCTCCCCAGGGGAGTCAGTCCTCGTCTCGAATGCGGGCATGCACTTGCGCTTTCCTCCAGAGCGGTAGCAGCAGTGTCACGCAGTCCGCCGCGTGGATCAAAGCATCTATGGTTTTCCCTCGAGTCTTTCCCACGAGGCTTTCCCACGAGGCTTTTCCACAGGGCTGTCCCACGTGCACACGTGGTGGGAGTCGATCCTCGGCTTGAACGTCAAGGCAGTGCAGGGAAAACAGGTTCCTCTGGAATGGACTGACACATCTGGGGAACTCTTGGAATGGTGTCACGACCCTGGAATTCCTCTCGCCTTTCCTGTGGAAAGCGCCTCCTCTTGAGATGCGACGGGAACGCCGGGAATTCTTTCCCTACGAAACAGGGAAAGGATCCCTCATCTGGAGCTAGGAGGCGGAAACGGGGCTCCCCTGGGTGTGTGCGGGACCCCACGTGCTTCCTCTCGAGTGGAGACGGGTATGTTGGGGAACTTCTTGAGTTGCAGCAACGGTGTGAAGGACCCTTTGGAAGTTCCAGTGGTTAGATGTGATTAGCCTCGAGAAGCCTCAGCGGAAATGGGCCTCATCTCGCCTGGAGGGCAAAACCTCCTGGATTTTCTCGAGTTGCGGAAGGTGCTCTCGACTTACGACGGGGACCTCAGGGACCCGCTCTGGTGGCCTCAGGAAAGGCCAGTCCCCATGCGAGTTCCTCGGGGGCCTCTCGGGATTCCTCTCCCGTCGATGCCGGGGCCTAAGACCTTGTGTGGAGTCGGGGCCGGAACCTGAGGATTCCTCTCCAGTGCTGACATGGATCTTGGGGTACTTCTGGAGTCTCCCCAGGGGAGTCAGTCCTCGTCTCGAATGCGGGCATGCACTTGCGCTTTCCTCCAGAGCGGTAGCAGCAGTGTCACGCAGTCCGCCGCGTGGATCAAAGCATCTATGGTTTTCCCTCGAGTCTTTCCCACGAGGCGTTCCCACGAGGCTTTTCCACAGGGCTGTCCCACGTGCACACGTGGTGGGAGTCGATCCTCGGCTTGAACGTCAAGGCAGTGCAGGGAAAACAGGTTCCTCTGGAATGGACTGACACATCTGGGGAACTCTTGGAATGGTGTCACGACCCTGGAATTCCTCTCGCCTTTCCTGTGGAAAGCGCCTCCTCTTGAGATGCGACGGGAACGCCGGGAATTCTTTCCCTACGAAACAGGGAAAGGATCCCTCATCTGGAGCTAGGAGGCGGAAACGGGGCTCCCCTGGGTGTGTGCGGGACCCCACGTGCTTCCTCTCGAGTGGAGACGGGTATGTTGGGGAACTTCTTGAGTTGCAGCAACGGTGTGAAGGACCCTTTGGAAGTTCCAGTGGTTAGATGTGATTGGCCTCGAGAAGCCTCAGCGGAAATGGGCCTCATCTCGCCTGGAGGGCAAAACCTCCTGGATTTTCTCGAGTTGCGGAAGGTGCTCTCGACTTACGACGGGGACCTCAGGGACCCGCTCTGGTGGCCTCAGGAAAGGCCAGTCCCCATGCGAGTTCCTCGGGGGCCTCTCGGGATTCCTCTCCCGTCGATGCCGGGGCCTAAGACCTTGTGTGGAGTCGGGGCCGGAACCTGAGGATTCCTCTCCAGTGCTGACATGGATCTTGGGGTACTTCTGGAGTCTCCCCAGGGGAGTCAGTCCTCGTCTCGAATGCGGGCATGCACTTGCGCTTCCTCCAGAGCGGTAGCAGCAGTGTCACGCAGTCCGCCGCGTGGATCAAAGGATCTATGGTTTTCCCTCGAGTCTTTCCCACGAGGCTTTCCCACGACGCTTTCCCACAGGGCTGTCCCACGTGCACACGTGGTGGGAGTCGATCCTCGGCTTGAACGTCAAGGCAGTTCAGGGAAAACAGGTTCCTCTGGAATGGACTGACATATCTGGGGGACTCTTGGAATGGTGGCATGACCCTGGAGTTCCTCTCGCCTTTCCTGTGGAGAGCGCCTCCTCTTGAGATGCGACGGGAACGCCGGGAATTCTTTCCCTACGAAACAGGGAAAGGATCCCTCATCTCGAGCTAGGAGGCGGAAACGGGGCTCCCCTGAGTGTGTGCGGGACCCCACGTGCTTCCTCTCGAGTGGAGACGGGTATGTTGGGGAACTTCTTGAGTTGCAGCAACGGTGTGAAGGACCCTTTGGAAGTTCCAGTGGTTAGATGTGATTGGCCTCGAGAAGCCTCAGCGGAAATGGGCCTCTTCTCGCCTGGAGGGCAAAACCTCCTGGATTTTCTCGAGTTGCGGCAGGTGCTCTCGACTTACGACGGGGACCTCAGGGACCCGCTCTGGTGGCCTCAGGAAAGGCCAGTCCCCATGCGAGTTCCTCGGGGGCCTCTCGGGATTCCTCTCCCGTCGATTCCGGGGCCTAAGACCTTGTGTGGAGTCGGGGCCGGAACCTGAGGATTCCTCTCCAGTGCTGACATGGATCTTGGGGTACTTCTGGAGTCTCCCCAGGGGAGTCAGTCCTCGTCTCGAATGCGGGCATGCACTTGCGCTTCCTCCAGAGCGGTAGCAGCAGTGTCACGCAGTCCGCCGCGTGGATCAAAGGATCTATGGTTTTCCCTCGAGTCTTTCCCACGAGGCTTTCCCACGAGGCTTTCCCACAGGGCTGTCCCACGTGCACACGTGGTGGGAGTCGATCCTCGGCTTGAACGTCAAGGCAGTGCAGGGAAAACAGGTTCCTCTGGAATGGACTGACACATCTGGGGGACTCTTGGAATGGTGGCATGACCCTGGAGTTCCTCTCGCCTTTCCTGTGGAGAGCGCCTCCTCTTGAGATGCGACGGGAACGCCGGGAATTCTTTCCCTACGAAACAGGGAAAGGATCCCTCATGTCGAGCTAGGAGGCGGAAACGGGGCTCCCCTGGATGTGTGCGGGACACCACGTGCTTCCTCTCGAGTGCAGACGGGTATGTCGGGGAACTTCTTGAGTTGCAGCAAGGGTGTGAAGGACCCTTTGGAAGTTCCAGTGGTTAGATGTGATTGGCCTCGAGAAGCCTCAACGGAAATGGGCCTCATCTCGACTGGAGGGCAAAACCTCCTGGATTTTCTCGAGTTGCGGCAGGTGCTCTCGACTTACGACGGGGACCTCAGGGACCCGCTCTGGTGGCCTCAGGAAAGGCCAGTCCCCATGCGAGTTCCTCGGGGGCCTCTCGGGATTCCTCTCCCGTCGTTGCTGGGGCCTAAGACCCTGTGTGGAGTCGGGGCTGGAACCTGAGGATTCCTCTCCAGTGCTGACATGGATCTTGGGGTACTTCTGGAGTCTCCCCAGGGGAGTCAGTCCTCGTCTCGAATGCGGGCATGCACTTGCGCTTCCTCCAGAGCGGTAGCAGCAGTGTCACGCAGTCCGCCGCGTGGATCAAAGGATCTATGGTTTTCCCTCGAGTCTTTCCCACGAGGCTTTCCCACGAGGCTTTCCCACAGGGCTGTCCCACGTGCACACGTGGTGGGAGTCGATCCTCGGCTTGAACGTCAAGGCAGTGCAGGGAAAACAGGTTCCTCCGGAATGGACTGACACATCTGGGGGACTCTTGGAATGGTGGCATGACCCTGGAGTTCCTCTCGCCTTTCCTGTGGAGAGCGCCTCCTCTTGAGATGCGACGGGAACGCCGGGAATTCTTTCCCTACGAAACAGGGAAAGGATCCCTCATCTCGAGCTAGGAGGCGGAAACGGGGCTCCCCTGGATGTGTGCGGGACCCCACGTGCTTCCTCTCGAGTGGAGACGGGTATGTCGGGGAACTTCTTGAGTTGCAGCAACGGTGTGAAGGACCCTTTGGAAGTTCCAGTGGTTAGATGTGATTGGCCTCGAGAAGCCTCAGCGGAAATGGGCCTCATCTCGCCTGGTGGGCAAAACCTCCTGGATTTTCTCGAGTTGCGGCAGGTGCTCTCGACTTACGACGGGGACCTCAGGGACCCGCTCTGGTGGCCTCAGGAAAGGTCAGTCCCCATGCGAGTTCCTCGGGGGCCTCTCGGGATTCCTCTCCCGTCGATGCCGGGGCCTAAGACCTTGTGTGGAGTCGGGGCCGGAACCTGAGGATTACTCTCCAGTGCTGACAAGGATCGTGGGGTACTTCTGGAGTCTCCCCAGGGGAGTCAGTCCTCGTCTCGAATGCGGGCATGCACTTGCGCTTTCCTCCAGAGCGGTAGCAGCAGTGTCACGCAGTCCGCCGCGTGGATCAAAGGATCTATGGTTTTCCCTCGAGTCTTTCCCACGAGGCTTTCCCACGAGGCTTTCCCACAGGGCTGTCCCACGTGCACACGTGGTGGGAGTCGATCCTCGGCTTGAACGTCAAGGCAGTGCAGGGAAAACAGGTTCCTCTGGAATGGACTGACACATCTGGGGGACTCTTGGAATGGTGGCATGACCCTGGAGTTCCTCTCGCCTTTCCTGTGGAGAGCGCCTCCTCTTGAGATGCGACGGGAACGCCGGGAATTCTTTCCCTAAGAAACAGGGAAAGGATCCCTCATCTCGAGCTAGGAGGCGGAAACCGGGCTCCCCTGGATATGTGCGGGACCCCACGTGCTTCCTCTCGAGTGCAGACGGGTATGTCGGGGAACTTCTTGAGTTGCAGCAAGGGTGTGAAGGACCCTTTGGAAGTTCCAGTGGTTAAATGTGATTGGCCTCGAGAAGCCTCAGCGGAAATGGGCCTCATCTCGCCTGGAGGGCAAAACCTCCTGGATTTTCTCGAGTTGCGGCAGGTGCTCTCGACTTACGACGGGGACCTCAGGGACCCGCTCTGGTGGCCTCAGGAAAGGCCAGTCCCCATGCGAGTTCCTCGGGGGCCTCTCGGGATACCTCTCCCGTCGATGCCGGGGCCTAAGACCCTGTGTGGAGTCGGGGCCGGAACCTGAGGATTCCTCTCCAGTGCTGACATGGATCTTGGGGTACTTCTGGAGTCTCCCCAGGGGAGTCAGTCGTCGTCTCGAATGCGGGCATGCACTTGCGCTTCCTCCAGAGCGGTAGCAGCAGTGTCACGCAGTCCGCCGCGTGGATCAAAGGATCTATGGTTTTCCCTCGAGTCTTTCCCACGAGGCTTTCCCACGAGGCTTTCCCACAGGGCTGTCCCACGTGCACACGTGGTGGGAGTCGATCCTCGGCTTGAACGTCAAGGCAGTGCAGGGAAAACAGGTTCCTCTGGAATGGACTGACACATCTGGGGGACTCTTGGAATGGTGGCAGGACCCTGGAGTTCCTCTCGCCTTTCCTGTGGAGAGCGCCTCCTCTTGAGATGCGACGGGAACGCCGGGAATTCTTTCCCTAAGAAACAGGGAAAGGATCCCTCATCTCGAGCTAGGAGGCGGAAACCGGGCTCCCCTGGATGTGTGCGGGACCCCACGTGCTTCCTCTCGAGTGCAGACGGGTATGTCGGGGAACTTCTTGAGTTGCAGCAAGGGTGTGAAGGACCCTTTGGAAGTTCCAGTGGTTAGATGTGATTGGCCTCGAGAAGCCTCAGCGGAAATGGGCCTCATCTCGCCTGGAGGGCAAAACCTCCTGGATTTTCTCGAGTTGCGGCAGGTGCTCTCGACTTACGACGGGGACCTCAGGGACCCGCTCTGGTGGCCTCAGGAAAGGCCAGTCCCCATGCGAGTTCCTCGGGGGCCTCTCGGGATACCTCTCCCGTCGATTCCGGGGCCTAAGACCCTGTGTGGAGTCGGGGCCGGAACCTGAGGATTCCTCTCCAGTGCTGACATGGATCTTGGGGTACTTCTGGAGTCTCCCCAGGGGAGTCAGTCCTCGTCTCGAATGCGGGCATGCACTTGCGCTTCCTCCAGAGCGGTAGCAGCAGTGTCACGCAGTCCGCCGCGTGGATCAAAGGATCTATGGTTTTCCCTCGAGTCTTTCCCACGAGGCTTTCCCACGAGGCTTTCCCACAGGGCTGTCCCACGTGCACACGTGGTGGGAGTCGATCCTCGGCTTGAACGTCAAGGCAGTGCAGGGAAAACAGGTTGTTCTGGAATGGACTGACACATCTGGGGGACTCTTGGAATGGTGTCACGACCCTGGAGTTCCTCTCGCCTTTCCTGTGGAGAGCGCCTCCTCTTGAGATGCGACGGGAACGCCGGGAATTCTTTCCCTACGAAACAGGGAAAGGATCCCTCATCTCGAGCTAGGAGGCGGAAACGGGGCTCCCCTGGATGTGTGCGGGACCCCACGTGCTTCCTCTCGAGTGGAGACGGGTATGTCGGGGAACTTCTTGAGTTGCAGCACGGGTGTGAAGGACCCTTTGGAAGTTCCAGTGGTTAGATGTGATTGGCCTCGAGAAGCCTCAGCGGAAATGGGCCTCATCTCGCCTGGAGGGCAAAACCTCCTGGATTTTCTCGAGTTGCGGCAGGTGCTCTCGACTTACGACGGGGACCTCAGGGACCCGCTCTGGTGGCCTCAGGAAAGGCCAGTCCCCATGCGAGTTCCTCGGGGGTGTCTCGGGATTCCTCTCCCGTCGATGCCGGGGCCTAAGACCTTGTGTGGAGTCGGGGCCGGAACCTGAGGATTCCTCTCCAGTGCTGACATGGATCTTGGGGTACTTCTGGAGTCTCCCCAGGGGAGTCAGTCCTCGTCTCGAATGCGGGCATGCACTTGCGCTTTCCTCCAGAGCGGTAGCAGCAGTGTCACGCAGTCCGCCGCGTGGATCAAAGGATCTATGGTTTTCCCTCGAGTCTTTCCCACGAGGCTTTCCCACAGGGCTGTCCCACGTGCACACGTGGTGGGAGTCGATCCTCGGCTTGAACGTCAAGGCAGTGCAGGGAAAACAGGTTGTTCTGGAATGATCTGACACATCTGGGGGACTCTTGGAATGGTGGCATGACCCTGGAGTTCCTCTCGCCTTTCCTGTGGAGAGCGCCTCCTCTTGAGATGCGACGGGAACGCCGGGAATTCTTTCCCTACGAAACAGGGAAAGGATCCATCATCTCGAGCTAGGAGGCGGAAACGGGGCTCCCCTGGATGTGTGCGGGACACCACGTGCTTCCTCTCGAGTGCAGACGGGTATGTCGGGGAACTTCTTGAGTTGCAGCAAGGGTGTGAAGGACCCTTTGGAAGTTCCAGTGGATAGATGTGATTGGCCTCGAGAAGCCTCAGCGGAAATGGGCCTCATCTCGCCTGGAGGGCAAAACCTCCTGGATTTTCTCGAGTTGCGGCAGGTGCTCTCGACTTACGACGGGGACCTCAGGGACCCGCTCTGGTGGCATCAGGAAAGGCCAGTCCCCATGCGAGTTCCTCGGGGGCCTATCGGGATTCCTCTCCCGTCGATGCCGGGGCCTAAGACCTTGTGTGGAGTCGGGGCCGGAACCTGAGGATTCCTCTCCAGTGCTGACATGGATCTTGGGGTACTTCTGGAGTCTCCCCAGGGGAGTCAGTCCTCGTCTCGAATGCGGGCATGCACTTGCGCTTTCCTCCAGAGCGGTAGCAGCAGTGTCACGCATTCCGCCGCGTGGATCAAAGGATCTATGGTTTTCCCTCGAGTCTTTCCCACGAGGCTTTCCCACGAGGCTTTCCCACAGGGCTGTCCCACGTGCACACGTGGTGGGAGTCGATCCTCGGCTTGAACGTCAAGGCAGTGCAGGGAAAACAGGTACCTCTGGAATGGACTGACACATCTGGGGGACTCTTGGAATGGTGGCACGACCCTGGAGTTCCTCTCGCCTTTCCTGTGGAGGGCGCCTCCTCTTGAGATGCGACGGGAACGCCGGGAATTCTTTCCCTACGAAACAGGGAAAGGATCCCTCATCTCGAGCTAGGAGGCGGAAACGGAGCACCCCTGGATGTGTGCGGGACCCTACGTGCTTCCTCTCGAGTGGAGACGGGTATGTCGGGGAACTTCTTGAGTTGCAGCAACGGTGTGAAGGACCCTTTGGAAGTTCCAGTGGTTAGATGTGATTGGCCTCGAGAAGCCTCAGCGGAAATGGGCCTCATCTCGCCTGGAGGGCAAAACCTCCTGGATTTTCTCGAGTTGCGGCAGGTGCTCTCGACTTACGACGGGGACCTCAGGGACCCGCTCTGGTGGCCTCAGGAAAGGCCAGTCCCCATGCGAGTTCCTCGGGGGCCTCTCGGGATTCTTCTCCCGTCGATGCCGGGGCCTAAGACCTTGTGTGGAGTCGGGGCCGGAACCTGAGGATTCCTCTCCAGTGCTGACATGGATCTTGGGGTACTTCTGGAGTCTCCCCAGGGGAGTCAGTCCTCGTCTCGAATGCGGGCATGCACTTGCGCTTCCTCCAGAGCGGTAGCAGCAGTGTCACGCAGTCCGCCGCCTGGATCAAAGGATCTATGGTTTTCCCTCGAGTCTTTCCCACGAGGCTTTCCACGAGGCTTTCCCACAGGGCTGTCCCACGTGCACACGTGGTGGGAGTTGATCCTCGGCTTGAACGTCAAGGCAGTGCAGGGAAAACAGGTTCCTCTGGAATGGACTGACACATCTGGGGGACTCTTGGAATGGTGTCACGACCCTGGAGTTAGTCTCGCCTTTCCTGTGGAGAGCGCCTCCTCTTGAGATGCGACGGGAACGCCGGGAATTCTTTCCCTACGAAACAGGGAAAGGATCCCTCATCTCGAGCTAGGAGGCGGAAACGGGGCTCCCCTGGATGTGTGCGGGACCCCACGTGCTTCCTCTCGAGTGGAGACGGGTATGTCGGGGAACTTCTTGAGTTGCAGCAACGGTGTGAAGGACCCTTTGGAAGTTCCAGTGGTTAGATGTGATTGGCCTCGAGAAGCCTCAGCGGAAATGGGCCTCATCTCGCCTGGAGGGCAAAACCTCCTGGAATTTCTCGAGTTGCGGCAGGTGCTCTCGACTTTCGACGGGGACCTCAGGGACCCGCTCTGGTGGCCTCAGGAAAGGCCAGTCCCCATGCGAGTTCCTCGGTGGTGTCTCGGGATTCCTCTCCCGTTGATGCCGGGGCCTAAGACCTTGTGTGGAGTCGGGGCCGGAACCTGAGGATTCCTCTCCAGTGCTGACATGGATCTTGGGGTACTTCTGGAGTCTCCCCAGGGGAGTCAGTCCTTGTCTCGAATGCGGGTATGCACTTGCGCTTTCCTCCAGAGCGGTAGCAGCAGTGTCACGCAGTCCGCCGCGTGGATCAAAGGATCTATGGTTTTCCCTCGAGTCTTTCCCACGAGGCTTTCCCACAAGGCTGTCCCACGTGCACACGTGGTGGGAGTCGATCCTCGGCTTGAACGTCAAGGCAGTGCAGGAAAAACAGGTTCCTCTGGAATGGACTGACACATCTCGGGGACTCTTGGAATGGTGGCACGACCCTGGAGTTCCTCTCGCCTTTCCTGTGGAGAGCGCCTCCTCTTGAGATGCGACGGGAACGCCGGGAATTCTTTCCCTACGAAACAGGGAAAGGATCCCTCATCTCGAGCTAGGAGGCGGAAACGGGGCTCCCCTGGATGTGTGCGGGACCCCACGTGCTTCCTCTCGAGTGCAGACGGGTATGTCGGGGAACTTCTTGAGTTGCAGCAAGGGTGTGAAGGACCCTTTGGAAGTTCCAGTGGTTAGATGTGATTGGCCTCGAGAAGCCTCAGCGGAAATGGGCCTCATCTCGCCTGGAGGGCAAAACCTCCTGGATTTTCTCGAGTTACGGCAGGTGCTCTCGACTTACGACGGGGACCTCAGGGACCCGCTCTGGTGGCCTCAGGAAAGGCCAGTCCCCATGCGAGTTCCTCGGGGGCCTCTCGGATTCCTCTCCCATCGATGCCGGGGCCTAAGACCTTGTGTGGAGTCGGGGCGGGAACCTGAGGTTTCCTCTCCAGTGCTGACATGGATCTTGGGGTACTTCTGGAGTCTCCCCAGGGGAGTCAGTCCTCGTCTCGAATGCGGGGATGCACTTGCGCTTCCTCCAGAGCGGTAGCAGCAGTGTCACGCAGTCCGCCGCGTGGATCAAAGCATCTATGGTTTTCCCTCGAGTCTTTCCCACGAGGCTTTCCCACGAGGCTTTCCCACAGGGCTGTCCCACGTGCACACGTGGTGGGAGTCGATCCTCGGCTTGAACGTCAAGGCAGTGCAGGGAAAACAGGTTCCTCTGGAATGGACTGACACATCTGGGGAACTCTTGGAATGGTGTCACGACCCTGGAATTCCTCTCGCCTTTCCTGTGGAAAGCGCCTCCTCTTGAGATGCGACGGGAACGCCGGGAATTCTTTCCCTACGAAACAGGGAAAGGATCCCTCATCTCGAGCTAGGAGGCGGAAACGGGGCTCCCCTGGGTGTGTGCGGGACCCCACGTGCTTCCTCTCGAGTGGAGACGGGTATGTTGGGGAACTTCTTGAGTTGCAGCAACGGTGTGAAGGACCCTTTGGAAGTTCCAGTGGTTAGATGTGATTGGCCTCGAGAAGCCTCAGCGGAAATGGGCCTCATCTCGCCTGGAGGGCAAAACCTCCTGGATTTTCTCGAGTTGCGGAAGGTGCTCTCGACTTACGACGGGGACCTCAGGGACCCGCTCTGGTGGCCTCAGGAAAGGCCAGTCCCCATGCGAGTTCCTCGGGGGCCTCTCGGGATTCCTCTCCCGTCGATGCCGGGGCCTAAGACCTTGTGTGGAGTCGGGGCCGGAACCTGAGGATTCCTCTCCAGTGCTGACATGGATCTTGGGGTACTTCTGGAGTCTCCCCAGGGGAGTCAGTCCTCGTCTCGAATGCGGGCATGCACTTGCGCTTCCTCCAGAGCGGTAGCAGCAGTGTCACGCAGTCCGCCGCGTGGATCAAAGGATCTATGGTTTTCCCTCGAGTCTTTCCCACGAGGCTTTCCCACGACGCTTTCCCACAGGGCTGTCCCACGTGCACACGTTGTGGGAGTCGATCCTCGGCTTGAACTTCAAGGCAGTGCAGGGAAAACAGGTTCCTCTGGAATGGACTGACATATCTGGGGGACTCTTGGAATGGTGGCATGACCCTGGAGTTCCTCTCGCCTTTCCTGTGGAGAGCGCCTCCTCTTGAGATGCGACGGGAACGCCGGGAATTCTTTCCCTACGAAACAGGGAAAGGATCCCTCATCTCGAGCTAGGAGGCGGAAACGGGGCTCCCCTGAGTGTGTGCGGGACCCCACGTGCTTCCTCTCGAGTGGAGACGGGTATGTTGGGGAACTTCTTGAGTTGCAGCAAGGGTGTGAAGGACCCTTTGGAAGTTCCAGTGGTTAGATGTGATTGGCCTCGAGAAGCCTCAGCGGAAATGGGCCTCTTCTCGCCTGGAGGGCAAAACCTCCTGGATTTTCTCGAGTTGCGGCAGGTGCTCTCGACTTACGACGGGGACCTCAGGGACCCGCTCTGGTGGCCTCAGGAAAGGCCAGTCCCCATGCGAGTTCCTCGGGGGCCTCTCGGGATTCCTCTCCCGTCGATTCCGGGGCCTAAGACCTTGTGTGGAGTCGGGGCCGGAACCTGAGGATTCCTCTCCAGTGCTGACATGGATCTTGGGGTACTTCTGGAGTCTCCCCAGGGGAGTCAGTCCTCGTCTCGAATGCGGGCATGCACTTGCGCTTCCTCCAGAGCGGTAGCAGCAGTGTCACGCAGTCCGCCGCGTGGATCAAAGGATCTATGGTTTTCCCTCGAGTCTTTCCCACGAGGCTTTCCCACGAGGCTTTCCCACAGGGCTGTCCCACGTGCACACGTGGTGGGAGTCGATCCTCGGCTTGAACGTCAAGGCAGTGCAGGGAAAACAGGTTGTTCTGGAATGGACTGACACATCTGGGGGACTCTTGGAATGGTGTCACGACCCTGGAGTTCCTCTCGCCTTTCCTGTGGAGAGCGCCTCCTCTTGAGATGCGACGGGAACGCCGGGAATTCTTTCCCTACGAAACAGGGAAAGGATCCCTCATCTCGAGCTAGGAGGCGGAAACGGGGCTCCCCTGGATGTGTGCGGGACCCCACGTGCTTCCTCTCGAGTGGAGACGGGTATGTCGGGGAACTTCTTGAGTTGCAGCACGGGTGTGAAGGACCCTTTGGAAGTTCCAGTGGTTAGATGTGATTGGCCTCGAGAAGCCTCAGCGGAAATGGGCCTCATCTCGCCTGGAGGGCAAAACCTCCTGGATTTTCTCGAGTTGCGGCAGGTGCTCTCGACTTACGACGGGGACCTCAGGGACCCGCTCTGGTGGCCTCAGGAAAGGCCAGTCCCCATGCGAGTTCCTCGGGGGTGTCTCGGGATTCCTCTCCCGTCGATGCCGGGGCCTAAGACCTTGTGTGGAGTCGGGGCCGGAACCTGAGGATTCCTCTCCAGTGCTGACATGGATCTTGGGGTACTTCTGGAGTCTCCCCAGGGGAGTCAGTCCTCGTCTCGAATGCGGGCATGCACTTGCGCTTTCCTCCAGAGCGGTAGCAGCAGTGTCACGCAGTCCGCCGCGTGGATCAAAGGATCTATGGTTTTCCCTCGAGTCTTTCCCACGAGGCTTTCCCACAGGGCTGTCCCACGTGCACACGTGGTGGGAGTCGATCCTCGGCTTGAACGTCAAGGCAGTGCAGGGAAAACAGGTTGTTCTGGAATGATCTGACACATCTGGGGGACTCTTGGAATGGTGGCATGACCCTGGAGTTCCTCTCGCCTTTCCTGTGGAGAGCGCCTCCTCTTGAGATGCGACGGGAACGCCGGGAATTCTTTCCCTACGAAACAGGGAAAGGATCCCTCATCTCGAGCTAGGAGGCGGAAACGGGGCTCCCCTGGATGTGTGCGGGACACCACGTGCTTCCTCTCGAGTGCAGACGGGTATGTCGGGGAACTTCTTGAGTTGCAGCAAGGGTGTGAAGGACCCTTTGGAAGTTCCAGTGGATAGATGTGATTGGCCTCGAGAAGCCTCAGCGGAAATGGGCCTCATCTCGCCTGGAGGGCAAAACCTCCTGGATTTTCTCGAGTTGCGGCAGGTGCTCTCGACTTACGAAGGGGACCTCAGGGACCCGCTCTGGTGGCATCAGGAAAGGCCAGTCCCCATGCGAGTTCCTCGGGGGCCTATCGGGATTCCTCTCCCGTCGATGCCGGGGCCTAAGACCTTGTGTGGAGTCGGGGCCGGAACCTGAGGATTCCTCTCCAGTGCTGACATGGATCTTGGGGTACTTCTGGAGTCTCCCCAGGGGAGTCAGTCCTCGTCTCGAATGCGGGCATGCACTTGCGCTTTCCTCCAGAGCGGTAGCAGAAGTGTCACGCAGTCCGCCGCGTGGATCAAAGGATCTATGGTTTTCCCTCGAGTCTTTCCCACGAGGCTTTCCCACGAGGCTTTCCCACAGGGCTGTCCCACGTGCACACGTGGTGGGAGTCGATCCTCGGCTTGAACGTCAAGGCAGTGCAGGGAAAACAGGTACCTCTGGAATGGACTGACACATCTGGGGGACTCTTGGAATGGTGGCACGACCCTGGAGTTCCTCTCGCCTTTCCTGTGGAGAGCGCCTCCTCTTGAGATGCGACGGGAACGCCGGGAATTCTTTCCCTACGAAACAGGGAAAGGATCCCTCATCTCGAGCTAGGAGGCGGAAACGGGGCTCCCCTGGGTGTGTGCGGGACCCCACGTGCTTCCTCTCGAGTGGAGACGGGTATGTTGGGGAACTTCTTGAGTTGCAGCAAGGGTGTGAAGGACCCTTTGGAAGTTCCAGTGGTTAGATGTGATTGGCCTCGAGAAGCCTCAGCGGAAATGGGCCTCATCTCGCCTGGAGGGCAAAACCTCCTGGATTTTCTCGAGTTGCGGAAGGTGCTCTCGACTTACGACGGGGACCTCAGGGACCCGCTCTGGTGGCCTCAGGAAAGGCCAGTCCCCATGCGAGTTCCTCGGGGGCCTCTCGGGATTCCTCTCCCGTCGATGCCGGGGCCTAAGACCTTGTGTGGAGTCGGGGCCGGAACCTGAGGATTCCTCTCCAGTGCTGACATGGATCTTGGGGTACTTCTGGAGTCTCCCCAGGGGAGTCAGTCCTCGTCTCGAATGCGGGCATGCACTTGCGCTTCCTCCAGAGCGGTAGCAGCAGTGTCACGCAGTCCGCCGCGTGGATCAAAGGATCTATGGTTTTCCCTCGAGTCTTTCCCACGAGGCTTTCCCACGACGCTTTCCCACAGGGCTGTCCCACGTGCACACGTTGTGGGAGTCGATCCTCAGCTTGAACGTCAAGGCAGTGCAGGGAAAACAGGTTCCTCTGGAATGGACTGACATATCTGGGGGACTCTTGGAATGGTGGCATGACCCTGGTGTTCCTCTCGCCTTTCCTGTGGAGAGCGCCTCCTCTTGAGATGCGACGGGAACGCCGGGAATTCTTTCCCTACGAAACAGGGAAAGGATCCCTCATCTCGAGCTAGGAGGCGGAAACGGGGCTCCCCTGAGTGTGTGCGGGACCCCACGTGCTTCCTCTCGAGTGGAGACGGGTATCTTGGGGAACTTCTTGAGTTGCAGCAACGGTGTGAAGGACCCTTTGGAAGTTCCAGTGGTTAGATGTGATTGGCCTCGAGAAGCCTCAGCGGAAATGGGCCTCTTCTCGCCTGGAGGGCAAAACCTCCTGGATTTTCTCTAGTTGCGGCAGGTGCTCTCGACTTACCACGGGGACCTCAGGGACCCGCTCTGGTGGCCTCAGGAAAGGCCAGTCCCCATGCGAGTTCCTCGGGGGCCTCTCGGGATTCCTCTCCCGTCGATTCCGGGGCCTAAGACCTTGTGTGGAGTCGGGGCCGGAACCTGAGGATTCCTCTCCAGTGCTGACATGGATCTTGGGGTACTTCTGGAGTCTCCCCAGGGGAGTCAGTCCTCGTCTCGAATGCGGGCATGCACTTGCGCTTCCTCCAGAGCGGTAGCAGCAGTGTCACGCAGTCCGCCGCGTGGATCAAAGGATCTATGGTTTTCCCTCGAGTCTTTCCCACGAGGCTTTCCCACGAGGCTTTCCCACAGGGCTGTCCCACGTGCACACGTGGTGGGAGTCGATCCTCGGCTTGAACGTCAAGGCAGTGCAGGGAAAACAGGTTCCTCTGGAATGGACTGACACATCTGGGGGACTCTTGGAATGGTGGCATGACCCTGGAGTTCCTCTCGCCTTTCCTGTGGAGAGCGCCTCCTCTTGAGATGCGACGGGAACGCCGGGAATTCTTTCCCTACGAAACAGGGAAAGGATCCCTCATCTCGAGCTAGGAGGCGGAAACGGGGCTCCCCTGGATGTGTGCGGGACCCCACGTGCTTCCTCTCGAGTGGAGACGGGTATGTCGGGGAACTTCTTGAGTTGCAGCAACGGTGTGAAGGACCCTTTGGAAGTTCCAGTGGTTAGATGTGATTGGCCTCGAGAAGCCTCAGCGGAAATGGGCCTCATCTCGCCTGGTGGGCAAAACCTCCTGGATTTTCTCGAGTTGCGGCAGGTGCTCTCGACTTACGACGGGGACCTCAGGGACCCGCTCTGGTGGCCTCAGGAAAGGTCAGTCCCCATGCGAGTTCCTCGGGGGCCTCTCGGGATTCCTCTCCCGTCGATGCCGGGGCCTAAGACCTTGTGTGGAGTCGGGGCCGGAACCTGAGGATTACTCTCCAGTGCTGACAAGGATCGTGGGGTACTTCTCGAGTCTCCCCAGGGGAGTCAGTCCTCGTCTCGAATGCGGGCATGCACTTGCGCTTTCCTCCAGAGCGGTAGCAGCAGTGTCACGCAGTCCGCCGCGTGGATCAAAGGATCTATGGTTTTCCCTCGAGTCTTTCCCACGAGGCTTTCCCACGAGGCTTTCCCACAGGGCTGTCCCACGTGCACACGTGGTGGGAGTCGATCCTCGGCTTGAACGTCAAGGCAGTGCAGGGAAAACAGGTTCCTCTGGAATGGACTGACACATCTGGGGGACTCTTGGAATGGTGGCATGACCCTGGAGTTCCTCTCGCCTTTCCTGTGGAGAGCGCCTCCTCTTGAGATGCGACGGGAACGCCGGGAATTCTTTCCCTAAGAAACAGGGAAAGGATCCCTCATCTCGAGCTAGGAGGCGGAAACCGGGCTCCCCTGGATGTGTGCGGGACCCCACGTGCTTCCTCTCGAGTGCAGACGGGTATGTCGGGGAACTTCTTGAGTTGCAGCAAGGGTGTGAAGGACCCTTTGGAAGTTCCAGTGGTTAGATGTGATTGGCCTCGAGAAGCCTCAGCGGAAATGGGCCTCATCTCGCCTGGAGGGCAAAACCTCCTGGATTTTCTCGAGTTGCGGCAGGTGCTCTCGACTTACGACGGGGACCTCAGGGACCCGCTCTGGTGGCCTCAGGAAAGGCCAGTCCCCATGCGAGTTCCTCGGGGGCCTCTCGGGATACCTCTCCCGTCGATGCCGGGGCCTAAGACCCTGTGTGGAGTCGGGGCCGGAACCTGAGGATTCCTCTCCAGTGCTGACATGGATCTTGGGGTACTTCTGGAGTCTCCCCAGGGGAGTCAGTCGTCGTCTCGAATGCGGGCATGCACTTGCGCTTCCTCCAGAGCGGTAGCAGCAGTGTCACGCAGTCCGCCGCGTGGATCAAAGGATCTATGGTTTTCCCTCGAGTCTTTCCCACGAGGCTTTCCCACGAGGCTTTCCCACAGGGCTGTCCCACGTGCACACGTGGTGGGAGTCGATCCTCGGCTTGAACGTCAAGGCAGTGCAGGGAAAACAGGTTCCTCTGGAATGGACTGACACATCTGGGGGACTCTTGGAATGGTGGCAGGACCCTGGAGTTCCTCTCGCCTTTCCTGTGGAGAGCGCCTCCTCTTGAGATGCGACGGGAACGCCGGGAATTCTTTCCCTAAGAAACAGGGAAAGGATCCCTCATCTCGAGCTAGGAGGCGGAAACCGGGCTCCCCTGGATGTGTGCGGGACCCCACGTGCTTCCTCTCGAGTGTAGACGGGTATGTCGGGGAACTTCTTGAGTTGCAGCAAGGGTGTGAAGGACCCTTTGGAAGTTCCAGTGGTTAGATGTGATTGGCCTCGAGAAGCCTCAGCGGAAATGGGCCTCATCTCGCCTGGAGGGCAAAACCTCCTGGATTTTCTCGAGTTGCGGCAGGTGCTCTCGACTTACGACGGGGACCTCAGGGACCCGCTCTGGTGGCCTCAGGAAAGGCCAGTCCCCATGCGAGTTCCTCGGGGGCCTCTCGGGATACCTCTCCCGTCGATGCCGGGGCCTAAGACCCTGTGTGGAGTCGGGGCCGGAACCTGAGGATTCCTCTCCAGTGCTGACATGGATCTTGGGGTACTTCTGGAGTCTCCCCAGGGGAGTCAGTCCTCGTCTCGAATGCGGGCATGCACTTGCGCTTCCTCCAGAGCGGTAGCAGCAGTGTCACGCATTCCGCCGCGTGGATCAAAGGATCTATGGTTTTCCCTCGAGTCTTTCCCACGAGGCTTTCCCACGAGGCTTTCCCACAGGGCTGTCCCACGTGCACACGTGGTGGGAGTCGATCCTCGGCTTGAACGTCAAGGCAGTGCAGGGAAAACAGGTTCCTCTGGAATGGACTGACACATCTGGGGGACTCTTGGAATGGTGGCAGGACCCTGGAGTTCCTCTCGCCTTTCCTGTGGAGAGCGCCTCCTCTTGAGATGCGACGGGAACGCCGGGAATTCTTTCCCTACGAAACAGGGAAAGGATCCCTCATCTCGAGCTAGGAGGCGGAAACGGGGCTCCCCTGGATGTGTGCGGGACCCCACGTGCTTCCTCTCGAGTGCAGACGGGTATGTCGGGGAACTTCTTGAGTTGCAGCAAGGGTGTGAAGGACCCTTTGGAAGTTCCAGTGGTTAGATGTGATTGGGCTCGGGAAGCCTCAGCGGAAATGGGCCTCATCTCGCCTGGTGGGCAAAACCTCCTGGATTTTCTCGAGTTGCGGCAGGTGCTCTCGACTTACGACGGGGACCTCAGGGACCCGCTCTGGTGGCCTCAGGAAAGGCCAGTCCCCATGCGAGTTCCTCGGGGGTGTCTCGGGATACCTCTCCCGTCGATGCCGGGGCCTAAGACCTTGTGTGGAGTCGGCCCGGAACCTGAGGATTCCTCTCGAGTGCTGACATGGATCTTGGGGTACTTCTGGAGTCTCCCAAGGGGAGTCAGTCCTCGTCTCGAATGCGGGCATGCACTTGCGCTTTCCTCCAGAGCGGTAGCAGCAGTGTCACGCAGTCCGCCGCGTGGATCAAAGGATCTATGGTTTTCCCTCGAGTCTTTCCCACGAGGCTTTCCCACGAGGCTTTTCCACAGGGCTGTCCCACGTGCAAACGTGGTGGGAGTCGATCCTCGGCTTGAACGTCAAGGCAGTGCAGGGAAAACAGGTTCCTCTGGAATGGACTGACACATCTGGGGGACTCTTGGAATGGTGGCATGACCCTGGAGTTCCTCTCGCCTTTCCTGTGGAGAGCGCCTCCTCTTGAGATGCGACGCGAACGCCGGGAATTCTTTCCCTAAGAAACAGGGAAAGGATCCCTCATCTCGAGCTAAGAGGCGGAAACGGGGCTCCCCTGGATGTGTGCGGGACACCACGTGCTTCCTCTCGAGTGCAGACGGGTATGTCGGGGAACTTCTTGAGTTGCAGCAAGGGTGTGAAGGACCCTTTGGAAGTTCCAGTGGTTAGATGTGATTGGCCTCGAGAAGCCTCAGCGGAAATGGGCCTCATCTCGCCTGGAGGGCAAAACCTCCTGGATTTTCTCGAGTTGCGGAAGGTGCTCTCGACTTACGACGGGGACCTCAGGGACCCGCTCTGGTGGCCTCAGGAAAGGCCAGTCCCCATGCGAGTTCCTCGGGGGCCTCTCGGGATTCCTCTCCCGTCGATGCCGGGGCCTAAGTCCTTGTGTGGAGTCGGGGCCGGAACCTGAGGATTCCTCTCCAGTGCTGACATGGATCTTGGGGGTACTTCTGGAGTCTCCCCAGGGGAGTCAGTCCTCGTCTCGAATGCGGGCATGCACTTGCGCTTCCTCCAGAGCGTTAGCAGCAGTGTCACGCAGTCCGCCGCGTGGATCAAAGGATCTATGGTTTTCCCTCGAGTCTTTCCCACGAGGCTTTCCCACGAGGCTTTCCCACAGGGCTGTCCCACGTGCACACGTGGTGGGAGTCGATCCACGGCTTGAACGTCAAGTCAGTGCAGGGAAAACAGGTTCCTCTGGAATGGACTGACACATCTGGGGGACTCTTGGAATGGTGGCATGACCCTGGAGTTCCTCTCGCCTTTCCTGTGGAGAGCGCCTCCTCTTGAGATGCGACGGGGACGCCGGGAATTCTTTCCCTACGAAACAGGGAAAGGATCCCTCATCTTGAGCTAGGAGGCGGAAACGGGGCTCCCCTGGATGTGTGCGGGACCCCACGTGCTTCCTCTCGAGTGCAGACGGGTATTTCGGGGAACTTCTTGAGTTGCAGCAAGGGTGTGAAGGACCCTTTGGAAGTTCCAGTGGTTAGATGTGATTGGCCTTGAGAAGCCTCAGCGGAAATGGGCCTCATCTCGCCTGGTGGGCAAAACCTCCTGGATTTTCTCGAGTTGCGGCAGGTGCTCTCGACTTACGACGGGGACCTCAGGGACCCGCTCTGGTGGCCTCACGAAAGGCCAGTCCCCATGCGAGTTCCTCGGGGGCCTCTCGGGATTCATCTCCCGTCGATGCCGGGGCCTAAGACCTTGTGTGGAGTCGGGGCCGGAACCTGAGGATTCCTCTCCAGTGCTGACATGGATCTTGGGGTACTTCTGGAGTCTCCCCAGGGGAGTCAGTCCTCGTCTCGAATGCGGGCATGCACTTGCGCTTTCCTCCAGAGCGGTAGCAGCAGTGTCACGCAGTCCGCCGCGTGGATCAAAGGATCTATGGTTTTCCCTCGAGTCTTTCCCACGAGGCTTTCCCACGAGGCTTTCCCACAGGGCTGTCCCACGTGCACACGTGGTGGGAGTCGATCCTCGGCTTGAACGTCAAGGCAGTGCAGGGAAAACAGGTTCCTCTTGAATGGACTGACACATCCGGGGGACTCTTGGAATGGTGGCACGACCCTGGAGTTCCTCTCGCCTTTCCTGTGGAGAGCGCCTCCTCTTGAGATGCGACGGGAACACCGGGAATTCTTTCCCTACGAAACAGGGAAAGGATCCCTCATCTCGAGCTAGGAGGCGGAAACGGGGCTCCCCTGGATGTGGGCGGGACACCACGTGCTTCCTCTTGAGTGGAGACGGGTATGTCGGGGAACTTCTTGAGTTGCAGCAAGGGTGTGAAGGACCCTTTGAATTTCCAGTGGTTAGACGTGATTAGCCTCGAGAAGCCTCAGCGGAAATGGGCCTCATCTCGCCTGGAGGGCAAAACCTCCTGGATTTTCTCGAGTTGCGGCAGGTGCTCTCGACTTACGACGGGGACCTCAGGGACCCACTCTGGTGGCCTCAGGAAAGGCCAGTCCCCATGCGAGTTCTTTGGGGGCCTTTCGGGATTCCTCTCCCGTCGATGCCGGGCCTAAGACCTTGTGTGGAGTCGGGGCCGGAAACTGAGGATTCCTCTTCAGTGCTGACATGGATCTTGGGGTACTTCTGGAGTCTCCCCAGGGGAGTCAGTCCTCGTCTCGAATGCGGGCATGCACTTGCGCTTTCCTCCAGAGCGGTAGCAGCAGTGTCACGCAGTCCGCCGCGTGGATCAAAGGATCTATGGTTTTCCTCGAGTCTTTCCCACGAGGCTTCCCCACGAGGCTTTCCCACAGGGCTGTCCCACGTGCACACGTGGTGGGAGTCGATCCTCGGCTTGAACGTCAAGGCAGTGCAGGGAAAACAGGTTCCTCTGGAATGGACTGACACATCTGGGGGAATCTTGGAGTGGTGTCACGACCCTGGAGTTCCTCTCGCCTTTCCTGTGGAGAGCGCCTCCTCTTGAGATGCGACGGGAACGCCGGGAATTCTTTCCCTACGAAACAGGGAAAGGATCCCTCATCTCGAGCTAGGGGGCGTAAACGGAGCTCCCCTGGATGTGTGCGGGACCCCACGTGCTTCCTCTCGAGTGGAGACGGGTATGTCGGGGAACTTCTTGAGTTGCAGCAATGGTGTGAAGGACCCTTTGGAACTTCCAGTGGTTAGATGTGATTGGCCTTGAGAAGCCTCAGCGGAAATGGGCCTCATGTCGCCTGGAGGGCAAATCTCCTGAATTTTCTCGAGTTGCGGCAGGTGCTCTCGACTTACGACGGGGACCTCAGGGACCCGCTCTGGTGGCCTCAGGAAAGGCCAGTCCCCATGCGAGTTCCTCGGGGGCCTCTCAGGATTCCACTCCCGTCGATGCCGGGGCCTAAGACCTTGTGTGGAGTCGGGGCCGGAACCTGAGGATTCCTCTCCAGTGCTGACATGGATCATGGGGTACTTCTGGAGTCTCCCCAGGGGAGTCAGTCCTCGTCTCGAATGCGGGCATGCACTTGCGCTTTCCTCCAGAGCGGTAGCAGCAGTGTCACGCAGTCCGCCGCGTGAATCAAAGGATCTATGTTTTTCCCTCGAGTCTTTCCCACGAGGCTTTCCCACGAGGCTTTCCCACAGGGCTGTCCCACGTGCACACATGATGGGAGTCGATCCTCGGCTTGAACGTCAAGGCAGTGCAGGGAAAACAGGTTCCTCTGGAATGGACTGACACATCTGGGGGACTCTTGGAATGGTGGCACGACCCTGGAGTTCCTCTCGCCTTTCCTGTGGAGAGCGCCTCCTCTTGAGATGCGACGGGAACGCCGGGAATTCTTTCCCTACGAAACAGGGAAAGGATCCCTCATCTCGAGCTAGGAGGCGGAAACGGGGCTCCCCTGGATGTGTGCGGGACCCCACGTGCTTCCTCTCGAGTGCAGACGGGTATGTCGGGGAACTTCTTGAGTTGCAGCAAGGGTGTGAAGGACCCTTTGGAAGTTCCAGTGGTTAGATGTGATTGGGCTCGGGAAGCCTCAGCGGAAATGGGCCTCATCTCGCCTGGTGGGCAAAACCTCCTGGATTTTCTCGAGTTGCGGCAGGTGCTCTCGACTTACGACGGGGACCTCAGGGACCCGCTCTGGTGGCCTCAGGAAAGGCCAGTCCCCATGCGAGTTCCTCGGGGGTGTCTCGGGATACCTCTCCCGTCGATGCCGGGGCCTAAGACCTTGTGTGGAGTCGGCCCGGAACCTGAGGATTCCTCTCGAGTGCTGACATGGATCTTGGGGTACTTCTGGAGTCTCCCAAGGGGAGTCAGTCCTCGTCTCGAATGCGGGCATGCACTTGCGCTTTCCTCCAGAGCGGTAGCAGCAGTGTCACGCAGTCCGCCGCGTGGATCAAAGGATCTATGGTTTTCCCTCGAGTCTTTCCCACGAGGCTTTCCCACGAGGCTTTTCCACAGGGCTGTCCCACGTGCAAACGTGGTGGGAGTCGATCCTCGGCTTGAACGTCAAGGCAGTGCAGGGAAAACAGGTTCCTCTGGAATGGACTGACACATCTGGGGGACTCTTGGAATGGTGGCATGACCCTGGAGTTCCTCTCGCCTTTCCTGTGGAGAGCGCCTCCTCTTGAGATGCGACGCGAACGCCGGGAATTCTTTCCCTAAGAAACAGGGAAAGGATCCCTCATCTCGAGCTAAGAGGCGGAAACGGGGCTCCCCTGGATGTGTGCGGGACACCACGTGCTTCCTCTCGAGTGCAGACGGGTATGTCGGGGAACTTCTTGAGTTGCAGCAAGGGTGTGAAGGACCCTTTGGAAGTTCCAGTGGTTAGATGTGATTGGCCTCGAGAAGCCTCAGCGGAAATGGGCCTCATCTCGCCTGGAGGGCAAAACCTCCTGGATTTTCTCGAGTTGCGGAAGGTGCTCTCGACTTACGACGGGGACCTCAGGGACCCGCTCTGGTGGCCTCAGGAAAGGCCAGTCCCCATGCGAGTTCCTCGGGGGCCTCTCGGGATTCCTCTCCCGTCGATGCCGGGGCCTAAGTCCTTGTGTGGAGTCGGGGCCGGAACCTGAGGATTCCTCTCCAATGCTGACATGGATCTTGGGGGTACTTCTGGAGTCTCCCCAGGGGAGTCAGTCCTCGTCTCGAATGCGGGCATGCACTTGCGCTTCCTCCAGAGCGTTAGCAGCAGTGTCACGCAGTCCGCCGCGTGGATCAAAGGATCTATGGTTTTCCCTCGAGTCTTTCCCACGAGGCTTTCCCACGAGGCTTTCCCACAGGGCTGTCCCACGTGCACACGTGGTGGGAGTCGATCCACGGCTTGAACGTCAAGTCATTGCAGGGAAAACAGGTTCCTCTGGAATGGACTGACACATCTGGGGGACTCTTGGAATGGTGGCATGACCCTGGAGTTCCTCTCGCCTTTCCTGTGGAGAGCGCCTCCTCTTGAGATGCGACGGGGACGCCGGGAATTCTTTCCCTACGAAACAGGGAAAGGATCCCTCATCTTGAGCTAGGAGGCGGAAACGGGGCTCCCCTGGATGTGTGCGGGACCCCACGTGCTTCCTCTCGAGTGCAGACGGGTATGTCGGGGAACTTCTTGAGTTGCAGCAAGGGTGTGAAGGACCCTTTGGAAGTTCCAGTGGTTAGATGTGATTGGCCTTGAGAAGCCTCAGCGGAAATGGGCCTCATCTCGCCTGGTGGGCAAAACCTCCTGGATTTTCTCGAGTTGCGGCAGGTGCTCTCGACTTACGACGGGGACCTCAGGGACCCGCTCTGGTGGCCTCACGAAAGGCCAGTCCCCATGCGAGTTCCTCGGGGGCCTCTCGGGATTCATCTCCCGTCGATGCCGGGGCCTAAGACCTTGTGTGGAGTCGGGGCCGGAACCTGAGGATTCCTCTCCAGTGCTGACATGGATCGTGGGGTACTTCTGGAGTCTCCCCAGGGGAGTCAGTCCTCGTCTCGAATGCGGGCATGCACTTGCGCTTTCCTCCAGAGCGGTAGCAGCAGTGTCACGCAGTCCGCCGCGTGGATCAAAGGATCTATGGTTTTCCCTCGAGTCTTTCCCACGAGGCTTTCCCACGAGGCTTTCCCACAGGGCTGTCCCACGTGCACACGTGGTGGGAGTCGATCCTCGGCTTGAACGTCAAGGCAGTGCAGGGAAAACAGGTTCCTCTTGAATGGACTGACACATCCGGGGGACTCTTGGAATGGTGGCACGACCCTGGAGTTCCTCTCGCCTTTCCTGTGGAGAGCGCCTCCTCTTGAGATGCGACGGGAACACCGGGAATTCTTTCCCTACGAAACAGGGAAAGGATCCCTCATCTCGAGCTAGGAGGCGGAAACGGGGCTCCCCTGGATGTGGGCGGGACACCACGTGCTTCCTCTCGAGTGGAGACGGGTATGTCGGGGAACTTCTTGAGTTGCAGCAAGGGTGTGAAGGACCCTTTGAATTTCCAGTGGTTAGACGTGATTAGCCTCGAGAAGCCTCAGCGGAAATGGGCCTCATCTCGCCTGGAGGGCAAAACCTCCTGGATTTTCTCGAGTTGCGGCAGGTGCTCTCGACTTACGACGGGGACCTCAGGGACCCACTCTGGTGGCCTCAGGAAAGGCCAGTCCCCATGCGAGTTCTTTGGGGGCCTTTCGGGATTCCTCTCCCGTCGATGCCGGGCCTAAGACCTTGTGTGGAGTCGGGGCCGGAAACTGAGGATTCCTCTTCAGTGCTGACATGGATCTTGGGGTACTTCTGGAGTCTCCCCAGGGGAGTCAGTCCTCGTCTCGAATGCGGGCATGCACTTGCGCTTTCCTCCAGAGCGGTAGCAGCAGTGTCACGCAGTCCGCCGCGTGGATCAAAGGATCTATGGTTTTCCCTCGAGTCTTTCCCACGAGGCTTCCCCACGAGGCTTTCCCACAGGGCTGTCCCACGTGCACACGTGGTGGGAGTCGATCCTCGGCTTGAACGTCAAGGCAGTGCAGGGAAAACAGGTTCCTCTGGAATGGACTGACACATCTGGGGGAATCTTGGAGTGGTGTCACGACCCTGGAGTTCCTCTCGCCTTTCCTGTGGAGAGCGCCTCCTCTTGAGATGCGACGGGAACGCCGGGAATTCTTTCCCTACGAAACAGGGAAAGGATCCCTCATCTCGAGCTAGGGGGCGTAAACGGAGCTCCCCTGGATGTGTGCGGGACCCCACGTGCTTCCTCTCGAGTGGAGACGGGTATGTCGGGGAACTTCTTGAGTTGCAGCAATGGTGTGAAGGACCCTTTGGAACTTCCAGTGGTTAGATGTGATTGGCCTTGAGAAGCCTCAGCGGAAATGGGCCTCATGTCGCCTGGAGGGCAAATCTCCTGAATTTTCTCGAGTTGCGGCAGGTGCTCTCGACTTACGACGGGGACCTCAGGGACCCGCTCTGGTGGCCTCAGGAAAGGCCAGTCCCCATGCGAGTTCCTCGGGGGCCTCTCAGGATTCCACTCCCGTCGATGCCGGGGCCTAAGACCTTGTGTGGAGTCGGGGCCGGAACCTGAGGATTCCTCTCCAGTGCTGACATGGATCATGGGGTACTTCTGGAGTCTCCCCAGGGGAGTCAGTCCTCGTCTCGAATGCGGGCATGCACTTGCGCTTTCCTCCAGAGCGGTAGCAGCAGTGTCACGCAGTCCGCCGCGTGAATCAAAGGATCTATGTTTTTCCCTCGAGTCTTTCCCACGAGGCTTTCCCACGAGGCTTTCCCACAGGGCTGTCCCACGTGCACACATGATGGGAGTCGATCCTCGGCTTGAACGTCAAGGCAGTGCAGGGAAAACAGGTTCCTCTGGAATGGACTGACACATCTGGGGGACTCTTGGAATGGTGGCACGACCCTGGAGTTCCTCTCGCCTTTCCTGTGGAGAGCGCCTCCTCTTGAGATGCGACGGGAACGCCGGGAATTCTTTCCCTACGAAACAGGGAAAGGATCCCTCATCTCGAGCTAGGAGGCGGAAACGGGGCTCCCCTGGATGTGGGCGGGACACCACGTGCTTCCTCTCGAGTGGAGACGGGTATGTCGGGGAACTTCTTGAGTTGCAGCAAGGGTGTGAAGGACCCTTTGGAAGTTCCAGTGGTTAGACGTGATTAGCCTCGAGAAGCCTCAGCGGAAATGGGCCTCATCTCGCCTGGAGGGCAAAACCTCCTGGATTTTCTCGAGTTGCGGCAGGTGCTCTCGACTTACGACGGGGACCTCAGGGACCCGCTCTGGTGGCCTCAGGAAAGGCCAGTCCCCATGCGAGTTCTTTGGGGGCTTTTCGGGATTCCTCTCCCGTCGATGCCGGGCCTAAGACCTTGTGTGGAGTCGGGGCCGGAAAATGAGGATTCCTCTTCAGTGCTGACATGGATCTTGGGGTACTTCTGGAGTCTCCCCAGGGGAGTCAGTCCTCGTCTCGAATGCGGGCATGCACTTGCGATTTCCTCCAGAGCTGTAGCAGCAGTGTCACGCAGTCCGCCGCGTGGATCAAAGGATCTGTGGTTTTCCCTAGAGTCTTTCCCACGAGGCTTTCCCACGAGGCTTTCCCACAGGGCTGTCCCACGTGCACACGTGGTGGGAGTCGATCCTCGGCTTGAACGTCAAGGCAGTGAAGGGAAAACAGGTTCCTCTGGAATGGACTGACACATCTGGGGGACTCTTGGAATGGTGTCACGACCCTGGAGTTCCTCTCGCCTTTCCTGTGGAGAGCGCCTCCTCTTGAGATGCAACGGGAACGCCGGGAATTCTTTCCCTACGAAACAGGGAAAGGATCCCTCATCTCGAGCTAGGAGGCGGAAACGGGGCTCCCCTGGATGTGTGCGGGACCCCACGTGCTTCCTCTCGAGTGGAGACGGGTATCGGGGACCTTCTTGAGATGCAGCAAGGGTGTGAAGGACCCTTTGGAAGTTCCAGTGGTTAGATGTGATTGGCCTCGAGAAGCCTCAGCGGAAATGGGCCTCATCTCGCCTGGAGGGCAAAACCTCCTGGATTTTCTCGAGTTGCGGCAGGTGCTCTCGACTTACGACGAGGACCTCAGGGACCCGCTCTGGTGGCCTCAGGAAAGGCCAGTCCCCATGCGAGTTACTCTGGGGATTCCTCTCCCGTCGATGCCGGGGCCTAAGACCTTGTGTGGAGTCGGGGCCGGAACTTGAGGATTCCTCTCCAGTGCTGACATGGATCTTGGGGTACTTCTGGAGTCTCCCCAGGGGAGTCAGTCCTCGTCTCGAATGCGGGCATGCACTTGCGCTTTCCTCCAGAGCGGTAGCAGCAGTGTCACGCAGTCCTCCGCGTGGATCAAAGGATCTATGGTTTTCCCTCGAGTCTTTCCCACGAGGCTTTCCCACGACGCTTTCCCACAGGGCTGTCCCACGTGCACATGTGGTGGGAGTCGATCCTCGGCTTGAACGTCAAGGCAGTGCAGGGAAAACAGGTTCCTCTGGAATGGACTGACACATCTGGGGGACTCTTGGAATGATGGCACGACCCTGGAGTTCCTCTCGCCTTTCCTGTGGAGAGCGCCTCCTCTTGAGATGCGACGGGAACGCCGGGAATTCTTTCCCTACGAAACAGGGAAAGGATCCCTCATCTCGAGCTAGGAGGCGGAAACGGGGCTCCCCTGGATGTGTGCGGGACCCACGTGCTTCCTCTCGAGTGGAGACGGGTATGTCGGGGAACTTCTTGAGTTGCAGCAAGGGTGTGAAGGGCCCTTTGGAAGTTCCAGTGGTTAGACGTGATTAGCCTCGAGAAGCCTCAGCGGAAATGGGCCTCATCTCGCCTGGAGGGCAAAACCTCCTGGATTTTCTCGAGTTGCGGCAGGTGCTCTCGACTTACGACGGGGACCTCAGGGACCCGCTCTGGTGGCCTCAGGAAAGGCCAGTCCCCATGCGAGTTCCTCGGGGGCCTCTCGGGATTCCTCTCCCGTCGATGCCGGGGCCTAAGACCTTGTGTGGAGTCGGGGCCGGAACCTGAGGATTCCTCTCCAGTGCTGACATGGATCTTGGGGTACTTCTGGAGTCTCCCCAGGGGAGTCAGTCCTCGTCTCGAATGCGGGCATGCACTTGCGCTTTCCTCCAGAGCGGTAGCAGCAGTGTCACGCAGTCCGCCGCGTGGATCAAAGGATCTATGGTTTTCCCTCGAGTCTTTCCCACGAGGCTTTCCCACGAGGCTTTCCCACAGGGCTGTCCCACGTGCACACGTGGTGGGAGTCGATCCTCGGCTTCAACTTCAAGGCAGTGCAGGGAAAACAGGTTCCTCTGGAATGGACTGACACATCTGGGGGACTCTTGGAATGGTGGCACGACCCTGGAGTTCCTCTCGCCATTCCTGTGGAGAGCGCCTCCTCTTGAGATGCGACGGGAACGCCGGGAATTCTTTCCCTACGAAACAGGGAAAGGATCCCTCATCTGGAGCTAGGAGGCGGAAACGGGGCTCCCCTGCATGTGTGCAGGACCCACGTGCTTCCTCTCGAGTGGAGACGGGTATGTCGGGGAACTTCTTGAGTTGCAGCAACGGTGTGAAGGACCCTTTGGAAGTTCCAGTGGTGAGATGTGATTGGCCTCGACAAGCCTCAGCGGAAATGGGCCTCATCTCGCCTGGAGGGCAAAACCTCCTGGATTTTCTCGAGTTGCGGCAGGTGCTCTCGACTTACGACGGGGACCTCAGGGACCCGCTCTGGTGGCCTCAGGAAAGGCCAGTCCCCATGCGAGTTCCTTGGGGGCCTCTCGGGATTCCTCTCCGGTCGATGCCGGGGCCTAAGACCTTGTGTGGAGTCGGGGCCGGAACCTGAGGATTCCTCTCCAGTGCTGACATGGATCTTGGGGTACTTCTGGAGTCTCCCCAGGGGAGTCAGTCCTCGTCTCGAATGCGGGCATGCACTTGCGCTTCCTCCAGAGCGGTAGCAGCAGTGTCACGCAGTCCGCCGCGTGGATCAAAGGATCTATGGTTTTCCCTCGAGTCTTTCCCACGAGGCTTTCCCACGAGGCTTTCCCACAGGGCTGTCCCACGTGCACACGTGGTGGGAGTCGATCCTCGGATTGAACGTCAAGGCAGTGCAGGGAAAACAGGTTCCTCTGGAATGGACTGACACATCTGGGGGACTCTTGGAATGGTGGCACGACCCTGGAGTTCCTCTCGCCTTTCCTGTGGAGAGCGCCTCCTCTTGAGATGCGACGGGAAAGCCGGGAATTCTTTCCCTACGAAACAGGGAAAGGATCCCTCATCTCGAGCTAGGAGGTGGAAACGGGGCTCCCCGGATGTGTGCTGGACCCCACGTGCTTCCTCTCGAGTGGAGACGGGTATGTCGGGGAACTTCTTGAGTTGCAGCAAGGGTGTGAAGGACCCTTTGGAAGTTCCAGTGGTTAGATGTGATTGGCCTCGAGAAGCCTCAGCGGAAATGGGCCTCATCTCGCCTGGAGGTGAAAACCTCCTGGATTTTCTCGAGTTACGGCAGGTGTTCTCGACATACGACGGGGACCTCGGGGACCCGCTCTGGTAGCCTCAGGAAAGGCCAGTCCCCATGCGAGTTCCTCGGGGGCCTCTCGGGATTCCTCTCCCGTTGATGCCGGGGCCTAAGACCTTGTGTGGAGTCGGGGCCGGAACCTGAGGTTTCCTCTCCAGTGCTGACATGGATCTTGGGGTACTTCTGGAGTCTCCCCAGGGGAGTCAGTCCTCGTCTCGAATGCGGGCATGCACTTGCGCTTCCTCCAGAGCGGTAGCAGCAGTTTCACGCAGTCCGCCGCGTGGATCAAAGGATCTATGGTTTTCCCTCGAGTCTTTCCCACGAGGCTTTCCCACGAGGCTTTCCCACAGGGCTGTCCCACGTGCACACGTGGTGGGAGTCGATCCTCGGCTTGAACGTCAAGGCAGTGCAGGGAAAACAGGTTCCTCTGGAATGGACTGACACATCTGGGGGACTCTTGGAATGGTGGCACGACCCTGGAGTTCCTCTCGCCATTCCTGTGGAGAGCGCCTCCTCTTGAGATGCGACGGGAACGCCGGGAATTCTTTCCCTACGAAACAGGGAAAGGATCCCTCATCTCGAGCTAGGAGGCGGAAACGGGGCTCCCCTGGATGTGTGCGGGACACCACGTGCTTCCTCTCGAGTGCAGACGGGTATGTCGGGGAACTTCTTGAGTTGCAGCAAGGGTGTGAAGGACCCTTTGGAAGTTCCAGTGGTTAGATGTGATTGGCCTCGAGAAGCCTCAGCGGAAATGGGCCTCATCTCGCCTGGAGGGCAAAACCTCCTGGATTTTCTCGAGTTGCGGCAGGTGCTCTCGACTTACGACGGGGACCTCAGGGACCCGCTCTGGTGGCCTCAGGAAAGGCCAGTCCCCATGCGAGTTCCTCGGGGGCCTCTCGGGATTCCTCTCCCGTCGATGCCGGGGCCTAAGTCCTTGTGTGGAGTCGGGGCCGGAACCTGAGGATTCCTCTCCAGTGCTGCCATGGATCTTGGGGGTACTTCTGGAGTCTCCCCAGGGGAGTCAGTCCTCGTCTCGAATGCGGGCATGCACTTGCGCTTCCTCCAGAGCGGTAGCAGCAGTGTCACGCAGTCCGCCGCGTGGATCAAAGGATCTATGGTTTTCCCTCGAGTCTTTCCCACGAGGCTTTCCCACGAGGCTTTCCCACAGGGCTGTCCCACGTGCACACGTGGTGGGAGTCGAACCTCGGCTTGAACGTCAAGGCAGTGCAGGGAAAACAGGTTCCTCTGGAATGGACTGACACATCTGGGGGACTCTTGGAGTGGTGTCACGACCCTGGAGTTCCTCTCGCCTTTCCTGTGGAGAGCGCCTCCTCTTGAGATGCGACGGGAACGCCGGGAATTCTTTCCCTACGAAACAGGGAAAGGATCCCTCATCTCGAGCTAGGGGGCGGAAACGGAGCTCCCCTGGATGTGTGCGGGAACCCACGTGCTTCCTCTCGAGTGGAGACGGGTATGTCGGGGAACTTCTTGAGTTGCAGCAATGGTGTGAAGGACCCTTTGGAACTTCCAGTGGTTAGATGTGATTGGCCTTGAGAAGCCTCAGCGGAAATGGGCCTCATCTCGCCTGGAGGGCAAATCTCCTGAATTTTCTCGAGTTGCGGCAGGTGCTCTCGATTTACGACGGGGACCTCAGGGACCCGCTCTGGTGGCCTCAGGAAAGGCCAGTCCCCATGCGAGTTCCTCGGGGGCCTCTCAGGATTCCACTCCCGTCGATGCCGGGGCCTAAGACCTTGTGTGGAGTCGGGGCCGGAACCTGAGGATTCCTCTCCAGTGCTGACATGGATCATGGGGTACTTCTGGAGTCTCCCCAGGGGAGTCAGTCCTCGTCTCGAATGCGGGCATGCACTTGCGCTTTCCTCCAGAGCGGTAGCAGCAGTGTCACGCAGTCCGCCGCGTGGATCAAAGGATCTATGGTTTTCCCTCGAGTCTTTCCCACGAGGCTTTCCCACGAGGCTTTCCCACTGGCTGTCCCACGTGCACACGTGGTGGGAGTGGATCCTCGGCTTGAACGTCAAGGCAGTGCAGGGAAAACAGGTTCCTCTGGAATGGACTGACACATCTGGGGGACTATTGGAATGGTGGCACGACCCTGGAGTTCCTCTTGTCTTTCCTGTGGAGAGCGCCTCCTCTTGAGATGCGACGGGAACGCCGGGAATTCTTTCCCTACGAAACAGGGAAAGGATCCCTCATCTCGAGCTAGGAGGCGGAAACGGGGCTCCCCTGGATGTGTGCGGGACACCACGTGCTTCCTCTCGAGTGGAGACGGGAATGTCGGGGAACTTCTTGAGTTGCAGCAACGGTGTGAAGGACCCTTTGGAAGTTCCAGTGGTTAGACGTGATTCGCCTCGAGAAGCCTCAGCGGAAATGGGCCTCATCTTGCCTGGAGGGCAAAACCTCCTGGATTTTCTCGAGTTGCGGCAGGTGCTCTCGACTTACGACGGGGACCTCAGGGACCCGCTCTGGTGGCCTCAGGAAAGGCCAGTCCCCATGCGAGTTCCTCGGGGGCCTCTCGGGATTCCTCTCCCGTCGATGCCGGGGCCTAAGACCTTGTGTGGAGTCGGGGCCGGAACCTGAGGATTCCTCTCCAGTGCTGACATGGATCTTGGGGTACTTCTGGAGTCTCCCCAGGGGAGTCAGTCCTCGTCTCGAATGCGGGCATGCACTTGCGCTTTCCTCCAGAGCGGTAGCAGCAGTGTCACGCAGTCCGCCGCGTGGATCAAAGGATCTATGGTTTTCCCTCGAGTCTTTCCCACGAGGCTTTCCCACGAGGCTTTCCCACAGGGCTGTCCCACGTGCACACGTGGTGGGAGTGGATCCTCGTCTTGAACGTCAAGGCAGTGCAGGGAAAACAGGTTCCTCTGGAATGGACTGACACATCTGGGGGACTCTTGGAATGGTGGCACGACCCTGGAGTTCCTCTCGCCTTTCCTGTGGAGAGCGCCTCCTCTTGAGATGCAACGGGAACGCCGGGAATTCTTTCCCTACGAAACAGGGAAAGGATCCCTCATCTCGAGCTAGGAGGCGGAAACGGGGCTCCCCTGGATGTGGGCGGGACACCACGTGCTTCCTCTCGAGTGGAGACGGGTATGTCGGGGAACTTCTTGAGTTGCAGCAAGGGTGTGAAGGACCCTTTGGAAATTCCAGTGGTTAGACGTGATTAGCCTCGAGAAGCCTCAGCGGAAATGGGCCTCATCTCGCCTGGAGGGCAAAACCTCCTGGATTTTTTCGAGTTGCGGCAGGTGCTCTCGACTTAAGACGGGGACCTCAGGGACCCGCTCTGGTGGCCTCAGGAAAGGCCAGTCCACATGCGAGTTCTTTGGGGGCCTTTCGGGATTCCTCTCCCGTCGATGCCGGGCCTAAGACCTTGTGTGGAGTCGGGGCCGGAACCTGAGGATTCCTCTTCAGTGCTGACATGGATCTTGGGGTACTTCTGGAGTCTCCCCAGGGGAGTCAGTCCTCGTCTCGAATGCGGGCATGCACTTGCGATTTCCTCCAGAGCTGTAGCAGCAGTGTCATGCAGTCCGCCGCGTGGATCAAAGGATCTATGGTTTTCCCTCGAGTCTTTCCCACGAACTTTCCCACGAGGCTTTCCCACTGGGCTGTCCCACGTGCACACGTGGTGGGAGTGGATCCTCGGTTTGAATGTCAAGGCAGTGCAGGGAAAACAGGTTCCTCTGGAATGGACTGACACATCTGGGGGACTCTTGGAATGGTGTCACGACCCTGGAGTTCCTCTCGCCTTTCCTGTGGAGATCGCCTCCTCTTGAGATGCGACGGGAACGTCGGGAATTCTTTCCCTACGAAACAGGGAAAGGATCCCTCATCTCGAGCTAGGAGGCGGAAACGGGGCTCCCCTGGATGTGTGCGGGACATCACGTGCTTCCTCTCGAGTGGAGACGGGTATGTCGGGGAACTTCTTGAGTTGCAGCAAGGGTGTAAAGGACCCTTTGGAAGTTCCAGTGGTTAGATGTGATTGGCCTCGAGAAGCCTCATTGGAAATGGGCCTCATCTCGCCTGGAGGGCAAAACCTCCTGGATTTTCTCGAGTTGCGGCAGGTGCTCTCGACTTACGACGGGGACCTCAGGGACCCGCTCTGGTGGCCTCAGGAAAGGCCAGTCCCCATGCGAGGTCCACGGGGGCCTCTCGGCATTCCTCTCCCGTCGATGCCGGGGCCTAAGACCGTGTGTGGAGTCGGGGCCGGAACCTGAGGATTCCTCTCCAGTGCTGACATGGATCTTGGGGGTATTTCTGGAGTCTCCCCAGGGGAGTCAGTCCTCGTCTCGAATGCGGGCATGCACTTGCGCTTTCCTCCAGAGCGGTAGCAGCAGTGTCACGCAGTCCGGCGCGTGGATCAAAGGATCTATGGTTTTCCCTCGAGGCTTTCCAACGAGGCTTTCCCACGAGGCTTTCCCTCAGGGCTGTCCCACGTGCACACGTGGTGGGAGTCGATCCTCGGCTTGAACGTCAAGGCAGTGCAGGGAAAACAGGTTCCTCTGGAATGGACTGACACATCTGGGGGACTCTTGGAATGGTGGCACGACCCTTGAGTTCCTCTCGCCTTTCCTGTGGAGAGCGCCTCCTCTTGAGATGCGACGGGAACGCCGGGAATTCTTTCCCTACGAAACAGGGAAAGGATCCCTCATCTCGAGCTAGGAGGCGGAAACGGGGCTCCCCTGGATGTGTGCAGGACCCACGTGCTTCCTCTCGAGTGGAGACGGGTATGTCGGGGAACTTCTTGAGTTGCAGCAAGGGTGTGAAGGACCCTTTGGAAGTTCCAGTGGTTAGACGTGATTAGCCTCGAGAAGCCTCAGCGGAATTGGGCCTCATCTCGCCTGGAGGGCAAAACCTCCTGGATTTTCTCGAGTTGCGGCAGGTGCTCTCGACTTACGACGGGGACCTCAGGGACCCGCTCTGGTGGCCTCAGGAAAGGCCAGTCCCCATGCGACTTCCTCGGGGGCCTCTCGGGATTCCTCTCCCGTCGATGCCGGGGCCTAAGACCTTGTGTGGAGTCGGGGCCGGAACCTGAGGATTCCTCTCCAGTGCTGACATGGATCTTGGGGTACTTCTGGAGTCTCCCCAGGGGAGTCAGTCCTCGTCTCGAATGCGGGCATGCACTTGCGCTTTCCTCCAGAGCGGTAGCAGCAGTGTCACGCAGTCCGCCGCGTGGATCAAAGGATCTATGGTTTTCCCTCGAGTCTTTCCCACGAGGCTTTCCCACGAGGCTTTCCCACAGGGCTGTCCCACGTGCACACGTGGTGGGAGTCGATCCTCGGCTTGAACGTCAAGGCAGTGCAGGGAAAACAGGTTCCTCTGGAATGGACTGACACATCTGGGGGACTCTTGGAATGGTGGCACGACCCTGGAGTTCCTCTCGCCTTTCCTGTGGAGAGCGCATCCTCTTGAGATGCGACGGGAACGCCGGGAATTCTTTCCCTACGAAACAGGGAAAGGATCCCTCATCTCGAGCTAGGAGGCGGAAACGGGGCTCCCCTGGATGTGTGCGGGACACCACGTGCTTCCTCTCGAGTGGAGACGGGTATGTCGGGGAACTTCTTGAGTTGCAGCAAGGGTGTGAAGGACCCTTTGGAAGTTCCAGTGGTTAGATGTGATTGGCCTCGAGAAGCCTCAGCGGAAATGGGCCTCATCTCGCCTGGAGGGCAAAACCTCCTGGATTTTCTCGAGTTGCGGCAGGTGCTCTCGACTTACGACGGGGACCTCAGGGAACCGCTCTGGTGGCCTCAGGAAAGGCCAGTCCCCATGCGAGTTCCTCGGGGGCCTCTCGGGATTCCTCTCCCGTCGATGCCGGGGCCTAAGACCTTGTGTGGAGTCGGGGCCGGAACCTGAGGATTCCTCTCCAGTGCTGACATGGATCTTGGGGTACTTCTGGAGTCTCCCCAGGGGAATCAGTCCTCGTCTCGAATGCGGGCATGCACTTGCGCTTTCCTCCAGAGCGGTAGCAACAGTGTCACGCAGTCCGCCGCGTGGATCAAAGGATCTATGGTTTTCCCTCGAGTCTTTCCCACGAGGCTTTCCCACGAGGCTTTCCCACAGGGCTGTCCCACGTGCACACGTGGTGGGAGTGGATCCTCGGCTTGAACGTCAAGGCAGTGCAGGGAAAACAGGTTCCTCTGGAATGGACTGACACATCTGGGGGACTCTTGGAATGGTGGCACGACCCTGGAGTTCCTCTCGTCTTTCCTGTGGAGAGCGCCTCCTCTTGAGATGCGACGGGAACGCCGGGAATTCTTTCCCTACGAAACAGGGAAAGGATCCCTCATCTCGAGCTAGGAGGCGGAAACGGGGCTCCCCTGGATGTGTGCGGGACACCACGTGCTTCCTCTCGAGTGGAGACGGGTATGTCGGGGAACTTCTTGAGTTGCAGCAAGGGTGTGAAGGACCCTTTATAAGTTCCAGTGGTTAGACGTGATTCGCCTCGAGAAGCCTCAGCGGAAATGGGCCTCATCTTGCCTGGAGGGCAAAACCTCCTGGATTTTCTCGAGTTGCGGCAGGTGCTCTCGACTTACGACGGGGACCTCAGGGACCCGCTCTGGTGGCCTCAGGAAAGGCCAGTCCCCATGCGAGGTCCACGGGGGCCTCTCGGCATTCCTCTCCCGTCGATGCCGGGGCCTAAGACCGTGTGTGGAGTCAGGGCCGGAACCTGAGGATTCCTCTCCAGTGCTGACATGGATCTTGGGGGTACTTCTGGAGTCTCCCCAGGGGAGTCAGTCCTCGTCTCGAATGCGGGCATGCACTTGCGCTTTCCTCCAGAGCGGTAGCAGCAGTGTCACGCAGTCCGCCGCGTGGATCAAAGGATCTATGGTTTTCCCTCGAGTCTTTCCCACGAGGCTTTCCCACGAGGCTTTCCCACAGGGCTGTCCCACGTGCACACGTGGTGGGAGTCGATCCTCGGCTTGAACGTCAAGGCAGTGCAGGGAAAACAGGTTCCTCTGGAATGGACTGACACATCTGGGGGACTCTTGGAATGGTGGCACGACCCTGGAGTTCCTCTCGCCTTTCCTGTGGAGATCGCCACCTCTTGAGATGCGACGGGAACGCCGGGAATTCTTTCCCTACGAAACAGGGAAAGGATCCCTCATCTCGAGCTAGGAGGCGGAAACGGGGCTCCCCTGGATGTGTGCAGGACCCACGTGCTTCCTCTCGAGTGGAGACGGGTATGTCGGAGAACTTCTTGAGTTGCAGCAAGGGTGTGAAGGACCCTTTGGAAGTTCCAGTGGTTAAACGTGATTAGCCTCGAGAAGACTCAGCAGAAATGGGCCTCATCTCGCCTGGAGGGCAAAACCTCCTGGATTTTCTCGAGTTGCGGCAGGTGCTCTCGACTTATGACGGGGACCTCAGGGACCCGCTCTGGTGGCCTCAGGAAAGGCCAGTCCCCATGCGAGTTCCTCGGGGGCCTCTCGGGATTCCTCTCCCGTCGATGCCGGGGCCTAAGACCTTGTGTGGAGTCGGGGCCGGAACCTGAGGATTCCTCTCCAGTGCTGACATGGATCTTGGGGTACTTCTGGAGTCTCCCCAGGAGAGTCAGTCCTCGTCTCGAATGCGGGCATGCACTTGCGCTTTCCTCCAGAGCGGTAGCAGCAGTGTCACGCAGTCCGCCGCGTGGATCAAAGGATCTATGGTTTTCCCTCGAGTCTTTCCCACGAGGCTTTCCCACGAGGCTTTCCCACAGGGCTGTCCCACGTGCACACGTGGTGGGAGTCGATCCTCGGCTTGAACGTCAAGGCAGTGCAGGGAAAACAGGTTCCTCTGGAATGGACTGACACATCTGGGGGACTCTTGGAATGGTGGCACGACCCTGGAGTTCCTCTCGCCTTTCCTGTGGAGAGCGCCTCCTCTTGAGATGCGACGGGAACGCCGGGAATTCTTTCCCTACGAAACAGGGAAAGGATCCCTCATCTCGAGCTAGGAGGCGGAAACGGGGCTCCCCTGGATGTGTGCGGGACACCACGTGCTTCCTCTCGAGTGGAGACGGGCATGTCGGGGAACTTCTTGAGTTGCAGCAAGGGTGTGAAGGACCCTTTGGAAGTTCCAGTGGTTAGATGTGATTGGCCTCGAGAAGCCTCAGCGGAAATGGGCCTCATCTCGCCTGGAGGGCAAAACCTCCTGGATTTTCTCGAGTTGCGGCAGGTGCTCTCGACTTACGACGGGGACCTCAGGGAACCGCTCTGGTGGCCTCAGGAAAGGCCAGTCCCCATGCGAGTTCCTCGGGGGCCTCTCGGGATTCCTCTCCCGTCGATGCCGGGGCCTAAGACCTTGTGTGGAGTCGGGGCCGGAACCTGAGGATTCCTCTCCAGTGCTGACATGGATCTTGGGGTACTTCTGGAGTCTCCCCAGGGGAGTCAGTCCTCGTCTCGAATGCGGGCATGCACTTGCGCTTTCCTCCAGAGCGGTAGCAGCAGTGTCACGCAGTCCGCCGCGTGGATCAAAGGATCTATGGTTTTCCCTCGAGTCTTTCCCACGAGGCTTACCCACGAGGCTTTCCCATAGGGCTGTCCCACGTGCACACGTGGTGGGAGTGGATCCTCGGCTTGAACGTCAAGGCAGTGCAGGGAAAACAGGTTCCTCTGGAATGGACTGACACATCTGGGGGACTATTGGAATGGTGGCACGACCCTGGAGTTCCTCTCGTCTTTCCTGTGGAGAGCGCCTCCTCTTGAGATGCGACGGGAACGCCGGGAATTCTTTCCCTACGAAACAGGGAAAGGATCCCTCATCTCGAGCTAGGAGGCGGAAACGGGGCTCCCCTGGATGTGTACGGGACACCACGTGCTTCCTCTCGAGTGGAGACGGGTATGTCGGGGAACTTCTTGAGTTGCAGCAAGGGTGTGAAGGACCCTTTGGAAGTTCCAGTGGTTAGACGTGATTCGCCTCGAGAAGCCTCAGCGGAAATGGGCCTCATCTTGCCTGGAGGGCAAAACCTCCTGGATTTTCTCGAGTTGCGGCAGGTGCTCTCGACTTACGACGGGGACCTCAGGGACCCGCTCTGGTGGCCTCAGGAAAGGCCAGTCCCCATGCGAGGTCCACGGGGGCCTCTCGGCATTCCTCTCCCGTCGATGCCGGGGCCTAAGACCGTGTGTGGAGTCAGGGCCGGAACCTGAGGATTCCTCTCCAGTGCTGACATGGATCTTGGGGGTACTTCTGGAGTCTCCCCAGGGGAGTCAGTCCTCGTCTCGAATGCGGGCATGCACTTGCGCTTTCCTCCAGAGCGGTAGCAGCAGTGTCACGCAGTCCGCCGCGTGGATCAAAGAATCTATGGTTTTCCCTCGAGTCTTTCCCACGAGGCTTTCCCACGAGGCTTTCCCACAGGGCTGTCCCACGTGCACACGTGGTGGGAGTCGATCCTCGGCTTGAACGTCAAGGCAGTGCAGGGAAAACAGGTTCCTCTGGAATGGACTGACACATCTGGGGGACTCTTGGAATGGTGGCACGACCCTGGAGTTCCTCTCGCCTTTCCTGTGGAGAGCGCCTCCTCTTGAGATGCGACGGGAACGCCGGGAATTCTTTCCCTTCGAAACAGGGAAAGGATCCCTCATCTCGAGCTAGGAGGCGGAAACGGGGCTCCCCTGGATGTGTGCGGGACACCACGTGCTTCCTCTCGAGTGGAGACGGGTATGTCGGGGAACTTCTTGAGTTGCAGCAAGGGTGTGAAGGACCCTTTGGAAGTTCCAGTGGTTAGATGTGATTGGCCTCGAGAAGCATCAGCGGAAATGGGCCTCATCTCGCCTGGAGGGCAAAACCTCCTGGATTTTCTCGAGTTGCGGCAGGTGCTCTCGACTTACGACGGGGACCTCAGGGAACCGCTCTGGTGGCCTCAGGAAAGGCCAGTCCCCATGCGAGTTCCTCGGGGGCCTCTCGGGATTCCTCTCCCGTCGATGCGGGGGCCTAAGACCTTGTGTGGAGTCGGGGCCGGAACCTGAGGATTCCTCTCCAGTGCTGACATGGATCTTGGGGTACTTCTTGAGTCTCCCCAGGGGAGTCAGTCCTCGTCTGGAATGCGGGCATGCACTTGCCCTTTCCTCCAGAGCGGTAGCAGCAGTGTCACGCAGTCCGCCGCGCGGATCAAAGGATCTATGGTTTTCCCTCGAGTCTTTCCCACGAGGCTTTCCCACGAGGCTTTCCCACAGGGCTGTCCCACGTGCACTCGTGGTGGGAGTGGATCCTCGGCTTGAACGTCAAGGCAGTGCAGGGAAAACAGGTTGTTCTGGAATGGACTGACACATCTGGGGGACTCTTGGAATGGTGGCACGACCCTGGAGTTCTTCTCGCCTTTCCTGTGGAGAGCGCCTCCTCTTGAGATGCGACGGGAACGCCGGGAATTCTTTCCCTACGAAACAGGGACAGGATCCCTCATCTCGAGCTAGGAGGCGGAAACGGGGCTCCCCTGGATGTGTGCGGGACACCACGTGCTTCCTCTCGAGTGGAGACGGGTATGTCGGGGAACTTCTTGAGTTGCAGCAAGGGTGTGAAGGACCCTTTGGAAGTTCCAGTGGTTAGATGTGATTGGCCTCAAGAAGCCTCAGCGGAAATGGGCCTCATCTCGCCTGGAGGGCAAAACCTCCTGGATTTTCTCGAGTTGCGGCAGGTGCTCTCGACTTACGACGGGGACCTCAGGGACCCCCTCTGGTGGCCTCAGGAAAGGCCAGTCCCCATGCGACTTCCTCGGGGGCCTCTCGGGATTCCTCTCCCGTCGATGCCGGGGCCTAAGACCTTGTGTGGAGTCGGGGCCGGAACCTGAGGATTCCTCTCCAGTGCTGACATGGATCTTGGGGTACTTCTGGAGTCTCCCCAGGGGAGTCAGTCCTCGTCTCGAATGCGGGCATGCACTTGCGCTTCCCTCCAGAGAGGTAGCAGCAGTGTCACGCAGTCCGCCGCGTGGATCAAAGGATCTATGGTTTTCCCTCGAGTCTTTCCCACGAGGCTTTCCCACGAGGCTTTCCCACAGGGCTGTCCCACGTGCACACGTGGTGGGAGTGGATCCTCGGCTTGAACGTCAAGGAAGTTCAGGGAAAACAGGTTCCTCTGGAATGGACTGACACATCTGGGGGACTCTTGGAATGGTGGCACGACCCTAGAGTTCCTCTCGCCTTTCCTGTGGAGAGCGCCTCCTCTTGAGATGCGACGGGAACGCCGGGAATTCTTTCCCTACGAAACAGGGAAAGGATCCCTCATCTGGAGCTAGGAGGCGGAAACGGGGCTCCCCTGGATGTGTGCGGGACCCCACGTGCTTCCTCTCGAGTGGAGACGGGTATGTCGGGGAACTTCTTGAGTTGCAGCAATGGTGTGAAGGACCCTTTGGAAGTTCCAGTGGTAGATATGATTGGCCTCGAGAAGCCTCAGCGGAAATGGGCCTCATCTCGCCTGGAGGGCAAAACCTCCTGGATTTTCTCGAGTTGCGGCAGGTGCTCTCGACTTATGACGGGGACCTCAGGGACCCGCTCTGGTGGCCTCAGGAAAGGCCAGTGCCCATGCGAGTTCCTCGGGGGCCTCTCGGGATTCCTCTCCCGTCGATGCCGGGGCCTAAGACCTTGTGTGGATTCGGGGCCGGAACCTGAGGATTCCTCTCCAGTGCTGACATGGATCTTGGGGTACTTCTGGAGTCTCCCCAGGGGAGTCAGTCCTCGTCTCGAATGCGGGCATGCACTTGCGCTTTCCTCCAGAGCGGTAGCAGCAGTGTCACGCAGTCCGCCGCGTGGATCAAAGGATCTATGGTTTTCCCTCGAGTCTTTCCCACGAGGCTTTCCCACGAGGCTTTCCCACAGGGCTGTCCCACGTGCACACGTGGTGGGAGTCGATCCTCGGCTTGAACGTCAAGGCAGTGCAGGGAAAACAGGTTCCTCTGGAATGGACTGACACATCTGGGGGACTCTTGGAATGGTGGCACTACCCTGGAGTTCCTCTCGCCTTTCCTGTGGAGAGCGCCTCCTCTTGAGATGCGACGGGAACGCCGGGAATTCTTTCCCTACGAAACAGGGAAAGGATCCCTCATCTCGAGCTAGGAGGCGGAAACGGGGCTCACCTGGATGTGTGCGGGACACCACGTGCTTCCTCTCGAGTGGAGACGGGTATGTCGGGGAACTTCTTGAGTTGCAGCAAGGGTGTGAAGGACCCTTTGGAAGTTCCAGTGGTTAGACGTGATTAGCCTCGAGAAGCCTCAGCGGAAATGGGCCTCATCTCGCCTGGAGGGCAAAACCTCCTGGATTTTCTCGAGTTGCGGCAGGTGCTCTCGACTTACGACGGGGACCTCAGGGACCCGCTCTGGTGGCCTCAGGAAAGGCCAGTCCCCATGCGAGTTCCTCGGGGGCCTCTCGGGATTCCTCTCCCGTCGATGCCGGGGCCTAAGACCTTGTGTGGAGTCGGGGCCGGAACCTGAGGATTCCTCTCCAGTGCTGACATGGATCTTGGGGTACTTCTGGAGTCTCCCCAGGGGAGTCAGTCCTCGTCTCGAATGCGGGCGTGCACTTGCGCTTTCCTCCAGAGCAGTAGCAGCAGTGTCACGCAGTCCGCCGCGTGGATCAAAGGATCTATGGTTTTCCCTCGAGTCTTTCCCACGAGGCTTTCCCACGAGGCTTTCCCACAGGGCTGTCCCACGTGCACACGTGGTGGGAGTCGATCCTCGGCTTGAACGTCAAGGCAGTGCAGGGAAAACAGGTTCCTCTGGAATGGACTGACACATCTGGGGGACTCTTGGAATGGTGGCACGACACTGGCGTTCCTCTCGCCTTTCCTGTGGAGAGCGCCTCCTCTTGAGATGCGACGGGAACGCCGGGAATTCTTTCCCTACGAAACAGGGAAAGGATCCCTCATCTCGAGCTAGGAGGCGGAAACGGGGCTCCCCTGGATGTGTGCGGGACACCACGTGCTTCTTCTCGAGTGCAGACGGGTATGTCGGGGAACTTCTTGAGTTGCAGCAAGGGTGTGAAGGACCCTTTGGAAGTTCCAGTGGTTAGATGTGATTGGCCTCAAGAAGCCTCAGCGGAAATGGGCCTCATCTCGCCTGGTGGGCAAAACCTCCTGGATTTTCTCGAGTTGCGGCAGGTGCTCTCGACTTACGACGGGGACCTCAGGGACCCGCTCTGGTGGCCTCAGGAAAGGCCAGTGCCCATGCGAGTTCCTCGGGGGCCTCTCGGGATTCCTCTCCCGTCGATGCCGGGGCCTAAGACCTTGTGTGGAGTCGGGGCCGGAACCTGAGGATTCCTCTCCAGTCCTGACATGGATCTTGGGGTACTTCTGGAGTCTCCCCAGGGGAGTCAGTCCTCGTGTCGAATGCGGGCATGCATTTGCCTTTTCCTCCAGAGCGGTAGCAGCAGTGTCACGCAGTCCGCCGCGTGGATCAAAGGATCTATGGTTTTCCCTCGAGTCTTTCCGACGAGGCTTTCCCACGAGGCTTTCCCACAGGGCTGTCCCACGTGCACACGTGGTGGGAGTCGATCCTCGGCTTGAACGTCAAGGCAGTGCAGGGAAAACAGGTTCCTCTGGAATGGACTGACACATCTGGGGGACTCTTGGAATGGTGGCACGACCCTGGAGTTCCTCTCGCCTTTCCTGTGGAGAGCGCCTCCTCTTGAGATGCGACGGGAACGCCGGGAATTCTTTCCCTACGAAACAGGGAAAGGATCCCTCATCTCGAGCTAGGAGGCGGAAACGGGGCTCCCCTGGATGTGTGCGGGACCCCACGTGCTTCCTCTCGAGTGGAGACGGGTATGTCGGGGAACTTCTTGAGTTGCAGCAAGGGTGTGAAGGACCCTTTGGAAGTTCCAGTGGTAGATATGATTGGCCTCGAGAAGCCTCAGCGGAAATGGGCCTCATCTCGCCTGGAGGGCAAAACCTCCTGGATTTTCTCGAGTTGCGGCAGGTGCTCTCGACTTACGACGGGGACCTCAGGGACCCGCTCTGGTGGCCTCAGGAAAGGCCAGTGCCCATGCGAGTTCCTCGGGGGCCTCTCGGGATTCCTCTCCCGTCGATGCCGGGGCCTAAGACCTTGTGTGGATTCGGGGCCGGAACCTGAGGATTCCTCTCCAGTGCTGACATGGATCTTGGGGTACTTCTGGAGTCTCCCCAGGGGAGTCAGTCCTCGTCTCGAATGGGGGCATGCACTTGCGCTTTCCTCCAGAGCGGTAGCAGCAGTGTCACGCAGTCCGCCGCGTGGATCAAAGGATCTATGGTTTTCCCTCGAGTCTTTCCCACGAGGCTTTCCCACGAGGCTTTCCCACAGGGCTGTCCCACGTGCACACGTGGTGGGAGTGGATCCTCGGCTTGAACGTCAAGGCAGTGCAGGGAAAACAGGTTCCTCTGGAATGGACTGACACATCTGGGGGACTCTTGGAATGGTGGCACTACCCTGGAGTTCCTCTCGCCTTTCCTGTGGAGAGCGCCTCCTCTTGAGATGCGACGGGAACGCCGGGAATTCTTTCCCTACGAAACAGGGAAAGGATCCCTCATCTCGAGCTAGGAGGCGGAAACGGGGCTCACCTGGATGTGTGCGGGACACCACGTGCTTCCTCTCGAGTGGAGACGGGTATGTCGGGGAACTTCTTGAGTTGCAGCAAGGGTGTGAAGGACCCTTTGGAAGTTCCAGTGGTTAGACGTGATTAGCCTCGAGAAGCCTCAGCGGAAATGGGCCTCATCTCGCCTGGAGGGCAAAACCTCCTGGATTTTCTCGAGTTGCGGCAGGTGCTCTCGACTTACGACGGGGACCTCAGGGAACCGCTCTGGTGGACTCAGGAAAGGCCAGTCCCCATGCGAGTTCCTCGGGGGCCTCTCGGGATTCCTCTCCCGTCGATGCCGGGGCCAAAGACCTTGTGTGGAGTCGGGGCCGGAACCTGAGGATTCCTCTCCAGTGCTGACATGGATCTTGGGGTACTTCTTGAGTCTCCCCAGGGGAGTCAGTCCTCGTCTCGAATGCGGGCATGCACTTGCACTTTCCTCCAGAGCGGTAGCAGCAGTGTCACGCAGTCCGACGCATGGATCAAAGGATCTATGGTTTTCCCTCGAGTCTTTCCCACGAGGCTTTCCCACGAGGCTTTCCCACAGGGCTGTCCCACGTGCACACGTGGTGGGAGTCGATCCTCGGCTTGAACGTCAAGGCAGTGCAGGGAAAACAGGTTCCTCTGGAATGGACTGACACATCTGGGGGACTCTTGGAATGGTGGCACGACCCTGGAGTTCCTCTCGCCTTTCCTGTGGAGAGCGCCTCCTCTTGAGATGCGACGGGAACGCCGGGAATTCTTTCCCTACGAAACAGGGAAAGGATCCCTCATCTCGAGCTAGGAGGCGGAAACGGGGCTCCCCTGGATGTGTGCGGGACACCACGTGCTTCTTCTCGAGTGCAGACGGGTATGTCGGGGAACTTCTTGAGTTGCAGCAAGGGTGTGAAGGACCCTTTGGAAGTTCCAGTGGTTAGATGTGATTGGCCTCAAGAAGCCTCAGCGGAAATGGGCCTCATCTCGCCTGGAGGGCAAAACCTCATGGATTTTCTCGAGTTGCGGCAGGTGCTCTCGACTTACGACGGGGACCTCAGGGACCCGCTCTGGTGGCCTCAGGAAAGGCAAGTGCCCATGCGAGTTCCTCGGGGGCCTCTCGGGATTCCTCTCCCGTCGATGCCGGGGCCTAAGACCTTGTGTGGAGTCGGGGCCGGAACCTGAGGATTCCTCTCCAGTCCTGACATGGATCTTGGGGTACTTCTGGAGTCTCCCCAGGGGAGTCAGTCCTCGTGTCGAATGCGGGCATGCATTTGCCTTTTCCTCCAGAGCGGTAGCAGCAGTGTCACGCAGTCCGCCGCGTGGATCAAAGGATCTATGGTTTTCCCTCGAGTCTTTCCGACGAGGCTTTCCCACGAGGCTTTCCCACAGGGCTGTCCCACGTGCACACGTGGTGGGAGTCGATCCTCGGCTTGAACGTCAAGGCAGTGCAGGGAAAACAGGTTCCTCTGGAATGGACTGACACATCTGGGGGACTCTTGGAATGGTGGCACGACCCTGGAGTTCCTCTCGCCTTTCCTGTGGAGAGTGCCTCCTCTTGAGATGCGACGGGAACCCCGGGAATTCTTTCCCTACGAAACAGGGAAAGGATCCCTCATCTCGAGCTAGGAGGCGGAAACGGGGCTCCCCTGGATGTGTGCGGGACCCCACGTGCTTCCTCTCGAGTGGAGACGGGTATGTCGGGGAACTTCTTGAGTTGCAGCAATGGTGTGAAGGACCCTTTGGAAGTTCCAGTGGTAGATATGATTGGCCTCGAGAAGCCTCAGCGGAAATGGGCCTCATCTCGCCTGGAGGGCAAAACCTCCTGGATTTTCTCGAGTTGCGGCAGGTGCTCTCGACTTACGACGGGGACCTCAGGGACCCGCTCTGGTGGCCTCAGGAAAGGCCAGTGCCCATGCGAGTTCCTCGGGGGCCTCTCGGGATTCCTCTCCCGTCGATGCCGGGGCCTAAGACCTAGTGTGGATTCGGGGCCGGAACCTGAGGATTCCTCTCCAGTGCTGACATGGATCTTGGGGTACTTCTGGAGTCTCCCCAGGGGAGTCAGTCCTCGTCTCGAATGCGGGCATGCACTTGCGCTTTCCTCCAGAACGGTAGCAGCAGTGTCACGCAGTCCGCCGCGTGGATCAAAGGATCTATGGATTTCCCTCGAGTCTTTCCCACGAGGCTTTCCCACGAGGCTTTCCCACAGGGCTGTCCCACGTGCACACGTGGTGGGAGTGGATCCTCGGCTTGAACGTCAAGGCAGTGCAGGGAAAACAGGTTCCTCTGGAATGGACTGACACATCTGGGGGACTCTTGGAATGGTGGCACGACCCTGGAGTTCCTCTCGCCTTTCCTGTGGAGAGCGCCTCCTCTTGAGATGCGACTGGAACGCCGGGAATTCTTTCCCTACGAAACAGGGAAAGGATCCCTCATCTCGAGCTAGGAGGCGGAAACGGGGCTCCCCTGGATGTGTGCGGGACATCAAGTGCTTCCTCTCGAGTGGAGATGTGTATGTCGGGGAAGTTCTTGAGTTGCAGCAAGGGTGTGAAGGACCCTTTGGATGTTCCAGTGGTTAGACGTGATTGGCCTCGAGAAGCCTCAGCGGAAATGGGCCTCATCTCGCCTGGAGGGCAAAACCTCCTGGATTTTCTCGAGTTGCGGCAGGTGCTCTCGACTTACGATGGGGACCTCAGGGACCCGCTCTGGTGGCCTCAGGAAAGGCCAGTCCCCATGCGAGTTCCTCGGGGGCCTCTCGGGATTCCTCTCCCGTCGATGCCGGGGCCTAAGACCTTGTGTGGAGTCGGGGCCGGAACCTGAGGATTCCTCTCCAGTGCTGACATGGATCTTGGGGTACTTCTGGAGTCTCCCCCGGGGAGTCAGTCCTCGTCTCGAATGCGGGCATGCACTTGCGCTTTCCTCCAGAGCGGTAGCAGCAGTGTCACGCAGTCCGCCGCGTGGATCAAAGGATCTATGGTTTTCCCTCGAGTCTTTCCCACGAGGCTTTCCCACGAGGCTTTCCCACAGGGCTGTCCCACGTGCACACGTGGTGGGAGTCGATCCTCGGCTTGAACGTCAAGGCAGTGCAGGGAAAACAGGTTCCTCTGGAATGGTCTGACACATCTGGGGGACTCTTGGAATGGTGTCACGACCCTGGAGTTCCTCTCGCCTTTCCTGTGGAGAGCGCCTCCTCTTGAGATGCGACGGGAACGCCGGGAATTCTTTCCCTACGAAACAGGGAAAGGATCCCTCATCTCGAGCTAGGAGGCGGAAACGGGGCTCCCCTGGATGTGTGCGGGACACCACGTGCTTCCTCTCGAGTGGAGACGGGTATGTCGGGGAACTTCTTGAGTTGCAGCAAGGGTGTGAAGGACCCTTTGGAAGTTCCAGTGGTTAGATGTGATTGGCCTCGAGAAGCCTCAGCGGAAATGGGCCTCATCTCGCCTGGAGGGCAAAACCTCCTGGATTTTCTCGAGTTGCGGCAGGTGCTCTCGACTTATGACGGGGACCTCAGGGACCCGCTCTGGTGGCCTCAGGAAAGGCCAGTCCCCATGCGAGTTCCTCGGGGGCCTCTCGGGATTCCTCTCCCGTCGATGCCGGGGCCTAAGACCTTGTGTGGAGTCGGGGCCGGAACCTGAGGATTCCTCTCCAGTGCTGACATGGATCTTGGGGTACTTCTGGAGTCTCCCCAGGGGAGTCAGTCCTCGTCTCGAATGCGGGCATGCACTTGCGCTTTCCTCCAGAGCGGTAGCAGCAGTGTCACGCAGTCCGCCGCGTGGATCAAAGGATCTATGGTTTTCCCTCGAGTCTTTCCCACGAGGCTTTCCCACGAGGCTTTCCCACAGGGCTGTCCCACGTGCACACGTGGTGGGAGTCGATCCTCGGCTTGAACGTCAAGGCAGTGCAGGGAAAACAGGTTCCTCTGGAATGGACTGACATATCTGGGTGACTCTTGGAATGGTGTCACGACCCTGGAGTTCCTCTCGCCTTTCCTGTGGAGAGCGCCTCCTCTTGAGATGCGACGGGAACGCCGGGAATTCTTTCCCTACGAAACAGGGAAAGGATCCCTCATCTCGAGCTAGGAGGGGGAAACGGGGCTCCCCTGGATGTGAGCGGGACCCCACGTGCTTCCTCTCGAGGGGAGACGGGTATGTCGGGGAACTTCTTGAGTTGCAGCAATGGTGTGAAGGACCCTTTGGAAGTTCCAGTGGTTAGATGTGATTGGCCTCGAGAAGCCTCAGCGGAAATGGGCCTCATCTCGCCTGGAGGGCAAAACCTCCTGGATTTTCTCGAGTTGCGGCAGGTGCTCTCGACTTACGACGGGGACCTCAGGGAACCGCTCTGGTGGCCTCAGGAAAGGCCAGTCCCCATGCGAGTTCCTCGGGGGCGTCTCGGGATTCCTCTCCCGTCGATGCCGGGGCCTAAGACCTTGTGTGGAGTCGGGGCCGGAACCTGAGGATTCCTCTCCAGTGCTGACATGGATCTTGGGGTACTTCTGGAGACTCCCCAGGGGAGTCAGTCCTCGTCTCGAATGCGGTCATGCATTGCGCTTTCCTCCAGAGCGGTAGCAGCAGTGTCTCGCAGTCCGCCGCGTGGATCAAAGGATCTATGGTTTTCCCTCGAGTCTTTCCCACGAGGCTTTCCCACGAGGCTTTCCCACAGGGCTGTCCCACGTGCACACGTGGTGGGAGTCGATCCTCGGCTTGAACGTCAAGGCAGTGCAGGGAAAACAGGTTCCTCTGGAATGGACTGACACATCTGGGGGTCTCTTGGAATGGTGCCACGACCCTGGAGTTCCTCTCGCCTTTCCTGTGGAGAGCGCCTCCTCTTGTGATGCGACGGGAACGCCGGGAATTCTTTCCCTACGAAACAGGGAAAGGATCCCTCATCTCGAGCTAGGAGGCGGAAACGGGGCTCCCCTGGATGTGTACGGGACACCACGTGCTTCCTCTCGAGTGGGGACGGGTATGTCGGGGAACTTCTTGAGTTGCAGCAAGGGTGTGAAAGACCCTTTGGAAGTTCCAGTGGTTAGATGTGATTGGCCTCGAGAAGCCTCAGCGGAAATGGGCCTCATCTCGCCTGGAGGGCAAAACCTCCTGGATTTTCTCGAGTTGCGGCAGGTGCTCTCGACTTACGACGGGGACCTCAGGGACCCGCTCTGGTGGCCTCAGGAAAGGCCAGTCCCCATGCGAGTTCCTCGGGGGCCTCTCGGCATTCCTCTCCCGTCGATGCAGGGGCCTAAGACCTTGTGTGGAGTCGGGGCCGGAACCTGAGGATTCCTCTCCAGTGCTGACATGGATCTTGGTGTACTTCTGGAGTCTCCCAAGGGGAGTCGTCCTCGTCTCGAATGCGGGCATGCACTTGCGCTTTCCTCCAGAGCGGTTGCAGCAGTGTCACGCAGTCCGCCGCGTGGATCAAAGGATCTATGGTTTTCCCTCGAGTCTTTCCCATGAGGCTTTCCCACGAGGCTTTCCCACTGGGCTGTCCCACGAGCACACGTGGTGGGAGTCGATCCTGGGCTTGAACGTCAAGGGAGGGCAGGGAAAACAGGTTCCTCTGGATTGGACTGACACATCTGGGGGACTCTTGGAATGGTGGCATGACCCTGGAGTTCCTCTCGCCTTTCCTGTGGAGAGTGCCTCCTCTTGAGATGCGACGGGAACGCCGGGAATTCTTTCCCTACGAAACAGGGAAAGGATCCATCATCTCGAGGTAGGATGCGGAAACGGGGCTCCCCTGGATGTGTGCGGGACCCCACGTGCTTCCTCTCGAGTGGAGACGGGTATGTCGGGGAACTTCTTGAGTTGCAGCAAGGGTGTGAAGGACCGTTTGGAAGTTCCAGTGGTTAGATGTGATTGGCCTCGAGAAGCCTCAGCGGAAATGGGCCTCATCTCGCCTGGAGGGCGAAACCTCCTGGATTTTCTCGAGTTGCGGCAGGTGCTCTCGACTTACGACGGGGACCTCAGGGACCCGCTCTGGTGGCCTCAGTAAAGGCCAGTCCCCATACGAGTTCCTCGGGGGCCTCTCGGGATTCCTCTCCCGTCAATGCCAGGGCCTAAGACCTTGTGTGGAGTCGGGGCCGGAACCTGAGGATTCCTCTCCAGTGCTGACATGGATCTTGGGGTCTTTCTGGAGTCTCCCCAGGGGAGTCAGTCCTCGTCTCGAATGCGGGCATGCACTTGCGCTTTCCTCCAGAGCGGTAGCAGCAGTGTCACGCAGTCCGCCACGTGGATCAAAGGATCTATGGTTTTCCCTCGAGTCTTTCCCACGAGGCTTTCCCACGAGGCTTTCCCACAGGGCTGTCCCACGTGCACACGTGGTGGGAGTTGATCCTCGGCTTGAACGTCAAGGCAGTGAAGGGAAAACAGGTTCCTCTGGAATGGACTGACACATCTGGGGGACTCTTGGAATGGTGGCATGACCCAGGAGTTCCTCTCGCCTTTCCTGTGGAGAGCGCCTCCTCTTGAGATGCGACCGGAACGCCGGGAATTCTTTCCCTGCGAAACAGGGAAAGGATCCCTCATCTCGAGCTAGGAGGCGGAAACGGGGCTCCCCTGGATGTGTGCGGGACCCCACGTGCTTCCTCTCGAGTGGAGACGGGTTGTCGCGGAACTGCTTGAGTTGCAGCAAGGGTGTGAAGGAACCTTTGGAATTTCCAGTGGTTAGATGTGATTAGCATCGAGAAGCCTCAGCGGAAATGGGCCTCATCTCGCCTGGAGGGCAAAACCTGGATTTTCTCGAGTTGCGGCAGGTGCTCTCGACTTACGACGGGGACCTCAGGGACCCGCTCTGGTGGCCTCAGGAAAGGCCAGTCCCCATGCGAGTTCCTCGGGGGCCTCTCGGCATTCCTCTCCCGTCGATGCCGGGGCCTAAGGCCTTGTGTGGAGTCGGGGCCGGAACCTGAGGATTCCTCTCCAGTGCTGACATGGATCTTGGGGGTACTTCTGGAGTCTCCCCAGGGGAGTCAGTCCTCGTCTCGAATGCGGGCATGCACTTGCGCTTTCCTCCAGAGCGGTAGCAGCAATGTCACGCAGTCCGCTGCGTGGATCAAAGGATCTATGGTTTTCCCTCGAGTCTTTCCCACGAGGCTTTCCCACGAGGCTTTCCCACAGGGCTGTCCCACGAGCACACGTGGTGGGAGTCGATCCTCGGCTTGAACGTCAAGGCAGTGCAGGGAAAACAGGTTCCTCTGGAATGGACTGACACATCTGGGGGACTCTTGGAATGGTGGCATGACCCTGGAGTTCCTCTCGCCTTTCCTGTGGAGAGCGCCTCCTCTTGAGATGCGACGGGAACGCCGGGAATTCTTTCCCTACGAAACAGGGAAAGGATCCCTCATCTCGAGCAAGGAGTCGGAAACGGGGCTCCCCTGGATGGGTGCGGGACCCCACGTGCTTCCTCTCGAGTGGAGACGGGTATGTCGGGGAACTTCTTGAGTTGCAGCAAGGGTGTGAAAGACCCTTTCGAAGTTCCAGTGGTTAGATGTGATTGGCCTCGAGAAGCCTCAGCGGAAATGGGCCTCATCTCGCCTGGAGGCCAAAACCTCCTGGATTTTCTCGAGTTGCGGCAGGTGCTCTCGACTTACGACGGGGACCTCAGGGACCCGCTCTGGTGGCCTCAGGAAAGGCCAGTCCCCATGCGAGTTCCTCGGGGGCCTCTCGGGATTCCTCTCCCGTCGATGCCGGGGCCTAAGACCTTGTGTGGAGTCGGGGCCGGAACCTGAGGATTCCTCTCCAGTGCTGACATGGATCTTGGGGTACTTCTGGAGTCTCCCCAGGGGAGTCAGTCCTCGTCTCGAGTGCGGGCATGCACTTGCGCTTTCCTCCAGAGCGGTAGCAGCAGTGTCACACAGTCCGCCCCGTGGATCAAAGGATCTATGGTTTTCCCTCGCGTCTTTCCAACGAGGCTTTCCCACGAGGCTTTCCCACAGGGCTGTCCCACGTGCACACGTGGTGGGAGTCGATCCTCGGCTTGAACGTCAAGGCAGTGCAGGGAAAACAGGTTCCTCTGGAATGGACTGACACATCTGGGGGACTCTTGGAATGGTGTCACGACCCTGGAGTTCCTCTCGCCTTTCCTGTGGAGAGCGCCTCCTCTTGAGATGCGACGGGAACGCCGGGAATTCTTTCCCTACGAAACAGGGAAAGGATCCCTCATCTCGAGCTAGGAGGCGGAAACGGGGCTCCCCTGGATGTGTGCGGGACCCACGTGCTTCCTCTCGAGTGGAGACGGGTATGTCGGGGAACTTCTTGAGTTGCAGCAAGGGTGTGAAGGACCCTTTGGAAGTTCCAGTGGTTAGATGTGATTAGCCTCGAGAAGCCTCAGCGGAAATGGGCCTCATCTCGCCTGGAGGGCAAAAACTCCTGGATTTTCTCGAGTTGCGGCAGGAGCTCTCGACTTACGACGGGGACCTCAGGGACCCGCTCTGGTGGCCTCAGGAAAGGCCAGTCCCCATGCGAGTTCCTCGGCGGCCTCTCGGGATTCCTCTCCCGTCGATGCCAGGGCCTAAGACCTTGTGTGGAGTCGGGGCCGGAACCTGAGGATTCCTCTCCAGTGTTGACATGGATCTTGGGGTACTTCTGGAGTCTCCCCAGGGGAGTCAGTCCTCGTCTCGAATGCGGGCATGCACTTGCGCTTTCCTCCAGAGCGGTAGCAGCAGTGTCACGCAGTCCGCTGCGTGGATCAAAGGATCTATGGTTTTCCCTCGAGTCTTTCCGACGAGGCTTTCCCACGAGGCTTTCCCACAGGGCTGTCCCACGAGCACACGTGGTGGGAGTCGATCCTCGGCTTGAACGTCAAGGCAGTGCAGGGAAAACAGGTTCCTCTGGAATGGACTGACACATCTGGGGGACTCTTGGAATGGTGGCATGACCCTGGAGTTCCTCTCGCCTTTCCTGTGGAAAGCGCCTCCTCTTGAGATGCGACGGGAACGCCGGGAATTCTTTCCCTACGAAACAGGGAAAGGATCCCTCATCTCGAGCAAGGAGTCGGAAACGGGGCTCCCCTGGATGGGTGCGGGACCCCACGTGCTTCCTCTCGAGTGGAGACGGGTATGTCGGGGAACTTCTTGAGTTGCAGCAAGGGTGTGAAAGACCCTTTCGAAGTTCCAGTGGTTAGATGTGATTGGCCTCGAGAAGCCTCAGCGGAAATGGGCCTCATCTCGCCTGGAGGGCAAAACCTCCTGGATTTTCTCGAGTTGCGGCAGGTGCTCTCGACTTACGACGGGGACCTCAGGGACCCGCTCTGGTGGCCTCAGGAAAGGCCAGTCCCCATGCGAGTTCCTCGGGGGCCTCTCGGGATTCCTCTCCCGTCGATGCCTGGGCCTAAGACCTTGTGTGAAGTCGGGGCCGGAACCTGAGGATTCCTCTCCAGTGCTGACATGGATCTTGGGGTACTTCTGGAGTCTCCCCAGGGGAGTCAGTCCTCGTCTCCAATGCGGGCATGCACTTGCGCTTTCCTCCAGAGCGGTAGCAGCAGTGTCACGCAGTCCGCCGCGTGGATCAAAGGATCTATGGTTTTCCCTCGAGTCTTTCCCACGAGGCTTTCCCACGAGGCTTTCCCACAGGGCTGTCCCACGTGCACACGTGTTGGGAGTCGATCCTCGGCTTGAAAGTCAAGGCAGTGCAGGGAAAACTGGTTCCTCTGGAATGGACTGACACATCTCGGGGACTCTTGGAATGGTGTCACGACCCTGGAGTTCCTCTCGTCTATCCTGTGGAGAGCGCCTCCTCTTGAGATGCGACGGGAACGCCGGGAATTCTTTCCCTACGAAACAGGGAAAGGATCCCTCATCTCGAGCTAGGAGGCGGAAACGGGGCTCCCCTGGATGTGTGCGGGACCCACGTGCTTCCTCTCGAGTGGAGACGGGTATGTCGGGGAACTTCTTGAGTTGCAGCAAGGGTGTGAAGGACCCTTTGGAAGTTCCCGTGGTTAGACGTGATTAGCCTCGAGAAGCCTCAGCGGAAATGGGCCTCATCTCGCCTGGAGGGCAAAACCTCCTGGATTTTCTCGAGTTGCGGCAGGTGCTCTCGACTTACGACGGGGACCTCAGGGACCCGCTCTGGTGGCCTCAGGAAAGGCCAGTCCCCATGCGAGTTCCTCGGGGGCCTCTCGGGATTCCTCTCCCGTCGATGCCGGGGCCTAAGACCTTGTGTGGAGTCGGGGCCGGAACCTGAGGATTCCTCTCCAGTGCTGACATGGATCTTGGGGTACTTCTGGAGTCTCCCCAGGGGAGTCAGTCCTCGTCTCGAATGCGGGCATGCACTTGCGCTTTCCTCCAGAGCGGTAGCAGCAGTGTCACGCAGTCCGCCGCGTGGATCAAAGGATATATGGTTTTCCCTCGAGTCTTTCCCACGAGGCTTTCCCACGAGGCTTTCCCACAGGGCTGTCCCACGTGCACACGTGGTGGGAGTCGATCCTCGGCTTGAACGTCAAGGCAGTGCAGGGAAAACAGGTTCCTCTGGAATGGACTGACACATCTGGGGGACTCTTGGAATGGTGGCACGACCCTGGAGTTCCTCTCGCCTTTCCTGTGGAGAGCGCCTCCTCTTGAGATGCGACGGGAACGCCGGGAATTCTTTCCCTACGAAACAGGGAAAGGATCCCTCATCTCGAGCTAGGAGCCGGAAACGGGGCTCCCCTGGATGTGTGCGGGACCCCACGTGCTTCCTCTCGAGTGGAGACGGGTATGTTGGGGAACTTCTTGAGTTGCAGCAAGGATGTGAAGGACCCTTTGGAAGTTCCAGTGGTTAGACGTGATTAGCCTCGAGAAGCCTCAGCGGAAATGGGCCTCATCTCGCCTGGAGGGCAAAACCTTCTGGATTTTCTCGAGTTGCGGCAGGTGCTCTCGACTTACGACGGGGACCTCAGGGACCCGCTCTGGTGGCCTCAGGAAAGCCAGTCCCCATGCGAGTTCCACGGGGGCCTCTCGGGATTCCTCTCCCGTCGATGCCGGGGCCTAAGACCTTGTGTGGAGTCGGGGCCGGAACCTGAGGATTCCTCTCCCGTGCTGACATGGATCTTGGGGTACTTCTGGAGTCTCCCCAGGGGAGTCAGTCCTCGTCTCGAATGCGGGCATGCACTTGCGCTTTCCTCCAGAGCGGTAGCAGCAGTGTCACGCAGTCCGCCGCGTGGATCAAAGGATCTATGGTTTTCCCTCGAGTCTTTCCCACGAGGCTTTCCCACGAGGCTTTCCCACAGGGCTGTCCCACGTGCACACGTGGTGGGAGTCGATCCTCGGCTTGAACGTCAAGGCAGTGCAGGGAAAACAGGTTCCTCTGGAATGGACTGACACATCTGGGGGACTCTTGGAATGGTGGCACGACACTGGAGTTCCTCTCGCCTTTCCTGTGGAGAGCGCCACCTCTTGAGATGCGACGGGAACGACGGGAATTCTTTCCCTACGAAACAGGGAAAGGATCCCTCATCTCGAGCTAGGAGGCGGAAACGGGGCTCCCCTGGATGTATGCGGGACCCCACGTGCTTCCTCTCGAGTGGAGACGGGTATGTCGGGGAACTTCTTGAGTTGCAGCAAGGGTGTGAAGGACCCTTTGGAAGTTCCAGTGGTTAGACGTGATTACCCTCGAGAAGCCTCAGCAGAAATGGGCCTCATCTCGCCTGGAGGGCAAAACCTCCTGGATTTTCTCGAGTTGCGGCAGGTGCTCTCGACTTACGACGGGGACCTCAGGGACCCGCTCTGGTGGCCTCAGGAAAGGCCAGTCCCCATGCGAGTTCCTCGGGGGCCTCTTGGGATTCCTCTCCCGTCGATGCCGGGGCCTAAGACCTTGTATGGAGTCGGGGCCCGAACCTGAGGATTCCTCTCCAGTGCTGACATGGATCTTGGGGTACTTCTGGAGTCTCCCCAGGGGAGTCAGTCCTCGTCTCGAATGCGGGCATGCACTTGCGCTTTCCTCCAGAGCGGTAGCAGCAGTGTCACGCAGTCCGCCGCGTGGATCAAAGGATCTATGGTTTTCCCTCGAGTCTTTCCCACGAGGCTTTCCCACGAGGCTTTCCCACAGGGCTGTCCCACGTGCACACGTGGTGGGAGTCGATCCTCGGCTTGAACGTCAAGGCAGTGCAGGGAAAACAGGTTCCTCTGGAATGGACTGACACATCTGGGGGACTCTTGGAATTGTGGCACGACCCTGGAGTTCCTCTCGCCTTTCCTGTGGAGAGCGCCTCCTCTTGAGATGCGACGGGAACGCCGGGAATTCTTTCCCTACGAAACAGGGAAAGGATCCCTCATCTCGAGCTAGGAGGCCGAAACGGGGCTCCCCTGGATGTGTGCGGGACCCCACGTGCTTCCTCTCGAGTGGAGACGGGTATGTCGGGGAACTTCTTGAGTTGCAGCAAGGGTGTGAAGGACCCTTTGAAGTTCCAGTGGTTAGACGTGATTAGCCTCGAGAAGCCTCAGCGGAAATGGGCCTCATCTCACCTGGAGGGCAAAACCTCCTGGATTTTCTCGAGTTGCGGCAGGTGCTCTCGACTTACGACGGGGACCTCAGGGACCCGCTCTGGTGGCCTCAGGAAAGGCCAGTCCCCATGCGAGTTCCTCGGGGGCCTTTCGGCATTCCTCTCCCGTCGATGCCGGGGCCTAAGACCTTGTGTGGAGTCGGGGCCGGAACCTGAGGATTCCTCTCCAGTGCTGACATTAATCTTGGTGTAATTCTGGAGTCTCCCCAGGGGAGTCAGTCCTCGTCTCGAATGCGGGCATGCACTTGCGCTTTCCTCCAGAGCGGTAGCAGCAGTGTCACGCAGTCCGCCGCGTGGATCAAAGGATCTATGGTTTTCCCTCGAGTCTTTCCCACGAGGCTTTCCCACGAGGCTTTTCCACAGGGCTGTCCCACGTGCACACGTGGTGGGAGTCGATCCTCGGCTTGAACGTCAAGGCAGTGCAGGGAAAACAGGTTCCTCTGGAATGGACTGACACATCTGGGGGACTCTTGGAATGGTGGCACGACCCTGGAGTTCCTCTCGCCTTTCCTGTGGAGAGCGCCTCCTCTTGAGATGCGACGGGAACGCCGGGAATTCTTTCCCTACGAAACAGGGAAAGGATCCCTCATCTCGAGCTAGGAGGCCGAAACGGGGCTCCCCTGGATGTGTGCGGGACCCAACGTGCTTCCTCTCGAGTGGAGACGGGTATGTGGGGGAACTTCTTGAGTTGCAGCAAGGGTGTGAAGGACCCTTTGGAAGTTCCAGTGGTTAGACGTGATTAGCCTCGAGAAGCCTCAGCGGAAATGGGCCTCATCTCACCTGGAGGGCAAAACCTCCTGGATTTTCTCGAGTTGCGGCAGGTGCTCTCGACTTACGACGGGGACCTCAGGGACCCGCTCTGGTGGCCTCAGGAAAGGCCAGTCCCCATGCGAGTTCCTCGGGGGCCTTTCGGCATTCCTCTCCCGTCGATGCCGGGGCCTAAGACCTTGTGTGGAGTCGGGGCCGGAACCTGAGGATTCCTCTCCAGTGCTGACATGGATCTTGGGTTACTTCTGGAGTCTCCCCAGGGGAGTCAGTCCTCGTCTCGAATGCGGGCATGCACTTGCGCTTTCCTCCAGAGCGGTAGCAGCAGTGTCACGCAGTCCGCCGCGTGGATCAAAGGATCTATGGTTTTCCCTCGAGTCTTTCCCACGAGGCTTTCCCACGAGGCTTTCCCACAGGGCTTTCCCACGTGCACACGTGGTGGGAGTCGATCCTCGGCTTGAACGTCAAGGCAGTGCAGGGAAAACAGGTTCCTCTGGAATGGACTGACACATCTGGGGGACTCTTGGAATGGTGGCACGACCCTGGAGTTCCTCTCGCCTTTCCTGTGGAGAGCGCCTCCTCTTGAGATGCGACGGGAACGCCGGGAATTCTTTCCCTACGAAACAGGGAAAGGATCCCTCATCTCGAGCTAGGAGGCGGAAACGGGGCTCCCCTGGATGTGTGCGGGACCGCACGTGCTTCCTCTCGAGTGGAGACGGGTATGTCGGGGAACTTCTTGAGTTGCAGCAAGGGTGTGAAGGACCCTTTGGAAGTTCCAGTGGTTAGACGTGATTAGCCTCGAGAAGCCTCAGCGGAAATGGGCCTCATCTCGCCTGGAGGGCAAAACCTCCTGGATTTTCTCGAGTTGCAGCAGGTGCTCTCGACTTACAACGGGGACCTCAGGGACCCGCTCTGGTGGCCTCAGGAAAGGCCAGTCCCCATGCGAGTTCCTCGGGGGCCTCTCGGGATTCCTCTCCCGTCGATGCCGGGGCCTAAGACCTTGTGTGGAGTCGGGGCCGGAACCTGAGGATTCCTCTCCAGTGCTGACATGGATCTTGGGGTACTTCTGGAGTCTCCCCAGGGGAGTCAGTCCTCGTCTCGAATGCGGGCATGCACTTGCGCTTTCCTCCAGAGCGGTAGCAGCAGTGTCACGCAGTCCGCCGCGTGGATCAAAGGATCTATGGTTTTCCCTCGAGTCTTTCCCACGAGGCTTTCCCACGAGGCTTTCCCACAGGGCTGTCCCACGTGCACACGTGGTGGGAGTCGATCCTCGGCTTGAACGTCAAGGCAGTGCAGGGAAAACAGGTTCCTCTGGAATGGACTGACACATCTGGGGGACTCTTGGAATGGTGGCACGACCCTGGAGTTCCTCTCGCCTTTCCTGTGGAGAGCGCCTCCTCTTGAGATGCGACGGGAACGCCGGGAATTCTTTCCCTACGAAACAGGGAAAGGATCCCTCATCTCGAGGTAGGAGGCGGAAACGGGGCTCCCCTGGATGTGTGCGGGACCCCACGTGCTTTCTCTCGAGTGGAGACGGGTATGTCGGGGAACTTCTTGAGTTGCAGCAAGGGTGTGAAGGACCCTTTGGAAGTTCCAGTGGTTAGACGTGATTAGCCTCGAGAAGCCTCAGCGGAAATGGGCCTCATCTCGCCTGGAGGGCAAAACCTCCTGGATTTTCTCGAGTTGCGGCAGGTGCTCTCGACTTACGACGGGGACCTCAGGGACCCGCTCTGGTGGCCTCAGGAAAGGCCAGTCCCCATGCGAGTTCCTCGGGGGCCTTTCGGCATTCCTCTCCCGTCGATGCCGGGGCCTAAGACCTTGTGTGGAGTCGGGGCCGGAACCTGAGGATTCCTCTCCAGTGCTGACATGGATCTTGGGGTACTTCTGGAGTCTCCCCAGGGGAGTCAGTCCTCGTCTCGGATGCGGGCATGCATTTGCGCTTTCCTCCAGAGCGGTAGCAGCAGTGTCACGCAGTCCGCCGCGTGGATCAAAGGATCTATGGTTTTCCCTCGAGTCTTTCCCACGAGGCTTTCCCACGAGGCTTTCCCTCAGGGCTGTCCCACGTGCACACGTGGTAGGAGTCGATCCTCGGCTTGAACGTCAAGGCAGTGCAGGGAAAACAGGTTCCTCTGGAATGGACTGACACATCTGGGGGACTCTTGGAATGGTGGCACGACCCTGGAGTTCCTCTCGCCTTTCCTTTGGAGAGCGCCTCCTCTTGAGATGCGACGGGAACGCCGGGAATTCTTTCCCTACGAAACAGGGAAAGGATCCCTCATCTCGAGCTAGGAGGCGGAAACGGGGCTCCCCTGGATGTGTGCGGGACACCACGTGCTTCCTCTCGAGTGGAGACGGGTATGTCGGGGAACTTCTAGAGTTGCAGCAAGGGTGTGAAGGACCCCTTGGAAGTTCCAGTGGTTAGAAGTGATTCGACTCGAGAAGCCTCACCGGAAATGGGCCTCATCTCGCCTGGAGGGCAAAACCTCCTGGATTTTCTCGAGTTGCGGCAGGTGCTCTCGACTTACGACGGGGACCTCAGGGACCCGCTCTGCTGGCCTCAGGAAAGGCCAGTCCCCATGCGAGTTCCTCGGGGGCCTCTCGGGATTCCTCTCCCTTCGATGCCGGGGCCTAAGACCTTGTGTGGAGTCGGGGCCGGAACCTGAGGATTCCTCTCCTGTGCTGACATGGATCTTGGGGTACTTCTGGAGTCTCCCCAGGGGAGTCAGTCCTCGTCTCGAATGCGGGCATGCACTTGCGCTTTCCTCCAGAGCGGTAGCAGCAGTGTCACGCAGTCCGCCGCGTGGATCAAAGGATCTATGGTTTTCCCTCGAGTCTTTCCCACGAGGCTTTCCCACGAGGCTTTCCCACAGGGCTGTCCCACGTGCACACGTGATTGGAGTCGATCCTCGGCTTGAACGTCAAGGCAGTGCAGGGAAAACAGGTTCCTCTGGAATGGACTGACACATCTGGGGGACTCTTGGAATGGTGGCACGACCCTGGAGTTCCTCTCGCCTTTCCTGTGGAGAGCGCCTCCTCTTGAGATGCGACGGGAACGCCGGGAATTCTTTCCCTACGAAACAGGGAAAGGATCCCTCATCTCGAGCTAGGAGGCGGAAACGGGGCTCCCCTGGATGTGTGCGGGACCCCACGTGCTTCCTCTCGAGTGGAGACGGGTATGTCGGGGAACTTCTTGAGTTGCAGCAAGGGTGTGAAGGACCCTTTGGAAGTTCCAGTGGTTAGACGTGATTAGCCTCGAGAAGCCTCAGCGGAAATGGGCCTCATCTCGCCTGGAGGGCAAAACCTCCTGGATTTTCTCGAGTTGCAGCAGGTGCTCTCGACTTACGACGGGGACCTCAGGGACCCGCTCTGGTGGCCTCAGGAAAGGCCAGTCCCCATGCGAGTTCCTCGGGGGCCTCTCGGGATTCCTCTCCCGTCGATGCCGGGGCCTAAGACCTTGTGTGGAGTCGGGGCCGGAACCTGAGGATTCCTCTCCAGTGCTGACATGGATCTTGGGGTACTTCTCGAGTCTCCCCAGGGGAGTCAGTCCTCGTCTCGAATGCGGGCATGCACTTGCGCTTTCCTCCAGAGCGGTAGCAGCAGTGTCACGCAGTCCGCCGCGTGGATCAAAGGATCTATGGTTTTCCCTCGAGTCTTTCCCACGAGGCTTTCCCACGAGGCTTTCCCACAGGGCTGTCCCACGTGCACACGTGGTGGGAGTCGATCCTCGGCTTGAACGTCAAGGCAGTGCAGGGAAAACAGGTTCCTCTGGAATGGACTGACACATCTGGGGGTCTCTTAGAATGGTGCCACGACCCTGGAGTTCCTCTCGCCTTTCCTGTGGAGAGCGCCACCTCTTGAGATGCGACGGGAACGCCGGGAATTCTTTCCCTACGAAACAGGGAAAGGATCCCTCATCTCGAGCTAGGAGGCGGAAACGGGGCTCCCCTGGATGTGTGCGGGACCCCACGTGCTTCCTCTGGAGTGGAGACGGGTATGTCGCGGAACTGCTTCAGTTTCAGCAAGGGTGTGAAGGACCCTTTGGAAGTTCCAGTGGTTAGACGTGATTAGCCTCGAGAAGCCTCAGCGGAAATGGGCCTCATCTCGCCTGGAGGGCAAAACCTCCTGGATTTTCTCGAGTTGCAGCAGGTGCTCTCGACTTACGACGGGGACCTCAGGGACCCGCTCTGGTGGCCTCAGGAAAGGCCAGTCCCCATGCGAGTTCCTCGGGGGCCTCTCGGGATTCCTCTCCCGTCGATGCCGGGGCCTAAGACCTTGTGTGGAGTCGGGGCCGGAACCTGAGGATTCCTCTCCAGTGCTGACATGGATCTTGGGGTACTTCTCGAGTCTCCCCAGGGGAGTCAGTCCTCGTCTCGAATGCGGGCATGCACTTGCGCTTTCCTCCAGAGCGGTAGCAGCAGTGTCACGCAGTCCGCCGCGTGGATCAAAGGATCTATGGTTTTCCCTCGAGTCTTTCCCACGAGGCTTTCCCACGAGGCTTTCCCACAGGGCTGTCCCACGTGCACACGTGGTGGGAGTCGATCCTCGGCTTGAACGTCAAGGCAGTGCAGGGAAAACAGGTTCCTCTGGAATGGACTGACACATCTGGGGGTCTCTTGGAATGGTGCCACGACCCTGGAGTTCCTCTCGCCTTTCCTGTGGAGAGCGCCACCTCTTGAGATGCGACGGGAACGCCGGGAATTCTTTCCCTACGAAACAGGGAAAGGATCCCTCATCTCGAGCTAGGAGGCGGAAACGGGGCTCCCCTGGATGTGTGCGGGACCCCACGTGCTTCCTCTGGAGTGGAGACGGGTATGTCGCGGAACTGCTTCAGTTTCAGCAAGGGTGTGAAGGACCCTTTGGAAGTTCCAGTGGTTAGACGTGATTAGCCTCGAGAAGCCTCAGCGGAAATGGGCCTCATCTCGCCTGGAGGGCAAAACCTCCTGGATTTTCTCGAGTTGCGGCAAGTGCTCTCGACTTACGATGGGGACCTCAGGGACCCGCTCTGGTGGCCTCAGGAAAGGCCAGTCCCCATGCGAGTTCCTCTAGGGCATCTCGGGATTCCTCTCCCGTCGATGCCGGGGCCTAAGACCTTGTGTGGAGTCGGGGCCGGAACCTGAGGATTCCTCTCCAGTGCTGACATGGATCTTGGGGTAATTCTGGAGTCTCCCCAGGGGAGTCAGTCCTCGTCTCTAATGCGGGCATGCACTTGCGCTTTCCTCCAGAGCGGTAGCAGCAGTGTCACGCAGTCCGCCGCGTGGATCAAAGGATCTATGGTTTTCCCTCGAGTCTTTCCCACGAGGCTTTCCCACGAGACTTTCCCACAGGGCTGTCCCACGTGCACACGTGGTGGGAGTGGATCCTCGGCTTGAACGTCAAGGCAGTGCAGGGAAAACAGGTTCCTCTGGAATGGACTGACACATCTGGGGGACTCTTGGAATGGTGGCACGACCCTGGAGTTCCTCTCGCCTTTACTGTGGAGAGCGCCTCCTCTTGAGAGTCGACGGGAACGCCGGGAATTCTTTCCCTACGAAACAGGGAAAGGATCCCTCATCTCGAGGTAGGAGGCGGAAACGGGGCTCCCCTGGATGTGTGCGGGACCCCACGTGCTTCCTCTCGAGTGGAGACGGGTATGTCGGGGAACTTCTTGAGTTGCAGCAAGGGTGTGAAGGACCCTTTGGAAGTTCCAGTGGTTAGACGTGATTAGCCTCGAGAAGCCTCAGCGGAAATGGGCCTCATCTCGCCTGGAGGGCAAAACCTCCTGGATTTTCTCGAGTTGCGGCAGGTGCTCTCGACTTACGACGGGGACCTCAGGGACCCGCTCTGGTGGCCTCAGGAAAGGCCAGTCCCCATGCGAGTTCCTCGGGGGCCTCTCGGGATTCCTCTCCCGTCGATGCCGGGGCCTAAGACCTTGTGTGGAGTCGGGGCCGGAACCTGAGGATTCCTCTCCAGTGCTGACATGGATCTTGGGGTACTTCTGGAGTCTCCCCAGGGGAGTCAGTCCTCGTCTCGGATGCGGGCATGCATTTGCGCTTTCCTCCAGAGCGGTAGCAGCAGTGTCACGCAGTCCGCCGCGTGGATCAAAGGATCTATGGTTTTCCCTCGAGTCTTTCCCACGAGGCTTTCCCACGAGGCTTTCCCTCAGGGCTGTCCCACGTGCACACGTGGTAGGAGTCGATCCTCGGCTTGAACGTCAAGTCAGTGCAGGGAAAACAGGTTCCTCTGGAATGGACTGACACATCTGGGGGACTCTTGGAATGGTGGCACGACCCTGGAGTTCCTCTCGCCTTTCCTTTGGAGAGCGCCTCCTCTTGAGATGCGACGGGAACGCCGGGAATTCTTTCCCTACGAAACAGGGAAAGGATCCCTCATCTCGAGCTAGGAGGCGGAAACGGGGCTCCCCTGGATGTGTGCGGGACACCACGTGCTTCCTCTCGAGTGGAGACGGGTATGTCGGGGAACTTCTAGAGTTGCAGCAAGGGTATGAAGGACCCCTTGGATGTTCCAGTGGTTAGACGTGATTCGCCTCGAGAAGCCTCAGCGGAAATGGGCCTCATCTCGCCTGGAGGGCAAAACCTCCTGGATTTTCTCGAGTTGCGGCAGGTGCTCTCGACTTACTACGGGGACCTCAGGGACCCGCTCTGGTGGCCTCAGGAAAGGCCAGTCCCCATGCGAGTTCCTCGGGGGCCTCTCGGGATTCCTCTCCCGTCGATGCCGGGGCCTAAGACCTTGTGTGGAGTCGGGGCCGGAACCTGAGGATTCCTCTCCAGTGCTGACATGGATCTTGGGGTACTTCTGGATTCTCCCCAGGGGAGTCAGTCCTCGTCTCGAATGCGGGCATGCACTTGCGCTTTCCTCCAGAGCGGTAGCAGCAGTGTCACGCAGTCCGCCGCGTGGATCAAAGGATCTATGGTTTTCCCTCGAGTCTTTCCCACGAGGCTTTCCCACGAGGCTTTCCCACAGGGCTGTCCCACGTTCACACGTGGTGGGAGTCGATCCTCGGCTTGAACGTCAAGGCAGTGCAGGGAAAACAGGTTCCTCTGGAATGGACTGACACATCTGGGGGACTCTTGGAATGGTGGCACGACCCTGGAGTTCCTCTCGCCTTTCCTGTGGAGAGCGCCTCCTCTTGAGATGCGACGGGAACGCCGGGAATTCTTTCCCTACGAAACAGGGAAAGGATCCCTCATCTCGAGCTAGGAGGCGGAAACGGGGCTCCCCTGGATGTGTGCGGGACACCACGTGCTTCCTCTCGAGTGGAGACGGGTATGTCGGGGAACTTCTAGAGTTGCAGCAAGGGTGTGAAGGACCCTTTGGAAGTTCCAGTGGTTAGACGTGATTCGCCTCGAGAAGCCTCAGCGGAAATGGGCCTCATCTCGCCTGGAGGGCAAAACCTCCTGGATTTTCTCAAGTTGCGGCTGGTGCTCTCGACTTACAACGGGGACCTCAGGACCCGCTCTGGTGGCCTCAGGAAAGGCCAGTCCCCATGCGAGTTCCTCGGGGGCCTCTCGGGATTCCTCTCCCGTCGATGCCGGGGCCTAAGACCTTGTGTGGAGTCGGGGCCGGAACCTGAGGATTCCTCTCCAGTGCTGACATGGATCTTGGGGTACTTCTGGAGTCTCCCCAGGGGAGTCAGTCCTCGTCTCGAATGCGGGCATGCACTTGCGCTTTCCTCCAGAGCGGTAGCAGCAGTGTCCGCAGTCCGCCGCGTGAATCAAAGGATCTATGGTTTTCCCTCGAGTCTTTCCCACGAGGCTTTCCCACGAGGCTTTCCCACAGGGCTGTCCCACGTGCACACGTGGTGGGAGTCGATCCTCGGCTTGAACGTCAAGGCAGTGCAGGGAAAACAGGTTCCTCTGGAATGGACTGACACATCTGGGGGACTCTTGGAATGGTGGCACGACCCTGGAGTTCCTCTCGCCTTTCCTGTGGAGAGCGCCTCCTCTTGAGATGCGACGGGAACGCCGGGAATTCTTTCCCTACGAAACAGGGAAAGGATCCCTCATCTCGAGCTAGGAGGCGGAAACGGGGCTCCCCTGGATGTGTGCGGGACCCCACGTGCTTCCTCTCGAGTGGAGACGGGTATGTCGGGGAACTTCTTGAGTTGCAGCAAGGGTGTGAAGGACCCTTTGGAAGTTCCAGTGGTTAGACGTGATTAGCCTCGAGAAGCCTCAGCGGAAATGGGCCTCATCTCGCCTGGAGGGCAAAACCTCCTGGATTTTCTCGAGTTGCGGCAGGTGCTCTCGACTTACGACGGGGACCTCAGGGACCCGCTCTGGTGGCCTCAGGAAAGGCCAGTCCCCATGCGAGTTCCTCGGGGGCCTCTCGGGATTCCTCTCCCGTCGATGCCGGGGCCTAAGACCTTTTGTGGAGTCGGGGCCGGAACCTGAGGATTCCTCTCCAGTGCTGACATGGATCTTGGGGTACTTCTGGAGTCTCCCCAGGGGAGTCAGTCCTCGTCTCGAATGCGGGCATGCACTTGCGCTTTCCTCCAGAGCGGTAGCAGCAGTGTCACACAGTCTGCCGCGTGGATCAAAGGATCTATGGTTTTCCCTCGAGTCTTTCCCACGAGGCTTTCCCACGAGGCTTTCCCACAGGGCTGTCCCAAGTGCACACGTGGTGGGAGTTGATCCTCGGCTTGAACGTCAAGGCAGTGCAGGGAAAACAGGTTCCTCTGGAATGGACTGACATATCTGGGGGTCTCTTGGAATGGTGCCACGACCCTGGAGTTCCTCTCGCCTTTCCTGTGGAGAGCGCCACCTCTTGAGATGCGACGGGAACGCTGGGAATTCTTTCCCTACGAAACAGGGAAAGGATCCCTCATCTCGAGCTAGGAGGCGGAAACGGGGCTCCCCTGGATGTGTGCGGGACCCCACGTGCTTCCTCTCGAGTGGAGACGGGTATGTCGTGGAACTGCTTGAGTTGCAGCAAGGGTGTGAAGGACCCTTTGGATGTTCCAGTGGTTAGATGTGATTAGCCTCGAGAAGCCTCAGCGGAAATGGGCCTCATCTCGCCTGGAGGGCAAAACCTCCTGGATTTTCTCGAGTTGCGGCAGGTGCTCTCGACTTACGATGGGGACCTCAGGGATCCGCTCTGGTGGCCTCAGGAAAGGCCAGTCCCCATGCGAGTTCCTCGGGGGCCTCTGGGGATTCCTCTCCCGTCGATGCCGGGGCCTAAGACCTTGTGTGGAGTCGGGGCCGGAACCTGAGGATTCCTCTCCAGTGCTGACATGGATCTTGGGGTACTTCTGGAGTCTCCCCAGGGGAGTCAGTCCTCGTCTCGAATGCGGGCATGCACTTGCGCTTTCCTCCAGAGCGGTAGCAGCAGTGTCACGCAGTCCGCCGCGTGGATCAAAGGATCTATGGTTTTCCCTCGAGTCTTTCCCACGAGGCTTTCCCACGAGGCTTTCCCACAGGGCTGTCCCACGTGCACACGTGGTGGGAGTCGATCCTCGGCTTGAACGTCAAGGCAGTGCAGGGAAAACAGGTTCCTCTGGAATGGACTGACACATCTGGGGGACTCTTGGAATGGTGGCACGACCCTGGAGTTCCTCTCGCCTTTCCTGTGGAGAGCGCCTCCTCTTGAGATGCGACGGGAACGCCGGTAATTCTTTCCCTACGAAACAGGGAAAGGATCCCTCATCTCGAGCTAGGAGGCGGAAACGGGGCTCCCCTGGATGTGTGCGGGACCCCACGTGCTTCCTCTCGAGTGGAGACGGGTATGTCGGGGAACTTCTTGAGTTGCAGCAAGGGTGTGAAGGACCCTTTGGAAGTTCCAGTGGTTAGACGTGATTAGCCTGGAGAAGCCTCAGCAGAAATGGGCCTCATCTCGCCTGGAGGGCAAAACCTCCTGGATTTTCTTGAGTTGCGGCAGGTGCTCTCGACTTACGACGGGGACCTCAGGGACCCGCTCTGGTGGCCTCAGGAAAGCCCAGTCCCCATGCGAGTTCCTCGGGGGCCTCTCGGGATTCCTCTCCCGTCGATGCCGGGGCCTAAGACCTTGTGTGGAATCGGAGCCGGAACCTGAGGATTCCTCTCCAGTGCTGACATGGATCTTGGGGTACTTCTGGAGTCTCCCCAGGGGAGTCAGTCCTCGTCTCGAATGCGGGCATGCACTTGCGCTTTCCTCCAGAGCGGTAGCAGCAGTGTCACGCAGTCCGCCGCGTGGATCAAAGGATCTATGGTTTTCCCTCGAGTCTTTCCCACGAGGTTTTCCCACGAGGCTTTCCCACAGGGCTGTCCCACGTGCACACGTGGTGGGAGTGGATCCTCGGCTTGAACGTCAAGGCAGTGCAGGGAAAACAGGTTCCTCTGGAATGGACTGACACATCTGGGGGACTCTTGGAATGGTGGCACGACCCTGGAGTTCCTCTCGACTTTCCTGTGGAGAGCGCCTCCTCTTGAGATGCGACGGGAACGCCGGGAATTCTTTCCCTACGAAACAGGGAAAGGATCCCTCATCTCGAGCTAGGAGGCGAAAACGGGGCTCCCCTGGATGTGTGCGGGACCCCACGTGCTTCCTCTCGAGTGGAGACGGGTATGTCGGGGAACTTCTTGAGTTTCAGCAAGGGTGTGAAGGACCCTTTGGAAGTTCCAGTGGTTAGACGTGATTAGCCTCGAGAAGCCTCAGCGGAAATGGGCCTCATCTCGCCTGGAGGGCAAAACCTCCTGGATTTTCTCGAGTTGCGGCAGGTGCTCTCGACTTACGACGGTGACCTCAGGGACCCGCTCTGGTGGCCTCAGGAAAGGCCAGTCCCCATGCGAGTTCCTCGGGGGCCTCTGGGGATTCCTCTCCCGTCGATGCCGGGGCCTAAGACCTTGTGTGGAGTCGGGGCCGGAACCTGAGGATTCCTCTCCAGTGCTGACATGGATCTTGGGGTACTTCTGGAGTCTCCCCAGGGGAGTCAGTCCTCGTCTCGAATGCGGGCATGCACTTGCGCTTTCCTCCAGAGCGGTAGCAGCAGTGTCACGCAGTCCGCCGCGTGGATCAAAGGATCTATGGTTTTCCCTCGAGTCTTTCCCACGAGGCTTTCCCACGAGGCTTTCCCACAGGGCTGTCCCACGTGCACACGTGGTGGGAGTGGATCCTCGGCTTGAACGTCAAGGCAGTGCAGGGAAAACAGGTTCCTCTGGAATGGACTGACACATCTGGGGGACTCTTGGAATGGTGGCACGACCCTGGAGTTCCTCTCGCCTTTCCTGTGGAGAGCGCCTCCTCTTGAGATGCGACGGGAACGCCGGGAATTCTTTCCCTACGAAACAGGGAAAGGATCCCTCATCTCGAGCTAGGAGGCGGAAACGGGGCTCCCCTGGATGTGTGCGGGACCCCACGTGCTTCCTCTCGAGTGGAGACGGGTATGTCGGGGAACTTCTTGAGTTGCAGCAAGGGTGTGAAGGACCCTTTGGAAGTTCCAGTGGTTAGACGTGATTAGCCTGGAGAAGCCTCAGCAGAAATGGGCCTCATCTCGCCTGGAGGGCAAAACCTCCTGGATTTTCTTGAGTTGCGGCAGGTGCTCTCGACTTACGACGGGGACCTCAGGGACCCGCTCTGGTGGCCTCAGGAAAGCCCAGTCCCCATGCGAGTTCCTCGGGGGCCTCTCGGGATTCCTCTCCCGTCGATGCCGGGGCCTAAGACCTTGTGTGGAGTCGGAGCCGGAACCTGAGGATTCCTCTCCAGTGCTGACATGGATCTTGGGGTACTTCTGGAGTCTACCCAGGGGAGTCAGTCCTCGTCTCGAATGCGGGCATGCACTTGCGCTTTCCTCCAGAGCGGTAGCAGCAGTCTCACGCAGTCCGCCGCGTGGATCAAAGGATCTATGGTTTTCCCTCGAGTCTTTCCCACGAGGCTTTCCCACGAGGCTTTCCCACAGGGCTGTCCCACGTGCACACGTGGTGGGAGTCGATCCTCGGCTTGAACGTCAAGACAGTGCAGGGAAAACAGGTTCCTCTGGAATGGACTGACACATCTGGGGGTCTCTTGGAATGGTGCCACGACCCTGGAGTTCCTCTCGCCTTTCCTGTGGAGAGCGCCACCTCTTGAGATGCGACGGGAACGCCGGGAATTCTTTCCCTACGAAACAGGGAAAGGATCCCTCATCTCGAGCTAGGAGGCGGAAACGGGGCTCCCCTGGATGTGTGCGGGACCCCACGTGCTTCCTCTCGAGTGGAGACGGGTATGTCGCGGAACTGCTTCAGTTGCAGCAAGGGTGTGAAGGACCCTTTGGAAGTTCCAGTGGTTAGATGTGATTAGCCTCGAGAAGCCTCAGCGGAAATGGGTCTTATCTCGCCTGGAGGGCAAAACCTCCTGGATGTTCTCGAGTTGTGGCAGGTGCTCTCGACTTACGATGGGGACCTCAGGGACCCGCTCCGGTGGCCTCAGGAAAGGCCAGTCCCCATGCGAGTTCCTCGGGGGCCTCTCGGCATTCCTCTCCCGTCGATGCCGGGGCCTAAGACCTTGTGTGTAGTCGGGGCCGGAACCTGAGGATTCCTCTCCAGTGCTGACATGGATCTTGGGGTACTTCTGGAGTCTCCCCAGGGGAGTCAGTCCTCGTCTCGAATGCGGGCATGCACTTGAGCTTTCCTCCAGAGCGGTAGCAGCAGTGTCACGCAGTCCGCCGCGTGGATCAAAGGATCTATGGTTTTCCCTCGAGTCTTTCCCACGAGGCTTTCCCACGAGGCTTTCCCTCAGGGCTTTCCCACGAGCACACGTGGTAGGAGTCGATCCTCGGCTTGAACGTCAAGGCAGTGCACGGAAAACAGGTTCCTCTGGAATGGACTGACACATCTGGGGGACTCTTGGAATGGTGGCACGACCCTGGAGTTCCTCTCGCCTTTCCTGTGGAGAGCGCCTCCTCTTGAGATGCGACGGGAACGCCGGGAATTCTTTCCCTACGAAACAGGGAAAGGATCCCTCATCTCGAGCCAGGAGGCGGAAACGGGGCTCCCCTGGATGTGTGCGGGACACCACGTGCTTCCTCTCGAGTGGAGACGGGTATGTCGGGGAACTTCTAGAGTTGCAGCAAGGGTGTGAAGGACCCTTTGGAAGTTCCAGTGGTTAGACGTGATTCGCCTCGAGAAGCCTCAGCGGAAATAGGCCTCATCTCGCCTGGAGGGCAAAACCTCCTGGATTTTCTCGAGTTGCGGCAGGTGCTCTCGACTTACGACGGGGACGTCAGGGACCCGCTCTGGTGGCCTCAGGAAAGGCCAGTCCCCATGCGAGTTCCTCGGGGGCCTCTCGGGATTCCTCTCCCGTCGATGCCGGGGCCTAAGACCTTGTGTGGAGTCGGGGCCGGAACCTGAGGATTCCTCTCCAGTGCTGACATGGATCTTGGGGTACTTCTGGAGTCTCCCCAGGGGAGTCAGTCCTCGTCTCGAATGCGGGCATGCACTTGCGCTTTCCTCCAGAGCGGTAGCAGCAGTGTCACGCAGTCCGCCGCGTGGATCAAAGGATCTATGGTTTTCCCTCGAGTCTTTCCCACGAGGCTTTCCCACGAGGCTTTCCCACAGGGCTGTCCCACGTGCACACGTGGTGGGAGTGGATCCTCGGCTTGAACGTCAAGGCAGTGCAGGGAAAACAGGTTCCTCTGGAATGGACTGACACATCTGGGGGACTCTTGGAATGGTGGCACGACCCTGGAGTTCCTCTTGCCTTTCCTGTGGAGAGCGCCTCCTCTTGAGATGCGACGGGAACGCCGGGAATTCTTTCCCTACGAAACAGGGAAAGGATCCCTCATCTCGAGCTAAGAGGCGGAAACGGGGCTCCCCTGGATGTGTGCGGGAACCCACGTGCTTCCTCTCGAGTGGAGACGGGTATGTTGGGGAACTTCTTGAGTTGCAGCAAGGGTGTGAAGGACCCTTTGGAAGTTCCAGTGGTTAGACGTGATTAGCCTCGAGAAGCCTCAGCGGAAATGGTCCTCATCTCGCCTGGAGGGTAAAACCTCCTGGATTTTCTCGAATTGCAGCAGGTGCTCTCGACTTACGACGGGGACCTCAGGGACCCGCTCTGGTGGCCTCAGGAAAGGCCAGTCCCGATGCGAGTTCCTCGGGGGCCTCTCGGGATTCCTCTCCCGTCGATGCCGGGGCCTAAGACCTTGTGTGGAGTCGGGGCCGGAACCTGAGGATTCCTCTCCAGTGCTGACATGGATCTTGGGGTACTTCTGGAGTCTCCCCAGGCGAGTCAGTCCTCGTCTCGAATGCGGGCATGCACTTGCGCTTTCCTCCAGAGCGGTAGCAGCAGTGTCACGCAGTCCGCTGCGTGGATCAAAGGATCTATGGTTTTCACTCGAGTCTTTCCCAGGAGGCTTTCCCACGAGGCTTTCCCACAGGGCTGTCCCACGTGCACACGTGGTGGGAGTGGATCCTCGGCTTGAACGTCAAGGCAGTGCAGGGAAAACAGGTTCCTCTGGAATGGACTGACACATCTGGGGGTCTCTTGGAATGGTGCCACGACCCTGGAGTTCCTCTCGCCTTTCCTGTGGAGAGCACCTCCTCTTGAGATGCGACGGGAACGCCGGGAATTCTTTCCCTACGAAACAGGGAAAGGATCCCTCATCTCGAGCTAGGAGGCGGAAACGGGGCTCCCCTGGATGTGTGCGGGACCCCACGTCCTTCCTCTGGAGTGGAGACGGGAATGTCGCGGAACTGCTTCAGTTGCAGCAAGGGTGTGAAGGACCCTTTGGAAGTTCCAGTGGTTAGACGTGATTAGCCTCTAAAAGCCTCAGCGGAAATGGGCCTCATCTCGCCTGGAGGGCAAAACCTCCTGGATTTTCTCGAGTTGCGGCAGGTGCTCTCGACTTACGACGGGGACCTCAGGGACCCGCTCTGGTGGCCTCAGGAAAGGCCAGTCCCCATGCGAGTTCCTCGGGGGCCTCTCGGCATTCCTCTCCCGTCGATGCCGGGGCCTAAGACCTTGTGTGGAGTCGGGGCCAGAACCTGAGGATTCCTCTCCAGTGCTGACATGGATCTTGGGGTACTTCTGGAGTCTCCCCAGGGGAGTCAGTCCTCGTCTCGAATGCGGGCATGCACTTACGCTTTCCTCCAGAGCGGTAGCAGCAGTGTCACGCAGTCCGCCGAGTGGATCAAAGGATCTATGGTTTTCCCTCGAGTCTTTCCCACGAGGCTTTCCCACGAGGCTTTCCCACAGGGCTGTCCCACGTGCACACGTGGTGGGAGTGGATCCTTGGCTTGAACGTCAAGGCAGTGCAGGGAAAACAGGTTCCTCTGGAATGGACTGACACATCTGGGGCACTCTTGGAATGGTGGCACGACCCTGGAGTTCCTCTCGCCTTTCCTGTGGAGAGCGCCTCCTCTTGAGATGCGACGGGAACGCCGGGAATTCTTTCCCTACGAAACAGGGAAAGGATCCCTCATCTCGAGCTAGGAGGCCGAAACGGGGCTCCCCTGGATGTGTGCGGGACCCCACGTGCTTCCTCTCGAGTGGAGACGGGTATGTCGGGGAACTTCTTGAGTTGAAGCAAGGGTGTGAAGGACCCTTTGGAAGTTCCAGTGGTCAGACGTGATTAGCCTCGAGAAGCCTCAGCGGAAATGGGCCTCATCTCGCCTGGAGGGCAAAACCTTCTGGATTTTCTCGAGTTGCGGCAGGTGCTCTCGACTTACGACGGGGACCTCAGGGACCCGCTCTGGTGGCCTCAGGAAAGGCCAGTCCCCATGCGAGTTCCTCGGGGGCCTCTCGGGATTCCTCTCCCGTCGATGCCGGGGCCTAAGACGTTGTGTGGAGTCGGGGCCGGAACCTGAGGATTCCTCTCCAGTGCTGACATGGATCTTGGGGTACTTCTGGAGTCTCCCCAGGGGAGTCAGTCCTCGTCTCGAATGCGGGCATGCACTTGCGCTTTCCTCCAGAGCGGTAGCAGCAGTGTCACGCAGTCCGCCGCGTGAATCAAAGGATCTATGGTTTTCCGTCGAGTCTTTCCCACGAGGCTTTCCCACGAGGCTTTCCCACAGGGCTGTCCCACGTGCACACGTGGTGGGAGTCGATCCTCGGCTTGAACGTCAAGGCAGTGCAGGGAAAACAGGTTCCTCTGGAATGGACTGACACATCTGGGGGTCTCTTGGAATGGTGGCACGACCCTGGAGTTCCTCTCGCCTTTCCTGTGGAAAGCGCCTCCTCTTGAGATGCGACGGGAACGCCGGGAATTCGTTCCCTACGAAACAGGGAAAGGATCCCTCATCTCGAGCTAGGACGCGCAAATGGGGCTCCCCTGCATGTTTGCGGGACCCACGTGCTTCCTCTCGAGTGGATACGGGTATGTGGGGGAACTTCTTGAGTTGCAGCAAGGGTGGAAGGACCCTTTGGAAGTTCCAGTGGTTAGATGTGATTGGCCTCGAGAAGCCTCAGCGGAAATGGGCCTCATCTCGCCTGGAGGGCAAAACCTCCTGGATTTTCTCGAGTTGCGGCAAGTGCTCTCGTCTTACGACGGGGACGTCAGGGACCCGCTCTGGTGGCCTCAGGAAAGGCCAGTCCCCATGCGAGTTCCTCGGGGGCCTCTCGGGATTCCTCTCCCGTCGATGCCGGCGCCGAAGACCTTGTGTGGAGTCGGGGCCGGAACCTGAGGATTCCTCTCCAGTGCTGACATGGATCTTGGGGTACTTCTGGAGTCTCCCCAGGGGAGTCAGTCCTCGTCTCGAATGTGGGCATGCACTTGCGCTTTCCTCCAGAGCGGTAGCAGCAGTGTCACGCAGTCCACCGCGTGGATCAAAGGATCTTTGGTTTTCCCTCGAGTCTTTCCCACGAGGCTTTCCCACGAGGCTTTCCCACAGGGCTGTCCCACGTGCACACGTGGTGGGAGTCGATCCTCGGCTTGAACCTCAAGGCAGTGCAGGGAAAACAGGTTCCTCTGGAATGGACTGACACATCTGGGGGTCTCTTGGAATGGTGGCACTACCCTGGAGTTCCTCTCGCCTTTCCTGTGGAGAGCGCCTCCTCTTGAGATGCGACGGGAACGCCGGGAATTCTTTCCCTACGAAACAGGGAAAGGATCCCTCATCTCGAGCTAGGAGGCGGAAACGGGGCTCCCCTGGATGTGTGCGGGACCCCACGTTCTTCCTCTCGAGTGGAGACGGGTATGTCGGGGAACTTCTTGAGTTGCAGCAAGGGTGTGAAGGACCCTTTGGAAGTTCCAGTGGTTAGATGTGATTAGCCTCGAGAAGCCTCAGCGGAAATGGGCCTCATCTCGCCTGGAGGGCAAAACCTCCTGGATTTTCTCGAGTTGCGGCATGTGCTCTCGACTTACGACGGGGACCGCGGGGACCCGCTCTGGTGGCCTCAGGAAAGGCCAGTCCCCATGCGAGTTCCTCGGGGGCCTCTCGGGATTCCTCTCCCGTCGATGCCGGGGTCTAAGACCTTGTGTGGAGTCGGGGCCGGAACCTGAGGATTCCTCTCCAGTGCTGACATGGATCTTGGGGTACTTCTGGAGTCTCCCCAGGGGAGTCAGTCCTCGTCTCGAATGCGGGCATGCACTTGCGCTTTCCTCCAGAGCGGTAGCAGCAGTGTCACGCAGTCCGCCGCGTGGATCAAAGGATCTATGGTTTTCCCTCGAGTCTTTCCCACGAGGCTTTCCCACGAGGCTTTCCCACAGGGCTGTCCCATGTGCACACGTGGTGGGAGTCGATTCTCGGCTTGAACGTCAAAGCAGTGCAGGGAAAACAGGTTCCTCTGGAATGGACTGACACATCTGGGGGACTTTGTAATGGTGCCACGACCCTGGAGTTCCTCTCGTCTTTCCTGTGGAGAGCGCCTCCTCTTGAGATGCGACGGGAACGCTGGGAATTCTTTCCCTACGAAACAGGGACAGGATCCCTCATCTCGAGCTAGGAGGCGGAAACGGGGCTCCCCTGGATGTGTGCGGGACCCCACGTGCTTCCTCTCGAGTGTAGACGGGTATGTCGCGGAACTGCTTGAGTTGCAGCAAGGGTGTGAAGGACCCTTTGGAAGTTACAGTGGTTAGATGTGATTAGCCTCCAGAAGCCTCAGCGGAAATGGGCCTCATCTCGCCTGGAGGGCAAAACTTCCTGGATTTTCTCTAGTTGCGGCAGGTGCTCTCGACTTACGACGGGGACCTCAGGGACCCGCTCTGGTGGCCTCAGGACAGGCCAGTCCCAATGCGAGTTCCTCGGGGGCCTCTCGGGATTCATCTCCCGTCGATGCTGGGGCCTAAGACCTTGTGTGGAGTCGGGGCCGGAACCTGAGGATTCCTCTCCAGTGCTGACATGGATCTTGGGGTATTTCTGGAGTCTCCCCAGGGGAGTCAGTCCTCGTCTCGAATGCGGGCATGCACTTGCGCTTTCCTCCAGAGCGGTAGCAGCAGTGTCACGCAGTCCGCCGCGTGGATCAAAGGATCTATGGTTTTCCCTCGAGTCTTTCCCATGAGGCTTTCCCACGAGGCTTTCCCACAGGGCTGTCCCACGTGCACACGTGGTGGGAGTGGATCCTCGGCTTGAACATCAAGGCAGTTCAGGGAAAACAGGTTCCTCTGGAATGGACTGACACATCTGGGGGACTCTTGGAATGGTGGCACGACCCTGGAGTTCCTCTCGCCTTTCCAGTGGAGAGCGCCTCCTCTTGAGATGCGACGGGAACGCCGGGAATTCTTTCCCTAAGAAACAGGGAAAGGATCCCTCATCTCGAGCTGGGAGGCGGAAACGGGGCTCCCCTGGATGTGTGCGGGACCCTTGTGCTTCCTCTCGAGGGGAGACGGGTATGTCGGGGAACTTCTTGGGTTGCAGCAAGGGTGTGAAGGACCCTTTGGAAATTCCAGTGGTTAGATGTGATTAGCCTCGAGAAGCCTCAGCGGAAATGGGCCTCATCTCGCCTGGAGGTCAAAACCTCCTGGATTTTCTCGAGTTGCGGCAGGTGCTCTCGACTTATGACGTGGACCTCAGGGACCCTCTCTGGTGGCCTCAGGAAAGCCCAGTCCCCATGCGAGTTCTTCGGGGGCCACTCCGGATTCCTCTCCCGTCGATGCCGGGGCCTAAGACCTTGTGTGGAGTCGGGGCCGGAACCTGAGGATTCCTCTCCAGTGCTGACATGGATCTTGGGGTACTTCTGGAGTCTCCTCAGGGGAGTCAGTCCTCGTCTCGAATGAGGGCATGCACTTGCGCTTTCCTCCAGAGCGGTAGCAACAGTGTCACGCAGTCCGCCGCGTGGATCAAAGGATCTATGGTTTTCCCTCGAGTCTTTCCCACGAGGCTTTCCCACGAGGCTTTCCCACAGGGCTGTCCCACGTGCACACGTGGTGGGAGTCGATCCTCGGCTTGAACCTCAAGGCAGTGCAGGGAAAACAGGTTCCTCTGGAATGGACTGACACATCGGGGGGACTCTTGGAATGGTGGCACGACCCTGGAGTTCCTCTTGCCTTTCCAGTGGAGAGCGCCTCCTCTTGAGAGCGCCTCCTCTTGAGATGCGACGGGAACGCCGGGAATTCTTTCCCTACGAAACAGGGAAAGGATCCCTCATCTCGAGCTAGGAGGCGGAAACGGGGCTCCCCTGGATGTGTGCGGCACCCCACGTGCTTCCTCTCGAGTGGAGACGGGTATGTCGGGGAACTTCTTGAGTTGCAGTAAGGGTGTGAAGGACCCTTTGGAAGTTCCAGTGGTTAGACGTGATTAGCCTCGAGAAGCCTCAGCGGAAATGGGCCTCATCTCGCCTGGAGGGCAAAACCCCCTGGATTTTCTCGAGTTGCGGCAGGTGCTCTCGACTTACGACGGGGACCTCAGGGACCCGCTCTGGTGGCCTCAGGAAAGGATAGTCCCCATGCGAATTCCTCGGGGGCCTCTCGGGATTACTCTCCCTTCGATGCCGGGGCCTAAGACCTTGTGTGGAGTCGGGGCCGGAACCTGAGGATTCCTCTCCAGTGCTGACATGGATCTTGGGGTACTTCTGGAGTCTCCCCAGGGGAGTCAGTCCTCGTCTCGAATGCGGGCATGCACTTGCGCTTTCCTCCAGAGCGGTAGCAGCAGTGTCACGCAGTCCGCCGCGTGGATCAAAGGATCTATGGTTTTCCTTCGAGTCTTTCCCACGAGGCTTTCCCAGGAGGCTTTCCCACAGGGCTGTCCCACGTGCACAGGTGGTGGGAGTCGATCCTCGGCTTGAACGTCAAGGCAGTGCAGGGAAAACAGGCTCCTCTGTAATGGACTGACACATCTGGGCGTCTCTTGGAATGGTGGCACGACCCTGGAGTTCCTCTCGCCTCTCCTGTGGAGAGCGCCTCCTCTTGAGATGCGACGGGAACGCCGGGAATTCTTTCCCTACGAAACAGGGAAAGGATCCCTCATCTCGAGCTAGGAGGCGGAAACGGGGCTCCCCTGGATGTGTGCGGGACCCCACGTGCTTCCTCTCGAGTGGAGACGGGTATGTCGGGGAACTTCTTGAGTTGCAGCAAGGGTTTGAAGGACCCTTTGGAAGTTCCAGTGGTTAGAAGTGATTGGCCTCGAGAAGCCTCAGCGGAAATGGGCCTCATCTCGCCTGGAGGGCAAAACCTCCTGGATTTTCTCGAGTTGCGGCAGGTGCTCTCGACTTACGACGGGGACCTCAGGGACCCGCTCTGGTGGCCTCAGGAAAGGCCAGTCCCCATGCGAGTTCCTCGGGGGCCTCTCGGGATTCCTCTCCCGTCGATGCCGGGGCCTAAGACCTTGTGTGGAGTCGGGGCCCGAACCTGAGGATTCCTCTCCAGTGCTGACATGGATCTTGGGGTACTTCTGGAGTCTCCCCAGGGGAGTCAGTCCTCGTCTCGAATGGGGGCATGCACTTGCACTTTCCTCCAGAGCGGTAGCAGCAGTGTCACGCAGTCCGCCACGTGGATCAAAGGATCTATGGTTTTCTCTCGAGACTTTCCCACGAGGCTTTCCCACGAGGCTTTCCCACAGGGCTGTCCCACGTGCACACGTGGTGGGAGTCGATCCTCGGCTTGAACGTCAAGGCAGTGCAGGGAAAACAGGTTCCTCTGGAATGGACTGACACGTCTGGGGGACTCTTGGAATGGTGGCACGACCCTGGAGTTCTTCTCGCCTTTCCTGTGGAGAGTGCCTCCTCTTGAGATGCGACGGGAACGCCGGGAATTCTTTCCCTACGAAACAGGGACACGATCCCTCATCTCGAGCTAGGATGCGGAAACGGGGCTCCCCTGGATGTGTGCGGGACCCCACGTGCTTCCTCTCGAGTGTAGACGGGTATGTCGCGGAACTGCTTGAGTTGCAGCAAGGGTGTGAAGGACCCTTTGGAAGTTACAGTGGTTAGATGTGATTAGCCTCCAGAAGCCTCAGCAGAAATGGGCCTCATCTCGCCTGGAGGGCAAAACTTCCTGGATTTTCTCTAGTTGCGGCAGGTGCTCTCGACTTACGACGGGGACCTCAGGGACCCGCTCTGGTGGCCTCAGGACAGGCCAGTCCCAATGCGAGTTCCTCGGGGGCCTCTCGGGATTCATCTCCCGTCGATGCTGGGGCCTAAGACCTTGTGTGGAGTCGGGGCCGGAACCTGAGGATTCCTCTCCAGTGCTGACATGGATCGTGGGGTATTTCTGGAGTCTCCCCAGGGGAGTCAGTCCTCGTCTCGAATGCGGGCATGCACTTGCGCTTTCCTCCAGAGCGGTAGCAGCAGTGTCACGCAGTCCGCCGCGTGGATCAAAGGATCTATGGTTTTCCCTCGAGTCTTTCCCATGAGGCTTTCCCACGAGGCTTTCCCACAGGGCTGTCCCACGTGCACACGTGGTGGGAGTGGATCCTCGGCTTGAACATCAAGGCAGTTCAGGGAAAACAGGTTCCTCTGGAATGGACTGACACATCTGGGGGACTCTTGGAATGGTGGCACGACCCTGGAGTTCCTCTCGCCTTTCCAGTGGAGAGCGCCTCCTCTTGAGATGCGACGGGAACGCCGGGAATTCTTTCCCTAAGAAACAGGGAAAGGATCCCTCATCTCGAGCTGGGAGGCGGAAACGGGGCTCCCCTGGATGTGTGCGGGACCCTTGTGCTTCCTCTCGAGGGGAGACGGGTATGTCGGGGAACTTCTTGGGTTGCAGCAAGGGTGTGAAGGACCCTTTGGAAATTCCAGTGGTTAGATGTGATTAGCCTCGAGAAGCCTCAGCGGAAATGGGCCTCATCTCGCCTGGAGGTCAAAACCTCCTGGATTTTCTCGAGTTGCGGCAGGTGCTCTCGACTTATGACGTGGACCTCAGGGACCCTCTCTGGTGGCCTCAGGAAAGCCCAGTCCCCATGCGAGTTCTTCGGGGGCCACTCCGGATTCCTCTCCCGTCGATGCCGGGGCCTAAGACCTTGTGTGGAGTCGGGGCCGGAACCTGAGGATTCCTCTCCAGTGCTGACATGGATCTTGGGGTACTTCTGGAGTCTCCTCAGGGGAGTCAGTCCTCGTCTCGAATGAGGGCATGCACTTGCGCTTTCCTCCAGAGCGGTAGCAACAGTGTCACGCAGTCCGCCGCGTGGATCAAAGGATCTATGGTTTTCCCTCGAGTCTTTCCCACGAGGCTTTCCCACGAGGCTTTCCCACAGGGCTGTCCCACGTGCACACGTGGTGGGAGTCGATCCTCGGCTTGAACGTCAAGGCAGTGCAGGGAAAACAGGTTCCTCTGGAATGGACTGACACATCTGGGGGACTCTTAGAATGGTGGCACGACCCTGGAGTTCCTCTCGCCTTTCCTGTGGAGAGCGCCTCCTCTTGAGATGCGACGGGAACGCCGGGAAATCTTTCCCTACGAAACAGGGAAAGGATCCCTCATCTCGAGCTAGGAGGCGGAAACGGGGCTCCCCTGGATGTGTGCGGGACCCCACGTGCTTCCTCTCGAGTGGAAACTGGTATGTCGGGGAACTTCTTGAGTTGCAGCAAGGGTGTGAAGGACCCTTTGGAAGTTCCAGTGGTTAGATGTGATTGGCCTCGAGAAGCCTCAGCGGAAATGGGCCTCATCTCGCCTGGAGGGCAAATCCTCCTGGATTTTCTCGAGTTGCGGCAGGTGCTCTCGACTTACGACGGGGACCTCAGGGACCCGCTCTGGTGGCGTCAAGAAAGGCCAGTCCCCATGCGAGTTCCTCGGGGGCCTCTCGGGATTCCTCTCCCGTCGATTCCGGGGCCTAAGACCTTGTGTGGAGTAGGGGCCGGAACCTGAGGATTCCTCTCCAGTGCTGACATGGATCTTGGGGTACTTCTGGAGTCTCCCCAGGGGAGTCAGTCCTCGTCTCGAATGCGGGCATGCACTTGCCCTTTCCTCCAGAGCGGTAGCAGCAGTGTCACGCAGTCCGCCGCGTGGATCAAAGGATCTATGGTTTTCCCTCGAGTCTTTCCAACGAGGCTTTCCCACGCGGCTTTCCCACAGGGCTGTCCCACGTGCACACGTGGTGGGAGTCGATCCTCGGCTTGAACCTCAAGGCAGTGCAGGGAAAACAGGTTCCTCTGGAATGGACTGACACATCTGGGGGACTCTTGGAATGGTGGCACGACCCTGGAGTTCCTCTTGCCTTTCCAGTGGAGAGCGCCTCCTCTTGAGAGCGCCTCCTCTTGAGATGCGACGGGAACGCCGGGAATTCTTTCCCTACGAAACAGGGAAAGGATCCCTCATCTCGAGCTAGGAGGCGGAAACGGGGCTCCCCTGGATGTGTGCGGGACCCCACGTGCTTCCTCTCGAGTGTAGACGGGTATGTCGCGGAACTGCTTGAGTTGCAGCAAGGGTGTGAAGGACCCTTTGGAAGTTACAGTGGTTAGATGTGATTAGCCTCCAGAAGCCTCAGCGGAAATGGGCCTCATCTCGCCTGGAGGGCAAAACTTCCTGGATTTTCTCTAGTTGCGGCAGGTGCTCTCGACTTACGACGGGGACCTCAGGGACCCGCTCTGGTGGCCTCAGGACAGGCCAGTCCCAATGCGAGTTCCTCGGGGGCCTCTCGGGATTCATCTCCCGTCGATGCTGGGGCCTAAGACCTTGTGTGGAGTCGGGGCCGGAACCTGAGGATTCCTCTCCAGTGCTGACATGGATCTTGGGGTATTTCTGGAGTCTCCCCAGGGGAGTCAGTCCTCGTCTCGAATGCGGGCATGCACTTGCGCTTTCCTCCAGAGCGGTAGCAGCAGTGTCACGCAGTCCGCCGCGTGGATCAAAGGATCTATGGTTTTCCCTCGAGTCTTTCCCATGAGGCTTTCCCACGAGGCTTTCCCACAGGGCTGTCCCACGTGCACACGTGGTGGGAGTGGATCCTCGGCTTGAACATCAAGGCAGTTCAGGGAAAACAGGTTCCTCTGGAATGGACTGACACATCTGGGGGACTCTTGGAATGGTGGCACGACCCTGGAGTTCCTCTCGCCTTTCCAGTGGAGAGCGCCTCCTCTTGAGATGCGACGGGAACGCCGGGAATTCTTTCCCTAAGAAACAGGGAAAGGATCCCTCATCTCGAGCTGGGAGGCGGAAACGGGGCTCCCCTGGATGTGTGCGGGACCCTTGTGCTTCCTCTCGAGGGGAGACGGGTATGTCGGGGAACTTCTTGGGTTGCAGCAAGGGTGTGAAGGACCCTTTGGAAATTCCAGTGGTTAGATGTGATTAGCCTCGAGAAGCCTCAGCGGAAATGGGCCTCATCTCGCCTGGAGGTCAAAACCTCCTGGATTTTCTCGAGTTGCGGCAGGTGCTCTCGACTTATGACGTGGACCTCAGGGACCCTCTCTGGTGGCCTCAGGAAAGCCCAGTCCCCATGCGAGTTCTTCGGGGGCCACTCCGAATTCCTCTCCCGTCGATGCCGGGGCCTAAGACCTTGTGTGGAGTCGGGGCCGGAACCTGAGGATTCCTCTCCAGTGCTGACATGGATCTTGGGGTACTTCTGGAGTCTCCTCAGGGGAGTCAGTCCTCGTCTCGAATGAGGGCATGCACTTGCGCTTTCCTCCAGAGCGGTAGCAACAGTGTCACGCAGTCCGCCGCGTGGATCAAAGGATCTATGGTTTTCCCTCGAGTCTTTCCCACGAGGCTTTCCCACGAGGCTTTCCCACAGGGCTGTCCCACGTGCACACGTGGTGGGAGTGGATCCTCGGCTTGAACGTCAAGGCAGTGCAGGGAAAACAGGTTCCTCTGGAATGGACTGACACATCTGGGGGACTCTTAGAATGGTGGCACGACCCTGGAATTCCTCTCGCCTTTCCTGTGGAGAGCGCCTCCTCTTGAGATGCGACGGGAACGCCGGGAAATCTTTCCCTACGAAACAGGGAGAGGATCCCTCATCTCGAGCTAGGAGGCGGAAACGGGGCTCCCCTGGATGTGTGCGGGACCCCACGTGCTTCCTCTCGAGTGGAAACTGGTATGTCGGGGAACTTCTTGAGTTGCAGCAAGGGTGTGAAGGACCCTTTGGAAGTTCCAGTGGTTAGATGTGATTGGCCTCGAGAAGCCTCAGCGGAAATGGGCCTCATCTCGCCTGGAGGGCAAATCCTCCTGGATTTTCTCGAGTTGCGGCAGGTGCTCTCGACTTACGACGGGGACCTCAGGGACCCGCTCTGGTGGCCTCAGGAAAGGCCAGTCCCCATGCGAGTTCCTCGGGGGCCTCTCGGGATTCCTCTCCCGTCGATTCCGGGGCCTAAGACCTTGTGTGGAGTAGGGGCCGGAACCTGAGGATTCCTCTCCAGTGCTGACATGGATCTTGGGGTACTTCTGGAGTCTCCCCAGGGGAGTCAGTCCTCGTCTCGAATGCGGGCATGCACTTGCCCTTTCCTCCAGAGCGGTAGCAGCAGTGTCACGCAGTCCGCCGCGTGGATCAAAGGATCTATGGTTTTCCCTCGAGTCTTTCCAACGAGGCTTTCCCACGCGGCTTTCCAACAGGGCTGTCCCACGTGCACACGTGGTGGGAGTCGATCCTCGGCTTGAACCTCAAGGCAGTGCAGGGAAAACAGGTTCCTCTGGAATGGACTGACACATCTGGGGGACTCTTGGAATGGTGGCACGACCCTGGAGTTCCTCTTGCCTTTCCAGTGGAGAGCGCCTCCTCTTGAGAGCGCCTCCTCTTGAGATGCGACGGGAACGCCGGGAATTCTTTCCCTACGAAACAGGGAAAGGATCCCTCATCTCGAGCTAGGAGGCGGAAACGGGGCTCCCCTGGATGTGTGCGGGACCCCACGTGCTTCCTCTCGAGTGTAGACGGGTATGTCGCGGAACTGCTTGAGTTGCAGCAAGGGTGTGAAGGACCCTTTGGAAGTTACAGTGGTTAGATGTGATTAGCCTCCAGAAGCCTCAGCGGAAATGGGCCTCATCTCGCCTGGAGGGCAAAACTTCCTGGATTTTCTCTAGTTGCGGCAGGTGCTCTCGACTTACGACGGGGACCTCAGGGACCCGCTCTGGTGGCCTCAGGACAGGCCAGTCCCAATGCGAGTTCCTCGGGGGCCTCTCGGGATTCATCTCCCGTCGATGCTGGGGCCTAAGACCTTGTGTGGAGTCGGGGCCGGAACCTGAGGATTCCTCTCCAGTGCTGACATGGATCTTGGGGTATTTCTGGAGTCTCCCCAGGGGAGTCAGTCCTCGTCTCGAATGCGGGCATGCACTTGCGCTTTCCTCCAGAGCGGTAGCAGCAGTGTCACGCAGTCCGCCGCGTGGATCAAAGGATCTATGGTTTTCCCTCGAGTCTTTCCCATGAGGCTTTCCCACGAGGCTTTCCCACAGGGCTGTCCCACGTGCACACGTGGTGGGAGTGGATCCTCGGCTTGAACATCAAGGCAGTTCAGGGAAAACAGGTTCCTCTGGAATGGACTGACACATCTGGGGGACTCTTGGAATGGTGGCACGACCCTGGAGTTCCTCTCGCCTTTCCAGTGGAGAGCGCCTCCTCTTGAGATGCGACGGGAACGCCGGGAATTCTTTCCCTAAGAAACAGGGAAAGGATCCCTCATCTCGAGCTGGGAGGCGGAAACGGGGCTCCCCTGGATGTGTGCGGGACCCTTGTGCTTCCTCTCGAGGGGAGACGGGTATGTCGGGGAACTTCTTGGGTTGCAGCAAGGGTGTGAAGGACCCTTTGGAAATTCCAGTGGTTAGATGTGATTAGCCTCGAGAAGCCTCAGCGGAAATGGGCCTCATCTCGCCTGGAGGTCAAAACCTCCTGGATTTTCTCGAGTTGCGGCAGGTGCTCTCGACTTATGACGTGGACCTCAGGGACCCTCTCTGGTGGCCTCAGGAAAGCCCAGTCCCCATGCGAGTTCTTCGGGGGCCACTCCGGATTCCTCTCCCGTCGATGCCGGGGCCTAAGACCTTGTGTGGAGTCGGGGCCGGAACCTGAGGATTCCTCTCCAGTGCTGACATGGATCTTGGGGTACTTCTGGAGTCTCCTCAGGGGAGTCAGTCCTCGTCTCGAATGAGGGCATGCACTTGCGCTTTCCTCCAGAGCGGTAGCAACAGTATCACGCAGTCCGCCGCGTGGATCAAAGGATCTATGGTTTTCCCTCGAGTCTTTCCCACGAGTCTTTCCCACGAGGCTTTCCCACAGGGCTGTCCCACGTGCACACGTGGTGGGAGTGGATCCTCGGCTTGAACGTCAAGGCAGTGCAGGGAAAACAGGTTCCTCTGGAATGGACTGACACATCTGGGGGACTCTTAGAATGGTGGCACGACCCTGGAGTTCCTCTCGCCTTTCCTGTGGAGAGCGCCTCCTCTTGAGATGCGACGGGAACGCCGGGAAATCTTTCCCTACGAAACAGGGAAAGGATCCCTCATCTCGAGCTAGGAGGCGGAAACGGGGCTCCCCTGGATGTGTGCGGGACCCCACGTGCTTCCTCTCGAGTGGAAACTGGTATGTCGGGGAACTTCTTGAGTTGCAGCAAGGGTGTGAAGGACCCTTTGGAAGTTCCAGTGGTTAGATGTGATTGGCCTCGAGAAGCCTCAGCGGAAATGGGCCTCATCTCGCCTGGAGGGCAAATCCTCCTGGATTTTCTCGAGTTGCGGCAGGTGCTCTCGACTTACGACGGGGACCTCAGGGACCCGCTCTGGTGGCCTCAGGAAAGGCCAGTCCCCATGCGAGTTCCTCGGGGGCCTCTCGGGATTCCTCTCCCGTCGATTCCGGGGCCTAAGACCTTGTGTGGAGTAGGGGCCCGAACCTGAGGATTCCTCTCCAGTGCTGACATGGATCTTGGGGTACTTCTGGAGTCTCCCCAGGGGAGTCAGTCCTCGTCTCGAATGCGGGCATGCACTTGCCCTTTCCTCCAGAGCGGTAGCAGCAGTGTCACGCAGTCCGCCGCGTGGATCAAAGGATCTATGGTTTTCCCTCGAGTCTTTCCAACGAGGCTTTCCCACGAGGCTTTCCCACAGGGCTGTCCCACGTGCACACGTGGTGGGAGTCGATCCTCGGCTTGAACCTCAAGGCAGTGCAGGGAAAACAGGTTCCTCTGGAATGGACTGACACATCTGGGGGACTCTTGGAATGGTGGCACGACCCTGGAGTTCCTCTTGCCTTTCCAGTGGAGAGCGCCTCCTCTTGAGAGCGCCTCCTCTTGAGATGCGACGGGAACGCCGGGAATTCTTTCCCTACGAAACAGGGAAAGGATCCCTCATCTCGAGCTAGGAGGCGGAAACGGGGCTCCCCTGGATGTGTGCGGGACCCCACGTGCTTCCTCTCGAGTGGAGACGGGTATGTCGGGGAACTTCTTGAGTTGCAGCAAGGGTGTGAAGGACCCTTTGGAAGTTCCAGTGGTTAGACGTGATTAGCCTCGAGAAGCCTCAGCGGAAATGGGCCTCATCTCGCCTGGAGGGCAAAACCCCCTGGATTTTCTCGAGTTGCGGCAGGTGCTCTCGACTTACGACGGGGACCTCAGGGACCCGCTCTGGTGGCCTCAGGAAAGGATAGTCCCCATGCGAATTCCTCGGGGGCCTCTCGGGATTACTCTCCCTTCGATGCCGGGGCCTAAGACCTTGTGTGGAGTCGGGGCCGGAACCTGAGGATTCCTCTCCAGTGCTTACATGGATCTTGGGGTACTTCTGGAGTCTCCCCAGGGGAGTCAGTCCTCGTCTCGAATGCGGGCATGCACTTGCGCTTTCCTCCAGAGCGGTAGCAGCAGTGTCACGCAGTCCGCCGCGTGGATCAAAGGATCTATGGTTTTCCTTCGAGTCTTTCCCACGAGGCTTTCCCAGGAGGCTTTCCCACAGGGCTGTCCCACGTGCACAGGTGGTGGGAGTCGATCCTCGGCTTGAACGTCAAGGCAGTGCAGGGAAAACAGGCTCCTCTGTAATGGACTGACACATCTGGGCGTCTCTTGGAATGGTGGCACGACCCTGGAGTTCCTCTCGCCTCTCCTGTGGAGAGCGCCTCCTCTTGAGATGCGACGGGAACGCCGGGAATTCTTTCCCTACGAAACAGGGAAAGGATCCCTCATCTCGAGCTAGGAGGCGGAAACGGGGCTCCCCTGGATGTGTGCGGGACCCCACGTGCTTCCTCTCGAGTGGAGACGGGTATGTCGGGGAACTTCTTGAGTTGCAGCAAGGGTTTGAAGGACCCTTTGGAAGTTCCAGTGGTTAGAAGTGATTGGCCTCGAGAAGCCTCAGCGGAAATGGGCCTCATCTCGCCTGGAGGGCAAAACCTCCTGGATTTTCTCGAGTTGCGGCAGGTGCTCTCGACTTACGACGGGGACCTCAGGGACCCGCTCTGGTGGCCTCAGGAAAGGCCAGTCCCCATGCGAGTTCCTCGGGGGCCTCTCGGGATTCCTCTCCCGTCGATGCCGGGGCCTAAGACCTTGTGTGGAGTCGGGGCCCGAACCTGAGGATTCCTCTCCAGTGCTGACATGGATCTTGGGGTACTTCTGGAGTCTCCCCAGGGGAGTCAGTCCTCGTCTCGAATGGGGGCATGCACTTGCACTTTCCTCCACAGCGGTAGCAGCAGTGTCACGCAGTCCGCCGCGTGGATCAAAGGATCTATGGTTTTCTCTCGAGACTTTCCCACGAGGCTTTCCCACGAGGCTTTCCCACAGGGCTGTCCCACGTGCACACGTGGTGGGAGTCGATCCTCGGCTTGAACGTCAAGGCAGTGCAGGGAAAACAGGTTCCTCTGGAATGGACTGACACGTCTGGGGGACTCTTGGAATGGTGGCACGACCCTGGAGTTCCTCTCGCCTTTCCTGTGGAGAGTGCCTCCTCTTGAGATGCGACGGGAACGCCGGGAATTCTTTCCCTACGAAACAGGGAAAGGATCCCTCATCTCGAGCTAGGAGGCGGAAACGGGGCTCCCCTGGATGTGTGCGGGCCCCCACGTGCTTCCTCTCGAGTGGAGACGGGTATGTCGGGGAACTTCTTGAGTTGCAGCAAGGGTGTGAAGGACCCTTTGGAAGTTCCAGTGGTTAGAAGTGATTAGCCTCGAGAAGCCTCAGCGGAAATGGGCCTCATCTCGCCTGGAGAGAAAAACCTCCTGGATTTTCTCGAGTTGCGGCAGGTGCTCTCGACTTACGACGGGGACCTCAGAGACCAGCTCTGGTGGCCTCAGGAAAGGCCAGTCCCCATGCGAGTTCCTCGGGTCCTCTCGGGATTCCTCTCCCGTCGATGCTGTGGCCTAAGCCCTTGTGTGGAGTCGTGGCCGGAACCTGACGATTCCTCTACAGTGCTGACATGGATCTTTGGGTACTTCTGGAGTCTCCCCAGGGGAGTCAGTCCTCGTCTCGAATGCGGGCATGCACTTGCGCTTTCCTCCAGAGCGGTAGCAGCAGTGTCACGCAGTCCGCCGCGTGGATCAAAGGATCTATGGTTTTCCCTCGAGTCTTTCCCACGAGACTTTCCCACGAGGCTTTCCCACAGGGCTGTCCCACGTGCACACGTGGTGGGAGTCGATCCTCGGCTTGAACCTCAAGGCAGTGCAGGGAAAACAGGTTCATCTGGAATGGACTGACACATCTGGGGCACTCTTGGAATGGTGGCACGACCCTGGAGTTCCTCTCGCCTTTCCTGTGCAGAGCGCCTCCTCTTGAGATGCGACGGGAACGCCGGGAATTCTTTCCCTACGAAACAGGGAAAGGATCCCTCATCTCGAGCTAGGAGGCGGAAACGGGGCTCCCCTGGATGTGTGCGGGCCCCCACGTGCTTCCTCTCGAGTGGAGACGGGTATGTCGGGGAACTTCTTGAGTTGCAGCAAGGGTGTGAAGGACCCTTTGGAAGTTCCAGTGGTTAGAAGTGATTAGCCTCGAGAAGCCTCAGCGGAAATGGGCCTCATCTCGCCTGGAGAGCAAAACTTCCTGGATTTTCTCGAGTTGCGGCAGGTGCTCTCGACTTACGACGGGGACCTCAGAGACCATCTCTGGTGGCCTCAGGAAAGGCCAGTCCCCATGCGAGTTCCTCGGGTCCTCTCGGGATTCCTCTCCCGTCGATGCTGTGGCCTAAGCCCTTGTGTGGAGTCGTGGCCGGAACCTGACGATTCCTCTCCAGTGCTGACATGGATCTTTGGGTACTTCTGGAGTCTCCCCAGGGGAGTCAGTCCTCGTCTCCAATGCGGGCATGCACTTGCGCTTTCCTCCAGAGCGGTAGCAGCAGTGTCACGCAGTCCGCCGCGTGGATCAAAGGATCTATGGTTTTCCCTCGAGTCTTTCCAACGAGGCTTTCCACGAGGCTTTCCCACAGGGCTGTCCCACGTGCACACGTGGTGGGAGTCGATCCTCGGCTTGAACCTCAAGGCAGTGCAGGGAAAACAGGTTCATCTGGAATGGACTGACACATCTGGGGCACTCTTGGAATGGTGGCACGACCCTGGAGTTCCTCTCGCCTTTCCTGTGCAGAGCGCCTCCTCTTGAGATGCGACGGGAACGCCGGGAATTCTTTCCCTACGAAACAGGGAAAGGATCCCTCATCTCGAGCTAGGAGGCGGAAACGGGGCTCCCCTGGATGTGTGCGGGACCCCACGTGCTTCCTCTCGAGTGGAAACGGGTATGTCGGGGAACTTCTTGAGTTGCAGCAAGGGTGTGAAGGACCCTTTGGAAGTTCCAGTGGTTAGACGTGATTAGCCTCGAGAAGCCTCAGCGGAAATGGGCCTCATCTCGCCTGGAGGGCAAAACCTCCTGGATTTTCTCGAGTTGCGGCAGGTGCTCTCGACTTACGACGGGGACCTCGGGGACCCGCTCTGGTGGCCTCAGGAAAGGCCAGTCCCCATGGAGTTCCTCGGGGGCCTCTCGGGATTCCTCTCCCATCGATGCCAGGGCCTAAGACCTTGTGTGGAGTCGGGGCCGGACCCTGAGGATTCCTCTGCAGTGCTAACATGGATCTTGGGGTACGTCTGGAGTCTCCCCAGGGGAGTCAGTCCTCGTCTCGAATGCGGGCATGCACTTGCGCTTTCCTCCAGAGCGGTAGCAGCAGTGTCACGCAGTCTGCCGCGTGGATCAAAGGATCTATGGTTTTCCCTCGAGTCTTTCCCACGAGGCTTTCCCACAGGGCTGTCCCACGTGCACACGTGGTGGGAGTCGATCCTCGGCTTGAACGTCAAGGCAGTGCAGGGAAAACAGGTTCCACTGGAATGGACTGACACATCTGGGGGACTCTTGGAATGGTGGCACGACCCTGGAGTTCCTCTCGCCTTTCCTGTGGAGAGCGCCTCCTCTTGAGATGCGACGGGAACGCCGGGAATTCTTTCCCTATGAAACAGGGAAAGGATCCCTCATCTCGAGCTGGGAGGCGGAAACGGGGCTCCCCTGGATGTGTGCGGGACCCTTGTGCTTCCTCTCGAGGGGAGACGGGTATGTCGGGGAACTTCTTGAGTTACAGCGAGGGTGTGAAGGACCCTTTGGAAGTTCCAGTGGTTAGACGTGATTAGCCTCGAGAAGCCTCAGCGGAAATGGGCCTCATCTCGCCTGGAGGGCAAAACCTCCTGGATTTTGTCGAGTTGCGGCAGGTACTCTCGACTTACGACGGGGACCTCAGGGACCCGCTCTGGTGGCCTCAGGAAAGGCCAGTCCCCATGCGAATTCCTCGGGGGCCTCTCGGGATTACTCTCCCTTCGATGCCGGGGCCTAAGACCTTGTGTGGAGTCGGGACCGGAACCTGAGGATTCCTCTCCAGTGCTTACATGGATCTTGGGGTACTTCTGGAGTCTCCCCAGGGGAGTCAGTCCTCGTCTCGAATGCGGGCATGCACTTGCGCTTTCCTCCAGAGCGGTAGCAGCAGTGTCACCCAGTCCGCCGCGTGGATCAAAGGATCTATGGTTTTCCCTCGAGTCTTTCCCACGAGGCTTTCCCACGAGGCTTTCCCACAGGGCTGTCCCACGTGCACACGTTGTGGGAGTCGATCCTCGGCTTGAACGTCAAGGCAGTGCAGGGAAAACAGGTTCCTCTGGAATGGCCTGACACATGTGGGGGACTCTTGGAATTGTGGCACGACCCTGAAGTTCCTCTCGCCTTTCATGTGGAGAGCGCCTCCTCTTGAGATGCGACGGGAACGCCGGGAATTCTTTCCCTAAGAAACAGGGAAAGGATCCCTCATCTCGAGCTGGGAGGCGGAAACGGGGCTCCCCTGGATGTGTGCGGGACCCTTGTGCTTCCTCTCGAGGGGAGACGGGTATGTCGGGGAACTTCTTGGGTTGCAGCGAGGGTGTGAAGTACCCTTTGGAAATTCCAGTGGTTAGATGTGATTAGCCTCTAGAAGCCTCAGCGGAAATGGGCCTCATCTCGCCTGGAGGTCAAAACCTCCTGGATTTTCTCGAGTTGCGGCAGGTGCTCTCGACTTATGACGTGGACCCCAGGGACCCTCTCTGGTGGCCTCAGGAAAGCCCAGTCCCCATGCGAGTTCTTCGGGGGCCACTCCGGATTCCTCTCCCGTCGATGCCGGGGCCTAAGACCTTGTGTGGAGTCGGGACCGGAACCTGAGGATTCCTCTCCAGTGCTGACATGGATCATGGGGTACTTCTGGAGTCTCCTCAGGGGAGTCAGTCCTCGTCTCGAATGCGGGCATGCACTTGCGCTTTCCTCCAGAGCGGTAGCAACAGTGTCACGCAGTCCGCTGCGTGGATCAAAGGATCTATGGTTTTCCCTCGAGTCTTTCCCACGAGGCTTTCCCACGAGGCTTTCCCACAGGGCTGTCCCACGTACACACGTGGTGGGAGTGGATCCTCGGCTTGAACGTCAAGGCAGTGCAGGGAAAACAGGTTCCTCTGGAATGGACTGACACATCTGGGGGACTCTTGGAATGGTGGCACGACCCTGGAGTTCCTCTCGCCTTTCCTGTGGAGAGCGCCTCCTCTTGAGATGCGACGGGAACGCCGGGAATTCTTTCCCTACGAAACAGGGAAAGGATCCCTCATCTCGAGCTAGGAGGCGGAAACGGGGCTCCCCTGGATGTGTGCGGGACCCCACGTGCTTCCTCTCGAGTGGAAACGGGTATGTCGGGGAACTTCTTGAGTTGCAGCAAGGGTGTGAAGGACCCTTTGGAAGTTCCAGTGGTTAGAAGTGATTGGCCTCGAGAAGCCTCAGCGGAAATGGGCCTCATCTCGCCTGGAGGGCAAAACCTCCTGGATTTTCTCGAGTTGCGGCAGGTGCTCTCGACTTACGACGGGGACCTCAGGGACCCGCTCTGATGGCCTCAGGAAAGGCCAGTCCCCATGCGAGTTCCTCGGGGGCCTCTCGGGATTCCTCTCCCGTCGATGCCGGGGCCTAAGAACTTGTGTGGAGTCGGGGCCCGAACCTGAGGATTCCTCTCCAGTGCTGACATGGATCTTGGGGTACTTCTGGAGTCTCCCCAGGGGAGTCAGTCCTCGTCTCGAATGGGGGCATGCACTTGCGCTTTCCTCCAGAGCGGTAGCAGCAGTGTCACGCAGTCCGCCGCGTGGATCAAAGGATCTATGGTTTTCTCTCGAGACTTTCCCACGAGGCTTTCCCACGAGGCTTTCCCACAGGGCTGTCCCACGTGCACACGTGGTGGGAGTCGATCCTCGGCTTGAACGTCAAGGCAGTGCAGGGAAAACAGGTTCCTCTGGAATGGACTGACACGTCTGGGGGACTCTTGGAATGGTGGCACGACCCTGGAGTTCCTCTCGCCTTTCCTGTGGAGAGTGCCTCCTCTTGAGATGCGACGGGAACGCCGGGTATTCTTTCCCTACGAAACAGGGAAAGGATCCCTCATCTCGAGCTAGGAGGCGGAAACGGGGCTCCCCTGGATGTGTGCGGGACCCCACGTGCTTCCTCTCGAGTGGAGACGGGTATGTCGGGGAACTTCTTGAGTTGCAGCAAGGGTGTGAAGGACCCTTTGGAAGTTCCAGTGGTTAGAAGTGATTAGCCTCGAGAAGCCTCAGCGGAAATGGGCCTCATCTCGCCTGGAGAGCAAAACCTCCTGGATTTTCTCGAGTTGCGGCAGGTGCTCTCGACTTACGACGGGGACCTCAGAAACCAGCTCTGGTGGCCTCAGGAAAGGCCAGTCCCCATGCGAGTTCCTCGGGTCCTCTCGGGATTCCTCTCCCGTCGATGCTGTGGCCTAAGCCCTTGTGTGGAGTCGGGGCCGGAACCTGAGGATTCCTCTCCAGTGCTGACATGGATCTTGGGGTACTTCTGGAGTCTCCCCAGGGGAGTCAGTCCTCGTCTCGAATGCGGGCATGCACTTGCGCTTTCCTCCAGAGCGGTAGCAGCAGTGTCACGCAGTCCGCCGCGTGGATCAAAGGATCTATGGTTTTCCCTCGAGTCTTTCCAACGAGGCTTTCCCACGAGGCTTTCCCACAGGGCTGTCCCACGTGCACACGTGGTGGGAGTCGATCCTCGGCTTGAATCTCAAGGCAGTGCAGGGAAAACAGGTTCCTCTGGAATGGACTGACACATCTAGGGCACTCTTGGAATGGTGGCACGACCCTGGAGTTCCTCTCGCCTTTCCTGTGGAGAGCGCCTCCTCTTGAGATGCGACGGGAACGCCGGGAATTCTTTCCCTACGAAACAGGGAAAGGATCCCTCATCTCGAGCTAGGAGGCGGAAACGGGGCTCCCCTGGATGTGTGCGGGACCCCACGTGCTTCCTCTCGAGTGGAGACGGGTATGTCGGGGAACTTCTTGAGTTGCAGCAAGGGTGTGAAGGACCCTTTGGAAGTTCCAGTGGTTAGACGTGATTAGCCTCGAGAAGCCTCAGCGGAAATGGGCCTCATCTAGCCTGGAGGGCAAAACCTCCTGGATTTTCTCGAGTTGCGGCAGGTGCTCTCGACTTATGACGGGGACCTCGGGGACCCGCTCTGGTGGCCTCAGGAAAGGCCAGTCCCCATGGAGTTCCACGGGGGCCTCTCGGGATTCCTCTCCCATCCATGCCGGGGCCTAAGACCTTGTGTGGAGTCGGGGCCGGACCCTGAGGATTCCTCTGCAGTGCTAACATGGATCTTGGGGTACGTCTGGAGTCTCCCCAGGGGAGTCAGTCCTCGTCTCGAATGCGGGCATGCACTTGCGCTTTCCTCCAGAGCGGTAGCAGCAGTGCCACGCAGTCTGCCGCGTGGATCAAAGGATCTATGGTTTTCCCTCGAGTCTTTCCCACGAGGCTTTCCCACGAAGCTTTCCCACAGGGCTGTCCCACGTGCACACGTGGTGGGAGTGGATCCTCGGCTTGAACGTCAAGGCAGTGCAGGGAAAACAGGTTCCACTGGAATGGACTGACACTTCTGGGGGACTCTTGGAATGGTGGCACGACCCTGGAGTTCCTCTCGCCTTTCCTGTGGAGAGCGCCTCCTCTTGAGATGCGACGCGAACGCCGGGAATTCTTTCCCTATGAAACAGGGAAAGGATCCCTCATCTCGAGCTGGGAGGCGGAAACGGGGCTCCCCTGGATGTGTGCGGGACCCTTGTGCTTCCTCTCGAGTGGAGACGGGTATGTCGGGGAACTTCTTGAGTTGCAGCGAGGGTGTGAAGGACCCTTTGGAAGTTCCAGTGGTTAGACGTGATTAGCCTCGAGATGCCTCAGCGGAAATGGGCCTCATCTCGCCTGGAGGGCAAAACCTCCTGGATTTTCTCGAGTTGCGGCAGGTACTCTCGACTTACAACGGGGACCTCAGGGACCCGCTCTGGTGGCCTCAGGAAAGGCCAGTCCCCATGCGAATTCCTCGGGGGCCTCTCGGGATTACTCTCCCTTCGATGCCGGGGCCTAAGACCTTGTGTGGAGTCGGGACCGGAACCTGAGGATTCCTCTCCAGTGCTTACATGGATCTTGGGGTACTTCTGGAGACTCCTCAGGGGAGTCAGTCCTCGTCTCGAATGCGGGCATGCACTTCCGCTTTCCTCCAGAGCGGTAGCAGCAGTGTCACGCAGTTCGCCGCGTAGATCAAAGGATCTATGGTTTTCCTTCGAGTCTTTCCCACGAGGCTTTCCCACGAGGCTTTCCCACAGGGCTGTCCCACGTGCACAGGTGGTGGGAGTCGATCCTCGGCTTGAACGTCAAGGCAGTGCAGGGAAAACAGGCTCCTCTGTAGTGGACTGACACATCTGGGCGTCTCTTGGAATGGTGGCACGACCCTGGAGTTCCTCTCGCCTCTCCTGTGGAGAGCGCCTCCTCTTGAGATGCGACGGGAACGCCGGGAATTCTTTCCCTACGAAACAGGGAAAGGATCCCTCATCTCGAGCTAGGAGGCGGAAACGGGGCTCCCCTGAATGTGTGCGGGACCCCACGTGCTTCCTCTCGAGTGGAGACGGGTATGTCGGGGAACTTCTTGAGTTGCAGCAAGGGTGTGAAGGACCCTTTGGAAGTTCCAGTAGTTAGAAGTGATTAGCCTCGAGAAGCCTCAGCGGAAATGGGCCTCATCTCGCCTGGAGAGCAAAACCTCCTGGATTTTCTCGAGTTGCGGCAGGTGCTCTCGACTTACGACGGGGAACTCAGAGACCCGCTCTGGTGGCCTCAGGAAAGGCCAGTCCCCATGCGAGTTCCTCGGGTCCTCTCGGGATTCCTCTCCCGTCGATGCTGGGGCCTAAGCCCTTGTGTGGAGTAGGGGCCGGAACCTGAGGATTCCTCTCCAGTGCTGACATGGATCTTGGGGTACTTCTGGAGTCTCCCCAGGGGAGTCAGTCCTCGTCTCGAATGCGGGCATGCACTTGCGCTTTCCTCTAGAGCGGTAGCAGCAGTGTCACGCAGTCCGCCGCGTGGATCAAAGGATCTATGGTTTTCCCTCGAGTCTTTCCCACGAGGCTTTCCCACGAGGCTTTCCCACAGGGCTGTCCCACGTGCACACGTGGTGGGAGTCGATCCTCGGCTTGAACGTCAAGGCAGTGCAGGGAAAACAGGTTCCTCTGGAATGGACTGACACATCTGGGGGTCTCTTGGAATGGTGCCACGACCCCGGAGTTCCTCTCGCCTTTCCTGTGGAGAGCGCCTCCTCTTGAGATGCGACGGGAACGCCCGGAATTCTTTCCCTACAAAACAGGGAAAGAATCCCTCATCTCGAGCTAGGAGGCGGAAACGGGGCTCCCCTGGATGTGTGCGGGACCCCACGTGCTTCCTCTCGAGTGGAGACGGGTATGTCGGGGAACTTCTTGAGTTGCAGCAAGGGTGTGAAGGACCCTTTGGAAGTTCCAGTGGTTAGAAGTGATTGGCCTCGAGAAGCCTCAGCGGACATGGGCCTCATCTCGCCTGAAGGGCAAAACCTCCTGGATTTTCTCGAGTTGCGGCAGGTGCTCTCGACTTACGACGGGGACCTCAGGGACCCGCTCTGGTGGCCTCAGGAAAGGCCAGTCCCCATGCGAGTTCCTCGGGGGCCTCTCGGGATTCCTCTCCCGTCGATGCCGGGGCCTAAGACCTTGTGTGGAGTCGGGGCCCGAATCTGAGGATTCCTCTCCAGTGCTGACATGGATCTTGGGGTACTTCTGGAGTCTCCCCAGGGGAGTCAGTCCTCGTCTCGAATGGGGGCATGCACTTGCGCTTTCCTCCAGAGCGGTAGCAGCAGTGTCACGCAGTCCGCCGCGTGGATCAAAGGATCTATGGTTTTCTCTCTAGACTTTCCCACGAGGCTTTCCCACGAGGCTTTCCCACAGGGCTGTCCCACGTGCACACGTGGTGGGAGTCGATCCTCGGCTTGAACGTCAAGGCAGTGCAGGGAAAACAGGTTCCTCTGGAATGGACTGACACGTCTGGGGGACTCTTGGAATGGTGGCACGACCCTGGAGTTCCTCTCGCCTTTCCTGTGGAGAGTGCCTCCTCTTGAGATGCGACGGGAACGCCGGGAATTCTTTCCCTACGAAACAGGGAAAGGATCCCTCATCTCGAGCTAGGAGGCGGAAACGGGGCTCCCCTGGATGTGTGCGTGACCCCACGTGCTTCCTCTCGAGTGGAGACGGGTATGTCGGGGAACTTCTTGAGTTGCAGCAAGGGTGTGAAGGACCCTTTGGAAGTTCCAGTGGTTAGATGTGATTGACCTCGAGAAGCCTCAGCGGAAATGGGCCTCATCTCGCCTGGAGGGCAAAACCTCCTGGATTTTCTCGAGTTGCGGCAGGTGCTCTCGACTTACGACGGGGACCTCAGGGACCCGCTCTGGTGGCCTCAGGAAAGGCCAGTCCCCATGCGAGTTCCTCGGGGGCCTCTCGGGATTCCTCTCCCGTCGATGTCGGGGCCTAAGACCCTGTGTGGAGTCGGGGCCCGAACCTGAGGATTCCTCTCCAGTGATGACATGGATCTTGGGGTACTTCTGGAGTCTCCCCAGGGGAGTCAGTCCTCGTCTCGAATGCGGGCATGCACTTGCGCTTTCCTCCAGAGCGGTAGCAGAAGTGTCACGCAGTCCGCCGCGTGGATAAAAGGATCTATGGTTTTCCCTCGAGTCTTTCCCACGAGGCTTTCCCACGAGGCTTTCAAACAGGGCTGTCCCTCGTGCACACGTGGTGGGAGTCGATCCTCGGCTTGAACGTAAAGGCAGTGCAGGGAAAACAGGTTCCTCTGTAATGGACTGACACATCTGTGGGTCTCTTGGAATGGTGCCACGACCCTGGAGTTCCTCTCGCCTTTCCTGTGGAGAGCGCCACCTCTTGAGATGCGACGGGAACGCCGGGAATTCTTTCCCTATGAAACAGGGAAAGGATCCCTCATCTCGAGCTAGGAGGCGGAAACGGGGCTCCCCTGGATGTGTGCGGGACCCCACGTGCTTCCTCTCGAGTGGAGACGGGAATGTCGGGGAACTTCTTGAGTTGCAGCAAGGGTGTGAAGGACCCTTTGGAAGTTCCAGGTGTTAGATGTGATTAGCCTCGAGAAGCCTCAGCGGAAATGGGCCTCATCTCGCCTGGAGGGCAAAACCTCCTGGATTTTCTCGAGTTGCGGCAGGTGCTCTCGACTTACGACGGGGACCTCGGGGACCCGCGCTGGTTGCCTCAGGAAAGGCCAGTCCCCATGCGAGTTCCTCGGGGGCCTCTCGGGATTCCTCTCCCGGCGATTTCGGGGCCTAAGACCTTGTGTGGAGTCGGGGCCGGAACCTGAGGATTCCTCTCCAGTGCTGACATGGATCTTGGGGTACTTCTGGAATCTCCCCAGGGGAGTCAGTCCTCGTCTCGAATGCGGGCATGCACTTGCGCTTTCCTCCAGAGCGGTAGCAGCAGTGTCACGCAGTCCGCCGCGTGGATCAAAGGATCTATGGTTTTCCCTCGAGTCTTTCCCACGAGGCTTTCCCACGAGGCTTTCCCACAGGGCTGTCCCACGTGCACACGTGGTGGGAGTCGATCCTCAGCTTGAACGTCAAGGCAGTGCAGGGAAAACAGGTTCCTCAGGAATGGACTGACACATCTCGGGGACTCCTGGAATGGTGGCACGACCCTGGAGTTTCTCTCGCCTTTCCTGTGGAGAGCGCCTCCTCTTGAGATGCGATGGGAACGCCGGGAATTCTTTCCCTACGAAACAGGGAAAGGATCCCTCATCTCGAGCTAGGCGGCGGAAACGGGGCTCCCCTGGATGTGTGCGCGACCCTCGTGCTTCCTCTCGAGTGGTGACTGGTATGTCGGGGAACTTCTTGAGTTGCAGGAAGGGTGTGCAGAACCCTTTGGAAGTTCCAGTGGTTAGATGTGATTAGCCTCGAGAAGCCTCAGCGGAAATGGGCCTCATTTCGCCTGGAGGGCAAAACCTCCTGGATTTTCTCGAGTTGCGGTAGGTGCTCTCGACTTACGACGGGGACCTCAGGGACCCGCTCTGGTGGCCTCAGGAAAGGCCAGTCCCCATGCGAGTTCCTCAGGGGCCTCTCGGCATTCCTCTCCCGTCGATGCCGGTGCCTAAGACCTTGTGTGGAGTCCGGGCCGGAACCTGACGATTCCTCTCCAGTGCTGACATGGATCTTGGGGTACTTCTGGAGTCTCCCCAGGGGAGTCAGTCCTCGTCTCGAATGCGGGCATGCACTTGGGCTTTACTCCAGAGCGGTAGCAGCAGTGTCCCGCAGTCCTCCGCGTGGATCAAAGGATCTATGATTTTCCCTCGAGTCTTTCCCACGAGGCTTTGCCACGAGGCTTTCCCACAGGGCTGTCCCACGTGCACACGTGGTGGGAGTCGATCCTCGGCTTGAACATCAAGGCAGTGCAGGGAAAACAGGTTCCTCTGGAATGGACTGACACATCTGGGGGACTCTTGGAATGGTGGCATGACCCTGGAGTTCCTCTCGCCTTTCCTGTGGAGAGCGCCTCCTCTTGAGATGCGACGGGAACGCCGGGAATTCTTTCCCTACGAAACAGGGAAAGGATCCCTCATCTCGAGCTAGGAGGCTGAAACGGGGCTCCCCTGGATGTGTGCGGGACCCCACGTGCTTCCTCTCGAGTGGAGACGGGTATGTCGGGTAACTTCTTGAGTTGCAGCAAGGGTGTGAAGGACCCTTTGGAAGTTCCAGTGGTTAGATGTGATTGGCCTCGAGAAGCCTCAGCGGAAATGGGCCTCATCTCGCCTGGAGGGCAAAACCTCCTGGATTTTCTCGAGTTGCGGCAGGTGCTCTCGACTTACGACGGGGACGTCAGGGACCCGCTGTGGTGGCCTCAGGAACGGCCAGTCCCCATGCGAGTTCCTCGGGGGCCTCTCGGGATTCCGCTCCCGTCCATGCCGGGGCCTAAGGCCTTGTGTGGAGTCGGGGCCCGAACCTGAGGATTCCTCTCCAGTGCTGACATGGATCTTGGGGTACTTCTGGAGTCTCCCCAGGGGAGTCAGTCCTCGTCTCGAATGCGGGCATGCACTTGCACTTTCCTCCAGAGCGGTAGCAGCAGTGTCACGCAGTCTGCCGCTTGGATCAAAGGATCTATGGTTTTCTCTCGAGACTTTCCCACGAGGCTTTCCCACGCGGCTTTCCCACAGGGCTGTCCCACGTGCACACGTGGTGGGAGTCGATCCTCGGCTTGAACGTCAAGGCAGTGCAGGGAAAAGAGGTTCCTCTGGAATGGATTGACACATCTGGGGTACTCTTGGAATGGTGGCACGACCCTGGAGTTCCTCTCGCCTTTCCTGTGGAGAGCGCATCCTCTTGAGATGCGACGGGAACGCCGGGAATTCTTTCCCTACGAAACAGGGAAAGGATCCCTCATCTCGAGCTAGGAGGCGGAAACGGGGCTCCCCTGGATGTGTGCGGGACCCTCGTGCTTCCTCTCGAGTGGAGACGGGTATTTCGGGGAACTTCTTCAGTTGCAGCCAGGTTGTGAAGGACCCTTTGGAAGTTCCAGTGGTTAGATGTGATTAGCCTCGAGAAGCCTCAGCGGAAATGGGCCTCATCTCGCCTGGAGGGCAAAACCTCCTGGATTTTCTCGAGTTGCGGCAGGTGCTCTACTTACGACGGGGACCACGGGGACCCGCTCTGGTGGCCTCAGGAAAGGCCAGTCCCCATGCGAGTTCCTCGGGGGCCTCTCGGGATTCCTCTCCCGTCGATGCCGGGGCCTACGACCTTGTGTGGAGTCCGGGCCCGAACGTGAGGATTCCTCTCCAGTGCTGACATGGATCTTGGGGTACTTCTGGAGTCTCCCCAGGGGAGTCAGTCCTCGTCTCAAATGCGGGCATGCAATTGTGCTTTCCTCAAGAGCGATAGCAGCAGTGTCACGCAGTCCGCAGCGTGCATCAAAGGATCTACGGTTTTCCCTCGAGTCTTTCCTACGAGGCTTTCCCACGAGGCTTTCCGACAGGGCTTTCTAACATGCAAACATGGTGCGAGTCGAACCTCGGCTTGAACGTCAAGGCAGTGCAGGGCAAACAGGTTCCTCTGGAATGGACTGACACATCTGGGGGACTCTTGGAATGGTGGCACGACCCTGGAGTTCCTCTCGCCTTTCCTGTGGAGAGCGCCTCCTCTTGAGATGCGACGGGAACGCCGGGAATTCTTTCCCTACGAAAAAGGGAAAGGATCCCTCATCTCGAGCTAGGAGGCAGAAACGGGGCTTCCCTGGATGTGTGCGGGACCCCCGTGCTTCCTCTCGAGTGGAGACGGGTATGTCGGGGAACTTCTTGAGTTGCAGCAAGGGTGTGAAGGACCCTTTGGAAATTCCAGTGGTTAGATGTGATTAGCCTCGAGAAGCCTCAGCGGAAATGGGCCTCATCTCGCCTGGACGGCAAAACCTCCTGGATTATCTCGAGTTGCGGCAGGTGCTCTCGACTTACGACGTGGACCTCAGGGACCCGCTCTGGCGGCCTCAGGAAAGCCCAGTCCCTATGCGAGTTCTTCGGGGGCCTCTCGGGATTCCTCTCCCGTCGATGCCGGGGCCTAAGACCTTGTGTGGAGTCGGGGCCGGAACCTGAGGAATCCTCTCCAGTGCTGACATGGATCTTGGGGTACTTCTGGAGTCTCCCCAGGGGAGTCAGTCCTCGTATCGAATGCGGGCATGCACTTGCGCTTTCCTCCAGAGCGGTAGCAGCAGTGTCACGCAGTCCGCCACGTGGATCAAAGGATCTATGGTTTTCTCTCGAGACTTTCCCACGAGGCTTTCCCACGAGGCTTTCCCACAGGGCTGTCCCACGTGCACACGTGGTGGGAGTCGATCCTCGGCTTGAACGTCAAGGCAGTGCAGGGAAAAGAGGTTCCTCTGGAATGGACTGACACATCTGGGGGACTCTTGGAATTGTGGCACGACCCTGCAGTTCCTCTCGCCTTTCCTGTGGAGAGCGCCTTCTCTTGAGATGCGACGGGAACGCCGGAAATTCTTTCCCTACGAAACAGGGAAAGGATCCCTCATCTCGAGCTAGGAGGCGGAAACGGGGCTCCCCTGGATGTGTGCGGGACCCTCGTGCTTCCTCTCGAGTGGAGACGGGTATGTCGGGGAACTTCTTCAGTTGCAGCAAGGTTGTGAAGGACCCTTTGGAAGTTCCAGTGGTTAGATGTGATTAGCCTCGAGAAGCCTCAGCGGAAATGGGCCTCATCTCGCCTGGAGGGCAAAACCTCCTGGATCTTCTCGAGTTTCGGCAGGTGCTCTCGACTTACGACGGGGACCACGGGGACCCGCTCTGGTGGCCTCAGGAAAGGCCAGTCCACATGCGAGTTCCTCGGGGGCCTCACGGGATTCCTCTCCCGTCGATGCCGGGGCCTAAGACCTTGTGTGGAGTCGGGGCCCGAACGTGAGGATTCCACTCCAGGGCTGACATGGATCTTGGGGTACTTCTGGAGTCTCCCCAGGGGAGTCAGTCCTCGTCTCGAATGCGGACATGCACTTGCAGTTTCCTCCAGAGCGGTAGCAGCAGTATCACGCAGTCCGCCGCGTGGATCAAAGGATCTATGGTTTTCCCTCGAGTCTTTCCTATGAGGCTTTCCCACGAGGCTTTCCCACAGGGCTGTCCCACGTGCACACGTGGTGGGAGTCGATGCTCGGCTTGAACGTCAAGGCAGTGCAGGGAAAACAGGTTCCTCTGGAATGGACTGACACATCTGGGGTACTCTTGGAATGGTGGCACGACCCTGGAGTTCCTCTCGCCTTTCCTGTGGAGAGCGCCTCCTCTTGAGTTGCGACGGGAACGCCGGGAATTCTTTCCCTACGAAACAGGGAAAGGATCCCTCATCTCGAGCTAGGAGGCGGAAACGGGGCTCCCCTGGATGTGTGCGGGACCCTCGTGCTTCCTCTCGAGTGGAGACGGGTATTTCGGGGAACTTCTTCAGTTGCAGCCAGGTTGTGAAGGACCCTTTGGAAGTTCCAGTGGTTAGATGTGATTAGCCTCGAGAAGCCTCAGCGGAAATGGGACTCATCTCGCCTGGAGGGCAAAACCTCCTGGATTTTCTCGAGTTGCGGCAGGTGCTCTACTTACGACGGGGACCACGGGGACCCGCTCTGGTGGCCTCAGGAAAGGCCAGTCCCCATGCGAGTTCCTCGGGGGCCTCTTGGGATTCCTCTCCCGTCGATGCCGGGGCCTACGACCTTGTGTGGAGTCCGGGCCCGAACGTGAGGATTCCTCTCCAGTGCTGACATGGATCTTGGGGTACTTCTGGAGTCTCCCCAGGGGAGTCAGTCCTCGTCTCAAATGCGGGCATGCAATAGTGCTTTCCTCAAGAGCGATAGCAGCAGTGTCACGCAGTCCGCAGCGTGCATCAAAGGATCTATGGTTTTCCCTCGAGTCTTTCCTACGAGGCTTTCCCACGAGGCTTTCCGACAGGGCTTTCTAACATGCAAACATGGTGCGAGTCGAACCTCGGCTTGAACGTCAAGGCAGTGCAGGGCAAACAGGTTCCTCTGGAATGGACTGACACATCTGGGGGACTCTTGGAATGGTGGCACGACCCTGGAGTTCCTCTCGCCTTTCCTGTGGAGAGCGCCTCCTCTTGAGATGCGACGGGAACGCCGGGAATTCTTTCCCTACGAAAAAGGGAAAGGATCCCTCATCTCGAGCTAGGAGGCAGAAACGGGGCTTCCCTGGATGTGTGCGGGACCCCCGTGCTTCCTCTCGAGTGGAGACGGGTATGTCGGGGAACTTCTTGAGTTGCAGCAAGGGTGTGAAGGACCCTTTGGAAATTCTAGTGGTTAGATGTGATTAGCCTCGAGAAGCCTCAGCGGAAATGGGCCTCATCTCGCCTGGACGGCAAAACCTCCTGGATTATCTCGAGTTGCGGCAGGTGCTCTCGACTTACGACGTGGACCTCAGGGACCCGCTCTGGCGGCCTCAGGAAAGCCCAGTCCCTATGCGAGTTCTTCGGGGGCCTCTCGGGATTCCTCTCCCGTCGATGCCGGGGCCTAAGACCTTGTGTGGAGTCGGGGCCGGAACCTGAGGAATCCTCTCCAGTGCTGACATGGATCTTGGGGTACTTCTGGAGTCTCCCCAGGGGAGTCAGTCCTCGTATCGAATGCGGGCATGCACTTGCGCTTTCCTCCAGAGCGGTAGCAGCAGTGTCACGCAGTCCGCCACGTGGATCAAAGGATCTATGGTTTTCTCTCGAGACTTTCCCACGAGGCTTTCCCACGAGGCTTTCCCACAGGGCTGTCCCACGTGCACACGTGGTGGGAGTCGATCCTCGGCTTGAACGTCAAGGCAGTGCAGGGAAAAGAGGTTCCTCTGGAATGGACTGACACATCTGGGGGACTCTTGGAATTGTGGCACGACCCTGCAGTTCCTCTCGCCTTTCCTGTGGAGAGCGCCTTCTCTTGAGATGCGACGGGAACGCCGGAAATTCTTTCCCTACGAAACAGGGAAAGGATCCCTCATCTCGAGCTAGGAGGCGGAAACGGGGCTCCCCTGGATGTGTGCGGGACCCTCGTGCTTCCTCTCGAGTGGAGACGGGTATGTCGGGGAACTTCTTCAGTTGCAGCAAGGTTGTGAAGGACCCTTTGGAAGTTCCAGTGGTTAGATGTGATTAGCCTCGAGAAGCCTCAGCGGAAATGGGCCTCATCTCGCCTGGAGGGCAAAACCTCCTGAATCTTCTCGAGTTTCGGCAGGTGCTCTCGACTTACGACGGGGACCACGGGGACCCGCTCTGGTGGCCTCAGGAAAGGCCAGTCCACATGCGAGTTCCTCGGGGGCCTCACGGGATTCCTCTCCCGTCGATGCCGGGGCCTAAGACCTTGTGTGGAGTCGGGGCCCGAACGTGAGGTTTCCACTCCAGGGCTGACATGGAACTTGGGGTACTTCTGGAGTCTCCCCAGGGGAGTCAGTCCTCGTCTCGAATGCGGACATGCACTTGCAGTTTCCTCCAGAGCGGTAGCAGCAGTATCACGCAGTCCGCCGCGTGGATCAAAGGATCTATGGTTTTCCCTCGAGTCTTTCCTATGAGGCTTTCCCACGAGGCTTTCCCACAGGGCTGTCCCACGTGCACACGTGGTGGGAGTCGATCCTCGGCTTGAACGTCAAGGCAGTGCAGGGAAAACAGGTTCCTCTGGAATGGACTGACACATCTGGGGTACTCTTGGAATGGTGGCACGACCCTGGAGTTCCTCTCGCCTTTCCTGTGGAGAGCGCCTCCTCTTGAGTTGCGACGGGAACGCCGGGAATTCTTTCCCTACGAAACAGGGAAAGGATCCCTCATCTCGAGCTAGGAGGCGGAAACGGGGCTCCCCTGGATGTGTGCGGGACCCTCGTGCTTCCTCTCGAGTGGAGACGGGTATTTCGGGGAACTTCTTCAGTTGCAGCCAGGTTGTGAAGGACCCTTTGGAAGTTCCAGTGGTTAGATGTGATTAGCCTCGAGAAGCCTCAGCGGAAATGGGACTCATCTCGCCTGGAGGGCAAAACCTCCTGGATTTTCTCGAGTTGCGGCAGGTGCTCTACTTACGACGGGGACCACGGGGACCCGCTCTGGTGGCCTCAGGAAAGGCCAGTCCCCATGCGAGTTCCTCGGGGGCCTCTTGGGATTCCTCTCCCGTCGATGCCGGGGCCTACGACCTTGTGTGGAGTCCGGGCCCGAACGTGAGGATTCCTCTCCAGTGCTGACATGGATCTTGGGGTACTTCTGGAGTCTCCCCAGGGGAGTCAGTCCTCGTCTCAAATGCGGGCATGCAATTGTGCTTTCCTCAAGAGCGATAGCAGCAGTGTCACGCAGTCCGCAGCGTGCATCAAAGGATCTATGGTTTTCCCTCGAGTCTTTCCTACGAGGCTTTCCCACGAGGCTTTCCGACAGGGCTTTCTAACATGCAAACATGGTGCGAGTCGAACCTCGGCTTGAACGTCAAGGCAGTGCAGGGCAAACAGGTTCCTCTGGAATGGACTGACACATCTGGGGGACTCTTGGAATGGTGGCACGACCCTGGAGTTCCTCTCGCCTTTCCTGTGGAGAGCGCCTCCTCTTGAGATGCGACGGGAACGCCGGGAATTCTTTCCCTACGAAAAAGGGAAAGGATCCCTCATCTCGAGCTAGGAGGCAGAAACGGGGCTTCCCTGGATGTGTGCGGGACCCCCGTGCTTCCTCTCGAGTGGAGACGGGTATGTCGGGGAACTTCTTGAGTTGCAGCAAGGGTGTGAAGGACCCTTTGGAAATTCTAGTGGTTAGATGTGATTAGCCTCGAGAAGCCTCAGCGGAAATGGGCCTCATCTCGCCTGGACGGCAAAACCTCCTGGATTATCTCGAGTTGCGGCAGGTGCTCTCGACTTACGACGTGGACCTCAGGGACCCGCTCTGGCGGCCTCAGGAAAGCCCAGTCCCTATGCGAGTTCTTCGGGGGCCTCTCGGGATTCCTCTCCCGTCGATGCCGGGGCCTAAGACCTTGTGTGGAGTCGGGGCCGGAACCTGAGGAATCCTCTCCAGTGCTGACATGGATCTTGGGGTACTTCTGGAGTCTCCCCAGGGGAGTCAGTCCTCGTATCGAATGCGGGCATGCACTTGCGCTTTCCTCCAGAGCGGTAGCAGCAGTGTCACGCAGTCCGCCACGTGGATCAAAGGATCTATGGTTTTCTCTCGAGACTTTCCCACGAGGCTTTCCCACGAGGCTTTCCCACAGGGCTGTCCCACGTGCACACGTGGTGGGAGTCGATCCTCGGCTTGAACGTCAAGGCAGTGCAGGGAAAAGAGGTTCCTCTGGAATGGACTGACACATCTGGGGGACTCTTGGAATTGTGGCACGACCCTGCAGTTCCTCTCGCCTTTCCTGTGGAGAGCGCCTTCTCTTGAGATGCGACGGGAACGCCGGAAATTCTTTCCCTACGAAACAGGGAAAGGATCCCTCATCTCGAGCTAGGAGGCGGAAACGGGGCTCCCCTGGATGTGTGCGGGACCCTCGTGCTTCCTCTCGAGTGGAGACGGGTATGTCGGGGAACTTCTTCAGTTGCAGCAAGGTTGTGAAGGACCCTTTGGAAGTTCCAGTGGTTAGATGTGATTAGCCTCGAGAAGCCTCAGCGGAAATGGGCCTCATCTCGCCTGGAGGGCAAAACCTCCTGAATCTTCTCGAGTTTCGGCAGGTGCTCTCGACTTACGACGGGGACCACGGGGACCCGCTCTGGTGGCCTCAGGAAAGGCCAGTCCACATGCGAGTTCCTCGGGGGCCTCACGGGATTCCTCTCCCGTCGATGCCGGGGCCTAAGACCTTGTGTGGAGTCGGGGCCCGAACGTGAGGTTTCCACTCCAGGGCTGACATGGAACTTGGGGTACTTCTGGAGTCTCCCCAGGGGAGTCAGTCCTCGTCTCGAATGCGGACATGCACTTGCAGTTTCCTCCAGAGCGGTAGCAGCAGTATCACGCAGTCCGCCGCGTGGATCAAAGGATCTATAGTTTTCCCTCGAGTCTTTCCTATGAGGCTTTCCCACGAGGCTTTCCCACAGGGCTGTCCCACGTGCACACGTGGTGGGAGTCGATGCTCGGCTTGAACGTCAAGGCAGTGCAGGGAAAACAGGTTCCTCTGGAATGGACTGACACATCTGGGGTACTCTTGGAATGGTGGCACGACCCTGGAGTTCCTCTCGCCTTTCCTGTGGAGAGCGCCTCCTCTTGAGTTGCGACGGGAACGCCGGGAATTCTTTCCCTACGAAACAGGGAAAGGATCCCTCATCTCGAGCTAGGCGGAGGAAACGGGGCTCCCCTGGATGTGTGCGGGACCACCGTGCTTCCTCTCGAGTGGAGACGGGTATGTCGGGGAACTTCTTGAGTTGCAGCAAGTGTGTGAAGGACCCTTTGGAAGTTCCAGTGGTTAGATGTGATTAGCCTCGAGAAGCCTCAGCGGAAATGGGCCTCATCTTGCCTGGAGGCAAAACTTCCTGGATTTTCTCGAGTTGTGGTAGGTGCTCTCGACTTACGACGGGGACCTCGGGGACCCGCTCTGGTGGCCTCAGGAAAGGCCAGTCCCCATGCGAGTTCCTCGGGGGCCTCTCGGGATTCCCCTCCCGTCGATGCTGGGGCCTAAGACCTTGTGTGGAGTCGGGGCCGGAACCTGAGGATTCCTCTCCAGTGCTGACATGGATCTTGGGGTATTTCTGGAGTCTCCCCAGGGGAGTCAGTCCTCGTCTCGAATGCGGGCATGCACTTGCGCTTTCCTCCAGAGCGGTAGCAGCAGTGTCACGCAGTCCGCCGCGTGGATCAAAGGATCTATGGTTTTCCCTCGAGTCTTTCCCACGAGGCTTTCCCACGAGGCTTTCCCACAGGGCTGTCCCACGTGCACACGTGGTGGGAGTCGATCCTCGGCTTGAACGTCAAGGCAGTGCAGGGAAAACAGGTTCCTCTGGAATGGTCTGACACATCTGGGGGACTCTTGGAATGGTGGCACGACCCTGGAGTTCCTCTCGCCTTTCCTGTGGAGAGCACCTCCTCTTGAGATGCGACGGGAACGCCGGGAATTCTTTCCCTACGAAACAGGGAAAGGATCCCTCATCTCGAGCTAGGAGGCGGAAACGGGGCTCCCCTGAATGTGTGCGGGACCCTCGTGCTTCCTCTCGAGTGGAGACGGGTATGTCGGAGAACTTCTTGAGTTGCAGCAAGGGTGTGAAGGACTCTTTGGAAATTCCAGTGGTTAGAGGTAATTATCCTCGAGAAGCCTCAGCGGAAATGGGCCTCATCTCGCCTGGAGGGCAAAACCTCCTGGATTTTCTCGAGTTGCGGCAGGTGCTCTTGACTTACGACGGGGACCTCAGGGACCCGCTCTGGTGGCCTCAGGAAAGGCCAGTCCACATGCGAGTTCCTCGGGGGCCTCTCGGGATTCCACTCCCGTCGATGCCGGGGCCTAAGACCTTGTGTGGAGTAGGGGCCGGAACCTGAGGATTCCTCTCCAGAGCTGACATGGATCGTGGGGTACTTCTGGAGTCTCCCCAGGGGAGTCAGTCCTCGTCTCGAATGCGGGCATGCACTTGCGCTTTCCTCCAGAGCGGTAGCAGCAGTGTCACACAGTCCACCGCGTGGATCAAAGGATCTATGGTTTTCCCTCGAGACTTTCCCACGAGGCTTTCCCACGAGGCTTTCCCACAGGGCTGTCCCACGTGCACACGTGGTGGGAGTCGATCCTCGGCTTGAACGTCAAGGCAGTGCAGGGAAAACAGGTTTCTCTGGAATGGACTGACACATCTGGGGGACTCTTGGAATGGTGGCACGACCCTGGAGTTCCTCTCGCCTTTCCTGTGGAGAGCGCCTCCTCTTGAGATGCGACGGGAACGCCGGGAATTCTTTCCCTACGAAACAGGGAAAGGATCCCACATCTCGAGCTAGGAGGCGGAAACGGGGCTCCCCTGGATGTGTGCGGGACCCTCGTGCTTCCTCTCCAGTGGAGACGGGTATGTCGGGGAACTTCTGGACTTGCAGCAAGGGTGTGAAGGACCCTTTGGAAGTTCCAGTGGTTAGATGTGATTAGCCTCGAGAAGCCTCAGCGGAAACGGGCCTCATCTCGACGGAGGGCAAAACCTCCTGGATTTTCTCGAGTTGCGGCAGGTGCTCTCGACTTACTACGGGGACCTCGGGGACCCGCTCTGGTGGCCTCAGGAAAGGCCAGTCCACATGCGAGTTCCTCGGGGGCCTCTTGGGATTCCTCTCCCGGCGATGCCGGGGCCTAAGACCTTGTGTGGAGTCGGGGCCGGAACCTGAGGATTCCTCTCCAGTGCTGACATGGATCTTGGGGTACTTCTGGAGTCTCCCCAGGAGAGTCAGTCCTCGTCTCGAATGCGGTCATGCACTTGCGCTTTCCTCCAGAGCGGTAGCAGCAGTGTCACGCAGTCCGCCACGTGGATCAAAGGATCTATGGTTTTCCCTCGAGTCTTTCCCACGAGGCTTTCCCACGAGGCATTCCCACAGGGCTGTCCCACGTGCACACGTGGTGGGAGTGGATCCTCGGCTTGAACGTCAAGGCAGTGCATGGAAAACAGGTTCCTCTGGAATGGACTGACACATCTGGGGTACTCTTGGAATGGTGGCACGACCCTGGAGTTCCTCTCGCCTTTCCTGTGGAGAGCGCCTCCTCTTGAGTTGCGACGGGAACGCCGGGAATTCTTTCCCTACGAAACAGGGAAAGAATCCCTCATCTCGAGCTAGGCGGCGGAAACGGGGCTCCCCTGGATGTGTGCGGGACCACCGTGCTTCCTCTCGAGTGGAGACGGGTATGTCGGGGAACTTCTTCAGTTGCAGCAAGGTTGTGAAGGACCCTTTGGAAGTTCCAGTGGTTAGATGTGATTAGCCTCGAGAAGCCTCAGCGGAAATGGGCCTCATCTCGCCTGGAGGGCAAAACCTCCTGGATTTTCTCGAGTTTCGGCAGGTGCTCTCGACTTACGACGGGGACCACGGAGACCCGCTCTGGTGGCCTCAGGAAAGGCCAGTCCACATGCGAGTTCCTCGGGGGCCTCTCGGGATTCCTCTCCCGTCGATGCCGGGGCCTAAGACCTTGTGTGGAGTCGGGGCCCGAACGAGAGGATTCCACTCCAGTGCTGACATGGATCTTGGGGTACTTCTGGAGTCTCCCCAGGGGAGTCAGTCCTCGTCTCGAATGCGGACATGCACTTGCACTTTCCTCCAGAGCGGTAGCAGCAGTATCACGCAGTCCGGCGCGTGGATCAAAGGATCTATGGTTTTCCCTCGAATCTTTCCTATGAGGCTTTCCCACGAGGCTTTCCCACAGGGCTGTCCCACGTGCACACGTGGTGGGAGTCGATGCTCGGCTTGAACGTCAAGGCAGTGCAGGGAAAACAGGTTCCTCTGGAATGGACTGACACATCTGGGGTACTCTTGGAATGGTGGCACGACCCTGGAGTTCCTCTCGCCTTTCCTGTGGAGAGCGCCTCCTCTTGAGTTGCGACGGGAACGCTGGGAATTCTTTCCCTACGAAACAGGGAAAGGATCCCTCATCTCGAGCTAGGCGGCGGAAACGGGGCTCCCCTGGATGTGTGCGGGACCACCGTGCTTCCTCTCGAGTGGAGACGGGTATGTCGGGGAACTTCTTGAGTTGCAGCAAGTGTGTGAAGGACCCTTTGGAAGTTCCAGTGGTTAGATGTGATTAGCCTCGAGAAGCCTCAGCGGAAATGGGCCTCATCTTGCCTGGAGGCAAAACTTCCTGGATTTTCTCGAGTTGCGGTAGGTGCCCTCGACTTACGACGGGGACCTCGGGGACCCGCTCTGGTGGCCTCAGGAAAGGCCAGTCCCCATGCGAGTTCCTCGGGGGCCTCTCGGGATTCCCCTCCCGTCGATGCTGGGGCCTAAGACCTTGTGTGGAGTCGGGGCCGGAACCTGAGGATTCCTCTCCAGTGCTGACATGGATCTTGGGGCATGTCTGGAGTCTCCCCAGGGGAGTCAGTCCTCGACTCGAATGCGCGCATGCACTTGCGCTTTCCTCCAGAGCGGTAGCAGCAGTGTCACGCAGTCCGCCTCGTGGATCAAAGGATCTATGGTTTTCCCTCGAGTCTTTCCCACGAGGCTTTCCCACGAGGCTTTCCCACAGGGCTGTCCCACGTGCACACGTGGTGGGAGTCGATCCTCGGCTTGAACGTCAAGGCAGTGCAGGGAAAACAGGTTCCTCTGGAATGGTCTGACACATCTGGGGGACTCTTGGAATGGTGGCACGACCCTGGAGTTCCTCTCGCCTTTCCTGTGGAGAGCACCTCCTCTTGAGATGCGACGGGAACGCCGGGAATTCTTTCCCTACGAAACAGGGAAAGGATCCCTCATCTCGAGCTAGGAGGCGGAAACGGGGCTCCCCTGAATGTGTGCGGGACCCTCGTGCTTCCTCTCGAGTGGAGACGGGTATGTCGGAGAACTTCTTGAGTTGCAGCAAGGGTGTGAAGGACCCTTTGGAAATTCCAGTGGTTAGAGGTAATTATCCTCGAGAAGCCTCAGCGGAAATGGGCCTCATCTCGCCTGGAGGGCAAAACCTCCTGGATTTTCTCGAGTTGCGGCAGGTGCTCTCGACTTACGACGGGGACCTCAGGGACCCGCTCTGGTGGCCTCAGGAAAGGCCAGTCCACATGCGAGTTCCTCGGGGGCCTCTCGGGATTCCTCTCCCGTCGATGCCGGGGCCTAAGACCTTGTGTGGAGTAGGGGCCGGAACCTGAGGATTCCTCTCCAGTGCTGACATGGATCGTGGGGTACTTCTGGAGTCTCCCCAGGGGAGTCAGTCCTCGTCTCGAATGCGGGCATGCACTTGCGCTTTCCTCCAGAGCGGTAGCAGCAGTGTCACGCAGTCCGCCGCGTGGATCAAAGGATCTATGGTTTTCCCTCGAGACTTTCCCACGAGGCTTTCCCACGAGGCTTTCCCACAGGGCTGTCCCACGTGCACACGTGGTGGGAGTCGATCCTCGGCTTGAACGTCAAGGCAGTGCAGGGAAAACAGGTTCCTCTGGAATGGACTGACACATCTGGGGGACTCTTGGAATGGTGGCACGACCCTGGAGTTCCTCTCGCCTTTCCTGTGGAGAGCGCCTCCTCTTGAGATGCCACGGGAACGCCGGGAATTCTTTCCCTACGAAACAGGGAAAGGATCCCTCATCTCGAGCTAGGAGGCGGAAACGGGGCTCCCCTGGATGTTTGCGGGACCCTCGTGCTTCCTCTCGAGTGGAGACGGGTATGTCGGGGAACTTCTGGACTTGCAGCAAGGGTGTGAAGGACCCTTTGGAAGTTCCAGTGGTTAGATGTGATTAACCTCGAGAAGCCTCAGTGGAAATGGGCCTCATCTCGACGGAGGGCAAAACCTCCTGGATTTTCTCGAGTTGCGGCAGGTGCTCTCGACTTACTACGGGGACCTCGGGGACCCGCTCTGGTGGCCTCAGGAAAGGCCAGTCCCCATGCGAGTTCCTCGGGGGCCTCTTGGGATTCCTCTCCCGGCGATGCCGGGGCCTAAGACCTTGTGTGGAGTCGGGGCCGGAACCTGAGGATTCCTCTCCAGTGCTGACATGGATCTTGGGGTACTTCTGGAGTCTCCCCAGGAGAGTCAGTCCTCGTCTCGAATGCGGTCATGCACTTGCGCTTTCCTCCAGAGCGGTAGCAGCAGTGTCACCCAGTCCGCCGCGTGGATCAAAGGATCTATGGTTTTCCCTCGAGTCTTTCCCACGAGGCTTTCCCACGAGGCTTTCCCACAGGGCTGACCCACGTGCACACGTGGTGGGAGTCGATCCTCGGCTTGAACGTCAAGGCATTGCATGGAAAACAGGTTCCTCTGGAATGGACTGACACATCTGGGGGACTCTTGGAATGGTGGCACGACCCTGGAGTTCCTCTCGCCTTTCCTGTGGAGAGCGCCTCCTCTTGAGATGCGACGGGAACGCCGGGAATTCTTTCCCTAAGAAACAGGGAAAGGATCCCTCATCTCGAGCTAGGAGGCGGAAACGGGGCTCCCCTGGATGTGTGCGGGACCCTGGTGCTTCCTCTCGAGTGGAGACGGGTATGTCGGGGAACTTCTGGACTTGCAGCAAGGGTGTGAAGGACCCTTTGGAAGTTTCAGTGGTTAGATGTGATTAGCCTCGAGAAGCCTCAGCGGAAATGGGCCTCATCTCGCCTGGAGGGCAAAACCTCCTGGATTTTCTCGAGTTGCGGCAGGTGCTCTCGACGTACGACGGGGACCTCGGGGACCCGCTCTGGTGGCCTCAGGAAAGGCCAGTCCCCATGCGAGTTCCTCGGGGGGCCTCTCGGGATTCCTCTCCCGTCGATGCCGGGGCCTAAGACCTTGTGTGGAGTCGGGGCCGGAACCTGGGGATTCCTCTACAGTGCTGACATGCATCTTGGGGTACTTCTGGAGTCTCCCCAGGGGAGTCAGTCCTCGTCTCGAATGCGGTCATGCACTTGCGCTTTCCTCCAGAGCGGTAGCAGCAGTGTCACGCAGTACGTCGCGTGGAGCAAAGGATCTATGGTTTTCCCTCGAGTCTTTCCCACGAGGCTTTCCCACGAGGCTTTCCCACAGGGCTGTCCCACGTGCACACGTGGTGGGAGTCGATCCTCGGCTTGAACGTCAAGGCAGTGCAGGGAAAACAGGTTCCTCTGGAATGGACTGACACATCTGGGGGGCTCTGGAATGGTGGCACGACCCTGGAGTTCCTCTCTCCTTTCCTGTGGAGAGCGCCTCCTCTTGAGATGCGACGTGAACGCTGGGAATTCTTTCCCTACGAAACAGGGAAAGGATCCCTCATCTCGAGCTAGGATGCGGAAACGGGGTTCCCCTGGATGTGTGCGGGACCCTCGTGCTTCCTCTCGAGTGGACACGGGTATGTCGGGGAACTTCTTGAGTTGCAGCAAGGATGTGAAGGACCCTTTGGAAGTTCCAGTGGTTAGATGGGATTAGCCTCGAGAAGCCTCAGCGGAAATGGGCCTCATCTCGCCTGGAGGGCAAAACCTCCTGGATTTTCTCGAGTTGCGGTAGGTTCTCTCGACTTACGATGGGGACTTCCGGGACCCGCTCTGGTGGCCTCAGGAAAGGCCAGTCCACATGCGAGTTCCTCGGGGGCCTCTCGGGATTCCTCTCCCGTCGATGCCGGGGCCTAAGACCTTGTGTGGAGTCGGGGCCGGAACCTGAGGATTCCTCTCCAGTGCTGACATGGATCGTGGGGTACTTCTGGAGTCTCCCCAGGGGAGTCAGTCCTCGTCTCGAATGCGCGCATGCACTTGCGCTTTCCTCCAGAGCGGTAGCAGCAGTGTCACGCAGTCCGCCGCGTGGATCAAAGGATCTATGATTTTCCCTCGAGTCTTTCCCACGAGGCTTTCCCACGAGGCTTTCCCACAGGGCTGTCCCACGTGCACACGTGGTGGGAGTCGATCCTCGGCTTGAACGTCAAGGCAGTGCAGGGAAACCAGGTTACTCTGGAATGGACTGACACATCTGGGGGACTCTTGGAATGGTGGCACGACGCTGGAGTTCCTCTCGCCTTTCCTGTGAAGAGCGCCTCCTCTTGAGATGCGACGCGAACGCCGGGAATTCTTTCCCTACGAAACAGGGAAAGGATCCCTCATCTCGAGCTAGGAGGCGGAAACGGGGCTCCCCTGGATGTGTGCGGGACCCTCGTGCTTCCTCTCGAGTGGAGACGGGTATGTCGGGGAACTTCTGGACTTGCAGCAAGGGTGTGAAGGACCCTTTGGAAGTTCCAGTGGTTAGTTGTGATTAGCCTCGAGAAGCCTCAGCGGAAATGGGCCTCATCTCGACGGAGGGCAAAACCTCCTGGATTTTGTCGAGTTGCGGCAGGTGCTCTCGACTTACGACGGGGACCTCAGGGACCCACTCTGGTGGCCTCAGTAAAGGCCAGTCCCCATGCGAGTTCCTCGGGGGCCTCTCGGGATTCCTCTCCCGTCGATGCCGGGGCCTAAGACCTTGTGTGGAGTCGGGGCCGGAACCTGAGGATTCCTCTCCAGTGCTGACATGGATCTTGGGGTACTTCTGGAATCTCCCCAGGGGAGTCAGTCCTAGTCTCGAATGCGGGCATGCACTTGCGCTTTCCTCCAGAGCGGTAGCAGCAGTATCACGCAGTCCGCCGCGTGGATCAAAGGATCTATGGTTTTCCCTCGAGTCTTTTCGACGAGGCTTTCCCACGAGGCTTTCCCACAGGGCTGTCCCACGTTCACACGTGGTGGGAGTCGATCCTCGGCTTGAACGTCAAGGCAGTGCAGGGAAAACAGGTTCCTCTGGAATGGACTGACACATCTGGGGGACTCTTGGAATGGTGGCACGACCCTGGAGTTCCTCTCGCCTTTCCTGAGGAGAGCGCCTCCTCTTGAGATGCGACGGGAACGCCGGGAATTCTTTCCCTACGAAACAGGGAAAGGATCCCTCATCTCGAGCTAGGAGGCGGAAACGGGGCTCCCCTGGATGTGTGCGGGACCCTCGTGCTTCCTCTCGAGTGGAGACGGGTATGTCGGGGAACTTCTGGACTTGCAGCAAGGGTGTGAAGGACCCTTTGGAAGTTCCAGGTGTTAGATGTGATTAGCCTCGAGAAGCCTCAGCGGAAATGGGCCTCATCTCGCCTGGAGGGCAAAACCTCCTGGATTTTCTCGAGTTGCGGCAGGTGCTCTCGACTTACGACGGGGACCTCAGGGACCCGCTCTGGTGGCCTCAGGAAAGGCCAGTCCACATGCGAGTTCCTCGGGGGCCTCTCGGGATTCCTCTCCCGTCGATGCCGGGGCCTAAGACCTTGTGAGGAGTAGGGGCCGGAACCTGAGGATTCCTCTCCAGTGCTGACATGGATCGTGGGGTACTTCTGGAGTCTCCCCAGGGGAGTCAGTCCTCGTCTCGAATGCGGGCATGCACTTGCGCTTTCCTCCAGAGCGGTAGCAGCAGTGTCACGCAGTCCGCCGCGTGGATCAAAGGATCTATGGTTTTCCCTCGAGACTTTCCCACGAGGCATTCCAACGAGGCTTTCCCACAAGGCTGTCCCACGTGCACACGTGGTGGGAGTCGATCCTCGGCTTGAACGTCAAGGCAGTGCAGGGAAAACAGGTTCCTCTGGAATGGACTGACATATCTGGGGGACTCTTGGAATGGTGGCACGACCCTGGAGTTCCTCTCGCCTTTCCTGTGGAGAGCGCCTCCTCTTGAGATGCGACGCGAACGCCGGGAATTCTTTCCCTACGAAACAGGGAAAGGATCCCTCATCTCGAGCTAGGAGGCGGAAACGGGGCTCCCCTGGATGTGTGCGGGATCCTCGTGCTTCCTCTCGAGTGGAGACGGGTATGTCGGGGAACTTCTGGACTTGCAGCAAGGGTGTGAAGCACCCTTTGGAAGTTCCAGTGGTTAGATGTGATTAGCCTCGAGAAGCCTCAGCGGAAATGGGCCTCATCTCGCCTGGAGGGCAAAACCTCCTGGATTTTCTCGAGTTGCGGCAGGTGCTCTCGACTTACGACGGGGACCTCAGGGAACCGCTCTGGTGGCCTCAGGAAAGGCCAGTCCCCATGCGAGTACCTCGGGGGCCTCTCGGGATTCCTCTCCCGTCGATGCCGGGGCCTAAGACCTTGTGTGGAGTCGGGGCCGGAACCTGAGGATTCCTCTCCAGTGCTGACATGGATCTTGGGGTACTTCTGGAGTCTCCCCAGGGGAGTCAGTCCTCGTCTCGAATGCGGGCATGCACTTGCGCTTTCCTCCAGAGCGGTAGCAGCAGTGTCACGCAGTCCGCCGCGTGGATCAAAGGATCTATGGTTTTCCCTCGAGTCTTTCCCACGAGGCTTTCCCACGAGGCTTTCCCACAGGGCTGTCCCACGTGCACACGTGGTGGGAGTCGATCCTCGGCTTGAACGTCAAGGCAGTGCAGGGAAAACAGGTTCCTCTGGAATGGACTGACACATCTGGGGGACTCTTGGAATGGTGGCACGACCCTCGAGTTCCTCTCGCCTTTCCTGTGGAGAGCGCCTCCTCTTGAGATGCGACGGGAATGCGGGGAATTCTTTCCCTACGAAACAGGGAAAGGATCCCTCATCTCGAGCTAGGAGGCGGAAACGGGGTTCCCCTGGATGTGTGCGGGAACCTCGTGCTTCCTCTTGAGTGGAGACGGGTATGTCGGGGAACTTCTTGAGTTGCAGCAAGGGTGTGAAGGACCCTTTGGAAGTTCCAGTGGTTAGATGTGATTAGCCTCGAGAAGCCTCAGCGGAAATGGGCCTCATCTCGCCTGGAGGGCAAAACCTCCTGGATTTTCTCGAGTTGCGGCAGGTGCTCTCGACTTACGACGGGGACCTCAGGGACCCGCTCTGGTGGCCTCAGGAAAGCCCACTCCCCATGCGAGTTCCTCGGGGGCCTCTCGGGATTCCTCTCCCGTCGATGCCGGGGCCTAAGACCTTGTGTGGAGTCGGGGCCCGAACCTGAGGATTCCTCTCCAGTGCTGACATGGATCTTGGGGTACTTCTGGAGTCTCCCCAGGGGAGTCAGTCCTTGTCTCGAATGCGGACATGCCCTTGCGTTTTCCTCCAGAGCGGTAGCAGCAGTGTCACGCAGTCCGCCGCGTGGATCAAAGGATCTATGATTTTCGCTCGAGTCTTTCCCACGAGGCTTTCCCACGAGGCTTTCCCACAGGGCTGTCCCACGTGCACACGTGTTGGGAGTCGATCCTCTGCTTGAACCTCAAGGCAGTGCAGGGAAACCAGGTTCCTCTGGAATGGACTGACACATCTGGGGGACTCTTGGAATGGTGGCAGGACCCTGGAGTTCCTCTCGCCTTTCCTGTGCAGAGCGCCTCCTCTTGAGATGCGATGGGAATGCCGGGAATTCTTTCCCTACGTAACAGGGAAAGGATCCCTCATCTCGAGCTAGGAGGCGGAAACGGGGCTCCCCTGGATGTGTGTGGGACCCTCGTGCTTCCTCTCGAGTGGAGATGGGTATGTCGGGGAACTTCTTGAGTTGCAGCAAGGGTGTGAAGGTCCCCTTGGAAGTTCCAGTGGTTAGATGTGATTAGCCTCGAGAAGCCTCAGCGGAAATGGGCCGCATCTCGCCCGGAGGGCAAAACCTCCTGGATTTTCTCGAGTTGCGGCAGGTGCTCTCGACTTACGACGTGGACCTCAGGGACCCGCTCTGGTGGCCTCAGGAAAGGCCAGTCCCCATGCGAGTTCTTCGGGGGCCTCTCGGGATTCCTCTCCCGTCGATGCCGGGGCCTAAGACCTTGTGTGGAGTAGGGGCCCGAACCTGAGGATTCCTCTCCAGTGCTGACATGGATCCTGGGGTACTTCTGGAGTCTCCTCAGGGGAGTCAGTCCTCGTCTCGAATGCGGACATGCACTTGCGCTTTCCTCCAGAGATGTAGCAGCAGTGTCCCGCAGTCCTCCGCGTGGATCATTGGATCTATGGTTTTCCCTCGAGTCCTTCCCACGAGGCTTTCTCACAGGGCTGTCCCAGTGCACACGTGGTGGGAGTCGATCCTCGGCTTGAACGTCAAGGCAGTGCAGGGAAAACAGTTTCCTCTGGAATGGACTGACCCATCTGGGGGACTATTGGAATGGTGGCACGACCCTGGAGTTCCTCTCGCCTTTCCTGTGCAGAGCGCCTCCTCTAGAGATGTGACGGGAACGCCGGGAATTCTTTACCTACGAAACAGGGAAAGGATCCCTCATCTCGAGCTAGGAGGCGGAAACGGGGCTCCCCTGGATGTGTGCGCGACCCTCGTGCTTCCTCTCAACAGGAGACGGGTATGTCGGGGAACTTCTTGAGTTGCAGCAAGGGTGTGAAGGACCCTTCGGAAATTCCAGTGGTTAGATGTGATTAGCCTCGAGAAGCCTCAGCGGAAATGGGCCTCATCTCGCCTGGAGGGCAAAACCTCCTGGATTTTCTCGAGTTGCGGCAGGTGCTCTCGACTTACGACGTGGACTTCAGGGACCCGCTCTGGTGGCCTCAGGAAAGCCCAGTCCCCATGCGAGTTCTTCGGGGGCCTCTCGGGTTTCCTCTCCCGTCGATGCCGGGGCCTAAGACCTTGTGTGGAGTAGGGGCCGGAACCTGATGATTCCTCTCCAGTGCTGACATGGATCTTGGGGTACTTCTGGAGTCTCCCCAGGGGAGTCATTCCTCGTATCGAATGCGGGCATGCACTTGCGCTTTCCTCCAGAGCGGTAGCAGTAGTGTCACGCAGTCCGCCGCGTGGATCAAAGGATCTATGGTTTTCCCTCTAGACTTTCCCACGAGGCTTTCCCACGAGGCTTTCCCACAGGGCTGTCCCACGTGCACACGTGGTGGGAGTCGATCCTCGGCTTGAACGTCAAGGCAGTGCAGGGAAAACAGGTTCCTCTGGAATGGACTGACACATCTGGGGGACTCTTGGAATGGTGGCACGACCCTGGAGTTCCTCTCGCCTTTCCTGTGGAGAGCGCCTCCTCTTGAGATGCGACGCGAACGCCGGGAATTCTTTCCCTATGAAACAGGGAAAGGATCCCTCATCTCGAGCTAGGAGACGGAAACGGGGCTCCCCTGGATGTGTGCGGGACCCTCGTGCTTCCTCTCGTGTGGAGACGGGTATGTCGGGGAACTTCTTGAGTTGCAGAAAGGGTGTGAAGGACCTTTTCGAAGTTTCAGTGGTTAGATGTGATTAACCTCGAGAAGCCTCAGCGGAAATGGGCCTCATCTCGCCTGGAGGGCAAAACCTCCTGGATTTTCTCGAGTTGCGGCAGGTGCTCTCGACTTACGACGGGGACCTCGGGGACCCGCTCTGGTGGCCTCAGGAAAGTCCAGTCCCCATGCGAGTTCCTCGGGGGCCTCTCGGGATTCCTCTCCCGTCGATGCCGGGGCCTAAGACCTTGTGTGGAGTCAGGGCCGGAACCTGAGGATTCCTCTCCAGTGCTGACATGGATCCTGGGGTACTTCTGGAGTCTCCCCAGGGGAGTCAGTCCTCGTCTCGAATGCGGGCATGCACTTGCGCTTTCCTCCAGAGCGGTAGCAGCAGTGTCACCCAGTCCGCCGCGTGGATCAAAGGATCTATGGTTTTCCCTCGAGTCTTTCCCACGAGGATTTCCCACGTGGCTTTCCCACAGGACTGTCCCAAGTGCACACGTTGTGGGAGTCGATCCTCGGCTTGAACGTCAAGGCAGTGCAGGGAAAACACGTTGCTCTGGATTGGACTGACACATCTGGGGGACTCTTGGAATGGTGGCACGACCCTGGAGTTCCTCTCGCCTTTCCTGTGGAGAGCGCCTCCTCTTGAGATGCGACGGGAACACCGGGAATTCTTTCCCTATGAAACAGGGAAAGGATCCCTCATCTCGAGCTAGGAGGCGGAAACGGGGCTCCCCTGAATGTGTGCGGGACCCTCGTGCTTCCTCTCGAGTGGAGACGGGTATGTCGGGGAACTTCTGGACTTGCAGCAAGGGTGTAAAGGACCCTTTGGAAGTTCCAGTTGTTAGATGTGATTAGCCTCGAGAAGCCTCAGCGGAAATGGGCCTCATCTCGCCTGGAGGGCAAAACCTCCTGGATTTTCTCGAGTTGCGGCAGGTGCTCTCGACATACGACGGGGACCTCAGGGACCCGCTCTGGTGGCCTCAGGAAAGCCCAGTCCCCATGCGAGTTCCTCGGGGGCCTCTCGGGATTCCTCTTCCGTCGATGCCGGGGCCTAAGACCTTGTGTGGAGTCGGGGCCCGAACCTGAGGATTCCTCTCCAGTGCTGACATGGATCTTAGGGTACTTCTGGAGTCTCCCCAGGGGAGTCAGTCCTTGTCTCGAATGCGGACATGCCCTTGCGCTTTCCTCCAGAGCGGTAGCAGCAGTGTCACGCAGTCCGCCGCGTGGATCAAAGGATCTATGGTTTTCCCTCGAGTCTTTCCCACGAGGCTTTCCCACGAGGCTTTCCCACAGGGCTGTCCCACGTGCACACGTGGTGGGAGTCGATCCTCTGCTTGAACCTCAAGGCAGTGCAGGGAAACCAGGTTCCTCTGGAATGGACTGACACATCTGGGGGACTCTTGGAATGGTGGCACGACCCTGGAGTTCCTCTCGCCTTTCCTGTGCAGAGCGCCTCCTCTTGAGATGCGACGGGAATGCCGGGAATTCTTTCCCTACGTAACAGGGAAAGGATCCCTCATCTCGAGCTAGGAGGCGGAAACGGGGCTCCCCTGGATGTGTGCGGGACCCTCGTGCTTCCTCTCGAGTGGAGACGGGTATGTCGGGGAACTTCTTGAGTTGCAGCAAGGGTGTGAAGGTCCCCTTGGAAGTTCCAGTGGTTAGATGTGATTAGCCTCGAGAAGCCTCAGCGGAAATGGGCCGCATCTCGCCTGGAGGGCAAAACCTCCTGGATTTTCTCGAGTTGTGGCAGGTGCTCTCGACTTACGACGAGGACCTCAGGGACCCGCTCTGGTGGCCTCAGGAAAGGCCAGTCCCCATGCGAGTTCTTCGGGGGCCTCTCGGGATTCCTCTCCCATCCATGCCGGGGCCTAAGACCTTGTGTGGAGTAGGGGCCCGAACCTGAGGATTCCTCTCCAGTGCTGACATGGATCCTGGGGTACTTCTGGAGTCTCCCCAGGGGAGTCAGTCCTCGTCTCGAATGCGGACATGCACTTGCGCTTTCCTCCAGAGCTGTAGCAGCAGTGTCCCGCAGTCCTCTGCGTGGATCATTGGATCTATGGTTTTCCCTCGAGTCCTTCCCACGAGGCTTTCCCACAGGGATGTCCCAGTGCACACGTGGTGGGAGTCGATCCTCGGCTTGAACGTCAAGGCAGTGCAGGGAAAACAGGTTCCTCTGGAATGGACTGACACATCTGGGGGACTCTTGGAATGGTGGCACGACCCTGGAGTTCCTCTCGCCTTTCCTGTGGAGAGCGCCTCCTCTTGAGATGCGACGGGAACGCCGGGAATTCTTTACCTACGAAACAGGGAAAGGATCCCTCATCTCGAGCTAGGCGACGGAAACGGGGCTCCCCTGGATGTGTGCGCGACCCTCGTGCTTCCTCTCAACGGGAGACGGGTATGTCGGGGAACTTCTTGAGTTGCAGCAAGGGTGTGAAGGACCCTTCGGAAATTCCAGTGGTTAGATGTGATTAGCCTCGAGAAGCCTCAGCGGAAATGGGCCTCATCTCGCCTGAAGGGCAAAACCTCCTGGATTTTCTCGAGTTGCGGCAGGTGCTCTCGACTTACGACGTGGACCTCAGGGACCCGCTCTGGTGGCCTCAGGAAAGCCCAGTCCCCATGCGAGTTCTTCGGGGGCCTCTCGGGTTTCCTCTCCCGTCGATGCCGGGGCCTAAGACCTTGTGTGGAGTAGGGGCCGGAACCTGATGATTCCTCTCCAGTGCTGACATGGATCTTGGGGTACTTCTGGAGTCTCCCCAGGGGAGTCATTCCTCGTCTCGAATGCGGGCATGCACTTGCGCTTTCCTCCAGAGCGGTAGCAGCAGTGTCACGCAGTCCGCCGCGTGGATCAAAGGATCTATGGTTTTCCCTCTAGACTTTCCCACGAGGCTTTCCCACGAGGATTTCCCACAGGGCTGTCCCACGTGCACACGTGGTGGGAGTCGATCCTCGGCTTGAACGTCAAGGCAGTGCAGGGAAAACAGGTTCCTCTGGAATGGACTGACACATCTGGGGGACTCTTGGAATGGTGGCACGACCCTGGAGTTCCTCTCGCCTTTCCTGTGGAGAGCGCCTCCTCTTGAGATGCGACGGGAACGCCGGGAATTCTTTCCCTATGAAACAGGGAAAGGATCCCTCATCTCGAGCTAGGAGACGGAAACGGGGCTCCCCTGGATGTGTGCGGGACCCTCGTGCTTCCTCTCGTGTGGAGACGGGTATGTCGGGGAACTTCTTGAGTTGCAGAAAGGGTGTGAAGGACCTTTTCGAAGTTTCATTGGTTAGATGTGATTAACCTCGAGAAGCCTCAGCGGAAATGGGCCTCATCTCGCCTGGAGGGCAAACCTCCTGGATTTTCTCGAGTTGCGGCAGGTGCTCTCGACTTACGACGGGGACCTCGGGGACCCGCTCTGGTGGCCTCAGGAAAGTCCAGTCCCCATGCGAGTTCCTCGGGGGAATCTCGGGATTCCTCTCCCGTCGATGCCGGGGCCTAAGACCTTGTGTGGAGTCAGGGCCGGAACCTGAGGATTCCTCTCCAGTGCTGACATGGATCCTGGGGTACTTCTGGAGTCTCGCCAGGGGAGTCAGTCCTCGTCTCGAATGCGGGCATGCACTTGCGCTTTCCTCCAGAGCGGTAGCAGCAGTGTCACCCAGTCCGCCGCGTGGATCAAAGGATCTATGGTTTTCCCTCGAGTCTTTCCCACGAGGCTTTCCCACGTGGCTTTCCCACAGGGCTGCCCAAGTGCACACGTTGTGGGAGTCGATCCTCGGCTTGAACGTCAAGGCAGTGCAGGGAAAACACGTTGCTCTGGATTGGACTGACACATCTGGGGGACTCTTGGAATGGTGGCACATCCCTGGAGTTCCTCTCGCCTTTCCTGTGGAGAGCGCCTCCTCTTGAGATGCGACGGGAACACCGGGAATTCTTTCCCTATGAAAAAGGGAAAGGATCCCTCATCTCGAGCTAGGAGGCGGAAACGGGGCTCCCCTGGATGTGTGCGGGACCCTCGTGCTTCCTCTCGAGTGGAGACGTGTATGTCGGGGAACTTCTGGACTTGCAGCAAGGGTGTAAAGGACCCTTTGGAAGTTCCAGTTGTTAGATGTGATTAGCCTCGAGAAGCCTCAGCGGAAATGGGCCTCATCTCGCCTGGAGGGCAAAACCTCCTGGATTTTCTCGAGTTGCGGCAGGTGCTCTCGACTTACGACGGGGACCTCAGGGACCCGCTCTGGTGGCCTCAGGAAAGCCCAGTCCCCATGCGAGTTCCTCGGGGGCCTCTCGGGATTCCTCTCCCGTCGATGCCGGGGCCTAAGACCTTGTGTGGAGTCGGGGCCCGAACCTGAGGATTCCTCTCCAGTGCTGACATGGATCTTAGGGTACTTCTGGAGTCTCCCCAGGGGAGTCAGTCCTTGTCTCGAATGCGGACATGCCCTTGCGCTTTCCTCCAGAGCGGTAGCAGCAGTGTCACGCAGTCCGCCGCGTGGATCAAAGGATCTATGGTTTTCCCTCGAGTCTTTCCCACGAGGCTTTCCCACGAGGCTTTCCCACAGGGCTGTCCCGCGTGCACACGTGGTGGGAGTCGATCCTCTGCTTGAACCTCAAGGCAGTGCAGGGAAACCAGGTTCCTCTGGAATGGACTGACACATCTGGGGCACTCTTGGAATGGTGTCTCGACCCTGGAGTTCCTCTCGCCTTTCCTGTGGAGAGCGCCTCCTCTTGAGATGCGACGGGAACGCCGGGAATTCTTTCCCTACGAAACAGGGAAAGGATCCCTCATCTCGAGCTAGGCGGCGGAAACGGGGCTCCCCTGGATGTGTGCGCGACCCTCGTGCTTCCTCTCGAGTGGTGACTGGTATGTCGGCGAACTTCTTGAGTTGCAGCAAGGGTGTGCAGGACCCTTTGGAAGTTCCAGTGGTTAGATGTGATTAGCCTCGAGAAGCCTCACCGGAAATGAGCCTCATCTCGCCTGGAGGGTAAAATCTCCTGGATTTTCTCGAGTTGCGGCAGGTGCTCTCGACTTACGACGGGGACCTCAGGGACCCGCTCTGGTGGCCTCAGGAAAGGCCAGTCCCCTGCGAGTTCCTCAGAGGCCTCTCGGGATTCTTCTCCCGTCGATGCCGTGGCCTAAGACCTTGTGTGGAGTCGGGGCCCGAACCTGAGGATTCCTCTCCAGTGCTGACATGGATCTTGGGGTACTTCTAGTGTCTCCCCAGGGGAGTCAGTCCGCGTCTCGAATGCGGGCAGGCACTTGCACTTTCCTCCAGAGCTGTAGCAGCAGTGTCACGCAGTCCGCCGCGTGCATCAAAGGATCTATGGTTTTCCCTCGAGTCTTTCCCACGAGGCTTTCCCACGAGGCTTTCCCATAGGGCTGTCCCACGTGCACAAGTGGTGGGAGTCGATCCTCGGCTTGAACGTCAAGGCAGTGCAGGGCAAACAGGTTCCTCTGGAATGGACTGACACATCTGGGGGACTCTTGGAATGGTGGCACGACCCTGGAGTTCCTCTCGCCTTTCCTGTGGAGAGCGCCTCCTCTTGAGATGCGACGGGAACGCCGGGAATTCTTTCCCTACGAAACAGGGAAAGGATCCCTCATCTCGAGGTGGGAGGCGTAAACGGGGCTTCCCTGGGTGTGTGCCGGACCCTTTTGCTTCCTCTCGAGGGGAGACGGGTATGTCGGGGAACTTCTTGAGTTGCAGCAAGGGTGTGAAGGACCCTTTGGAAGTTCCAGTGGTTAGATGTGATTAGCCTCGAGAAGCCTCAGCGGAAATGGGCCTCATCTCGCCTGGAGGGCAAAACCTCCTGGATTTTCCCGAGTTGTGGCAGGTGCTCTCGACTTACGACGGGGACCTCGGGGACCCGCTCTGGTGGCCTCAGGAAAGACCAGTCCCAATGCGAGTTCCTCAGAGGCCTCTCGGGATTCCTCTCCCGTCGATGCCGGGGCCTAAGACCTTGTGTGGAGTAGGGGCCCGAACCTGAGGATTCCTCTCCAGTGCTGACATGGATCCTGGAGTACTTCTGGAGTCTCCCCAGGGGAGTCAGTCCTCGTCTCGAATGCGGTCATGCACTTGCGCTTTCCTCCAGAGCTGTAGCAGCAGTGTCCCGCAGTCCTCCGCGTGGATCATTGGATCTATGTTTTTCCCTCGAGTCCGTCCCACGAGGCTTTCCCACAGGGCTGTCCCACGTGCACACGTGGTGGGAGTCGATCCTCGGCTTGAACGTCAAGGCAGTGCAGGGAAAACAGGTTCCTCTGGAATGGACTGACACATCTGGGGGACTCTTGGAATGGTGGCACGAACCTGGAGTTTCTCTAGCCTTTCCTGTGGAGAGCGCCTCCTCTTGAGATGCGACGGGAACGCCGGGAATTCTTTCCCTACGAAACAGGGAAAGGATCCCTCATCTCGAGCTAGGAGGCGGAAACGGGGCTTCCCTGGATGTGTGCGGGAACACCGTGCTTCCTCTCGAGTGGAGCCGGGTATGTCGGGGAACTTCTTGAGTTGCAGCAAGGGTGTGAAGGACCCTTTGGAAGTTCCAGTGGTTAGATGTGATTGGCCTCGAGAAGCCTCAGCGGAAATGGGCCTCATCTCGCCTGGAGGGCAAAACCTCCTGGATTTTCTCGAGTTGCGGCAGGTGCTCTCGACTTACGACGGGGATCTAGGGGACCCGCTCTGGTGGCCTCAGGAAAGCCCAGTCCCCATGCGAGTTCCTCGGGGGCCTCTCGGGATTCCCCTCCCGTCGATGCTGGGGCCTAAGACCTTGTGTGGAGTCGGGGCCGGAACCTGAGGATTCCTCTCCAGTGCTGACATGGATCTTGGGGTACTTCTGGAGTCTCCCCAGGGGAGTCAGTCCTCGATTCGAATGCGCGCATGCACTTGCGCTTTCCTCCAGAGCGGTAGCAGCAGTGTCACGCAGTCCGCCGCGTGGATCAAAGGATCTATGGTTTTCCCTCGAGTCTTTCCCACGAGGCTTTCCCACGAGGCTTTCCCACAGGGCTGTCCCACGTGCACACGTGGTGGGAGTCGATCCTCGGCTTGAACGTCAAGGCAGTGCAGGGAAAACAGGTTCCTCTGGAATGGACTGACACATCTGGGGGACTCTTGGAATGGTGGCCCGACCCTGGAGGTCCTCTCGCCTTTCCTGTGCAGAGCGCCTCCTCTTGAGATGCGACGGGAACGCTGGGAATTCTTTGCCTACGAAACAGGGAAAGGATCCCTCATCTCGAGCTAGGAGGTGGAATCGGGGCTCCCCTGAATGTGTGCGGGACCCTCGTCATTCCTCTCGAGTGGAGACGGGTATGTCGGAGAACTTCTTGAGTTGCAGCAAGGGTGTGAAGAACCCTTTGGAAATTCCAGTGGTTAGAGGTGATTAGCCTCGAGAAGCCTCAGCGGAAATGGGCCTCATCTCGCCTGGAGGGCAAAACCTCCTGGATTTTCTCGAGTTGCGGCAGGTGCTCTCGACTTACGACGTGGACCTCAGGGACCCGCTGTGGTGGCCTCAGGAAAGCCCAGTCCCCATGCGAGTTCTTCGGGGGCCTCTCGGGATTCCTCTTCCGTCGATGCCGGGGCCGAAGACCTTGTGTGGAGTCGGGGCCGGAAACTTAGGATAATTCTCCAGTGCTGACATGGATCTTGGGGTACTGCTGGAGTCTCCCCAGGGGAGTCAGTCCTCGTCTCGAATGCGGGCATGCACTTGCACTTTCCTCCAGAGCGGTAGCAGCAGTGTCACGCAGTCCGCCGCGTGGAACAAAGGATCTATGGTTTTCTCTCGAGACTTTCCCACGAGGCTTTCCCACGAGGCTTTCCCACAGGGCTGTCCCACGTGCACACGTGGTGGGAGTCGATCCTCGGCTTGAACGTCAAGGCAGTGCAGGGAAAACAGGTTCCTCTGGAATGGACTGACACATCTGGGGGACTCTTGGAATATTGGCACGACCCTCGAGTTCCTCTCGCCTTTCCTGTGGAGAGCGCCTCCTCTTGAGATGCGACGGGAACGCCGGGAATTCTTTCCCTACGAAACAGGGAAAGGATCCCTCATCTCGAGCTAGGAGGCGGAAACGGGGTTCCCCTGGATGTGTTCGGGACCCTCGTGCTTCCTCTTGAGTGGAGACGGGTATGTCGGGGAACTTCTTGAGTTGCAGCAAGGGTGTGAAGGACCCTTTGGAAGTTCCAGTGGTTAGATGTGATTAGCCTCGAGAAGCCTCAGCGGAAATGGGCCTCCTCTCGCCTGGAGGGTAAAAACTCCTGGATTTTCTCGAGTTGCGGCAGGTGCTCTCGACTTACCACGGGGACCTCAGGGACCCGCTCTGGTGGCCTCAGGAAAGCCCAGTCCCCATGCGAGTTCCTCGGGGGCCTCTCGGGATTCCTCTCCCGTCGATGCCGGGGCCTAAGACCTTGTGTGGAGTCGGGGCCGGAACCTGACGATTCCTCTCCAGTGCTAACATGGATCTTGGGATACTTCTGGAGTCTCCCCAGGGGAGTCAGTCCTCGTCTCGAATGCGGGCATGCACTTGCGCTTTACCCCAGAGCGGTAGCAGCAGTGTCACGCAGTCCGCCGCGTGGATCAAAGGATCTATGGTTTTCCCTCGAGTCTTTCCCACGAGGCTTTCCCACGAGGCTTTCCCACAGGGCTGTCCCACGTGCACACGTGGTGGGAGTGGATCCTCGGCTTGAACGTCAAGGCAGTGCAGGGAAAAAAGGTTCCTCTGGAATGGACTGACACATCTGGGGGACTCTTGGAATGGTGGCACGACCCTGGAGTTCCTCTCGCCTTTCCTGTGGAGAGCGCCTCCTCTTGAGATGCGACGGGAACGCCGGGAATTCTTTCCCTACGAAACAGGGAAAGGATCCCTCATCTCGAGCTAGGAGGCGGAAACGGGGCTCCCCTGGATGTGTGCGGGACCCTCGTGCTTCCTCTCCTGTGGAGACGGGTATGTCGGGGAACTTCTTGAGTTGCAGCAAGGGTGTGAAGGACCCTTTGGAAGTTCCAGGTGTTAGATGTGATTAGTCTCGAGAAGCCTCAGCGGAAATGGGTCTCATCTCGCCTGAAGGGCAAAACCTCCTGGATTTTCTCGAGTTGCGGCAGGTGCTCTCGACTTACGACGGGGACCTCGGGGACCCGCGCTGGTGGCCTAAGGAAAGGCCAGTCCCCATGCGAGTTCCTCGGGGGCCTCTCGGGATTCCTCTCCCGTCGATGCCGGGGCCTAAGACCTTGTGTGGAGTCGGGGCCGGAACCTGAGGATTCCTCTCCAGTGCTGACATGGATCTTGGGGTACTTCTGGAATCTCCCCAGGGGATTCAGTCCTCGTCTGGAATGCGGGCATGCACTTGCGCTTTCCTCCAGAGCGGTAGAAGCAGTGTCACGCAGTCCGCCGCGTGGATCAAAGGATCTATGGTTTTCCCTCGAGTCTTTCCCACGAGGCTTTCCCACGAGGCTTTCCCACAGGGCTGTCCCACGTGCACACGTGGTGGGAGTCGATCCTCGGCTTGAACGTCAAGGCAGTGCAGGGAAAATAGGTTCCTCTGGAATGGACTGACGCATCTGGGGGACTCTTGGAATGGTGGCACGACCCTGGAGTTCCTCTCGCCTTTCCTGGGGAGAGCGCCTCCTCTTGAGATGCGACGGGAACTCCGGGAATTCTTTCCCTACGAAAAAGGGAAAGGATCCCTCATCTCGAGCTAGGCGGCGGAAACGGGGCTCCCCTGGATGTGTGCGCGACCCTCGTGCTTCCTCTCGAGTGGTGACTGGTATGTCGGCGAACTTCTTGAGTTGCAGCAAGGGTGTGCAGGACCCTTTGGAAGTTCCAGTGGTTAGATGTGATTAGCCTCGAGAAGCCTCAGCGGAAATGGGACTCATCTCGCCTGGAGGGCAAAACCTCCTCGATTTTCTCGAGTTGCGGCAGGTGCTCTCGACTTATGACGGGGACCTCAGGGACCCGCTCTGGTGGCCTCAGGAAAGGCCAGTCCCCATGCGAGTTCCTCGAGGGCCTCTCGGGATTCCTCTCCCGTCGATGCCGGGGCCTAAGACCTTGTGTGGAGTCGGGGCCCGAACCTGAGGATTCCTCTCCAGTGCTGACATGGATCTTAGGGTACTTCTGGAGTCTCCCCAGGGGAGTCAGTCCTCGTCTCGAATGCGGACATGCACTTGCGCTTTCCTCCAGAGCGGTAGCAGCAGTGTCACGCAGTCCGCCGCGTGGATCAAAGGATCTATGGTTTTCCCTCGAGTCTTTCCCACGAGGCTTTCCCACGAGGCTTTCCCACAGGGCTGTCCCACGTGCACACGTGGTGGGAGTCGATCCTCTGCTTGAACGTCAAGGCAGTGCAGGGAAACCAGGTTCCTCTGGAATGGACTGACACATCTGGGGGACTCTTGGAATGGTGGCACGACCCTGGAGTTCCTCTCGCCTTTCCTGTGTAGAGCGCCTCCTCTTGAGATGCGACGGGAATGCCGGGAATTCTTTCCCTACGTAACAGGGAAAGGATCCCTCATCTCGAGCTAGGAGGCGGAAACGGGGCTCCCCTGGATGTGTGCGGGACCCTCGTGGTACCTCTCGAGTGGAGACGGGTATGTCGGGGAACTTCTTGAGTTGCAGCAAGGGTGTGAAGGTCCCCTTGGAAGTTCCAGTGGTTAGATGTGATTAGCCTCGAGAAGCCTCAGGGGAAATGGGCCGCATCTCGCCTGGAGGGCAAAACCTCCTGGATTTTCTCGAGTTGCGGCAGGTGCTCTCGACTTACGACGTGGACCTCAGGGACCCGCTCTCGTGGCCTCAGGAAAGCCCAGTCCCCATGCGAGTTCTTCGGGGGCCTCTCGGGATTCCTCTCTCGTCGATGCCGGGGCCTAAGACCTCTTGTGGAGTAGGGGCCCGAACCTGAGGATTCCTCTCCAGTGCTGACATGGATCCTGGGGTACTTCTGGAGTCTCCCCAGGGGAGTCAGTCCTCGTCTCGAATGCGGACATGCACTTGCGCTTTCCTCCAGAGCTGTAGCAGCAGTGTCCCGCAGTCCTCCGCGTGGATCATTGGATCTATGGTTTTCCCTCGAGTCCTTCCCACGAGGCTTTCCCACAGGGCTGTCCCACGTGCACACGTGGTGGGAGTCGATCCTCGGCTTGAACGTCAAGGCAGTGCAGGGAAAACAGGTTCCTCTGGAATGGACTGACACATCTGGGGGACTCTTGGAATGGTGTCACGACCCAGGAGTTCCTCTCGCCTTTCCTGTGGAGAGCGCCTCCTCTTGAGATGCGACGGGAACGCCGGGAATTCTTTCCCTACGAAACAGGGAAAGGATCCCTCATCTCGAGCTAGGAGGCGGAAACAGGGCTCCCCTGGATGTGTGCGGGACCCCACGTGCTTCCTCTCGAGTGCAGACGGGTATGTCGGGGAACTTCTTGAGTTGTAGCAATGGTGTGAAGGACCCTTTGGAAGTTCCAGTGGTTAGATGTGATTGGCCTCGAGAAGCCTCAGCGGAAATGGGCCTCATCTCGCCTGGAGGGCAAAACCTCCTGGATTTTCTCGAGTTGCGGCAGGTGCTCTCGACTTACGACGGGGACCTCAGGGAACCGCTCTGGTGGCCTCAGGAAAGGCCAGTCCCCATGCGAGTTCCTCGGGGCCTCTCGGGATTCCTCTCCCGTCGATGCCGGGGCCTAAGACCTTGTGTGGAGTCGGGGCCGGAACCTGAGGATTCCTCTCCAGTGCTGACATGGATCTTGGGGTACTTCTGGAGTCTCCCCAGGGGAGTCAGTCCTCGTCTCGAATGCGGGCATGCACTTGCGCTTTCCTCCAGAGCGGTAGCAGCAGTGTCACGCAGTCCGCCGCGTGGATCAAAGGATCTATGGTTTTCCCTCGAGTCTTTCCCAAGAGGCTTTCCCACGAGGCTTTCCCACAGGGCTGTCCCACGTGCACACGTGGTGGGAGTCGATCCTCGGCTTGAAAGTCAAGGCAGTGAAGGGAAAACAGGTTCCTCTGGAATGGACTGACACATCTGGGGGACTCTTGGAATGGTGTCTCGACCCTGGAGTTCCTCTCGCCTTTCCTGTGGAGAGCGCCTCCTCTTGAGATGCGACGGGAACGAAGGGAATTCTTTCCCTACGAAACAGGGAACGGATCCCTCATCTCGAGGTAGGAGGCGGAAACGGGGCTCCCCTGGATGTGTGCGGGACCCCACGTGCTTCCTCTAGAGTGGAGACGGGTAGGTCGGGGACCTTCTTGTGTTGCAGCAAGGGTGTGAAGGACCCTTTGGAAGTTCCAGTGGTTAGATGCGATTGGCCTCGAGAAGCCTCAGCGGAAATGGGCCTCATCTCGCCTGGAGGGCAAAACCTCCTGGATTTTCTCGAGTTGCGGCAGGTGCTCTCGACTTACGACGGGGACCTCAGGGACCCGCTCTGGTGGCCTCAGGAAAGGCCAGTCCCCATGCGAGTTCCTTGGGGGCCTCTCGGGATTCCTCTCCCGTCGATGCCGGGCCTAAGACCTTGTGTGGAGTCGGGGCCGGAACCTGAGGATTCCTCTTGAGTGCTGACATGGATCTTGGGGTACTTCTGGAGTCTCCCCAGGGGAGTCAGTCCTCGTCTCGAATGCGGGCATGCACTTGCGCTTTCCTCCAGAGCGGTAGCAGCAGTGTCACGGAGTCCGCCACGTCGATCAAAGGATCTCAGGTTTTCCCTCGAGTCTTTCCCACGAGGCTTTCCCACGAGGCTTTCCCACAGGGCTGTCCCACGTGCACACGTGGTGGGAGTCGATCCTCGGCTTGAACGTCAAGGCAGTGCAGGGAAAACAGGTTCCTCTGGAATGGACTGACACATCTGGGGGACTCTTGGAATGGTGGCACGACCCTGGAGTTCCTCTCGACTTTCCTGTGGAGAGCGCCTCCTCTTGAGATGCGACGGGAATGCCGGTTATTCTTTCCCTACGAAACAGGGAAAGGATCCCTCATCTCGAGCTAGGAGGCAGAAACGGGGCTCCCCTGGATGTGTGCGGGACCCCACGTGCTTCCTCTCGAGTGGAGACGGGTATGTCGGGGAACTTCTTGAGTTGCAGCAAGGGTGTGAAGGACCCTTGGGAAGTTCCAGTGGTTAGATGTGATTGGCCTCGAGAAGCCTCAGCGGAAATGGGCCTCATCTCGCCTGGAGGGCAAAACCTCCTGGATTTTCTCGAGTTGCGGCAGGTGCTCTCGACTTACGACGGGGACCTCAGGGAACCGCTCTGGTGGCCTCAGGAAAGGCCAGTCCCCATGCGAGTTCCTCGGGGGCCTCTCGGGATTCCTCTCCCGTCGATGCCGGGGCCTAAGACCTTGTGTGGAGTCGGGGCCGGAACCTGAGGATTCCTCTCCAGTGCTGACATTTATCTTGGGGTATTTCTGGAGTCTCCCCAGGAGAGTCAGTCCTCGTCTCGAATGAGGGCATGCACTTGCGCTTTCCTCCAGAGCGTTAGCAGCAGTGTCACGCAGTCCGCCGCGTGGATCAAAGGATCTATGGTTTTCCCTCGAGTCTTTCCCACGAGGCTTTCCCACGAGGCTTTCCCACAGGGCTGTCCCACGTGCACACGTGGTGGGAGTCGACCCTCGGCTTGAACGTCAAGGCAGTGCAGGGAAAACAGGTTCCTCTGGAATGGACTGACACATCTGGGGGACTCTTGGAATGGTGTCACGACCCTGGAGTTCCTCTCGACTTTCCTGTGGAGAGCGTCTCCTCTTGAGATGCGACGGGAATGCCGGGAATTCTTTCCCTAGGAAACAGGGAAAGGATCCCTCATATCCAGCTAGGAGGCGGAAACGGGGCTCCCCTGGATGTGTGCGGGAACCTCGTGCTTCATCTCGAGTGGAGACGGGTATGTCGGGGAACTTCTTGAGTTGCAGCAAGGGTGTGAAGGACCCTTTGGAAGTTCCAGTGTTTAGATGTGATTAGCCTCGAGAAGCCTCAGCGGAAATGGGCCTCATCTCGCCTGGAGGGCAAAACCTCCTGGATTTTCTCGAGTTGCGGCAGGTGCTCTCGACTTACGACCGGGACCTCAGGGACCCGCTATGGTGGCCTCAGGAAAGGCCAGTCCCCATGCGAGTTCCTCGGGGGCCTCTCGGGATTCCTCTCCCGTCGATGCCGGGGCCTAAGACCTTGTGTGGAGTCGGGGCCGGAACCTGAGGATTCCTTTCCAGTGCTGACATGGATCTTGGGGTACTTCTGGAGTCTCCCCAGGGGAGTCAGTCCTCGTCTCGAATGCGGGCATGCACTTGCTCTTTCCTCCAGAGCGGTAGCAGCAGTGTCACGCAGTCCACCGCGTGGATCAAAGGATCTATGGTTTTCCCTCGAGTCTTTCCCACGAGGCTTTCCCACGGGGCTTTCCACAGGGCTGTCCCACGTGCACACGTGGTGGGAGTCGATCCTCGGCTTGAACGTCAAGGCAGTGCAGGGAAAACAGGTTCCTCTGGAATGGACTGACACATCTGGGGGACTCTTGGAATGGTGGCACGACCCTGGAGTTCCTCTCGCCTTTCCTGTGGAGAGCGCCTCCTCTTGAGATGCGACGGGAACGCCGGGAATTCTTTCCCTACGAAACAGGGAAAGGATCCCTCATTTCGAGCTAGGAGGCGGAAATGGGGCTCCCCTGGATTTTTGCGGGACCCCACGTGCTTCCTCTTGAGTGGAGACGGGTATGTCGGGGAACTTCTTGAGTTGCAGCAAGGGTGTGAAGGACCCTTTGGAAGTTCCAGTGGCTAGACGTGATTAGCCTCGAGAAGCCTCAGCGGAAATGGGCCTCATCTCGCCTGGAGGGCAAAACCTCCTGGATTTTCTTGAGTTGCGGCAGGTGCTCTCGACTTAACGGGGACCTCAGGGAACCACTCTGGTGGCCTCAGGAAAGGCCAGTCCCCATGCGAGTTCCTCGGGGGCCTCTCGGGATTCCTCTCCCGTCGATGCCGGGGCCAAAGACCTTGTGTGGAGTCGGGGCCGGGACCTGAGGATTCCTCTCCAGTGCTGACATGGATCTTGGGGTACTTCTGGAGTCTCCCCAGGGGAATCAGTCCTCGTCTTGAATGCGGGCATGCACTTGCGCTTTCCTCCAGAGCGGTAGCAGCAGTGTCACGCAGTCCGCCGCGTGCATCAAAGGATCTATGGTTTTCCCTCGAGTCTTTCCCACGAGGCTTTCCCACGAGGCTTTCCACAGGGCTGTCCCACGTGCACACATGGTGGGACTCGATCCTCGGCCTGAACGTCAGGCAGTGCAGGGAAAACAGATTCCTCTGGAATGGACTGACATATCTGGGGGACTCTTTGAATGGTGGCACGACGCTGGAGTCCTCTCGCCTTTCCTGTGGAGAGCGCCTCCTCTTGAGATGCGATGGGAACCCCGGGAATTCTTTCCCTACGAAACAGGGAAAGGATCCCTCATCTCGAGCTAGGAGGCGGAAACGGGGCTCCCCTGGATGTGTGCGGGACCCTCGTGCTTCCTCTCGAGTGGAGACGGGTATGTCGGGGAACTTCTTGAGTTGCAGCAAGGGTGTGAAGGACCCTTTGGAATTTCCAGTGGTTAGACGTGATTAGCCTCGAGAAGCCTCAGCGGAAATGGGCCTCATCTCGCCTGGAGGGCAAAACCTCCTGGATTTTCTCGAGTTGCGGCAGGTGCTCTCGACTTACGACGGGGACCTCACGGACCCTCTCTGGTGGCCTCAGGAAAGGCCAGTCCCCATGCGAGTTCCTCGGGGGCCTCTCGGGATTCCTCTCCCGTCGTTGCCGGGGCCTAAGACCTTGTGTGGAGTCGGGGCCGGAACCTGAGGATTCCTCTCCAGTGCTGACATGGATCTTGGGGTACTTCTGGAGTCTTCCTAGGGGAGTCAGTCCTCGTCTCGAATGCGGGCATGCACTTGTGCTTTCCTCCAGAGCGGTAGCAGCAGTGTCACGCAGTGCGCCGCGTGGATCAAAGGATCTATGGTTTTCCCTCGTGTCTTTCCCACGAGGCTTTCCCCCGAGACTTTCTCAAAGGGCTGTCCCACGTGCACACGTGGTGGGAGTGGATCCTCGGCTTGAACGTCAAGGCAGTGCAGGGAAAACAGGTTCCTCTGGAATGGACTGACACATCTGGGGGACTCTTGGAATGGTGGCACGACCCTGGAGTTCCTCTCGCCTTTCCTGTGGAGTGCGCCTCCTCTTGAGATGCGACGGGAACGCCGGTAATTCTTTCCCTACGAAACAGGGAAAGGATCCCTCATCTCGAGCTTAGAGGCGGAAATTGGGCTCCCCTGGATGTGTGCGGGACACCACGTGCTTGCTATCGAGTGGAGACGGGTATGTCGGGGAACTTCTTGAGTTGCAGCAAGGGTGTGAAGGACCCTTTGGAAGTTCCAGTGGTTAGATGTGATTGGCCTCGAGAAGCCTCAGCGGAAATGGGCCTCATTCCGCCTGGAGGTGAAAACCTCCTGGATTTTCTCGAGTTGCGGCAGGTGCTCTCGACTTACGACGGGGACCTCAGGGAACCGCTCTGGTGGCCTCAGGAAAGGCCAGTCCCCATGCGAGTTCCTCGGGGGCCTCTCGGGATTCCTCTCCCGTCGATGCCGGGGCCTAAGACCTTGTGTGGAGTCGGGGCCGGAACCTGAGGATTCCTCTCCAGTGCTGACATGGATCTTGGGGTACTTCTGGAGTCTCCCCAGGGGAGTCAGTCCTCGTCTCGAATGCGGGCATGCACTTGCGCTTTCCTCCAGAGCGGTAGCAGCAGTGTCACGCAGTCCGCCGCGTGGATCAAAGGATGTATGGTTTTCCCTCGAGTCTTTCCCACGAGGCTTTCCCACGAGGCTTTCCCACAGGGCTGTCCCACGTGCACAAGTGGTGGGAGTCGATCCTCGGCTTGAACGTCAAGGCAGTGCAGGGAAAACAGGTTCCTCTGGAATGGACTGACACATCTGGGGGACTCTTGGAATGGTGGCACGACCCTGGAGTTCCTCTCGCCTTTCCTGTGGAGAGCGCCTCCTCTTGAGATGCGACGGGAACGCCGGGAATTCTTTCCCTACGAAACAGGGAAAGGATCCCTCATCTCGAGCTAGGAGGCGGAAACGGGGCTCCCCTGGATGTGTGCGGGACCCCACGTGCTTCCTCTCGAGTGGAGACATGTATGTCGGGGAACTTCTTGAGTTGCAGCAATGGTGTGAAGGACCCTTTGCAAGTTCCAGTGGTTAGATGTGATTGGCCTCGAGAAGCCTCAGCGGAAATGGGCCTCATCTCGCCTGGAGGGCAAAACCTCCTGGATTTTCTCGAGTTGCGGCAGGTGCTCTCGACTTACGACGGGGACCTCAGGGAACCGCTCTGGTGGCCTCAGGAAAGGCCAGTCCCCATGCGAGTTCCTCGGGGCCTCTCGGGATTCCTCTCCCGTCGATGCCGGGGCCTAAGACCTTGTGTGGAGTCGGGGCCGGAACCTGAGGATTCCTCTCCAGTGCTGACATGGATCTTGGGGTACTTCTGGAGTCTCCCCAGGGGAGTCAGTCCTCGTCTCGAATGCGGGCATGCACTTGCGCTTTCCTCCAGAGCGGTAGCAGCAGTGTCACGCAGTCCGCCGCGTGGATCAAAGGATCTATGGTTTTCCCTCGAGTCTTTCCCAAGAGGCTTTCCCACGAGGCTTTCCCACAGGGCTGTCCCACGTGCACACGTGGTGGGAGTCGATCCTCGGCTTGAAAGTCAAGGCAGTGAAGGGAAAACAGGTTCCTCTGGAATGGACTGACACATCTGGGGGACTCTTGGAATGGTGTCTCGACCCTGGAGTTCCTCTCGCCTTTCCTGTGGAGAGCGCCTCCTCTTGAGATGCGACGGGAACGAAGGGAATTCTTTCCCTACGAAACAGGGAACGGATCCCTCATCTCGAGGTAGGAGGCGGAAACGGGGCTCCCCTGGATGTGTGCGGGACCCCACGTGCTTCCTCTAGAGTGGAGACGGGTAGGTCGGGGACCTTCTTGTGTTGCAGCAAGGGTGTGAAGGACCCTTTGGAAGTTCCAGTGGTTAGATGTGATTGGCCTCGAGAAGCCTCAGCGGAAATGGGCCTCATCTCGCCTGGAGGGCAAAACCTCCTGGATTTTCTCGAGTTGCGGCAGGTGCTCTCGACTTACGACGGGGACCTCAGGGACCCGCTCTGGTGGCCTCAGGAAAGGCCAGTCCCCATGCGAGTTCCTTGGGGGCCTCTCGGGATTCCTCTCCCGTCGATGCCGGGCCTAAGACCTTGTGTGGAGTCGGGGCCGGAACCTGAGGATTCCTCTTGAGTGCTGACATGGATCTTGGGGTACTTCTGGAGTCTCCCCAGGGGAGTCAGTCCTCGTCTCGAATGCGGGCATGCACTTGCGCTTTCCTCCAGAGCGGTAGCAGCAGTGTCACGGAGTCCGCCACGTCGATCAAAGGATCTCAGGTTTTCCCTCGAGTCTTTCCCACGAGGCTTTCCCACGAGGCTTTCCCACAGGGCTGTCCCACGTGCACACGTGGTGGGAGTCGATCCTCGGCTTGAACGTCAAGGCAGTGCAGGGAAAACAGGTTCCTCTGGAATGGACTGACACATCTGGGGGACTCTTGGAATGGTGGCACGACCCTGGAGTTCCTCTCGACTTTCCTGTGGAGAGCGCCTCCTCTTGAGATGCGACGGGAATGCCGGTTATTCTTTCCCTACGAAACAGGGAAAGGATCCCTCATCTCGAGCTAGGAGGCAGAAACGGGGCTCCCCTGGATGTGTGCGGGACCCCACGTGCTTCCTCTCGAGTGGAGACGGGTATGTCGGGGAACTTCTTGAGTTGCAGCAAGGGTGTGAAGGACCCTTGGGAAGTTCCAGTGGTTAGATGTGATTGGCCTCGAGAAGCCTCAGCGGAAATGGGCCTCATCTCGCCTGGAGGGCAAAACCTCCTGGATTTTCTCGAGTTGCGGCAGGTGCTCTCGACTTACGACGGGGACCTCAGGGAACCGCTCTGGTGGCCTCAGGAAAGGCCAGTCCCCATGCGAGTTCCTCGGGGGCCTCTCGGGATTCCTCTCCCGTCGATGCCGGGGCCTAAGACCTTGTGTGGAGTCGGGGCCGGAACCTGAGGATTCCTCTCCAGTGCTGACATTTATCTTGGGGTATTTCTGGAGTCTCCCCAGGAGAGTCAGTCCTCGTCTCGAATGAGGGCATGCACTTGCGCTTTCCTCCAGAGCGTTAGCAGCAGTGTCACGCAGTCCGCCGCGTGGATCAAAGGATCTATGGTTTTCCCTCGAGTCTTTCCCACGAGGCTTTCCCACGAGGCTTTCCCACAGGGCTGTCCCACGTGCACACGTGGTGGGAGTCGACCCTCGGCTTGAACGTCAAGGCAGTGCAGGGAAAACAGGTTCCTCTGGAATGGACTGACACATCTGGGGGACTCTTGGAATGGTGTCACGACCCTGGAGTTCCTCTCGACTTTCCTGTGGAGAGCGTCTCCTCTTGAGATGCGACGGGAATGCCGGGAATTCTTTCCCTAGGAAACAGGGAAAGGATCCCTCATATCCAGCTAGGAGGCGGAAACGGGGCTCCCCTGGATGTGTGCGGGAACCTCGTGCTTCATCTCGAGTGGAGACGGGTATGTCGGGGAACTTCTTGAGTTGCAGCAAGGGTGTGAAGGACCCTTTGGAAGTTCCAGTGTTTAGATGTGATTAGCCTCGAGAAGCCTCAGCGGAAATGGGCCTCATCTCGCCTGGAGGGCAAAACCTCCTGGATTTTCTCGAGTTGCGGCAGGTGCTCTCGACTTACGACCGGGACCTCAGGGACCCGCTATGGTGGCCTCAGGAAAGGCCAGTCCCCATGCGAGTTCCTCGGGGGCCTCTCGGGATTCCTCTCCCGTCGATGCCGGGGCCTAAGACCTTGTGTGGAGTCGGGGCCGGAACCTGAGGATTCCTTTCCAGTGCTGACATGGATCTTGGGGTACTTCTGGAGTCTCCCCAGGGGAGTCAGTCCTCGTCTCGAATGCGGGCATGCACTTGCTCTTTCCTCCAGAGCGGTAGCAGCAGTGTCACGCAGTCCACCGCGTGTATCAAAGGATCTATGGTTTTCCCTCGAGTCTTTCCCACGAGGCTTTCCCACGGGGCTTTCCACAGGGCTGTCCCACGTGCACACGTGGTGGGAGTCGATCCTCGGCTTGAACGTCAAGGCAGTGCAGGGAAAACAGGTTCCTCTGGAATGGACTGACACATCTGGGGGACTCTTGGAATGGTGGCACGACCCTGGAGTTCCTCTCGCCTTTCCTGTGGAGAGCGCCTCCTCTTGAGATGCGACGGGAACGCCGGGAATTCTTTCCCTACGAAACAGGGAAAGGATCCCTCATTTCGAGCTAGGAGGCGGAAATGGGGCTCCCCTGGATTTTTGCGGGACCCCACGTGCTTCCTCTTGAGTGGAGACGGGTATGTCGGGGAACTTCTTGAGTTGCAGCAAGGGTGTGAAGGACCCTTTGGAAGTTCCAGTGGCTAGACGTGATTAGCCTCGAGAAGCCTCAGCGGAAATGGGCCTCATCTCGCCTGGAGGGCAAAACCTCCTGGATTTTCTTGAGTTGCGGCAGGTGCTCTCGACTTAACGGGGACCTCAGGGAACCACTCTGGTGGCCTCAGGAAAGGCCAGTCCCCATGCGAGTTCCTCGGGGGCCTCTCGGGATTCCTCTCCCGTCGATGCCGGGGCCAAAGACCTTGTGTGGAGTCGGGGCCGGGACCTGAGGATTCCTCTCCAGTGCTGACATGGATCTTGGGGTACTTCTGGAGTCTCCCCAGGGGAATCAGTCCTCGTCTTGAATGCGGGCATGCACTTGCGCTTTCCTCCAGAGCGGTAGCAGCAGTGTCACGCAGTCCGCCGCGTGCATCAAAGGATCTATGGTTTTCCCTCGAGTCTTTCCCACGAGGCTTTCCCACGAGGCTTTCCACAGGGCTGTCCCACGTGCACACATGGTGGGACTCGATCCTCGGCCTGAACGTCAGGCAGTGCAGGGAAAACAGATTCCTCTGGAATGGACTGACATATCTGGGGGACTCTTTGAATGGTGGCACGACGCTGGAGTCCTCTCGCCTTTCCTGTGGAGAGCGCCTCCTCTTGAGATGCGATGGGAACCCCGGGAATTCTTTCCCTACGAAACAGGGAAAGGATCCCTCATCTCGAGCTAGGAGGCGGAAACGGGGCTCCCCTGGATGTGTGCGGGACCCTCGTGCTTCCTCTCGAGTGGAGACGGGTATGTCGGGGAACTTCTTGAGTTGCAGCAAGGGTGTGAAGGACCCTTTGGAATTTCCAGTGGTTAGACGTGATTAGCCTCGAGAAGCCTCAGCGGAAATGGGCCTCATCTCGCCTGGAGGGCAAAACCTCCTGGATTTTCTCGAGTTGCGGCAGGTGCTCTCGACTTACGACGGGGACCTCACGGACCCTCTCTGGTGGCCTCAGGAAAGGCCAGTCCCCATGCGAGTTCCTCGGGGGCCTCTCGGGATTCCTCTCCCGTCGTTGCCGGGGCCTAAGACCTTGTGTGGAGTCGGGGCCGGAACCTGAGGATTCCTCTCCAGTGCTGACATGGATCTTGGGGTACTTCTGGAGTCTTCCTAGGGGAGTCAGTCCTCGTCTCGAATGCGGGCATGCACTTGTGCTTTCCTCCAGAGCGGTAGCAGCAGTGTCACGCAGTGCGCCGCGTGGATCAAAGGATCTATGGTTTTCCCTCGTGTCTTTCCCACGAGGCTTTCCCCCGAGACTTTCTCAAAGGGCTGTCCCACGTGCACACGTGGTGGGAGTGGATCCTCGGCTTGAACGTCAAGGCAGTGCAGGGAAAACAGGTTCCTCTGGAATGGACTGACACATCTGGGGGACTCTTGGAATGGTGGCACGACCCTGGAGTTCCTCTCGCCTTTCCTGTGGAGTGCGCCTCCTCTTGAGATGCGACGGGAACGCCGGTAATTCTTTCCCTACGAAACAGGGAAAGGATCCCTCATCTCGAGCTTAGAGGCGGAAATTGGGCTCCCCTGGATGTGTGCGGGACACCACGTGCTTGCTATCGAGTGGAGACGGGTATGTCGGGGAACTTCTTGAGTTGCAGCAAGGGTGTGAAGGACCCTTTGGAAGTTCCAGTGGTTAGATGTGATTGGCCTCGAGAAGCCTCAGCGGAAATGGGCCTCATTCCGCCTGGAGGTGAAAACCTCCTGGATTTTCTCGAGTTGCGGCAGGTGCTCTCGACTTACGACGGGGACCTCAGGGAACCGCTCTGGTGGCCTCAGGAAAGGCCAGTCCCCATGCGAGTTCCTCGGGGGCCTCTCGGGATTCCTCTCCCGTCGATGCCGGGGCCTAAGACCTTGTGTGGAGTCGGGGCCGGAACCTGAGGATTCCTCTCCAGTGCTGACATGGATCTTGGGGTACTTCTGGAGTCTCCCCAGGGGAGTCAGTCCTCGTCTCGAATGCGGGCATGCACTTGCGCTTTCCTCCAGAGCGGTAGCAGCAGTGTCACGCAGTCCGCCGCGTGGATCAAAGGATGTATGGTTTTCCCTCGAGTCTTTCCCACGAGGCTTTCCCACGAGGCTTTCCCACAGGGCTGTCCCACGTGCACAAGTGGTGGGAGTCGATCCTCGGCTTGAACGTCAAGGCAGTGCAGGGAAAACAGGTTCCTCTGGAATGGACTGACACATCTGGGGGACTCTTGGAATGGTGGCACGACCCTGGAGTTCCTCTCGCCTTTCCTGTGGAGAGCGCCTCCTCTTGAGATGCGACGGGAACGCCGGGAATTCTTTCCCTACGAAAAAGGGAAAGGATCCCTCATCTCGAGCTAGGAGGCGGAAACGGGGCTCCCCTGGATGTGTGCGGGACCCCACGTGCTTCCTCTCGAGTGGAGACGGGTATGTCGGGGAACTTCTTGAGTTGCAGCAATGGTGTGAAGGACCCTTTGCAAGTTCCAGTGGTTAGATGTGATTGGCCTCGAGAAGCCTCAGCGGAAATGGGCCTCATCTCGCCTGGAGGGCAAAACCTCCTGGATTTTCTCGAGTTGCGGCAGGTGCTCTCGACTTACGACGGGGACCTCAGGGAACCGCTCTGGTGGCCTCAGGAAAGGCCAGTCCCCATGCGAGTTCCTCGGGGGCCTCTCGGGATTCCTCTCCCGTCGATGCCGGGGCCTAAGACCTTGTGTGGAGTCGGGGCCGGAACCTGAGGATTCCTCTCCAGTGCTGACATGGATCTTGGGGTACTTCTGGAGTCTCCCCAGGGGAGTCAGTCCTCGTCTCGAATGCGGGCATGCACTTGCGCTTTCCTCCAGAGCGGTAGCAGCAGTGTCACGCAGTCCGCCGCGTGGATCAAAGGATCTATGGTTTTCCCTCGAGTCTTTCCCACGAGGCTTTCCCACGAGGCTTTCCCACAGGGCTGTCCCACGTGCACACGTGGTGGGATTCGATCCTCGGCTTGAACGTCAAGGCAGTGCAGGGAAAACAGGTTCCTCTGGAATGGACTGACACATCTGGGGGACTCTTGGAATGGTGGCACGACCCTGGAGTTCCTCTCGCCTTTCCTGTGGAGAGCGCCTCCTCTTGAGATGCGACGGGAACGCCGGGAATTCTTTCCCTTCGAAACAGGGAAAGTATCCCTCATCTCGAGTTAGGAGGCGGAATCGGGGCTCCCTTGGATGTGTGCGGGACCCCACGTGCTTCCTCTCGAGTGGAGACGGGTATGTCGGGGAACTTCTTGAGTTGCAGCAAGGGTGTGAAGGTCCCTTTGGAAGTTCCAGTGGTTAGACGTGATTAGCCTCGAGAAGCCTCAGCGGAAATGGGCCTCATCTCGCCTGGAGGGCAAAACCTCCGGGATTTTCTCGAGTTGCGGCAGGTGCTCTCGACTTACGACGGGGACCTCAGGGACCCGCTCTGGTGGCCTCAGGAAAGGCCAGTCCCCATGCGAGTTCCTCGGGGGCCTCTCGGGTTTCCTCTCCCGTCTATGCCGAGGCCTAAGACCTTGTGTGGAGTCGGGGCCGGAACCTGAGGATTCCTCTCCAGTGCTGACATGGATCTTGGGGTACTTCTGGAGTCTCCCCAGGGGAGTCAGTCCTCGTCTCGAATGCGGGCATGCACTTGCGCTTTCCTCCAGAGCGGTAGCAGAAGTGTCACGCAGTCCGCCGGGTGGATCAAAGGATCTATGGTTTTCCCTCGAGTCTTTCCCACGAGGCTTTCCCACGAGGCTTTCCCACAGGGCTGTCCCACGTGCACACGTGGTGGGAGTCGATCCTCGGCTTGAACGTCAAGGCAGTGCAGGGAAAACAGGTTCCTCTGGAATGGACTGACACATCTGGGGGACTCTTGGAATGGTGTCACGACCCTGGAGTTCCTCTCGCCTTTCCTGTGGAGAGCGCCTCCTCTTGAGATGCGACGGGAAACCGGGAATTCTTTCCCTACGAAACAGGGAAAGGATCCCTGATCTCGAGCTAGGAGGCGGAATCGGGGCTCCCCTGGATGTGTGCGGGACACCACGTGCTTCCTCTCGAGTGGAGACGGGTATGTCGGGGAACTTCTTGAGTTGCAGCAAGGGTGTGAAGGACCCTTTGGAAGTTCCAGTGGTTAGATGTGATTGGCCTCGAGAAGCCTCAGCGGAAATGGGCCTCATCTCGCCTGGAGGGCAAAACCTCCTGGATTATCTCGAGTTGCGGCAGGTGCTCTCGACTTACGACGGGGACCTCAGGGACCCGCTCTGGTGGCCTCAGGAAAGGCCAGTCCCCATGCGAGTTCCTCGGGGGCCTCTCGGGATTCCTCTCCCGTCGATGCCGGGGCCTAAGACCTTGTGTGGAGTCGGGGCCGGAACCTGAGGATTCCTCTCCAGTGCTGACATGGATCTTGGGGTACTTCTGGAGTCTCCCCAGGGGAGTCAGTCCTCGTCTCGAATGCGGGCATGCACTTGCGCTTTCCTCCAGAGCGGTAGCAGCAGTGTCACGCAGTCCGCCGCGTGGATCAAAGGATCTATGGTTTTCCCTCAAGTCTTTCCCACGAGGCTTTCCCACGAGGCTTTCCCACAGGGCTGTCCCACGTGCACACGTGGTGGGAGTCGATCCTCGGCTCGAACGTCAAGGCAGTGCAGGGAAATCAGGTTCCTCTGGAATGGACTGACACATCTGGGGGACTCTTGGAATGGTGTCACGACCCTGGAGTTCCTCTCGCCTTTCCTGTGGAGAGCGCCTCCTCTTGAGATGCGACGGGAACGCCGGGAATTCTTTCCTTACGAAACAGGGAAAGGATCCCTCATCTCGAGCTAGGAGGCGGAAACGGGGCTCCCCTGGATGTGTGCGGGACCCCACGTGCTTCCTCTCGAGTGGAGACGGGTATGTCGGGGAACTTCTTGAGTTGCAGCAATGGTGTGAAGGACCCTTTGGAAGTTCCAGTGGTTAGATGTGATTGGCCTCGAGAAGCCTCAGCGGAAATGGGCCTCATCTCGCCTGGAGGGCAAAACCTCCTGGATTTTCTCGAGTTGCGGCAGGTGCTCTCGACTTACGACGGGGACCTCAGGGACCCGCTCTGGTGGCCTCAGGAAAGGCCAGTCCCCATGCGAGTTCCTCGGGGGCCTCTCGGGATTCCTCTCCCGTCGATGCCGGGGCCTAAGACCTTGTGTGGAGTCGGGGCCGGAACCTGAGGATTCCTCTCCAGTGCTGACATGGATCTTGGGGTACTTCTGGAGTCTCCCCAGGGGAGTCAGTCCTCGTCTCGAATGCGGGCATGCACTTGCGCTTTCCTCCAGAGCGGTAGCAGCAGTGTCACGCAGTCCGCCGCGTGGATCAAAGGATCTATGGTTTTCCCTCGAGTCTTTCCCACGAGGCTTTCCCACGAGGCTTTCCCACAGGGCTGTCCCACGTGCACACGTGGTGGGAGTCGATCCTCGGCTTGAACCTCAAGGCAGTGCAGGGAAATCAGGTTCCTCTGGAATGGACTGACACATCTGGGGGACTCTTGGAATGGTGTCACGACCCTGGAGTTCCTCTGGCCTTTCCTGTGGAGAGCGCCTCCTCTTGAGATGCGACGGGAACGCCGGGAATTCTTTCCTTACGAAACAGGGAAAGGATCCCTCATCTCGAGCTAGGAGGCGGAAACGGGGCTCCCCTGGATGTGTGCGGGACCCCACGTGCTTCCTCTCGAGTGGAGACGGGTATGTCGGGGAACTTCTTGAGTTGCAGCAATGGTGTGAAGGACCCTTTGGATGTTCCAGTGGTTAGATGTGATTGGCCTCGAGAAGCCTCAGCGGAAATGGGCCTCATCTCGCCTGGAGGGCAAAACCTCCTGGATTTTCTCGAGTTGCGGCAGGTGCTCTCGACTTACGACGGGGACCTCAGGGACCCGCTCTGGTGGCCTCAGGAAAGGCCAGTCCCCATGCGAGTTCCTCGGGGGCCTCTCGGGATTCCTCTCCCGTCGATGCCGGGGCCTAAGACCTTGTGTGGAGTCGGGGCCGGAACCTGAGGATTCCTCTCCAGTGCTGACATGGATCTTGGGGTACTTCTGGAGTCTCCCCAGGGGAGTCAGTCCTCGTCTCGAATGCGGGCATGCACTTGCGCTTTCCTCCAGAGCGGTAGCAGCAGTGTCACGCAGTCCGCCGCGTGGATCAAAGGATCTATGGTTTTCCCTCGAGTCTTTCCCACGAGGCTTTCCCACGAGGCTTTCCCACAGGGCTGTCCCACGTGCACACGTGGTGGGAGTCGATCCTCGGCTTGAACGTCAAGGCAGTGCAGGGAAAACAGGTTCCTCTGGAATGGACTGACACATCTGGGGGACTCTTGGAATGGTGTCTCGACCCTGGAGTTCCTCTCGCCTTTCCTGTGGAGAGCGCCTCCTCTTGAGATGCGACGGGAACGAAGGGAATTCTTTCCCTACGAAACAGGGAACGGATCCCTCATCTCGAGCTAGGAGGCGGAAACGGGGCTCCCCTGGATGTGTGCGGGACCCCACGTGCTTCCTCTAGAGTGGAGACGGGTAGGTCGGGGACCTTCTTGTGTTGCAGCAAGGGTGTGAAGGACCCTTTGGAAGTTCCAGTGGTTAGATGTGATTGGCCTCGAGAAGCCTCAGCGGAAATGGGCCTCATCTCGCCTGGAGGGCAAAACCTCCTGGATTTTCTCAAGTTGCGGCAGGTGCTCTCGACTTACGACGAGGACCTCAGGGACCCGCTCTGGTGGCCTCAGGAAAGGCCAGTCCCCATGCGAGTTCCTCTGGGGATTCCTCTCCCGTCGATGCCGGGGCCTAAGACCTTGTGTGGAGTCGGGGCCGGAACCTGAGGATTCCTCTCCAGTGCTGACATGGATCTTGGGGTATTTCTGGAGTCTCCCCAGGGGAGTCAGTCCTCGTCTCGAATGCGGGCATGCACTTGCGCTTTCCTCCAGAGCGGGAGCAGCAGTGTCACGCAGTCCGCCGCATGGATCAAAGGATCTATGGTTTTCCCTCGAGTCTTTCCCACGAGGCTTTCCCACGAGGCTTTCCCACAGGGCTGTCCCACGTGCACACGTGGTGGGAGTCGATCCTCGGCTTGAAAGTCAAGGCAGTGCAGGGAAAACAGGTTCCTCTGGAATGGACTGACACATCTGGGGGACTCTTGGAATGGTGGCACGACCCTGGAGTTCCTCTCGCCTTTCCTGTGGAGAGCGCCTCCTCTTGAGATGCGACGGGAATACCGGGAATTCTTTCCCTACGAAACAGGGAAAGGATCCCTCATCTCGAGCTATGAGGCGGAAACGGGGCTCCCCTGTATGTGGGCGGGACCCCACGTGCTTCCTCTCGAGTGGAGACGGGTATGTCGGGGAACTTCTTGAGTTGCAGCAAGGGTGTGAAGGACCCTTTGGAAGTTCCAGTGGTTAGACGTGATTAGCCTCGAGAAGCCTCAGCGGAAATGGGCCTCATCTCGCCTGGAGGGCAAAACCTCCTGGATTTTCTCGAGTTGCGGCAGGTGCTCTCGACTTACGACGGGGACCTCAGGGACCCGCTCTGGTGGCCTCAGGAAAGGCCAGTCCCCATGCGAGTTCCTCGGGGGCCTCTCGGGATTCCTCTCCCGTCGATGCCGGGCCTAAGACCTTGTGTGGAGTCGGGGCCGGAACCTGAGGATTCCTCTTCAGTGCTGACATGGATCTTGGGGTACTTCTGGAGTCTCCCCAGGGGAGTCAGTCCTCGTCTCGAATGCGGGCATGCACTTGCGCTTTCCTCCAGAGCGGTAGCAGCAGTGTCACGGAGTCCGCCGCGTCGATCAATGGATCTCAGGTTTTCCCTCGAGTCTTTCCCACGAGGCTTTCCCACGAGGCTTTCCCACAGGGCTGTCCCACGTGCACACGTGGTGGGAGTCGATCCTCGGCTTGAACGTCAAGGCAGTGCAGGGAAAACAGGTTCCTCTGGAATGGACTGACACATCTGGGGGACTCTTGGAATGGTGGCACGACCCTGGAGTTCCTCTCGACTTTCCTGTGGAGAGCGCCTCCTCTTGAGATGCGACGGGAACGCCGGTTATTCTTTCCCTACGAAACAGGGAAAGGATCCCTCATCTCGAGCTAGGAGGCGGAAACGGGGCTCCCCTGGATGTGTGCGGGACCCCACGTGCTTCCTCTCGAGTGGAGACGGGTATGTCGGGGAACTTCTTGAGTTGCAGCAAGGGTGTGAAGGACCCTTTGGATGTTCCAGTGGTTAGATGTGATTGGCCTCGAGAAGCCTCAGCGGAAATGGGCCTCATCTCGCCTGGAGGGCAAAACCTCCTGGATTTTCTCGAGTTGCGGCAGGTGCTCTCGACTTACGACGGGGACCTCAGGGACCCGCTCTGGTGGCCTCAGGAAAGGCCAGTCCCCATGCGAGTTCCTCGGGGGCCTCTCGGGATTCCTCTCCCGTCGATGCCGGGGCCTAAGACCTTGTGTGGAGTCGGGGCCGGAACCTGAGGATTCCTCTCCAGTGCTGACATGGATCTTGGGGTACTTCTGGAGTCTCCCCAGGGGAGTCAGTCCTCGTCTCGAATGCGGGCATGCACTTGCGCTTTCCTCCAGAGCGGTAGCAGCAGTGTCACGCAGTCCGCCGCGTGGATCAAAGGATCTATGGTTTTCCCTCGAGTCTTTCCCACGAGGCTTTCCCACGAGGCTTTCCCACAGGGTTGTCCCACGTGCACACGTGGTGGGAGTCGATCCTCGGCTTGAACGTCAAGGCAGTGCAGGGAAAACAGGTTCCTCTGGAATGGACTGACACATCTGGGGGACTCTTGGAATGGTGTCTCGACCCTGGAGTTCCTCTCGCCTTTCCTGTGGAGAGCGCCTCCTCTTGAGATGCGACGGGAACGAAGGGAATTCTTTCCCTACGAAACAGGGAACGGATCCCTCATCTCGAGCTAGGAGGCGGAAACGGGGCTCCCCTGGATGTGTGCGGGACCCCACGTGCTTCCTCTAGAGTGGAGACGGGTAGGTCGGGGACCTTCTTGTGTTGCAGCAAGGGTGTGAAGGACCCTTTGGAAGTTCCAGTGGTTAGATGTGATTGGCCTCGAGAAGCCTCAGCGGAAATGGGCCTCATCTCGCCTGGAGGGCAAAACCTCCTGGATTTTCTCAAGTTGCGGCAGGTGCTCTCGACTTACGACGAGGACCTCAGGGACCCGCTCTGGTGGCCTCAGGAAAGGCCAGTCCCCATGCGAGTTCCTCTGGGGATTCCTCTCCCGTCGATGCCGGGGCCTAAGACCTTGTGTGGAGTCGGGGCCGGAACCTGAGGATTCCTCTCCAGTGCTGACATGGATCTTGGGGTATTTCTGGAGTCTCCCCAGGGGAGTCAGTCCTCGTCTCGAATGCGGGCATGCACTTGCGCTTTCCTCCAGAGCGGGAGCAGCAGTGTCACGCAGTCCGCCGCATGGATCAAAGGATCTATGGTTTTCCCTCGAGTCTTTCCCACGAGGCTTTCCCACGAGGCTTTCCCACAGGGCTGTCCCACGTGCACACGTGGTGGGAGTCGATCCTCGGCTTGAACGTCAAGGCAGTGCAGGGAAAACAGGTTCCTCTGGAATGGACTGACACATCTGGGGGACTCTTGGAATGGTGGCACGACCCTGGAGTTCCTCTCGCCTTTCCTGTGGAGAGCGCCTCCTCTTGAGATGCGACGGGAATGCCGGGAATTCTTTCCCTACGAAACAGGGAAAGGATCCCTCATCTCGAGCTATGAGGCGGAAACGGGGCTCCCCTGTATGTGGGCGGGACCCCACGTGCTTCCTCTCGAGTGGAGACGGGTATGTCGGGGAACTTCTTGAGTTGCAGCAAGGGTGTGAAGTACCCTTTGGAAGTTCCAGTGGTTAGACGTGATTAGCCTCGAGAAGCCTCAGCGGAAATGGGCCTCATCTCGCCTGGAGGGCAAAACCTCCTGGATTTTCTCGAGTTGCGGCAGGTGCTCTCGACTTACGACGGGGACCTCAGGGACCCGCTCTGGTGGCCTCAGGAAAGGCCAGTCCCCATGCGAGTTCCTTGGGGGCCTCTCGGGATTCCTCTCCCGTCGATGCCGGGCCTAAGACCTTGTGTGGAGTCGGGGCCGGAACCTGAGGATTCCTCTTCAGTGCTGACATGGATCTTGGGGTACTTCTGGAGTCTCCCCAGGGGAGTCAGTCCTCGTCTCGAATGCGGGCATGCACTTGCGCTTTCCTCCAGAGCGGTAGCAGCAGTGTCACGGAGTCCGCCGCGTCGATCAAAGGATCTCAGGTTTTCCCTTGAGTCTTTCCCACGAGGCTTTCCCACGAGGCTTTCCCACAGGGCTGTCCCACGTGCACACGTGGTGGGAGTCGATCCTCGGCTTGAACGTCAAGGCAGTGCAGGGAAAACAGGTTCCTCTGGAATGGACTGACAAATCTGGGGGACTCTTGGAATGGTGGCACGACCCTGGAGTTCCTCTCGACTTTCCTGTGGAGAGCGCCTCCTCTTGAGATGCGACGGGAACGCCGGTTATTCTTTCCCTACGAAACAGGGAAAGGATCCCTCATCTCGAGCTAGGAGGCGGAAACGGGGCTCCCCTGGATGTGTGCGGGACCCCACGTGCTTCCTCTCGAGTGGAGACAGGTATGTCGGGGAACTTCTTGAGTTGCAGCAAGGGTGTGAAGGACCCTTGGGAAGTTCCAGTGGTTAGATGTGATTGGCCTCGAGAAGCCTCAGCGGAAATGGGCCTCATCTCGCCTGGAGGGCAAAACCTCCTGGATTTTCTCGAGTTGCGGCAGGTGCTCTCGACTTACGACGGGGACCTCAGGGAACCGCTCTGGTGGCCTCAGGAAAGGCCAGTCCCCATGCGAGTTCCTCGGGGGCCTCTCGGGATTCCTCTCCCGTCGATGCCGGGGCCTAAGACCTTGTGTGGAGTCGGGGCCGGAACCTGAGGATTCCTCTCCAGTGCTGACATTGATCTTGGGGTATTTCTGGAGTCTCCCCAGGAGAGTCAGTCCTCGTCTCGAATGCGGGCATGCACTTGCGCTTTCCTCCAGAGCGGTAGCAGCAGTGTCACGCATTCCGCCGCGTGGATCAAAGGATCTATGGTTTTCCCTCGAGTCTTTCCCACGAGGCTTTCCCACGAGGCTTTCCCACAGGGCTGTCCCACGTGCACACGTGGTGGGAGTCGATCCTCGGCTTGAACGTCAAGGCAGTGCAGGGAAAACTGGTTCCTCTGGAATGGACTGACACATCTGGGGGACTCTTGGAATGGTGTCACGACCCTGGAGTTCCTCTCGCCTTTCCTGTGGAGAGCGCCTCCTCTTGAGATGCGACGGGAACGCCGGGAATTCTTTCCCTACGAAACAGGGAAAGGATCCCTCATCTCGAGCTAGGAGGCGGAAACGGGGTTCCCCTGGATGTGTGCGGGACACCACGTGCTTCCTCTCGAGTGGAGACGGGTATGTCGGGGAACTTCTTGAGTTGCAGCAAGGGTGTGAAGGACCCTTTGGAAGTTCCAGTGGTTAGATGTGATTGGCCTCGAGAAGCCTCAGCGGAAATGGGCCTCATCTCGCCTGGAGGGCAAAACCTCCTGGATTTTCTCGAGTTGCGGCAGGTGCTCTCGACTTACGACGGGGACCTCAGGAACCCGCACTGGTGGCCTCAGGAAAGGCCAGTCCCCATGCGAGTTCCTCGGGGGCCTCTCGGGATTCCTCTCCCGTCGATGCCGGTGCCTAAGACCTTGTGTGGAGTCGGGGCCGGGACCTGAGGATTCCTCTCCAGTGCTGGCATGGACCTTGGGGTACTTCTGGAGTCTCCCCAGGGGAGTCAGTCCTCGTCTCGAATGCGGGTATGCACTTGCGCTTTCCTCCAGAGCGGTAGCAGCAGTGTCACGCACTCCGCCGCGTTTATCAAAGGATCTATGGTTTTCCTTCGAGTCTTTCCCACGAGGCTTTCCCACGAGGCTTTCCCTCAGGGCTGTCCCACGTGCACACGTGCTGGGAGTCGATCCTCGGCTTGAACGTCAAGGCAGTGCAGGGGAAACAGGTTCCTCTGGAATGGACTGACACATCTGGGGGACACTTTGGATGGTGGCACGACGCTGGAGTCCTCTCGCCTTTCCTGTGGAGAGCGCCTCCTCTTGAGATGCGACGGGAACGCCGGGAATTCTTTCCCTAGGAAACAGGGAAAGGATCCCTCATCTCCAGCTAGGAGGCGGAAACGGGGCTCCCCTGGATGTGTGCGGGAACCTCGTGCTTCATCTCGAGTGGAGACGGGTATGTCGGGGAACTTCTTGAGTTGCAGCAAGGGTGTGAAGGACCCTTTGGAAGTTCCAGTGTTTAGATGTGATTAGCCTCGAGAAGCCTCAGCGGAAATGGGCCTCATCTCGCCTGGAGGGCAAAACCTCCTGGATTTTCTCGAGTTGCGGCAGGTGCTCTCGACTTACGACCGGGACCTCAGGGACCCGCTCTGGTGGCCTCAGGAAAGGCCAGTCCCCATGCGAGTTCCTCGGGGGCCTCTCGGGATTCCTCTCCCGTCGATGCCGGGGCCAAAGACCTTGTGTGGAGTCGGGGCCGGGACCTGAGGATTCCTTTCCAGTGCTGACATGGATCTTGGGGTACTTCTGGAGTCTCCCCTGGGGAGTCAGTCCTCGTCTCGAATGCGGGCATGCACTTGCGCTTTCCTCCAGAGCGGTAGCAGCAGTGTCACGCAGTCCGCCGCGTGCATCAAAGGATCTATGGTTTTCCCTCGAGTCTTTCCCACGAGGCTTTCCCACGAGGCTTTCCACAGGGCTGTCCCACGTGCACACGTGGTGGGACTCGATCCTCGGCCTGAACGTCAGGCAGTGCAGGGAAAACAGGTTCCTCTGGAATGGACTGACATATCTGGGGGACTATTTGAATGGTGGCACGACGCTGGAGTCCTCTCGCCTTTCCTGTGGAGACCGCCTCCTCTTGAGATGCGATGGGAACGCCGGGAATTCTTTCCCTACGAAAAAGGGAAAGGATCCCTCATCTCGAGCTAGGAGGCGGAAACGGGGCTCCCCTGGATGTGTGCGGGACCCTCGTGCTTCCTCTCGAGTGGAGACGGGTATGTCGGGGAACTTCTTGAGTTGCAGCAAGGGTGTGAAGGACCCTTTGGAATTTCCAGTGGTTAGACGTGATTAGCCTCGAGAAGCCTCAGCGGAAATGGGCCTCATCTCGCCTGGAGGGCAAAACCTCCTGGATTTTCTCGAGTTGCGGCAGGTGCTCTCGACTTACGACGGGGACCTCACGGACCCTCTCTGGTGGCCTCAGGAAAGGCCAGTCCCCATGCGAGTTCCTCGGGGGCCTCTCGGGATTCCTCTCCCGTCGATGCCGGGGCCTAAGACCTTGTGTGGAGTCGGGGCCGGAACCTGAGGATTCCTCTCCAGTGCTGACATGGATCTTGGGGTACTTCTGGAGTCTTCCTAGGGGAGTCAGTCCTCGTCTCGAATGCGGGCATGCACTTGTGCTTTCCTCCAGAGCGGTAGCAGCAGTGTCACGCAGTGCGCCGCGTGGATCAAAGGATCTATGGTTTTCCCTCGTGTCTTTCCCACGAGGCTTTCCCCCGAGACTTTCTCAAAGGGCTGTCCCACGTGCACACGTGGTGGGAGTGGATCCTCGGCTTGAACGTCAAGGCAGTGCAGGGAAAACAGGTTCCTCTGGAATGGACTGACACATCTGGGGGACTCTTGGAATGGTGGCACGACCCTGGAGTTCCTCTCGCCTTTCCTGTGGAGTGCGCCTCCTCTTGAGATGCGACGGGAACGCCGGTAATTCTTTCCCTACGAAACAGGGAAAGGATCCCTCATCTCGAGCTTAGAGGCGGAAATTGGGCTCCCCTGGATGTGTGCGGGACACCACGTGCTTGCTATCGAGTGGAGACGGGTATGTCGGGGAACTTCTTGAGTTGCAGCAAGGGTGTGAAGGACCCTTTGGAAGTTCCAGTGGTTAGATGTGATTGGCCTCGAGAAGCCTCAGCGGAAATGGGCCTCATTCCGCCTGGAGGTGAAAACCTCCTGGATTTTCTCGAGTTGCGGCAGGTGCTCTCGACTTACGACGGGGACCTCAGGGAACCGCTCTGGTGGCCTCAGGAAAGGCCAGTCCCCATGCGAGTTCCTCGGGGGCCTCTCGGGATTCCTCTCCCGTCGATGCCGGGGCCTAAGACCTTGTGTGGAGTCGGGGCCGGAACCTGAGGATTCCTCTCCAGTGCTGACATGGATCTTGGGGTACTTCTGGAGTCTCCCCAGGGGAGTCAGTCCTCGTCTCGAATGCGGGCATGCACTTGCGCTTTCCTCCAGAGCGGTAGCAGCAGTGTCACGCACTCCGCCGCGTGGATCAAAGGATGTATGGTTTTCCCTCGAGTCTTTCCCACGAGGCTTTCCCACGAGGCTTTCCCACAGGGCTGTCCCACGTACACAAGTGGTGGGAGTCGATCCTCGGCTTGAACGTCAAGGCAGTGCAGGGAAAACAGGTTCCTCTGGAATGGACTGACACATCTGGGGGACTCTTGGAATGGTGGCACGACCCTGGAGTTCCTCTCCCCTTTCCTGTGGAGAGCGCCTCCTCTTGAGATGCGACGGGAACGCCGGGAATTCTTTCCCTACGAAACAGGGAAAGGATCCCTCATCTCGAGCTAGGAGGCGGAAACGGGGCTCCCCTGGATGTGTGCGGGACCCCACGTGCTTCCTCTCGAGTGGAGACGGGTATGTCGGGGAACTTCTTGAGTTGCAGCAATGGTGTGAAGGACCCTTTGCAAGTTCCAGTGGTTAGATGTGATTGGCCTCGAGAAGCCTCAGCGGAAATGGGCCTCATCTCGCCTGGAGGGCAAAACCTCCTGGATTTTCTCGAGTTGCGGCAGGTGCTCTCGACTTACGACGGGGACCTCAGGGAACCGCTCTGGTGGCCTCAGGAAAGGCCAGTCCCCATGCGAGTACCTCGGGGGCCTCTCGGGATTCCTCTCCCGTCGATGCCGGGGCCTAAGACCTTGTGTGGAGTCGGGGCCGGAACCTGAGGATTCCTCTCCAGTGCTGACATGGATCTTGGGGTACTTCTGGAGTCTCCCCAGGGGAGTCAGTCCTCGTCTCGAATGCGGGCATGCACTTGCGCTTTCCTCCAGAGCGGTAGCAGCAGTGTCACGCAGTCCGCCGCGTGGATCAAAGGATCTATGGTTTTCCCTCGAGTCTTTCCCACGAGGCTTTCCCACGAGGCTTTCCCACAGGGCTGTCCCACGTGCACACGTGGTGGGAGTCGATCCTCGGCTTGAACGTCAAGGCAGTGCAGGGAAAACAGGTTCCTCTGGAATGGACTGACACATCTGGGGGACTCTTGGAATGGTGGCACGACCCTGGAGTTCCTCTCGCCTTTCCTGTGGAGAGCGCCTCCTCTTGAGATGCGACGGGAACGCCGGGAATTCTTTCCCTACGAAACAGGGAAAGGATCCCTCATCTCGAGTTAGGAGGCGGAATCGGGGCTCCCTTGGATGTGTGCGGGACCCCACGTGCTTCCTCTCGAGTGAAGACGGGTATGTCGGGGAACTTCTTGAGTTGCAGCAAGGGTGTGAAGGTCCCTTTGGAAGTTCCAGTGGTTAGACGTGATTAGCCTCGAGAAGCCTCAGCGGAAATGGGCCTCATCTCGCCTGGAGGGCAAAACCTCCTGGATTTTCTCAAGTTGCGGCAGGTGCTCTCGACTTACGACGGGGACCTCAGGGACCCGCTCTGGTGGCCTCAGGAAAGGCCAGTCCCCATGCGAGTTCCTCGGGGGCCTCTCGGGATTGCTCTCCCTTCGATGCCGGGGCCTAAGACCTTGTGTGGAGTCGGGGCCGGAACCTGAGGATTCCTCTCCAGTGCTGACATGGATCTTGGGGTACTTCTGGAGTCTCCCCAGGGGAGTCAGTCCTCGTCTTGAATGCGGGCATGCACTTGCGCTTTCCTCCAGAGCGGTAGCAGCAGTGTCACGCAGTCCGCCGCGTGGATCAAAGGATCTATGGTTTTCCCTCTAGACTTTCCCACGAGGCTTTCCCACGAGGCTTTCCCACAGGGCTGTCCCACGTGCACACGTGGTGGGAGTCGATCCTCGGCTTGAAAGTCAAGGCAGTGCAGGGAAAACAGGTTCCTCTGGAATGGACTGACACATCTGGGGGACTCTTGGAATGGTGTCACGACCCTGGAGTTCCTCTCGCCTTTCCTGTGGAGAGCGCCTCCTCTTGAGATGCGACGGGAACGCCGGGAATTCTTTCCCTACGAAACAGGGAAAGGATCCCTCATCTCGAGCTAGGAGGCGGAAACGGGGCTCCCCTGGATGTGTGCGGGACCCCACGTGCCTCCTCTCGAGTGGAGACGGGTATGTCGGGGAACTTCTTGAGTTGCAGCAATGGTGTGAAGGACCCTTTGGAAGTTCCAGTGGTTAGATGTGATTGGCCTCGAGAAGCCTCAGCGGAAATGGGCCTCATCTCGCCTGGAGGGCAAAACCTCCTGGATTTTCTCGAGTTGCGGCAGGTGCTATCGACTTACGACGGGGACTTCAGGGACCCGCTCTGGTGGCCTCAGGAAAGGCCAGTCCCCATGCGAGTTCCTCGGGGGCCTCTCGGGATTCCTCTCCCGTCGATGCCGGGGCCTAAGACCTTGTGTGGAGTCGGGGCCGGAACCTGAGGATTCCTCTCCAGTGCTGACATGGATCTTGTGGTACTTCTGGAGTCTCCCCAGGGGAGTCAGTCCTCGTCTCGAATGCGGGCATGCACTTGCGCTTTCCTCCAGAGCGGTAGCAGCTGTGTCACGCAGTCCGCCGCGTGGATCAAAGGATCTATGGTTTTCCCTCGAGTCTTTCCCACGAGGCTTTCCCACGAGGCTTTCCCACAGGGCTGTCCCACGTGCACAAGTGGTGGGAGTCGATCCTCGGCTTGAACGTCAAGGCAGTGCAGGGAAAACAGGTTCCTCTGGAATGGACTGACATATCTGGGGGACTCTTGGAATGGTGTCACGACCCTGGAGTTCCTCTCGCCTTTCCTGTGGAGAGCGCCTCCTCTTGAGATGCGACGGGAACGCCGGGAATTCTTTCCCTACGAAACAGGGAAAGGATCCCTCATCTCGAGCTAGGAGGCGGAAACGGGGCTCCCCTGGATGTGTGCGGGACCCACGTGCTTCCTCTCGAGTGGAGACGGGTATGTCGGGGAACTTCTTGAGTTGCAGCAAGGGTGTGAAGGACCCTTTGGAAGTTCCAGTGGTTACACGTGATTAGCCTCGAGAAGCCTCAGCTGAAATGGGCCTCATCTCGCCTGAAGGGCAAAACCTCCTGGATTTTCTCGAGTTGCGGCAGGTGCTCTCGACTTACGACGGGGACCTCAGGGAACCGCTCTGGTGGCCTCAGGAAAGGCCAGTCCCCATGCGAGTTCCTCGGGGGCCTCTCGGGATTCCTCTCCCGTCGATGCCGGGGCCTAAGACCTTGTGTGGAGTCGGGGCCGGAAACTGAGGATTCCTCTCCAGTGCTGACATGGATCTTGGGGTACTTCTGGAGTCTCCCCAGGGGAGTCAGTCCTCGTCTCGAATGCGGGCATGCACTTGCGCTTTCCTCCAGAGCGGTAGCAGCAGTGTCACGCAGTCCGCTGCGTGGATCAAAGGATCTATGGTTTTCCCTCGAGTCTTTCCCACGAGGCTTTCCCACGAGGCTTTCCCACAGGGCTGTCCCACGTGCACACGTGGTGGGAGTCGATCCTCGGCTTGAACGTCAAGGCAGTGCAGGGAAAACAGGTTCCTCTGGAATGGACTGACACATCTGGGGGACTCTTGGAATGGTGTCACGACCCAGGAGTTCCTCTCGCCTTTCCTGTGGAGAGCGCCTCCTCTTGAGATGCGACGGGAAACCGGGAATTCTTTCCCTACGAAACAGGGAAAGGATCCCTCATCTCGAGCTAGGAGGCGGAAACGGGGCTCCCCTGGATGTGTGCGGGACACCACGTGCTTCCTCTCGAGTGGAGACGGGTATGTCGGGGAACTTCTTGAGTTGCAGCAATGGTGTGAAGGACCCTTTGGAAGTTCCAGTGGTTAGATGTGATTGGCCTCGAGAAGCCTCAGCGGAAATGGGCCTCATCTCGCCTGGAGGGCAAAACCTCCTGGATTATCTCGAGTTGCGACAGGTGCTCTCGACTTACGACGGGGACCTCAGGGACCCGCTCTGGTGGCCTCAGGAAAGGCCAGTCCCCATGCGAGTTCCTCGGGGGCCTCTCGGGATTCCTCTCCCGTCGATGCCGGGGCCTAAGACCTTGTGTGGAGTCGGGGCCGGAACCTGAGGATTCCTCTCCAGTGCTGACATGGATCTTGGGGTACTTCTGGAGTCTCCCCAGGGGAGTCAGTCCTCGTCTCGAATGCGGGCATGCACTTGCGCTTTCCTCCAGAGCGGTAGCAGCAGTGTCACGCAGTCCGCCACGTGGATCAAAGGATCTATGGTTTTCCCTCGAGTCTTTCCCACGAGGCTTTCCCACGAGGCTTTCCCACAGGGCTGTCCCACGTGCACACGTGGTGGGAGTCGATCCTCGGCTCGAACGTCAAGGCAGTGCAGGGAAATCAGGTTCCTATGGAATGGACTGACACATCTGGGGGACTCTTGGAATGCTGTCACGACCCTGGAGTTCCTCTCGCCTTTCCTGTGGAGAGCGCCTCCTCTTGAGATGCGACGGGAACGCCGGGAATTCTTTCCTTACGAAACAGGGAAATGATCCCTCATCTCGAGCTAGGAGGCGGAAACGGGGCTCCCCTGGATGTGTGCGGGACCCCACGTGCTTCCTCTCGAGTGGAGACGGGTATGTCGGGGAACTTCTTGAGTTGCAGCAATGGTGTGAAGGACCCTTTGGAAGTTCCAGTGGTTAGATGTGATTGGCCTCGAGAAGCCTCAGCGGAAATGGGCCTCATCTCGCCTGGAGGGCAAAACCTCCTGGATTTTCTCGAGTTGCGGCAGGTGCTCTCGACTTACGACGGGGACCTCAGGGACCCGCTCTGGTGGCCTCAGGAAAGGCCAGTACCCATGCGAGTTCCTCGGGGGCCTCTCGGGATTCCTCTCCCGTCGATGCCGGGGCCTAAGACCTTGTGTGGAGTCGGGGCCGGAACATGAGGATTCCTCTCCAGTGCTGACATGGATCTTGGGGTACTTCTGGAGTCTCCCCAGGGGAGTCAGTCCTCGTCTCGAATGCGGGCATGCACTTGCGCTTTCCTCCAGAGCGGTAGCAGCAGTGTCACGCAGTCCGCCGCGTGGATCAAAGGATCTATGGTTTTCCCTCGAGTCTTTCCCACGAGGCTTTCCCACGAGGCTTTCCCACAGGGCTGTCCCACGTGCACACGTGGTGGGAGTCGATCCTCGGCTTGAACGTCAAGGCAGTGCAGGGAAATCAGGTTCCTCTGGAATGGACTGACACATCTGGGGGACTCTTGGAATGGTGTCACGACCCTGGAGTTCCTCTCGCCTTTCCTGTGGAGAGCGCCTCCTCTTGAGATGCGACGGGAACGCCGGGAATTCTTTCCCTACGAAACAGGGAAAGGATCCCTCATCTCGAGCTAGGAGGCGGAAACGGGGCTCCCCTGGATGTGTGCGGGACCCACGTGCTTCCTCTAGAGTGGAGACGGGTATGTCGGGGAACTTCTTGAGTTGCAGCAAGGGTGTGAAGGACCCTTTGGAAGTTCCAGTGGTTAGACGTGATTAGCCTCGAGAAGCCTCAGCGGAAATGGGCCTCATCTCGCCTGGAGGGCAAAACCTCCTGGATTTTCTCGAGTTGCGGCAGGTGCTCTCGACTTACGACGGGGACCTCAGGGAACCGCTCTGGTGGCCTCAGGAAAGGCCAGTCCCCATGCGAGTTCCTCGGGGGCCTCTCGGGATTCCTCTCCCGTCGATGCCGGGGCCTAAGACCTTGTGTGGAGTCGGGGCCGGAAACTGAGGATTCCTCTCCAGTGCTGACATGGATCTTGGGGTACTTCTGGAGTCTCCCCAGGGGAGTCAGTCCTCGTCTCGAATGCGGGCATGCACTTGCGCTTTCCTCCAGAGCGGTAGCAGCAGTGTCACGCAGTCCGCTGCGTGGATCAAAGGATCTATGGTTTTCCCTCGAGTCTTTCCCACGAGGCTTTCCCACGAGGCTTTCCCACAGGGCTGTCCCACGTGCACACGTGGTGGGAGTCGATCCTCGGCTTGAACGTCAAGGCAGTGCAGGGAAAACAGGTTCCTCTGGAATGGACTGACACATCTGGGGGACTCTTGGAATGGTGGCACGACCCTGGAGTTCCTCTCGCCTTTCCTGTGGAGAGCGCCTCCTCTTGAGATGCGACGGGAACGCCGGGAATTCTTTCCCTACGAAACAGGGAAAGGATCCCTCATCTCGAGCTAGGAGGCGGAAACGGGGCTCCCCTGGATGTGTGCGGGACCCCACGTGCTTCCTCTCGAGTGGAGACGGGTATGTCGGGGAACTTCTTGAGTTGCAGCAATGGTGTGAAGGACCCTTTGGAAGTTCCAGTGGTTAGATGTGATTGGCCTCGAGAAGCCTCAGCGGAAATGGGCCTCATCTCGCCTGGAGGGCAAAACCTCCTGGATTTTCTCGAGTTGCGGCAGGTGCTCTCGACTTACGACGGGGACCTCAGGGACCCGCTCTGGTGGCCTCAGGAAAGGCCAGTCCCCATGCGAGTTCCTCGGGGGCCTCTCGGGATTCCTCTCCCGTCGATGCCGGGGCCTAAGACCGTGTGTGGAGTCGGGGCCGGAACCTGAGGATTCCTCTCCAGTGCTGACATGGATCGTGGGGTACTTCTGGAGTCTCCCCAGGGGAGTCAGTCCTCGTCTCGAATGCGGGCATGCACTTGCGCTTTCCTCCAGAGCGGTAGCAGCAGTGTCACGCAGTCCGCCGCGTGGATCAAAGGATCTATGGTTTTACCTCGAGTCTTTCCCACGAGGCTTTCCCACGAGGCTTTCCCACAGGGCTGTCCCACGTGCACACGTGGTGGGAGTCGATCCTCGGCTTGAACGTCAAGGCAGTGCAGGGAAAACAGGTTCCTCTGGAATGGACTGACACATCTGGGGGACTCTTTGAATGGTGTCACGACCCTGGAGTTCCTCTCGCCTTTCCTGTGGAGAGCGCCTCCTCTTGAGATGCGACGGGAACGCCGGGAATTCTTTCCCTACGAAACAGGGAAAGGATCCCTCATCTCGAGCTAGGAGGCGGAAACGGGGCTCCCCTGGATGTGTGCGGGACCCCACGTGCTTCCTCTCGAGTGGAGACGGGTATGTCGGGGAACTTCTTGAGTTGCAGCAATGGTGTGAAGGACCCTTTGGAAGTTCCAGTGGTTAGATGTGATTGGCCTCGAGAAGCCTCAGCGGAAATGGGCCTCATCTCGCCTGGAGGGCAAAACCTCCTGGATTTTCTCGAGTTGCGGCAGGTGCTCTCGACTTACGACGGGGACTTCAGGGAACCGCTCTGGTGGCCTCAGGAAAGGCCAGTCCCCATGCGAGTTCCTCGGGGGCCTCTCGGGATTCCTCTCCCGTCGATGCCGGGGCCTAAGACCTTGTGTGGAGTCGGGGCCGGAACCTGAGGATTCCTCTCCAGTGCTGACATGGATCTTGGGGTACTGCAGGAGTCTCGCCAGGGGAGTCAGTCCTCGTCTCGAATGCGGGCATGCACTTGCGCTTTCCTCCAGAGCGGTAGCAGCAGTGTCACGCAGTCCGCCGCGTGGATCAAAGGATCTATGGTTTTCCCTCGAGTCTTTCCCACGAGGCTTTCCCACGAGGCTTTCCCACAGGGCTGTCCCACGTGCACACGTGGTGGGAGTCGATCCTCGGCTTGAACGTCAAGGCAGTGCAGGGAAAACAGGTTCCTCTGGAATGGACTGACACATCTGGGGGACTCTTGGAATGGTGGCACGACCCTGGAGTTCCTCTCGCCTTTCCTGTGGAGAGCGCCTCCTCTTGAGATGCGACGGGAACGCCGGGAATTCTTTCCCTACGAAACAGGGAAAGGATCCGTCATCTCGAGCTAGGAGGCGGAAACGGGGCTCCCCTGGATGTGTGCGGGACCCCACGTGCTTCCTCTCGAGTGGAGACGGGTATGTCGGGGAACTTCTTGAGTTGCAGCAAGGGTGTGAAGGACCCTTTGGAAGTTCCAGTGGTTAGATGTGATTGGCCTCGAGAAGCCTCAGCGGAAATGGGCCTCATCTCGCCTGAAGGGCAAAACCTCCTGGATTTTCTCGAGTTGCGGCAGGTGCTCTCGACTTACGACGGGGACCTCAGGGACCCGCTCTGGTGGCCTCAGGAAAGGCCAGTCCCCATGCGAGTTCCTCGGGGGCCTCTCGGGATTCCTCTCCCGTCGATGCCGGGGCCTAAGACCTTGTGTGGAGTCGGGGCCGGAACCTGAGGATTCCTCTACAGTGCTGACATGGATCTTGGGGTACTTCTGGAGTCTCCCCAGGGAGTCAGTCCTCGTCTCGAATGCGGGCATGCACTTGCGCTTTCCTCCAGAGCGGTAGCAGCAGTGTCACGCAGTCCGCCGCGTGGATCAAAGGATCTATGGTTTTCCCTCGAGTCTTTCCCACGAGGCTTTCCCACGAGGCTTTCCCACAGGGCTGTCCCACGTGCACACGTGGTGGGAGTCGATCCTCGGCTTGAACGTCAAGGCAGTGCAGGGAAAACAGGTTCCTCTGGAATGGACTGACACATCTGGGGGACTCTTGGAATGGTGTCACGACCCTGGAGTTCCTCTCGCCTTTCCTGTGGAGAGCGCCTCCTCTTGAGATGCGACGGGAACGCCGGGAATTCTTTCCCTACGAAACAGGGAAAGGATCCCTCATCTCGAGCTAGGAGGCGGAAACGGGGCTCCCCTGGATGTGTGCGGGACACCACGTGCTTCCTCTCGAGTGCAGACGGGTATGTCAGGGAACTTCTTGAGTTGCAGCAAGGGTGTGATGGACCCTTTGGAAGTTCCAGTGGTTAGATGTGATTGGCCTCTAGCAGCCTCAGCGGAAATGGGCCTCATCTCGCCTGGAGGGCAAAACCTCCTGGATTTTCTCGAGTTGCGGCAGGTGCTCTCGACTTACGACGGGGACCTCAGGGACGCGCTCTGGTGGCTTCAGGAAAGGCCAGTCCCCATGCGAGTTCCTCGGGGGCCTCTCGGGATTCCTCTCCCGTCGATGCCGGGGCCTAAGACCTTGTGTGGAGTCGGGGCCGGAACCTGAGGATTCCTCTCCAGTGCTGACATGGATCTTGGGGTACTTCTGGAGTCTCCCCAGGGGAGTCAGTCCTCGTCTCGATTGCGGGCATGCACTTGCGCTTTCCTCCAGAGCGGTAGCAGCAGTGTCACGCAGTCCGCCGCGTGGATCAAAGGATCTATGGTTTTCCCTCGAGTCTTTCCCACGAGGCTTTCCCACGAGGCTTTCCCACAGGGCTGTCCCACGTGCACACGTGGTGGAAGTCGATCCTCGGCTTGAACGTCAAGGCAGTGCAGGGAAAACAGGTTCCTCTGGAATGGACTGACACATCTGGGGGACTCTTGGAATGGTGGCACGACCCTGGAGTTCCTCTCGCCTTTCCTGTGGACAGCGCCTCCTCTTGAGATGCGACGGGAACGCCGGGAATTCTTTCCCTACGAAACAGGGAAAGGATCCCTCATCTCGAGCTAGGAGGCGGAAACGGGGCTCCCCTGGATGTGTGCGGGACCCACATGCTTCCTCTCGAGTGGAGACGGGTATGTCGGGGAACTTCTTGAGTTGCAGCTAGGGTGTGAAGGACCCTTTGGAATTTCCAGTTGTTAGACGTGATTAGCCTCGAGAAGCCTCACTGGAAATGGGCCTCATCTCGCCTGGATGGCAAAACCTCCTGGATTTTCTCGAGTTGTGGCAGGTGCTCTCGACTTACGACGGGGACCTCAGGGACCCGCTCTGGTGGCCTCAGGAAAGGCCAGTCCCCATGCGAGTTCCTCGGGGGCCTCTCGGGATTCCTCTCCCGTCGATGCCGGGGCCTAAGACCTTGTGTGGAGTCGGGGCCGGAACCTGAGGATTCCTCTCCAGTGCTGACATGGATCTTGGGGTACTTCTGGAGTCTCCCCAGGGGAGTCAGTCCTCGTCTCGAATGCGGGCATGCACTTGCGCTTTCCTCCAGAGCGGTAGCAGCAGTGTCACGCAGTCCGCCGCGTGGGTCAAAGGATCTATGGTTTTCCCTCGAGTCTTTCCCACGAGGCTTTCCCACGAGGCTTTCCCACAGGGCTGTCCCACGTGCGCACGTGGTCGGAGTCGATCCTCGGCTTGAACGTCAAGGCAGTGCAGGGAAAACAGGTTCCTCTGGAATGGACTGACACATCTGGGGGACTCTTGGAATGGTGGCACGACCCTGGAGTTCCTCTCGCCTTTCCTGTGGAGAGCGCCTCCTCTTGAGATGCGACGGGAACGCCGGGAATTCTTTCCCTACGAAACAGGGAAAGGATCCCTCATCTCGAGCTAGGAGGCGGAAACGGGGCTCCCCTGGATGTGTGCGGGACCCACGTGCTTCCTCTCGATTGGAGACGGGTATGTCGGGGAACTTCTTGAGTTGCAGCAAGGGTGTGATGGACCCTTTGGAAGTTCCAGTGGTTAGACGTGATTAGCCTCGAGAAGCCTCAGCGGAAATGGGCCTCATCTCGCCTGGAGGGCAAAACCTCCTGGATTTTCTCGAGTTGCGGCAGGTGCTCTCGACTTACGACGGGGACCTCAGGGACCCGCTCTGGTGGCCTCAGGAAAGGCCAGTCCCCATGCGAGTTCCTCGGGGTCCTCTCGGGATTCCTATCCCTTCGATGCCGGGGCCTAAGACCTTGTGTGGAGTCGGGGCCGGAACCTGAGGATTCCTCTCCAGTGCTGACATGGATCTTGGGGTACTTCTGGAGTCTCCCCAGGGGAGTCAGTCCTCGTCTCGAATGCGGGCATGCACTTGCGCTTTCCTCCAGGGCGGTAGCAGCAGTGTCACGCAGTCCGCCGCGTGGATCAAAGGATCTATGGTTTTCCCTCGAGTCTTTCCCACGAGGCTTTCCCACAGGGCTGTCCCACGTGCACACGTGGTGGGAGTCGATCCTCGGCTTGAACGTCAAGGCAGTGCAGGGAAAACAGGTTCCTCTGGAATGGACTGACACATCTGGGGGACTCTTGGAATGGTGGCACGACCCTGGAGTTCCTCTCGCCTTTCCTGTGGAGAGCGCCTCCTCTTGAGATGCGACGGGAACGCCGGGAATTCTTTCCCTACGAAACAGGGAAAGGATCCCTCATCTCGAGGTAGGAGGCGGAAACGAGGCTCCCCTGGATGTCTGCGGGACACCACGTGCTTCCTCTCGAGTGGAGACGGGTATGTCGGGGAACTTCTGGAGTTGCAGCAAGGGTGTGAAGGACCCTTTGGAAGTTCCAGTGGTTAGATGTGATTGGCCTCGAGAAGCCTCAGCGGAAATGGGCCTCATCTCGCCTGGAGGGCAAAACCTCCTGGATTTTCTCGAGTTGCGGCAGGTGCTCTCGACTTACGACGGGGACCTCAGGGACCCGCTCTGGTGGCCTCAGGAAAGGCCAGTCCCCATGCGAGTTCCTCGGGGGTGTCTCGGGATTCCTCTCCCGTCGATGCCGGGGCCTAAGACCTTGTGTGGAGTCGGGGCCGGAACCTGAGGATTCCTCTCCAGTGCTGATATGGATCTTGGGGTACTTCTGGAGTCTCCCCAGGGGAGTCAGTCCTCGTCTCGAATGCGGGCATGCACTTGCGCTTTCCTCCAGAGCGGTAGCAGCAGTGTCACGCAGTCCGCGGCGTGGATGAAAGGATCTATGGTTTTCCCTCGAGTCTTTCCCACGAGGCTTTCCCTCCAGGCTTTCCCACAGGGCTGTCCCACGTGCACACGTGGTGGGAGTCGATCCTCGGCTTGAACGTCAAGGCAGTGCAGGGAAAACAGGTTCCTCTGGAATGGACTGACACATCTGGGGGACTCTTGGAATGGTGGCACGACCCTGGAGTTCCTCTCGCCTTTCCTGTGGAGAGCGCCTCCTCTTGAGATGCGACGGGAACGCCGGGAATTCTTTCCCTACGAAACAGGGAAAGGATCCCTCATCTCGAGCTAGGAGGCGGAGACGGAGCACCCCTGGATGTGTGCGGGACCCCACGTGCTTCCTCTCGAGTGGAGACGGGTATGTCGGGGAACTTCTTGAGTTGCAGCAACGGTGTGAAGGACCCTTTGGAAGTTCCAGTGGTTAGATGTGATTGGCCTCGAGAAGCCTCAGCGGAAATGGGCCTCATCTCGCCTGGAGGGCAAAACCTCCTGGATTTTCTCGAGTTGCGGCAGGTGCTCTCGACTTACGACGGGGACCTTAGGGACCCGCTCTGGTGGCCTCAGGAAAGGCCAGTCCCCATGCGAGTTCCTCGGGGGCCTCTCGGGATTCCTCTCCCGTCGATGCCGGGGCCTAAGACCTTGTGTGGAGTCGGGGCCGGAACCTGAGGATTCCTCTCCAGTGCTGACATTAATCTTGGTGTACTTCTGGAGTCTCCCCAGGGGAGTCAGTCCTCGTCTCGAATGCGGGCATGCACTTGCGCTTTCCTCCAGAGCGGTAGCAGCAGTGTCACGCATTCTGCCGCGTGGATCAAAGGATCTATGGTTTTCCCTCGAGTCTTTCCCACGAGGCTTTCCCACGAGGCTTTCCCACAGGGCTGTCCCACGTGCACACGTGGTGGGAGTCGATCCTCGGCTTGAACGTCAAGGCAGTGCAGGGAAAACAGGTTCCTCTGGAATGTACTGACACATCTGGGGGACTCTTGGAATGGTGGCACGACCCTGGAGTTCCTCTCGCCTTTCCTGTGGAGAGCGCCTCCTCTTGAGATGCGACGGGAACGCCGGGAATTCTTTCCCTACGAATAAGGGAAAGGATCCCTGATCTCGAGCTAGGAGGCGGAAACGGAGCACCCCTGGATGTGTGCGGGACCCCACGTGCTTCCTCTCGAGTGGAGACGGGTATGTCGGGGAACTTCTTGAGTTGCAGCAACGGTGTGAAGGACCCTTTGGAAGTTCCAATGGTTAGATGTGATTGGCCTCGAGAAGCCTCAGCGGAAATGGGCCTCATCTCGCCTGGAGGGCAAAACCTCCTGGATTTTCGCGAGTTGCGGCAGGTGCTCTCGACTTACGACGGGGACCTCAGGGACCCGCTCTGGTGGCCTCAGGAAAGGCCAGTCCCCATGGGAGTTCCTCGGGGGTGTCTCGGGATTCCTCTCCCGTCGATGCCGGGGCCTAAGACCTTGTGTGGAGTCGGGGCCGGAACCTGAGGATTCCTCTCCAGTGCTGACATGGATCTTGGGGTACTTCTGGAGTCTCCCCAGGGGAGTCAGTCCTCGTCTCGAATGCGGGCATGCACTTGCGCTTTCCTCCAGAGCGGTAGCAGCAGTGTCACGCAGTCCGCCGCGTGGATCAAAGGATCTATGGTTTTCCCTCGAGTCTTTCCCACGAGGCTTTCCCACAGGGCTGTCCCACGTGCACACGTGGTGGGAGTCGATCCTTGGCTTGAACGTCAAGGCAGTGCAGGGAAAACAAGTTCCTCTGGAATGGACTGACACATCTGGGAGACTCTTGGAATGGTGGCACGACCCTGGAGTTCCTCTCGCCTTTCCTGTGGAGAGCGCCTCCTCTTGAGATGCGACGGGAACGCCGGGAATTCTTTCCCTACGAAACAGGGAAAGGATCCCTCATCTCGAGCTAGGAGGCGGAAACGGAGCACCCCTGGATGTGTGCGGGACCCCACGTGCTTTCTCTCGAGTGGAGACGGGTATGTCGGGGAACTTCTTGAGTTGCAGCAACGGTGTGAAGGACCCTTTGGAAGTTCCAGTGGTTAGATGTGATTGGCCTCGAGAAGCCTCAGCGGAAATGGGCCTCATCTCGCCTGGAGGGCAAAACCTCCTGGATTTTCTCGAGTTGCGGCAGGTGCTCTCGACTTACGACGGGGACCTCGGGGAACCGCTCTGGTGGCCTCAGGAAAGGCCAGTCCCCATGCGAGTTCCTCGGGGGCCTCTCGGGATTCCTCTCCCGGTGATGCCGGAGCCTAAGACCTTGTGTGGAGTCGGGGCCGGAACCTGAGGATTCCTCTCCAGTGCTGACATGGATCTTGGGGTACTTCTGGAGTCTCCCCAGGGGAATCAGTCCTCGTCTCGAATGCGGACATGCACTTGCGCTTTCCTCCAGAGCGGTAGCAGCAGTGTCACGCAGTCCGCCGCGTGGATCAAAGGATCTATGGTTTTCCCTCGAGTCTTTCCCACGAGGCTTTCCCACGAGGCTTTCCCACAGGGCTGTCCCACGTGCACACGTGGTGGGAGTCGATCCTCGGCTTGAACGTCAAGGCAGTGCAGGGAAAACAGGTTCCTCTGGAATGGACTGACACATCTGGGGGACTCTTGGAATGGTGGCACGACCCTGGAGTTCCTCTCGCCTTTCCTGTGGAGAGCGCCTCCTCTTGAGATGCGACGGGAACGCCGGGAGTTCTTTCCCTAGGAAACAGGGAAAGGATCCCTCATCTCGAGCTAGGAGGCGGAAACGGGGCTCCCCTGGATGTGTGCGGGACCCCACGTGCTTCCTCTCGAGTGGAGACGGGTATGTCGGGGAACTTCTTGAGTTGCAGCAAAGGTGTGAAGGACCCTTTGGAAGTTCCAGTGGTTAGATGTGATTGGCCTCGAGAAGCCTCAGCGGAAATGGGCCTCATCTCGCCTGGAGGGCAAAACCTCCTGGATTTTCTCGAGTTGCGGCAGGTGCTCTCGACTTACGACGGGGACCTCAGGGACCCGCTCTGGTGGCCTCAGGAAAGGGCAGTCCCCATGCGAGTTCCTCGGGGGTGTCTCGGGATTCCTCTCCCGTCGATGCCGGGGCCTAAGACCTTGTGTGGAGTCGGGGCCGGAACCTGAGGATTCCTCTCCAGTGCTGATATGGATCTTGGGGTACTTCTGGAGTCTCCCCAGGGGAGTCAGTCCTCGTCTCGAATGCGGGCATGCACTTGCGCTTTCCTCCAGAGCGGTAGCAGCAGTGTCACGCAGTCCGCGGCGTGGATGAAAGGATCTATGGTTTTCCCTCGAGTCTTTCCCACGAGGCTTTCCCTCCAGGCTTTCCCACAGGGCTGTCCCACGTGCACACGTGGTGGGAGTCGATCCTCGCCTTGAACGTCAAGGCAGTGCAGGGAAAACAGGTTCCTCTGGAATGGACTGACACATCTGGGGGACTCTTGGAATGGTGGCACGACCCTGGAGTTCCTCTCGCCTTTCCTGTGGAGAGCGCCTCCTCTTGAGATGCGACGGGAACGCCGGGAATTCTTTCCCTACGAAACAGGGAAAGGATCCCTCATCTCGAGCTAGGAGGCGGAGACGGAGCACCCCTGGATGTGTGCGGGACCCCACGTGCTTCCTCTCGAGTGGAGACGGGTATGTCGGGGAACTTCTTGAGTTGCAGCAACGGTGTGAAGGACCCTTTGGAAGTTCCAGTGGTTAGATGTGATTGGCCTCGAGAAGCCTCAGCGGAAATGGGCCTCATCTCGCCTGGAGGGCAAAACCTCCTGGATTTTCTCGAGTTGCGGCAGGTGCTCTCGACTTACGACGGGGACCTTAGGGACCCGCTCTGGTGGCCTCAGGAAAGGCCAGTCCCCATGCGAGTTCCTCGGGGGCCTCTCGGGATTCCTCTCCCGTCGATGCCGGGGCCTAAGACCTTGTGTGGAGTCGGGGCCGGAACCTGAGGATTCCTCTCCAGTGCTGACATTAATCTTGGTGTACTTCTGGAGTCTCCCCAGGGGAGTCAGTCCTCGTCTCGAATGCGGGCATGCACTTGCGCTTTCCTCCAGAGCGGTAGCAGCAGTGTCACGCATTCTGCCGCGTGGATCAAAGGATCTATGGTTTTCCCTCGAGTCTTTCCCACGAGGCTTTCCCACGAGGCTTTCCCACAGGGCTGTCCCACGTGCACACGTGGTGGGAGTCGATCCTCGGCTTGAACGTCAAGGCAGTGCAGGGAAAACAGGTTCCTCTGGAATGTACTGACACATCTGGGGGACTCTTGGAATGGTGGCACGACCCTGGAGTTCCTCTCGCCTTTCCTGTGGAGAGCGCCTCCTCTTGAGATGCGACGGGAACGCCGGGAATTCTTTCCCTACGAATCAGGGAAAGGATCCCTGATCTCGAGCTAGGAGGCGGAAACGGAGCACCCCTGGATGTGTGCGGGACCCCACGTGCTTCCTCTCGAGTGGAGACGGGTATGTCGGGGAACTTCTTGAGTTGCAGCAACGGTGTGAAGGACCCTTTGGAAGTTCCAATGGTTAGATGTGATTGGCCTCGAGAAGCCTCAGCGGAAATGGGCCTCATCTCGCCTGGAGGGCAAAACCTCCTGGATTTTCGCGAGTTGCGGCAGGTGCTCTCGACTTACGACGGGGACCTCAGGGACCCGCTCTGGTGGCCTCAGGAAAGGCCAGTCCCCATGGGAGTTCCTCGGGGGTGTCTCGGGATTCCTCTCCCGTCGATGCCGGGGCCTAAGACCTTGTGTGGAGTCGGGGCCGGAACCTGAGGATTCCTCTCCAGTGCTGACATGGATCTTGGGGTACTTCTGGAGTCTCCCCAGGGGAGTCAGTCCTCGTCTCGAATGCGGGCATGCACTTGCGCTTTCCTCCAGAGCGGTAGCAGCAGTGTCACGCAGTCCGCCGCGTGGATCAAAGGATCTATGGTTTTCCCTCGAGTCTTTCCCACGAGGCTTTCCCACAGGGCTGTCCCACGTGCACACGTGGTGGGAGTCGATCCTTGGCTTGAACGTCAAGGCAGTGCAGGGAAAACAAGTTCCTCTGGAATGGACTGACACATCTGGGAGACTCTTGGAATGGTGGCACGACCCTGGAGTTCCTCTCGCCTTTCCTGTGGAGAGCGCCTCCTCTTGAGATGCGACGGGAACGCCGGGAATTCTTTCCCTACGAAACAGGGAAAGGATCCCTCATCTCGAGCTAGGAGGCGGAAACGGAGCACCCCTGGATGTGTGCGGGACCCCACGTGCTTTCTCTCGAGTGGAGACGGGTATGTCGGGGAACTTCTTGAGTTGCAGCAACGGTGTGAAGGACCCTTTGGAAGTTCCAGTGGTTAGATGTGATTGGCCTCGAGAAGCCTCAGCGGAAATGGGCCTCATCTCGCCTGGAGGGCAAAACCTCCTGGATTTTCTCGAGTTGCGGCAGGTGCTCTCGACTTACGACGGGGACCTCGGGGAACCGCTCTGGTGGCCTCAGGAAAGGCCAGTCCCCATGCGAGTTCCTCGGGGGCCTCTCGGGATTCCTCTCCCGGTGATGCCGGAGCCTAAGACCTTGTGTGGAGTCGGGGCCGGAACCTGAGGATTCCTCTCCAGTGCTGACATGGATCTTGGGGTACTTCTGGAGTCTCCCCAGGGGAATCAGTCCTCGTCTCGAATGCGGACATGCACTTGCGCTTTCCTCCAGAGCGGTAGCAGCAGTGTCACGCAGTCCGCCGCGTGGATCAAAGGATCTATGGTTTTCCCTCGTGTCTTTCCCACGAGGCTTTCCCACGAGGCTTTCCCACAGGGCTGTCCCACGTGCACACGTGGTGGGAGTCGATCCTCGGCTTGAACGTCAAGGCAGTGCAGGGAAAACAGGTTCCTCTGGAATGGACTGACACATCTGGGGGACTCTTGGAATGGTGGCACGACCCTGGAGTTCCTCTCGCCTTTCCTGTGGAGAGCGCCTCCTCTTGAGATGCGACGGGAACGCCGGGAGTTCTTTCCCTAGGAAACAGGGAAAGGATCCCTCATCTCGAGCTAGGAGGCGGAAACGGGGCTCCCCTGGATGTGTGCGGGACCCCACGTGCTTCCTCTCGAGTGGAGACGGGTATGTCGGGGAACTTCTTGAGTTGCAGCAAGGGTGTGAAGGACCCTTTGGAAGTTCCAGTGGTTAGATGTGATTGGCCTCGAGAAGCCTCAGCGGAAATGGGCCTCATCTCGCCTGGAGGGCAAAACCTCCTGGATTTTCTCGAGTTGCGGCAGGTGCTCTCGACTTACGACGGGGACCTCAGGGACCCGCTCTGGTGGCCTCAGGAAAGGGCAGTCCCCATGCGAGTTCCTCGGGGGCCTCTCGGGATTCCTCTCCCGTCGATGCCGGAGCCTAAGACCTTGTGTGGAGTCGGGGCCGGAACCTGAGGATTCCTCTCCAGTGCTGACATGGATCTTGGGGTACTTCTGGAGTCTCCCCAGGGGAGTCAGTCCTCGTCTCGAATGCGGGCATGCACTTGCGCTTTCCTCCAGAGCGGTAGCAGCAGTGTCACGCAGTCCGCTGCGTGGATCAAAGGATCTATGGTTTTCCCTCGAGTCTTTCCCACGAGGCTTTCCCACGAGGCTTTCCCACAGGGCTGTCCCACGTGCACACGTGGTGGGAGTCGATCCTCGGCTTGAACGTCAAGGCAGTGCAGGGAAAACAGGTTCCTCTGGAATGGACTGACACATCTGGGGGACTCTTGGAATGGTGTCACGACCCTGGAGTTCCTCTCGCCTTTCCTGTGGAGAGCGCCTCCTCTTGAGATGCGACGGGAACGCCGGGAATTCTTTCCCTACGAAAAAGGGAAAGGATCCCTCATCTCGAGCTAGGAGGCGGAAACGGGGCTCCCCTGGATGTGTGCGGGACCCCACGTGCTTCCTCTCGAGTGGAGACGGGTATGTCGGGGAACTTCTTGAGTTGCAGCAAGGGTGTGAAGGACCCTTTGGAAGTTCCAGTGGTTAGATGTGATTGGCCTCGAGAAGCCTCAGCGGAAATGGGCCTCATCTCGCCTGGAGGGCAAAACCTCCTGGATTTTCTCGAGTTGTGGCAGGTGCTCTCGACTTACGACGGGGACCTCAGGGAACCGCTCTGGTGGCCTCAGGAAAGGCCAGTCCCCATGCGAGTTCCTCGGGGGCGTCTCGGGATACCTCTCCCGTCGATGCCGGGTCCTAAGACCTTGTGTGGAGTCGGGGCCGGAACCTGAGGATTCCTCTCCAGTGCTGACATGGATCTTGGGGTACTTCTGGAGTCTCCCCAGGGGAGTCAGTCCTCGTCTCGAATGCGGGCATGGACTTGCGCTTTCCTCCAGAGCGGTAGCAGCAGTGTCACGCAGTCCGCCGCGTGGATCAAAGGATCTATGGTTTTCCCTCGAGTCTTTCCCACGAGGCTTTCCCACGAGGCTTTCCCACAGGGCTGTCCCACGTGCACACGTGGTGGGAGTCGATCCTCGGCTTGAACGTCAAGGCAGTGCAGGGAAAACAGGTTCCTCTGGAATGGACTGACACATCTGGGGGACTCTTGGAATGGTGGCATGACCCTGGAGTTCCTCTCACCTTTCCTGTGGAGAGCGCCTCCTCTTGAGATGCGACGGGAACGCCGGGAATTCTTTCCCTACGAAACAGGGAAAGGATCCCTCATCTCGAGTTAGGAGGCGGAAACGGGGCTCCCCTGGATGTGTGCGGGACCCCACGTGCTTCCTCTCGAGTGGAGACGGGTATGTCGGGGAACTTCTTGAGTTGCAGCAAGGGTGTGAAGGACCCTTTGGAAGTTCCAGTGGTTAGATGTGATTGGCCTCGAGAAGCCTCAGCGGAAATGGGCCTCATCTCGCCTGGAGGGCAAAACCTCCTGGATTTTCTCGAGTTGCGGCAGGTGCTCTCGACTTACGACGGGGACCTCAGGGACCCGCTCTGGTGGCCTCAGGAAAGGCCAGTCCCCATGCGAGTTCCTCGGGGGCCTCTCGGGATTCCTCTCCCGTCGATGCCGGGGCCTAAGACCTTGTGTGGAGTCGGGGCCGGAACCTGAGGATTCCTCTCCAGTGCTGACATGGATCTTGGGGTACTTCTGGAGTCTACCCAGGGGAATCAGTCCTCGTCTCAAATGCGGGCATGCACTTGCGCTTTCCTCCAGAGCGGTAGCAGCAGTGTCACGCAGTCCGCCTAGTGGATCAAAGGATCTATGGTTTTCCCTCGAGTCTTTCACACGAGGCTTTCCCACGATGCTTTCCCACAGGGCTGTCCCACGTGCACACGTGGTGGGAGTCGATCCTCGGCTTGAACGTCAAGGCAGTGCAGGGAAAACAGGTTCCTCTGGAATGGACTGACACATCTGGGGGACTCTTGGAATGGTGGCATGACCCTGGAGTTCCTCTCGCCTTTCCTGTGGAGAGCGCCTCCTCTTGAGATGCGACGGGAACGCCGGTAATTCTTTCCCTACGAAACAGGGAAAGGATCCCTCATCTCGAGCTAGGAAGCGGAAACGGGGCTCCCCTGGATGTGTGCGGGACCCCACGTGCTTCCTCTCGAGTGGAGACGGGTATGTCGGGGAACTTCTTGAGTTGCAGCAGGGTGTGAAGGACCCTTTGGAAGTTCCAGTGGTTAGATGTGATTGGCCTCGAGAAGCCTCAGCGGAAATGGGCCTCATCTCGCCTGGAGGGCAAAACCTCCTGGATTTTCTCGAGTTGCGGCAGGTGCTCTCGACTTACGACGGGGACCTCAGGGACCCGCTTTGGTGGCCTCAGGAAAGGCCAGTCCCCATGCGAGTTCCTCGGGGGCCTCTCGGGATTCCTCTCCCGGTGATGCCGGGGCCTAAGACCTTGTGTGGAGTCGGGGCCGGAACCTGAGGATTCCTCTCCAGTGCTGACATGGATCTTGGGGTACTTCTGCAGTCTCCCCAGGGGAGTCAGTCCTCGTCTCGAATGCGGGCATGCACTTGCGCTTCCTCCAGAGCGGTAGCAGCAGTGTCACGCAGTCCGCCGCGTGGATCAAAGGATCTATGATTTTCCCTCGAGTCTTTCCCACGAGGCTTTCCCAAGAAGCTTTCCCACAGGGCTGTCCCACGTGCACACGTGGTGGGAGTCGATCCTCGGCTTGAACGTCAAGGCAGTGCAGGGAAAACAGGTTCCTCTGGAATGGACTGACACATCTGGGGGACTCTTGGAATGGTGGCATGACCCTGGAGTTCCTCTCGCCTTTCCTGTGGAGAGTGCCTCCTCTTGAGATCCGACGGGAACGCCGGGAATTCTTTCCCTACGAAACAGGGAAAGGATCCCTCATCTCGAGCTAGGAGGCGGAAACGGGGCTCCCCTGGATGTGTGCGGGACCCCACGTGCTTCCTCTCGAGTGGAGACGGGTATGTTGGGGAACTTCTTGAGTTGCAGCAACGGTGTGAAGGACCCTTTGGAAGTTCCAGTGGTTAGATGTGATTGGCCTCGAGAAGCCTCAGCGGAAATGGGCCTCATCTCGCCTGGAGGGCAAAACCTCCTGGATTTTCTCGAGTTACGGCAGGTGCTCTCGACTTACGACGGGGACCTCAGGGAACCGCTCTGGTGGCCTCAGGAAAGGCCAGTCCCCATGCGAGTTCCTCGGGGGCCTCTCGGGATTCCTCTCCCGTCGATGCCGGGGCCTAAGACCTTGTGTGGAGTCGGGGCCGGAACCTGAGGTTTCCTCTCCAGTGCTGACATGGATCTTGGGGTACTTCTGGAGTCTCCCCAGGGGAGTCAGTCCTCGTCTCGAATGCGGGCATGCACTTGCGCTTCCTCCAGAGCGGTAGCAGCAGTGTCACGCAGTCCGCCGCGTGGATCAAAGGATCGATGGTTTTCCCTCGAGTCTTTCCCACGAGGCTTTCCCACAGGGCTGTCCCACGTGCACACGTGGTGGGAGTCGATCCTCGGCTTGAACGTCAAGGCAGTGCAGGGAAAACAGGTTCCTCTGGAATGGACTGACACATCTGGGGGACTCTTGGAATGGTGTCACGACCCTGGAGTTCCTCTCACCTTTCCTGTGGAGAGCGCCTCCTCTTGAGATGCGACGGGAACGCCGGGAATTCTTTCCCTACGAAACAGGGAAAGGATCCCTCATCTCGAGTTAGGAGGCGGAAACGGGGCTCCCCTGGATGTGTGCGGGACCCCACGTGCTTCCTCTCGAGTGGAGACGGGTATGTCGGGGAACTTCTTGAGTTGCAGCAAGGGTGTGAAGGACCCTTTGGAAGTTCCAGTGGTTAGATGTGATTGGCCTCGAGAAGCCTCAGCGGAAATGGGCCTCATCTCGCCTGGAGGGCAAAACCTCCTGGATTTTGTCGAGTTGCGGCAGGTGCTCTCGACTTACGACGGGGACCTCAGGGACCCGCTCTGGTGGCCTCAGGAAAGGCCAGTCCCCATGCGAGTTCCTCGGGGGCCTCTCGGGATTCCTCTCCCGTCGATGCCGGGGCCTAAGACCTTGTGTGGAGTCGGGGCCGGAACCTGAGGATTCCTCTCCAGTGATGACATGGATCTTGGGGTACTTCTGGAGTCTCCCCAGGGGAGTCAGTCCTCGTCTCGAATGCGGGCATGCACTTGCGCTTTCCTCCAGAGCGGTAGCAGCAGTGTCACGCAGTCCGCCGCGTGGATCAAAGGATCTATGGTTTTCCCTCGAGTCTTTCCCACGAGGCTTTCCCACGAGGCTTTCCCACAGGGCTGTTCCACGTGCACACGTGGTGGGAGTCGATCCTCGGCTTGAACGTCAAGGCAGTGCAGGGAAAACAGTTTCCTCTGGAATGGACTGACACATCTGGGGGACTCTTGGAATGGTGGCATGACCCTGGAGTTCCTCTCGCCTTTCCTGTGGAGAGCGCCTCCTCTTGAGATGCGACGGGAACGCCGGTAATTCTTTCCCTACGAAACAGGGAAAGGATCCCTCATCTCGAGCTAGGAGGCGGAAACGGGGCTCCCCTGGATGTGTGCGGGACCCCACGTGCTTCCTCTCGAGTGGAGACGGGTATGTCGGGGAACTTCTTGAGTTGCAGCAGGGTGTGAAGGACCCTTTGGAAGTTCCAGTGGTTAGATGTGATTGGCCTCGAGAAGCCTCAGCGGAAATGGGCCTCATCTCGCCTGGAGGGCAAAACTTCCTGGTTTTTCTCGAGTTGCGGCAGGTGCTCTCGACTTACGACGGGGACCTCAGGGACCCGCTCTGGTGGCCTCAGGAAAGGCCAGTCCCCATGCGAGTTCCTCGGGGGCCTCTCGGGATTCCTCTCCCGGTGATGCCGGGGCCTAAGACCTTGTGTGGAGTCGGGGCCGGAACCTGAGGATTCCTCTCCAGTGCTGACATGGATCTTGGGGTACTTCTGGAGTCTCCCCAGGGGAATCAGTCCTCGTCTCGAATGCGGGCATGCACTTGCGCTTTCCTCCAGAGCGGTAGCAGCAGTGTCACGCAGTCCGCCGCATGCATCAAAGGATCTATGGTTTTCCCTCGAGTCTTTCACACGAGGCTTTCCCACGAGGCTTTCCCACAGGGCTGTCCCACGTGCACACGTGGTGGGAGTCGATCCTCTGCTTGAACGTCAAGGCAGTGCAGGGAAAACAGGTTCCTCTGGAATGGACTGACACATCTGGGGGACTCTTGGAATGGTGGCATGACCCTGGAGTTCCTCTCGCCTTTCCTGTGGAGAGCGCCTCCTCTTGAGATGCGACGGGAACGCCGGTAATTCTTTCCCTACGAAACAGGGAAAGGATCCCTCATCTCGAGCTAGGAGGCGGAAACGGGGCTCCCCTGGATGTGTGCGGGACCCCACGTGCTTCCTCTCGAGTGGAGACGGGTATGTCGGGGAACTTCTTGAGTTGCAGCAAGGGTGTGAAGGACCCTTTGGAAGTTCCAGTGGTTAGATGTGATTGGCCTCGAGAAGCCTCAGCGGAAATGGGCCTCATCTCGCCTGGAGGGCAAAACCTCCTGGATTTTCTCGAGTTGCGGCAGGTGCTCTCGACTTACGACGGGGACCTCAGGGACCCGCTCTGGTGGCCTCAGGAAAGGCCAGTCCCCATGCGAGTTCCTCGGGGGCGTCTCGGGATACCTCTCCCGTCGATGCCGGGTCCTAAGACCTTGTGTGGAGTCGGGGCCGGAACCTGAGGATTCCTCTCCAGTGCTGACATGGATCTTGGGGTACTTCTGGAGTCTCCCCAGGGGAGTCAGTCCTCGTCTCGAATGCGGGCATGCACTTGCGCTTTCCTCCAGAGCGGTAGCAGCAGTGTCACGCAGTCCGCCGCGTGGATCAAAGGATCTATGGTTTTCCCTCGAGTCTTTCCCACGAGGCTTTCCCACAGGGCTGTCCCACGTGCACACGTGGTGGGAGTCGATCCTCGGCTTGAACGTCAAGGCAGTGCAGGGAAAACAGGTTCCTCTGGAATGGACTGACACATCTGGGGGACTCTTGGAATGGTGTCACGACCCTGGAGTTCCTCTCGCCTTTCCTGTGGACAGCGCCTCCTCTTGAGATGCGACGGGAACGCCGGGAATTCTTTCCCTACGAAACAGGGAAAGGATCCCTCATCTCGAGCTAGGAGGCGGAAACGGGGCTCCCCTGGATGTGTGCGGGACCCCACGTGCTTCCTCTCGAGTGGAGACGGGTATGTTGGTTAACTTCTTGAGTTGCAGCAAGGGTGTGAAGGACCCTTTGGAAGTTCCAGTGGTTAGATGTGATTGGCCTCGAGAAGCCTCAGCGGAAATGGGCCTCATCTCGCCTGGAGGGCAAAACCTCCTGGATTTTCTCGAGTTGCGGCAGGTGCTCTCGACTTACGACGGGGACCTCAGGGACCCGCTCTGGTGGCCTCAGGGAAGGCCAGTCCCCATGCGAGTTCCTCGGGGGCGTCTCGGGATACCTCTCCCTTCGATGCCGGGTCCTAAGACCTTGTGTGGAGTCGGGGCCGGAACCTGAGGATTCCTCTCCAGTGCTGACATGGATCTTGGGGTACTTCTGGAGTCTCCCCAGGGGAGTCAGTCCTCGTCTCGAATGCGGGCATGCACTCGCGCTTTCCTGCAGAGTGGTAGCAGCAGTGTCACGCAGTCCGCCCCGTGGATCAAAGGATCTATGGTTTTCCCTCGAGTCTTTCCCACGAGGCTTTCCCACGAGGCTTTCCCACAGGGCTGTCCCACGTGCACACGTGGTGGGAGTCGATCCTCGGCTTGAACGTCAAGGCAGTGCAGGGAAAACAGGTTCCTCTGGAATGGACTGACACATCTGGGGGACTCTTGGAATGGTGGCACGACCCTGGAGTTCCTCTCGCCTTTCCTGTGGAGAGCGCCTCCTCTTGAGATGCGACGGGAACGCCGGGAATTCTTTCCCTAGGAAACAGGGAAAGGATCCCTCATCTCGAGCTAGGAGGCGGAAACGGGGCTCCCCTGGATGTGTGCGGGACCCCACGTGCTTCCTCTCGAGTGGAGACGGGTATGTCGGGGAACTTCTTGAGTTGCAGCAAGGGTGTGAAGGACCCTTTGGAAGTTCCAGTGGTTAGATGTGATTGGCCTCGAGAAGCCTCAGCGGAAATGGGCCTCATCTCGCCTGGAGGGCAAAACCTCCTGGATTTTCTCGAGTTGCGGCAGGTGCTCTCGACTTACGACGGGGACGTCGGGGACCCGCTCTGGTGGCCTCAGGAAAGGGCAGTCCCCATGCGAGTTCCTCGGGGGCCTCTCGGGATTCCTCTCCCGTCGATGCCGGGGCCTAAGACCTTGTGTGGAGTCGGGGCCGGAACCTGAGGATTCCTCTCCAGTGCTGACATGGATCTTGGGGTACTTCTGGAGTCTCCCAAGGGGAGTCAGTCCTCGTCTCGAATGCGGGCATGCACTTGCGCTTTCCTCCAGAGCGGTAGCAGCAGTGTCACGCAGTCCGCCCCGTGGATCAAAGGATCTATGGTTTTCCCTCGAGTCTTTCCCACGAGGCTTTCCCACGAGGCTTTCCCACAGGGCTGTCCCACGTGCACACGTGGTGGGAGTCGATCCTCGGCTTGAACGTCAAGGCAGTGCAGGGAAAACAGGTTCCTCTGGAATGGACTGACACATCTGGGGGACTCTTGGAATGGTGTCACGACCCTGGAGTTCCTCTCGCCTTTCCTGTGGAGAGCGCCTCCTCTTGAGATGCGACGGGAACGCCGGGAATTCTTTCCATACGAAAAAGGGAAAGGATCCCTCATCTCGAGCTAGGAGGCGGAAACGGGGCTCCCCTGGATGTGTGCGGGACCCCACGTGCTTCCTCTCGAGTGGAGACGGGTATGTCGGGGAACTTCTTGAGTTGCAGCAAGGGTGTGAAGGACCCTTTGGAAGTTCCAGTGGTTAGATGTGATTGGCCTCGAGAAGCCTCAGCGGAAATGGGCCTCATCTCGCCTGGAGGGCAAAACCTCCTGGATTTTCTCGAGTTACGGCAGGTGCTCTCGACTTACGACGGGGACCTCAGGGAACCGCTCTGGTGGCCTCAGGAAAGGCCAGTCCCCATGCGAGTTCCTCGGGGGCCTCTCGGGATTCCTCTCCCGTCGATGCCGGGGCCTAAGACCTTGTGTGGAGTCGGGGCCGGAACCTGAGGTTTCCTCTCCAGTGCTGACATGGATCTTGGGGTACTTCTGGAGTCTCCCCAGGGGAGTCAGTCCTCGTCTCGAATGCGGGCATGCACTTGCGCTTCCTCCAGAGCTGTAGCAGCAGTGTCACGCAGTCCGCCGCGTGGATCAAAGGATCTATGGTTTTCCCTCGAGTCTTTCCCACGAGGCTTTCCCACAGGGCTGTCCCACGTGCACACGTGGTGGGAGTCGATCCTCGGCTTGAACGTCAAGGCAGTGCAGGGAAAACAGGTTCCTCTGGAATGGACTGACACATCTGGGGGACTCTTGGAATGGTGTCACGACCCTGGAGTTCCTCTCGCCTTTCCTGTGGACAGCGCCTCCTCTTGAGATGCGACGGGAACGCCGGGAATTCTTTCCCTACGAAACAGGGAAAGGATCCCTCATCTCGAGCTAGGAGGCGGAAACGGGGCTCCCCTGGATGTGTGCGGGACCCCACGTGCTTCCTCTCGAGTGCAGACGGGTATGTCGGGGAACTTCTTGAGTTGCAGCAAGGGTGTGAAGGACCCTTTGGAAGTTCCAGTGGTTAGATGTGATTGGCCTCGAGAAGCCTCAGCGGAAATGGGCCTCTTCTCGCCTGGAGGGCAAAACCTCCTGGATTTTCTCGAGTTGCGGCAGGTGCTCTCGACTTACGACGGGGACCTCAGGGACCCGCTCTGGTGGCCTCAGGAAAGGCCAGTCCCCATGCGAGTTCCTCGGGGGCGTCTCGGGATACCTCTCCCGTCGATGCCGGGTCCTAAGACCTTGTGTGGAGTCGGGGCCGGAACCTGAGGATTCCTCTCCAGTGCTGACATGGATCTTGGGGTACTTCTGGAGTCTCCCCAGGGGAGTCAGTCCTCGTCTCGAATGCGGGCATGCACTTGCGCTTTCCTCCAGAGCGGTAGCAGCAGTGTCACGCAGTCCGCCCCGTGGATCAAAGGATCTATGGTTTTCCCTCGAGTCTTTCCCACGAGGCTTTCCCACGAGGCTTTCCCACAGGGCTGTCCCACGTGCACACGTGGTGGGAGTCGATCCTCGGCTTGAACGTCAAGGCAGTGCAGGGAAAACAGGTTCCTCTGGAATGGACTGACACATCTGGGGGACTCTTGGAATGGTGGCATGACCCTGGAGTTCCTCTCACCTTTCCTGTGGAGAGCGCGTCCTCTTGAGATGCGACGGGAACGCCGGGAATTCTTTCCCTACGAAACAGGGAAAGGATCCCTCATGTCGAGCTAGGATGCGGAAACGGGGCTCCCCTGGATGTTTGCGGGACCCCACGTGCTTCCTCTCTAGTGGAGACGGGTATGTCGGGGAACTTCTTGAGTTGCAGCAAGGGTGTGAAGGACCCTTTGGAAGTTCCAGTGGTTAGATGTGATTGGCCTCGAGAAGCCTCAGCGGAAATGGGCCTCATCTCGCCTGGAGGGCAAAACCTCCTGGATTTTCTCGAGTTGCGGCAGGTGCTCTCGACTTACGACGGGGACCTCGGGGACCCGCTCTGGTGGCCTCAGGAAAGGCCAGTCCCCATGCGAGTTCCTCGGGGGCCTCTCGGCATTCCTCTCCCGTCGATGCCGGGGCCGAAGACCTTGTGTGGAGTCGGGGCCGGAACCTGAGGATTCCTCTCCAGTGCTGACATGGATCTTGGGGTACTTCTGGAGTCTCCCCAGGGGAGTCAGTCCTCGTCTCGAATGCGGGCATGCACTTGCGCTTTCCTCCAGAGCGGTAGCAGCAGTGTCACGCAGTCCGCCGCGTGGTTCAAAGGATCTATGGTTTTCCCTCGAGTCTTTCCCACGAGGCTTTCCCACGAGGCTTTCCCACAGGGCTGTCCCACGTGCACACGTGGTGGGAGTCGATCCTCGGCTTGAACGTCAAGGCAGTGCAGGGAAAACAGGTTCCTCTGGAATGGACTGACACATCTGGGGGACTCTTGGAATGGTGGCATGACCCTGGAGTTCCTCTCGCCTTTCCTGTGGAGAGCGCCTCCTCTTGAGATGCGACGGGAACGCCGGTAATTCTTTCCCTACGAAACAGGGAAAGGATCCCTCATGTCGAGCTAGGAGGCGGAAACGGGGCTCCCCTGGATGTGTGCGGGACCCCACGTGCTTCCTCTCGAGTGGAGACGGGTATGTCGGGGAACTTCTTGAGTTGCAGCAAGGGTGTGAAGGACCCTTTGGAAGTTCCAGTGGTGAGATGTGATTGGCCTCGAGAAGCCTCAGCGGAAATGGGCCTCATCTCGCCTGGAGGGCAAAACCTCCTGGATTTTCTCCAGTTGCGGAAGGTGCTCTCGACTTACGACGGGGACCTCAGGGACCCGCTCTGGTGGCCTCAGGAAAGGCCAGTCCCCATGCGAGTTCCTCGGGGGCCTCTCGGGATTCCTCTCCCGTCGATGCCGGGGCCTAAGACCTTGTGTGGAGTCGGGGCCGGAACCTGAGGATTCCTCTCCAGTGCTGACATGGATCTTGGGGTACTTCTGTAGTCTCCCCAGGGGAGTCAGTCCTCGTCTCGAATGCGGGCATGCACTTGCGCTTTCCTCCAGAGCGGTAGCAGCAGTGTCACGCAGTCCGCCGCGTGGATCAAAGGATCTATGGTTTTCCCTCGAGTCTTTCCCACGAGGCTTTCCCACGAGGCTTTCCCACAGGGCTGTCCCACGTGCACACGTGGTGGGAGTCGATCCTCGGCTTGAACGTCAAGGCAGTGCAGGGAAAACAGGTTCCTCTGGAATGGACTGACACATCTGGGGGACTCTTGGAATGGTGTCACGACCCTGGAGTTCCTCTCGCCTTTCCTGTGGAGAGCGCCTCCTCTTGATATGCCACGGGAACGCCGGGAATTCTTTCCCTACGAAACAGGGAAAGGATCCCTCATCTCGAGCTAGGAGGCGGAAACGGGGCTCCCCTGGATGTGTGCGGGACCCACGTGCTTCCTCTCGAGTGGAGACGGGTATGTCGGGGAACTTCTTGAGTTGCAGCAAGGGTGTGAAGGACCCTTTGGAAGTTCCAGTGGTTAGACGTGATTAGCCTCGAGAAGCCTCAGCGGAAATGGGCCTCATCTCGCATGGAGGTGAAAACCTCCTGGATTTTCTCGAGTTGCGGCAGGTGCTCTCGACTTACGACGGGGACCTCAGGGACCCGCTCTGGTGGCATCAGGAAAGGCCAGTCCCCATGCGAGTTCCTCGGGGGCCTCTCAGGATTCCACTCCCGTCGATGCCGGGGCCTAAGACCTTGTGTGGAGTCGGGGCCGGAACCTGAGGATTCCTCTCCAGTGCTGACATGGATCTTGGGGTACTTCTGGAGTCTCCCCAGGGGAATCAGTCCTCGTCTCGAATGCGGGCATGCACTTGCGCTTTCCTCCAGAGCGGTAGCAGCAGTGTCACGCAGTCCGCCGCGTGGATCAAAGGATCTATGGTTTTCCCTCGAGTCTTTCCCACGAGGCTTTCCCACGAGGCTTTCCCACAGGGCTGTCCCACGTGCACACGTGGTGGGAGTCGATCCTCGGCTTGAACGTCAAGGCAGTGCAGGGAAAACAGGTTCCTCTGGAATGGACTGACACATCTGGGGGACTCTTGGAATGGAGGCACGACCCTGCAGGTCCTCTCGCCTTTCCTGTGGAGAGCGCCTCCTCTTGAGATGCGAACGGGAACGCCGGGAATTCTTTCCCTACGAAACAGGGAAAGGATCCCTCATCTCGAGCGAGGAGGCGGAAACGGGGCTCCCCTGGATGTGTGCGGGACACCACGTGCTTCCTCTCGAGTGGAGACGGGTATGTCGGGGACCTTCTTGAGTTGCAGCAAGGGTGTGAAGGACCCTTTGGAAGTTCCAGTGGTTAGATGTGATTGGCCTCGAGAAGACTCAGCGGAAATGGGCCTCATCTCGCCTGGAGGGCAAAACCTCCTGGATTTTCTCGAGGTGCGGCAGGTGCTCTCGACTTACGACGGGGACCTCAGGGACCCGCTCTGGTGGCCTCAGGAAAGGCCAGTCCCCATGCGAGTTCCTCGGGGGCCTCTCGGGATTCCTCTCCCGTCGATGCCGGGGCCTAAGACCTTGTGTGGAGTCGGGGCCGGAACCTGAGGTTTCCTCTCCAGTGCTGACATGGATCTTGGGGTACTTCTGTAGTCTCCCCAGGGGAGTCAGTCCTCGTCTCGAATGCGGGCATGCACTTGCGCTTTCGTCCAGAGCGGTAGCAGCAGTGTCACGCAGTCCGCCGCGTGGATCAAAGGATCTATGGTTTTCCCTCGAGTCTTTCCCACGAGGCTTTCCCACGAGGCTTTCCCACAGGGCTGTCCCACGTGCACACGTGGTGGGAGTCGATCCTCGGCTTGAACGTCAAGGCAGTGCAGGGAAAACAGGTTCCTCTGGAATGGACTGACACATCTGGGGGACTCTTGGAATGGTGGCACGACCCTGGAGTTCCTCTCGCCTTTCCTGTGGAGAGCGCCTTCTCTTGAGATGCGACGGGAACGCCGGGAATTCTTTCCCTACGAAACAGGGAAAGGATCCCTCATCTCGATCTAGGAAGCGGAAACGGGGCTCCCCTGGATGTGTGCGGGACCCCAAGTGCTTCTTCTCGAGTGGAGACGGGTATGTCGGGGAACTTCTTGAGTTGCAGCAATGGTGTGAAGGACCCTTTGGAAGTTCCAGTGGTTAGATGTGATTGGCCTCGAGAAGCCTCAGTGGAAATGGGCCTCATCTCGCCTGGAGGGCAAAACCTCCTGGATTTTCTCGAGTTGCGGCAGGTGCTATCGACTTACGACGGGGACCTCAGGGACCCGCTCTGGTGGCCTCAGGAAAGGCCAGTCCCGATGAGAGTTCCTCGGGGGCCTCTCAGGAGTCCACTCCCGTCGATGCCGGGGCCTAAGACCTTGTGTGGAGTCGGGGCCGGAACCTGAGGATTCCTCTCCAGTGCTGACATGGATCTTGGGGTACTTCTGGAGTCTCCCCAGGGGAATCAGTCCTCGTCTCGAATGCGGGCATGCACTTGCGCTTTCCTCCAGAGCGGTAGCAGCAGTGTCACGCAGTCCGCCGCGTGGATCAAAGGATCTATGGTTTTCCCTCGAGTCTTTCCCACGAGGCTTTCCCACGAGGCTTTCCCACAGGGCTGTCCCACGTGCACACGTGGTGGGAGTCGATCCTCGGCTTGAACGTCAAGGCAGTGCAGGGAAAACAGGTTCCTCTGGAATGGACTGACACATCTGGGGGACTCTTGGAATGGAGGCACGACCCTGCAGTTCCTCTCGCCTTTCCTGTGGAGAGCGCCTCCTCTTGAGATGCGATGGGAACGCCGGGAATTCTTTCCCTACGAAACAGGGAAAGGATCCCTCATCTCGAGCGAGGAGGCGGAAACGGGGCTCCCCTGGATGTGTGCGGGACACCACGTGCTTCCTCTCGAGTGGAGACGGGTATGTCGGGGACCTTCTTGAGTTGCAGCAAGGGTGTGAAAGACCCTTTGGAAGTTCCAGTGGTTAGATGTGATTGGCCTCGAGAAGCCTCAGCGGAAATGGGCCTCATCTCGCCTGGAGGGCAAAACCTCCTGGATTTTCTCGAGTTGCGGCAGGTGCTCTCGACTTACGACGGGGACCTCAGGGAACCGCTCTGGTGGCCTCAGGAAAGGCCAGTCCCCATGCGAGTTCCTCGGGGGCCTCTCGGGATTCCTCTCCCGTCGATGCCGGGGCCTAAGACCTTGTGTGGAGTCGGGGCCGGAACCTGAGGATTCCTCTCCAGTGCTGACATGGATCTTGGGGTACTTCTGGAGTCTCCCCAGGGGAGTCAGTCCTCGTCTCGAATGCGGGCATGCACTTGCGCTTTCCTCCAGAGCGGTAGCAGCAGTGTCACGCAGTCCGCCGCGTGGATCAAAGGATCTATGGTTTTCCCTCGAGTCTTTCCCACGAGGCTTTCCCACGAGGCTTTCCCACAGGGCTGTCCCACGTGCACACGTGGTGGGAGTCGATCCTCGGCTTGAACGTCAAGGCAGTGCAGGGAAAACAGGTTCCTCTGGAATGGACTGACACATCTGGGGGACTCTTGGAATGGTGTCACGACCCTGGAGTTCCTCTCGCCTTTCCTGTGGAGAGCGTCTCCTCTTGAGATGCGACGGGAACGCCGGGAATTCTTTCCCTACGAAACAGGGAAAGGATCCCTCATCTCGAGCTATGGGGCGGAAACGGAGCTCCCCTGGATGTGTGCGGGACACCACGTGCTTCGTCTCGAGTGGAGACGGGTATGTCGGGGAACTTCTTGAGTTGCAGCAAGGGTGTGAAGGACCCTTTGGAAGTTCCAGTGGTGAGATGTGATTGGCCTCGAGAAGCCTCAGCGGAAATGGGCCTCATCTCGCCTGGAGGGCAAAACCTCCTGGATTTTCTCGAGTTGCGGCAGGTGCTTTCGACTTACGACGGGGACCTCAGGGACCCGCTCTGGTGGCCTCAGGAAAGGCCAGTCCCCATGCGAGTTCCTCTGGGGATTCCTCTCCCGTCGATGCCGGGGCCAAAGACCTTGTGTGGAGTCGGGGCCGGAACCTGAGGATTCCTCTCCAGTGCTGACATGGATCTTGGGGTACTTCTGGAGTCTCCCCAGGGGAGTCAGTCCTCGTCTCGAATGCGGGCATGCACTTGCGCTTTCCTCCAGAGCGGTAGCAGCACTGTCACGCAGTCCGCCGCATGCATCAAAGGATCTATGGTTTTCCCTCGAGTCTTTCCCACGAGGCTTTCCCACGAGGCTTTCCCACAGGGCTGTCCCACGTGCACACGTGGTGGGAGTCGATCCTCGGCTTGAACGTCAAGGAGGTGCAGGGAAAAAAGGTTCCTCTGGAATGGACTGACACATCTGGGGGACTCTTGGAATGGTGGCACGACCCTGGAGTTCCTCTCGCCTTTCCTGTGGAGAGCGCCTCCTCTTGAGATGCGACGGGAACGCCGGGAATTCTTTCCCTACGAAACAGGGAAAGGATCCCTCATCTCGAGCTAGGAGGCGGAAACGGGGCTCCCCTGGATGTGGGCGGGACACCACGTGCTTCCTCTCGAGTGGAGACGGGTATGTCGGGGAACTTCTTGAGTTGCAGCAAGGGTCTGAAGGACCCTTTGGAAGTTCCAGTGGTTAGACGTGATTAGCCTCGAGAAGCCTCAGCGGAAATGGGCCTCATCTCGCCTGGAGGGCAAAACCTCCTGGATTTTCTCGAGTTGCGGCAGGTGCTCTCGACTTACGACGGGGACCTCAGGGACCCGCTCTGGTGGCCTCAGGAAAGGCCAGTCCCCATGCGAGTTCCTCGGTGTCCTCTCGGGATTCCTCTCCCGTCGATGCCCGGGCCTAAGACCTTGTGTGGAGTCGGGGCCGGAACCTGAGGATTCCTCTCCAGTGCTGACATGGATCTTGGGGTACTTCTGGAGTCTCCCCAGGGGAGTCAGTCCTCGTCTCGAATGCGGGCATGCACTTGCGCTTTCCTCCAGAGCGGTAGCAGCAGTGTCACGCAGTCCGCCCCGTGGATCAAAGGATCTATTGTTTTCCCTCGAGTCTTTCCCACGAGGCTTTCCCACGAGGCTTTCCCACAGGGCTATCCCACGTGCACACGTGGTGGGAGTCGATCCTCGGCTTGAACGTCAAGGCAGTGCAGGGAAAACAGGTTCATCTGGAATGGACTGACAAATCTGGGGGACTCTTGGAATGGTGTCTCGACCCTGCAGTTCCTCTCGCCTTTCCTGTTGAGAGCGCCTCCTCTTGAGATGCGACGGGAACGCCGGGAATTCTTTCCCTATGAAACAGGGAAAGGATCCCTCATCTCGAGCTAGGAGGCGGAAACGGGGCTCCCCTGGATGTGTGCGGGACCCCACGTGCTTCCTCTCGAGTGGAGACGGGTATGTCGGGGAACTTCTTGAGTTGCAGCAAGGGTGTGAAGGACCCTTTGGAAGTTCCAGTGGTTAGACGTGATTGGCCTCGAGAAGCCTCAGCGGAAATGGGCCTCATCTCGCCTGGAGGGCAAAACCTCCTGGATTTTCTCGAGTTGCGGCAGGTGCTCTCGACTTACGACGGGGACCTCAGGGACCCGCTCTGGTGGCCTCAGGAAAGGCCAGTCCCCCTGCGAGTTCCTCGGGGGCCTCTCGGGATTCCTCTCCCGTCGATGCCGGGGCCTAAGACCTTGTGTGGAGTCGGGGCCGGAACCTGAGGATTCCTCTCCAGTGCTGACATGGATCTTGGGGTACTTCTGGAGTCTCCCCAGGGGAGTCAGTCCTCGTCTCGAATGCGGGCATGCACTTGCGCTTTCCTCCAGAGCGGTAGCAGCAGTGTCACGCAGTCCGCCGCGTGGATCAAAGGATCTAGGGTTTTCCCTCGAGTCTTTCCCACGAGGCTTTCCCACGAGTCTTTCGACAGGGCTTTCCACGTGCACACGTGGTGGGAGTCGATCCTCGGCTTGAACGTCAAGGCAGTGCAGGGAAAACAGGTTCCTCTGGAATGGACTGACACATCTGGGGGACTCTTGGAATGGTGGCACGACCCTGGAGTTCCTCTCGCCTTTCCTGTGGAGAGCGCCTCCTCTTGAGATGCGACGGAAACGCCGGGAATTCTTTCCCTACGAAACAGGGAAAGGATCCCTCATCTCGAGCTAGGAGGCGGAAACGGGGCTCCCCTGGATGTGTGAGGGACCCCACGTGCTTCCTCTCGAGTGGAGACGGGTATGTCGTGGAACTTCTTGAGTTGCAGCAAGGGTGTGAAGGACCCTTTGGAAGTTCCAGTGGTTAGACGTGATTAGCCTCGAGAAGCCTCAGCGGAAATGGGCCTCATCTCGCCTGGAGGGCAAAACCTCCTGGATTTTCTCGAGTTGCGGCAGGTGCTCTCGACTTACGACGGGGACCTCAGGGACCCGCTCTGGTGGCCTCAGGAAAGGCCAGTCCCCATGCGAGTTCCTCGGGGGCGTCTCGGGATACCTCTCCCGTCGATGCCGGGTCCTAAGACCTTGTGTGGAGTCGGGGCCGGAACCTGAGGATTCCTCTCCAGTGCTGACATGGATCTTGGGGTACTTCTGGAGTCTCCCCAGGGGAGTCAGTCCTCGTCTCGAATGCGGGCATGGACTTGCGCTTTCCTCCAGAGCGGTAGCAGCAGTGTCACGCAGTCCGCCGCGTGGATCAAAGGATCTATGGTTTTCCCTCGAGTCTTTCCCACGAGGCTTTCCCACGAGGCTTTCCCACAGGGCTGTCCCACGTGCACACGTGGTGGGAGTCGATCCTCGGCTTGAACGTCAAGGCAGTGCAGGGAAAACAGGTTCCTCTGGAATGGACTGACACATCTGGGGGACTCTTGGAATGGTGGCATGACCCTGGAGTTCCTCTCACCTTTCCTGTGGAGAGCGCCTCCTCTTGAGATGCGACGGGAACGCCGGGAATTCTTTCCCTACGAAACAGGGAAAGGATCCCTCATCTCGAGTTAGGAGGCGGAAACGGGGCTCCCCTGGATGTGTGCGGGACCCCACGTGCTTCCTCTCGAGTGGAGACGGGTATGTCGGGGAACTTCTTGAGTTGCAGCAAGGGTGTGAAGGACCCTTTGGAAGTTCCAGTGGTTAGATGTGATTGGCCTCGAGAAGCCTCAGCGGAAATGGGCCTCATCTCGCCTGGAGGGCAAAACCTCCTGGATTTTCTCGAGTTGCGGCAGGTGCTCTCGACTTACGACGGGGACCTCAGGGACCCGCTCTGGTGGCCTCAGGAAAGGCCAGTCCCCATGCGAGTTCCTCGGGGGCCTCTCGGGATTCCTCTCCCGTCGATGCCGGGGCCTAAGACCTTGTGTGGAGTCGGGGCCGGAACCTGAGGATTCCTCTCCAGTGATGACATGGATCTTGGGGTACTTCTGGAGTCTCCCCAGGGGAGTCAGTCCTCGTCTCGAATGCGGGCATGCACTTGCGCTTTCCTCCAGAGCGGTAGCAGCAGTGTCACGCAGTCCGCCGCGTGGATCAAAGGATCTATGGTTTTCCCTCGAGTCTTTCCCACGAGGCTTTCCCACGAGGCTTTCCCACAGGGCTGTTCCACGTGCACACGTGGTGGGAGTCGATCCTCGGCTTGAACGTCAAGGCAGTGCAGGGAAAACAGTTTCCTCTGGAATGGACTGACACATCTGGGGGACTCTTGGAATGGTGGCATGACCCTGGAGTTCCTCTCGCCTTTCCTGTGGAGAGCGCCTCCTCTTGAGATGCGACGGGAACGCCGGTAATTCTTTCCCTACGAAACAGGGAAAGGATCCCTCATCTCGAGCTAGGAGGCGGAAACGGGGCTCCCCTGGATGTGTGCGGGACCCCACGTGCTTCCTCTCGAGTGGAGACGGGTATGTCGGGGAACTTCTTGAGTTGCAGCAGGGTGTGAAGGACCCTTTGGAAGTTCCAGTGGTTAGATGTGATTGGCCTCGAGAAGCCTCAGCGGAAATGGGCCTCATCTCGCCTGGAGGGCAAAACCTCCTGGTTTTTCTCGAGTTGCGGCAGGTGCTCTCGACTTACGACGGGGACCTCAGGGACCCGCTCTGGTGGCCTCAGGAAAGGCCAGTCCCCATGCGAGTTCCTCGGGGGCCTCTCGGGATTCCTCTCCCGGTGATGCCGGGGCCTAAGACCTTGTGTGGAGTCGGGGCCGGAACCTGAGGATTCCTCTCCAGTGCTGACATGGATCTTGGGGTACTTCTGGAGTCTCCCCAGGGGAGTCAGTCCTCGTCTCGAATGCGGGCATGCACTTGCGCTTCCTCCAGAGCGGTAGCAGCAGTGTCACGCAGTCCGCCGCGTGCATCATAGGATCTATGGTTTTCCCTCGAGTCTTTCCCACGAGGCTTTCCCACGAAGCTTTCCCACAGGGCTGTCCCACGTGCACACGTGGTGGGAGTCGATCCTCGGCTTGAACGTCAAGGCAGTGCAGGGAAAACAGGTTCCTCTGGAATGGACTGACACATCTGGGGGACTCTTGGAATGGTGGCATGACCCTGGAGTTCCTCTCGCCTTTCCTGTGGAGAGCGCCTCCTCTTGAGATGCGACGGGAACGCCGGGAATTCTTTCCCTACGAAACAGGGAAAGGATCCCTCATCTCGAGCTAGGAGGCGGAAACGGGGCTCCCCTGGATGTGTGCGGGACCCCACGTGCTTCCTCTCGAGTGGAGACGGGTATGTTGGGGAACTTCTTGAGTTGCAGCAAGGGTGTGAAGGACCCTTTGGAAGTTCCAGTGGTTAGATGTGATTGGCCTCGAGAAGCCTCAGCGGAAATGGGCCTCATCTCGCCTGGAGGGCAAAACCTCCTGGATTTTCTCGAGTTACGGCAGGTGCTCTCGACTTACGACGGGGACCTCAGGGAACCGCTCTGGTGGCCTCAGGAAAGGCCAGTCCCCATGCGAGTTCCTCGGGGGCCTCTCGGGATTCCTCTCCCGTCGATGCCGGGGCCTAATACCTTGTGTGGAGTCGGGGCCGGAACCTGAGGATTCCTCTCCAGTGCTGACATGGATCTTGGGGTACTTCTGGAGTCTCCCCAGGGGAGTCAGTCCTCGTCTCGAATGCGGGCATGCACTTGCGCTTCCTCCAGAGCGGTAGCAGAAGTGTCACGCAGTCCGCCGCGTGGATCAAAGGATCTATGGTTTTCCCTCGAGTCTTTCCCACGAGGCTTTCCCACAGGGCTGTCCCACGTGCACACGTGGTGGGAGTCGATCCTCGGCTTGAACGTCAAGGCAGTGCAGGGAAAACAGGTTCCTCTGGAATGGACTGACACATCTGGGGGACTCTTGGAATGGTGGCATGACCCTGGAGTTCCTCTCACCTTTCCTGTGGAGAGCGCCTCCTCTTGAGATGCGACGGGAACGCCGGGAATTCTTTCCCTACGAAACAGGGAAAGGATCCCTCATCTCGAGCTAGGAGGCGGAAACGGGGCTCCCCTGGATGTGTGTGGGACCCCACGTGCTTCCTCTCGAGTGGAGACGGGTATGTCGGGGAACTTCTTGAGTTGCAGCAAGGGTGTGAAGGACCCTTTGGAAGTTCCAGTGGTTAGATGTGATTGGCCTCGAGAAGCCTCAGCGGAAATGGGCCTCATCTCGCCTGGAGGGCAAAACCTCCTGGATTTTGTCGAGTTGCGGCAGGTGCTCTCGACTTACGACGGGGACCTCAGGGACCCGCTCTGGTGGCCTCAGGAAAGGCCAGTCCCCATGCGAGTTCCTCGGGGGCCTCTCGGGATTCCTCTCCCGGTGATGCCGGGGCCTAAGACCTTGTGTGGAGTCGGGGCCGGAACCTGAGGATTCCTCTCCAGTGATGACATGGATCTTGGGGTACTTCTGGAGTCTCCCCAGGGGAGTCAGTCCTCGTCTCGAATGCGGGCATGCACTTGCGCTTTCCTCCAGAGCGGTAGCAGCAGTGTCACGCAGTCCGCCGCGTGGATCAAAGGATCTATGGTTTTCCCTCGAGTCTTTCCCACGAGGCTTTCCCACGAGGCTTTCCCACAGGGCTGTCCCACGTGCACACGTGGTGGGAGTCGATCCTCGGCTTGAACGTCAAGGCAGTGCAGGGAAAACAGTTTCCTCTGGAATGGACTGACACATCTGGGGGACTCTTGGAATGGTGGCATGACCCTGGAGTTCCTCTCGCCTTTCCTGTGGAGAGCGCCTCCTCTTGAGATGCGACGGGAACGCCGGTAATTCTTTCCCTACGAAACAGGGAAAGGATCCCTCATCTCGAGCTAGGAGGCGGAAACGGGGCTCCCCTGGATGTGTGCGGGACCCCACGTGCTTCCTCTCGAGTGGAGACGGGTATGTCGGGGAACTTCTTGAGTTGCAGCAGGGTGTGAAGGACCCTTTGGAAGTTCCAGTGGTTAGATGTGATTGGCCTCGAGAAGCCTCAGCGGAAATGGGCCTCATCTCGCCTGGAGGGCAAAACCTCCTGGTTTTTCTCGAGTTGCGGCAGGTGCTCTCGACTTACGACGGGGACCTCAGGGACCCGCTCTGGTGGCCTCAGGAAAGGCCAGTCCCCATGCGAGTTCCTCGGGGGCCTCTCGGGATTCCTCTCCCGGTGATGCCGGGGCCTAAGACCTTGTGTGGAGTCGGGGCCGGAACCTGAGGATTCCTCTCCAGTGCTGACATGGATCTTGGGGTACTTCTGGAGTCTCCCCAGGGGAGTCAGTCCTCGTCTCGAATGCGGGCATGCACTTGCGCTTCCTCCAGAGCGGTAGCAGCAGTGTCACGCAGTCCGCCGCGTGCATCAAAGGATCTATGGTTTTCCCTCGAGTCTTTCCCACGAGGCTTTCCCACGAAGCTTTCCCACAGGGCTGTCCCACGTGCACACGTGGTGGGAGTCGATCCTCGGCTTGAACGTCAAGGCAGTGCAGGGAAAACAGGTTCCTCTGGAATGGACTGACACATCTGGGGGACTCTTGGAATGGTGGCATGACCCTGAAGTTCCTCTCGCCTTTCCTGTGGAGAGCGCCTCCTCTTGAGATGCGACGGGAACGCCGGGAATTCTTTCCCTACGAAACAGGGAAAGGATCCCTCATCTCGAGCTAGGAGGCGGAAACGGGGCTCCCCTGGATGTGTGCGGGACCCCACGTGCTTCCTCTCGAGTGGAGACGGGTATGTTGGGGAACTTCTTGAGTTGCAGCAAGGGTGTGAAGGACCCTTTGGAAGTTCCAGTGGTTAGATGTGATTGGCCTCGAGAAGCCTCAGCGGAAATGGGCCTCATCTCGCCTGGAGGGCAAAACCTCCTGGATTTTCTCGAGTTACGGCAGGTGCTCTCGACTTACGACGGGGACCTCAGGGAACCGCTCTGGTGGCCTCAGGAAAGGCCAGTTCCCATGCGAGTTCCTCGGGGGCCTCTCGGGATTCCTCTCCCGTCGATGCCGGGGCCTAATACCTTGTGTGGAGTCGGGGCCGGAACCTGAGGATTCCTCTCCAGTGCTGACATGGATCTTGGGGTACTTCTGGAGTCTCCCCAGGGGAATCAGTCCTCGTCTCGAATGCGGGCATGCACTTGCGCTTTCCTCCAGAGCGGTAGCAGCAGTGTCACGCAGTCCGCCGCGTGGATCAAAGGATCTATGGTTTTCCCTCGAGTCTTTCACACGAGGCTTTCCCACGAGGCTTTCCCACAGGGCTGTCCCACGTGCACACGTGGTGGGAGTCGATCCTCGGCTTGAACGTCAAGGCAGTGCAGGGAAAACAGGTTCCTCTGGAATGGACTGACACATCTGGGGGACTCTTGGAATGGTGGCATGACCCTGGAGTTCCTCTCGCCTTTCCTGTGGAGAGCGCCTCCTCTTGAGATGCGACGGGAACGCCGGTAATTCTTTCCCTACGAAACAGGGAAAGGATCCCTCATCTCGAGCTAGGAAGCGGAAACGGGGCTCCCCTGGATGTGTGCGGGACCCCACGTGCTTCCTCTCGAGTGGAGACGGGTATGTCAGGGAACTTCTTGAGTTGCAGCAGGGTGTGAAGGACCCTTTGGAAGTTCCAGTGGTTAGATGTGATTGGCCTCGAGAAGCCTCAGCGGAAATGGGCCTCATCTCGCCTGGAGGGCAAAACCTCCTGGATTTTCTCGAGTTGCGGCAGGTGCTCTCGACTTACGACGGGGACCTCAGGGACCCGCTCTGGTGGCCTCAGGAAAGGCCAGTCCCCATGCGAGTTCCTCGGGGGCCTCTCGGGATTCCTCTCCCGGTGATGCCGGGGCCTAAGACCTTGTGTGGAGTCGGGGCCGGAACCTGAGGATTCCTCTCCAGTGCTGACATGGATCTTGGGGTACTTCTGGAGTCTCCCCAGGGGAGTCAGTCCTCGTCTCGAATGCGGGCATGCACTTGCGCTTCCTCCAGAGCGGTAGCAGCAGTGTCACGCAGTCCGCCGCGTGGATCAAAGGATCTATGGTTTTCCCTCGAGTCTTTCCCACGAGGCTTTCCCACGAAGCTTTCCCACAGGGCTGTCCCACGTGCACACGTGGTGGGAGTCGATCCTCGGCTTGAACGTCAAGGCAGTGCAGGGAAAACAGGTTCCTCTGGAATGGACTGACACATCTGGGGGACTCTTGGAATGGTGGCATGATCCTGGAGTTCCTCTCGCCTTTCCTGTGGAGAGTGCCTCCTCTTGAGATGCGACGGGAACGCCGGGAATGCTTTCCCTACGAAACAGGGAAAGGATCCCTCATCTCGAGCTAGGAGGCGGAAACGGGGCTCCCCTGGATGTGTGCGGGACCCCACGTGCTTCCTCTCGAGTGGAGACGGGTATGTTGGGGAACTTCTTGAGTTGCAGCAAGGGTGTGAAGGACCCTTTGGAAGTTCCAGTGGTTAGATGTGATTGGCCTCGAGAAGCCTCAGCGGAAATGGGCCTCATCTCGCCTGGAGGGCAAAACCTCCTGGATTTTCTCGAGTTACGGCAGGTGCTCTCGACTTACGACGGGGACCTCAGGGAACCGCTCTGGTGGCCTCAGGAAAGGCCAGTCCCCATGCGAGTTCCTCGGGGGCCTCTCGGGATTCCTCTCCCGTCGATGCCGGGGCCTAAGACCTTGTGTGGAGTCGGGGCCGGAACCTGAGGTTTCCTCTCCAGTGCTGACATGGATCTTGGGGTACTTCTGGAGTCTCCCCAGGGGAGTCAGTCCTCGTCTCGAATGCGGGCATGCACTTGCGCTTCCTCCAGAGCGGTAGCAGCAGTGTCACGCAGTTCGCCGCGTGGATCAAAGGATCTATGGTTTTCCCTCGAGTCTTTCCCACGAGGCTTTCCCACAGGGCTGTCCCACGTGCACACGTGGTGGGAGTCGTTCCTCGGCTTGAACGTCAAGGCAGTGCAGGGAAAACAGGTTCCTCTGGAATGGACTGACACATCTGGGGGACTCTTGGAATGGTGTCACGACCCTGGAGTTCCTCTCGCCTTTCCTGTGGAGAGCGCCTCCTCTTGAGATGCGACGGGAACGCCGGGAATTCTTTCCCTACGAAAAAGGGAAAGGATCCCTCATCTCGAGCTAGGAGGCGGAAACGGGGCTCCCCTGGATGTGTGCGGGACCCCACGTGCTTCCTCTCGAGTGGAGACGGGTATGTCGGGGAACTTCTTGAGTTGCAGCAACGGTGTGAAGGACCCTTTGGAAGTTCCAGTGGTTAGATGTGATTGGCCTCGAGAAGCCTCAGCGGAAATGGGCCTCATCTCGCCTGGAGGGCAAAACCTCCTGGATTTTCTCGAGTTGCGGCAGGTGCTCTCGACTTACGACGGGGACCTCAGGGAACCGCTCTGGTGGCCTCAGGAAAGGCCAGTCCCCATGCGAGTTCCTCGGGGGGGTCTAGGGATACCTCTCCCGTCGATGCCGGGTCCTAAGACCTTGTGTGGAGTCGGGGCCGGAACCTGAGGATTCCTCTCCAGTGCTGACATGGATCTTGGGGTACTTCTGGAGTCTCCCCAGGGGAGTCAGTCCTCGTCTCGAATGCGGGCATGGACTTGCGCTTTCCTCCAGAGCGGTAGCAGCAGTGTCACGCAGTCCGCCGCGTGGATCAAAGGATCTATGGTTTTCCCTCGAGTCTTTCACACGAGGCTTTCCCACGAGGCTTTCCCACAGGGCTGTCCCACGTGCACACGTGGTGGGAGTCGATCCTCGGCTTGAACGTCAAGGCAGTGCAGGGAAAACAGGTTCCTCTGGAATGGACTGACACATCTGGGGGACTCTTGGAATGGTGGCATGACCCTGGAGTTCCTCTCACCTTTCCTGTGGAGAGCGCCTCCTCTTGAGATGCGACGGGAACGCCGGGAATTCTTTCCCTACGAAACAGGGAAAGGATCCCTCATCTCGAATTAGGAGGCGGAAACGGGGCTCCCCTGGATGTGTGCGGGACCCCACGTGCTTCCTCTCGAGTGGAGACGGGTATGTCGGGGAACTTCTTGAGTTGCAGCAAGGGTGTGAAGGACCCTTTGGAAGTTCCAGTGGTTAGATGTGATTGGCCTCGAGAAGCCTCAGCGGAAATGGGCCTCATCTCGCCTGGAGGGCAAAACCTCCTGGATTTTCTCGAGTTGCGGCAGGTGCTCTCGACTTACGACGGGGACCTCAGGGACCCGCTCTGGTGGCCTCAGGAAAGGCCAGTCCCCATGCGAGTTCCTCGGGGGCCTCTCGGGATTCCTCTCCCGTCGATGCCGGGGCCTAAGACCTTGTGTGGAGTCGGGGCCGGAACCTGAGGATTCCTCTCCAGTGATGACATGGATCTTGGGGTACTTCTGGAGTCTCCCCAGGGGAGTCAGTCCTCGTCTCGAATGCGGGCATGCACTTGCGCTTCCTCCAGAGCGGTAGCAGCAGTGTCACGCAGTCCGCCGCGTGGATCAAAGGATCTATGGTTTTCCCTCGAGTCTTTCCCACGAGGCTTTCCCACAGGGCTGTCCCACGTGCACACGTGGTGGGAGTCGATCCTCGGCTTGAACGTCAAGGCAGTGCAGGGAAAACAGGTTCCTCTGGAATGGACTGACACATCTGGGGGACTCTTGGAATGGTGGCACGACCCTGGAGTTCCTCTCGCCTTTCCTGTGGAGAGCGCCTCCTCTTGAGATGCGACGGGAACGCCGGGAATTCTTTCCCTACTAAACAGGGAAAGGATCCCTCATCTCGAGCTAGGAGGCGGAAACGGGGCTCCCCTGGATGTGTGCGGGACCCCACGTGCTTCCTCTCGAGTGGAGACGGGTATGTCGGGGAACTTCTTGAGTTGCAGCAAGGGTGTGAAGGACCCTTTGGAAGTTCCAGTGGTTAGATGTGATTGGCCTCGAGAAGCCTCAGCGGAAATGGGCCTCATCTCGCCTGGAGGGCAAAACCTCCTGGATTTTCTCGAGTTACGGCAGGTGCTCTCGACTTACGACGGGGACCTCAGGGAACCGCTCTGGTGGCCTCAGGAAAGGCCAGTCCCCATGCGAGTATCTCGGGGGCCTCTCGGGATTCCTCTCCCGTCGATGCCGGGGCCTAAGACCTTGTGTGGAGTCGGGGCCGGAACCTGAGGTTTCCTCTCCAGTGCTGACATGGATCTTGGGGTACTTCTGGAGTCTCCCCAGGGGAGTCAGTCCTTGTCTCGAATGCGGGCATGCACTTGCGCTTCCTCCAGAGCTGTAGCAGCAGTGTCACGCAGTCCGCCGCGTGGATCAAAGGATCTATGGTTTTCCCTCGAGTCTTTCCCACGAGGCTTTCCCACAGGGCTGTCCCACGTGCACACGTGGTGGGAGTCGATCCTCGGCTTGAACGTCAAGGCAGTGCAGGGAAAACAGGTTCCTCTGGAATGGACTGACACATCTGGGGGACTCTTGGAATGGTGTCACGACCCTGGAGTTCCTCTCGCCTTTCCTGTGGACAGCGCCTCCTCTTGAGATGCGACGGGAACGCCGGGAATTCTTTCCCTACGAAACAGGGAAAGGATCCCTCATCTCGAGCTAGGAGGCGGAAACGGGGCTCCCCTGGATGTGTGCGGGACCCCACGTGCTTCCTCTCGAGTGGAGACGGGTATGTCGGGGAACTTCTTGAGTTGCAGCAAGGGTGTGAAGGACCCTTTGGAAGTTCCAGTGGTTAGATGTGATTGGCCTCGAGAAGCCTCAGCGGAAATGGGCCTCATCTCGCCTGGAGGGCAAAACCTCCTGGATTTTCTCGAGTTGCGGCAGGTGCTCTCGACTTACGACGGGGACCTCAGGGACCCGCTCTGGTGGCCTCAGGAAAGGCCAGTCCCCATGCGAGTTCCTCGGGGGCGTCTCGGGATACCTCTCCCGTCGATGCCGGGTCCTAAGACCTTGTGTGGAGTCGGGGCCGGAACCTGAGGATTCCTCTCCAGTGCTGACATGGATCTTGGGGTACTTCTGGAGTCTCCCCAGGGGAGTCAGTCCTCGTCTCGAATGCGGGCATGCACTTGCGCTTTCCTCCAGAGCGGTAGCAGCAGTGTCACGCAGTCCGCCCCGTGGATCAAAGGATCTATGGTTTTCCCTCGAGTCTTTCCCACGAGGCTTTCCCACGAGGCTTTCCCACAGGGCTGTCCCACGTGCACACGTGGTGGGAGTCGATCCTCGGCTTGAACGTCAAGGCAGTGCAGGGAAAACAGGTTCCTCTGGAATGGACTGACACATCTGGGGGACTCTTGGAATGGTGGCATGACCCTGGAGTTCCTCTCACCTTTCCTGTGGAGAGCGCGTCCTCTTGAGATGCGACGGGAACGCCGGGAATTCTTTCCCTACGAAACAGGGAAAGGATCCCTCATGTCGAGCTAGGAGGCGGAAACGGGGCTCCCCTGGATGTTTGCGGGACCCCACGTGCTTCCTCTCTAGTGGAGACGGGTATGTCGGGGAACTTCGGGAGTTGCAGCAAGGGTGTGAAGGACCCTTTGGAAGTTCCAGTGGTTAGATGTGATTGGCCTCGAGAAGCCTCAGCGGAAATGGGCCTCATCTCGCCTGGAGGGCAAAACCTCCTGGATTTTCTCGAGTTGCGGCAGGTGCTCTCGACTTACGACGGGGACCTCGGGGACCCGCTCTGGTGGCCTCAGGAAAGGCCAGTCCCCATGCGAGTTCCTCGGGGGCCTCTCGGCATTCCTCTCCCGTCGATGCCGGGGCGAAGACCTTGTGTGGAGTCGGGGCCGGAACCTGAGGATTCCTCTCCAGTGCTGACATGGATCTTGGGGTACTTCTGGAGTCTCCCCAGGGGAGTCAGTCCTCGTCTCGAATGCGGGCATGCACTTGCGCTTTCCTCCAGAGCGGTAGCAGCAGTGTCACGCAGTCCGCCGCGTGGTTCAAAGGATCTATGGTTTTCCCTCGAGTCTTTCCCACGAGGCTTTCCCACGAGGCTTTCCCACAGGGCTGTCCCACGTGCACACGTGGTGGGAGTCGATCCTCGGCTTGAACGTCAAGGCAGTGCAGGGAAAACAGGTTCCTCTGGAATGGACTGACACATCTGGGGGACTCTTGGAATGGTGGCATGACCCTGGAGTTCCTCTCGCCTTTCCTGTGGAGAGCGCCTCCTCTTGAGATGCGACGGGAACGCCGGGAATTCTTTCCCTACGAAACAGGGAAAGGATCCCTCATCTCGAGCTAGGAGGCGGAAACGGGGCTCCCCTGGATGTGTGCGGGACCCCACGTGCTTCCTCTCGAGTGGAGACGGGTATGTCGGGGAACTTCTTGAGTTGCAGCAAGGGTGTGAAGGACCCTTTGGAAGTTCCAGTGGTGAGATGTGATTGGCCTCGAGAAGCCTCAGCGGAAATGGGCCTCATCTCGCCTGGAGGGCAAAACCTCCTGGATTTTCTCCAGTTGCGGCAGGTGCTCTCGACTTACGACGGGGACCTCAGGGACCCGCTCTGGTGGCCTCAGGAAAGGCCAGTCCCCATGCGAGTTCCTCGGGGGCCTCTCGGGATTCCTCTCCCGTCGATGCCGGGGCCTAAGACCTTGTGTGGAGTCGGGGCCGGAACCTGAGGATTCCTCTCCAGTGCTGACATGGATCTTGGGGTACTTCTGTAGTCTCCCCAGGGGAGTCAGTCCTCGTCTCGAATGCGGGCATGCACTTGCGCTTTCCTCCAGAGCGGTAGCAGCAGTGTCACGCAGTCCGCCGCGTGGATCAAAGGATCTATGGTTTTCCCTCGAGTCTTTCCCACGAGGCGTTCCCACGAGGCTTTCCCACAGGGATGTCCCACGTGCACACGTGGTGGGAGTCGATCCTCGGCTTGAACGTCAAGGCAGTGCAGGGAAAACAGGTTCCTCTGGAATGGACTGACACATCTGGGGGACTCTTGGAATGGTGGCACGACCCTGGAGTTCCTCTCGCCTTTCCTGTGGAGAGCGCCTTCTCTTGAGATGCGACGGGAACGCCGGGAATTCTTTCCCTACGAAACAGGGAAAGGATCCCTCATCTCGAGCTAGGAAGCGGAAACGGGGCTCCCCTGGATGTGTGCGGGACCCCAAGTGCTTCTTCTCGAGTGGAGACGGGTATGTCGGGGAACTTCTTGAGTTGCAGCAATGGTGTGAAGGACCCTTTGGAAGTTCCAGTGGTTAGATGTGATTGGCCTCGAGAAGCCTCAGTGGAAATGGGCCTCATCTCGCCTGGAGGGCAAAACCTCCTGGATTTTCTCGAGTTGCGGCAGGTGCTATCGACTTACGACGGGGACCTCAGGGACCCGCTCTGGTGGCCTCAGGAAAGGCCAGTCCCGATGAGAGTTCCTCGGGGGCCTCTCAGGAGTCCACTCCCGTCGATGCCGGGGCCTAAGACCTTGTGTGGAGTCGGGGCCGGAACCTGAGGATTCCTCTCCAGTGCTGACATGGATCTTGGGGTACTTCTGGAGTCTCCCCAGGGGAATCAGTCCTCGTCTCGAATGCGGGCATGCACTTGCGCTTTCCTCCAGAGCGGTAGCAGCAGTGTCACGCAGTCCGCCGCGTGGATCAAAGGATCTATGGTTTTCCCTCGAGTCTTTCCCACGAGGCTTTCCCACGAGGCTTTCCCACAGGGCTGTCCCACGTGCACACGTGGTGGGAGTCGATCCTCGGCTTGAACGTCAAGGCAGTGCAGGGAAAACAGGTTCCTCTGGAATGGACTGACACATCTGGGGGACTCTTGGAATGGAGGCACGACCCTGCAGTTCCTCTCGCCTTTCCTGTGGAGAGCGCCTCCTCTTGAGATGCGATGGGAACGCCGGGAATTCTTTCCCTACGAAACAGGGAAAGGATCCCTCATCTCGAGCGAGGAGGCGGAAACGGGGCTCCCCTGGATGTGTGCGGGACACCACGTGCTTCCTCTCGAGTGGAGACGGGTATGTCGGGGACCTTCTTGAGTTGCAGCAAGGGTGTGAAAGACCCTTTGGAAGTTCCAGTGGTTAGATGTGATTGGCCTCGAGAAGCCTCAGCGGAAATGGGCCTCATCTCGCCTGGAGGGCAAAACCTCCTGGATTTTCTCGAGTTGCGGCAGGTGCTCTCGACTTACGACGGGGACCTCAGGGAACCGCTCTGGTGGCCTCAGGAAAGGCCAGTCCCCATGCGAGTTCCTCGGGGGCCTCTCGGGATTCCTCTCCCGTCGATGCCGGGGCCTAAGACCTTGTGTGGAGTCGGTGCCGGAACCTGAGGATTCCTCTCCAGTGCTGACATGGATCTTGGGGTACTTCTGGAGTCTCCCCAGGGGAGTCAGTCCTCGTCTCGAATGCAGGCATGCACTTGCGCTTTCCTCCAGAGCGGTAGCAGCAGTGTCACGCAGTCCGCCGCGTGGATCAAAGGATCTATGGTTTTCCCTCGAGTCTTTCCCACGAGGCTTTCCCACGAGGCTTTCCCACAGGGCTGTCCCACGTGCACACGTGGTGGGAGTCGATCCTCGGCTTGAACGTCAAGGCAGTGCAGGGAAAACAGGTTCCTCTGGAATGGACTGACACATCTGGGGGACTCTTGGAATGGTGTCACGACCCTGGAGTTCCTCTCGCCTTTCCTGTGGAGAGCGTCTCCTCTTGAGATGCGACGGGAACGCCGGGAATTCTTTCCCTACGAAACAGGGAAAGGATCCCTCATCTCGAGCTATGGGGCGGAAACGGAGCTCCCCTGGATGTGTGCGGGACACCACGTGCTTCGTCTCGAGTGGAGACGGGTATGTCGGGGAACTTCTTGAGTTGCAGCAAGGGTGTGAAGGACCCTTTGGAAGTTCCAGTGGTGAGATGTGATTGGCCTCGAGAAGCCTCAGCGGAAATGGGCCTCATCTCGCCTGGAGGGCAAAACCTCCTGGATTTTCTCGAGTTGCGGCAGGTGCTTTCGACTTACGACGGGGACCTCAGGGACCCGCTCTGGTGGCCTCAGGAAAGGCCAGTCCCCATGCGAGTTCCTCTGGGGATTCCTCTCCCGTCGATGCCGGGGCCAAAGACCTTGTGTGGAGTCGGGGCCAGGACCTGAGGATTCCTCTCCAGTGCTGACATGGATCTTGGGGTACGTCTGGAGTCTCCCCAGGGGAGTCAGTCCTCGTCTTGAATGCGGGCATGCACTTGCGCTTTCCTCCAGAGCGGTAGCAGCAGTGTCACGCAGTCCGCCGCGTGGATCAAAGGATCTATGGTTTTCCCTCGAGTATTTCCCACGAGGCTTTCCCACGAGGCTTTCCCACAGGGCTGTCCCACGTGCACACGTGGTGGGAGTCGATCCTCGGCTTGAACGTCAAGGCAGTGCAGGGAAAACAGGTTCCTCTCGAATGGACTGACACATCTGGGGGACTCTTGGAATGGTGGCACGACCCTGGAGTTCCTCTCGCCTTTCCTGTGGAGAGCGCCTCCTCTTGAGATGCGACGGGAACGCCGGGAATTCTTTCCCTACGAAACAGGGAAAGGATCCCTCATCTCGAGCTAGGAGGCGGAAACGGGGCTCCCAAGGATGTGTGCGGGACCCACGTGCTTCCTCTCGAGTGGAGACGGGTGTGTCGGGGAACTTCTTGAGTTGCAGCAAGGGTGTGAAGGACCCTTTGGAAGTTCCATTCGTTAGACGTGATTAGGCTCGAGAAGCCTCAGAGGAAATGGGCCTCATCTCGCCTGGAGGGCAAAACCGCCTGGATTTTCTCGAGTTGCGGCAGGTGCTCTCGACTTACGACGGGGACCTCAGGGACCCGCTCTGGTGGCATCAGGAAAGGCCAGTCCCCATGCGAGTTCCTCGGGGGCCTCTCGGGATTCCTCTCCCGTCGATGCCGGGGCCTAAGACCTTGTGTGGAGTCGGGGCCGGAACCTGAGGATTCCTCTCCAGTGCTGACATGGATCTTGGGGTACTTCTGGAGTCACCCCAGGGGAGTCAGTCCTCGTCTCGAATGCGGGCATGCACTTGCGCTTTCCTCCAGAGCGGTAGCAGCAGTGTCACGCAGTCCGCCGCGTGGATCTAAGGAGCTATGGTTTTCCCTCGAGTCTTTCCCACGAGGCTTTCCCACGAGGCTTTCCCACAACGCTGTCCCACGTGCACACGTGGTGGGAGTCGATCCTCGGCTTGAACGTCAAGGCAGTGCAGGGAAAACAGGTTCCTCTGGAATGGACTGACACATCTGGGGGACTCTTGGAATGGTGGCACGACCCTGGAGTTCCTCTCGCCTTTCCTGTGGAGAGCGCCTCCTCTTGAGATGCGACGGGAACGCCGGGAATTCTTTCCCTACGAAACAGGGAAAGGATCCCTCATCTCGAGCTAGGAGGCGGAAACGGGGCTCCCCTGGATGTGTGCGGGTCCTACGTGCTTCCTCTCGAGTGGAGACGGGTATGTCGGGGAACTTCTTGAGTTGCAGCAAGGGTGTGAAGGACCCTTTGGAAGTTCCAGTGGTTAGACGTGATTAGCCTCGAGAAGCCTCAGCGGAAATGGGCCTCATCTCGCCTGGAGGGCAAAACCGCCTGGATTTTCTCGAGTTGCGGCAGGTGCTCTCGACTTACGACGGGGACCTCAGGGACCCGCTCTGGTGGCCTCAGGAAAGGCCAGTCCCCATGCGAGTTCCTCGGGGGCCTCTCGGGATTCCTCTCCCGTCGATGCCGGGGCCTAAGACCTTGTGTGGAGTCGTGGCCGGAACCTGAGGATTCCTCTTCAGTGCTGACATGGATCTTGGGGTACTTCTGGAGTCTCCCCAGGGGAGTCAGTCCTCGTCTCGAATGCGTGCATGCACTTGCGCTTTCCTCCAGAGCGGTAGCAGCAGTGTCACGCAGTCCGCCACGTGGATCAAAGGATCTATGTTTTTCCCTCGAGTCTTTCCCACGAGGCTTTCCCACGTGGCTTTCCCACAGGGCTGTCCCACGTGCACACGTGGTGGGAGTCGATCCTCGGCTTGAACGTCAAGGCAGTGCAGGGAAAACAGGTTCCTCTGGAATGGACTGACATATCTGGGGGACTCTTGGAATGGTGGCACGACCCTGGAGTTCCTCTCGCCTTTCCTGTGGAGAGCGCCTCCTTTTGAGATGCGACGGGAACGCCGGGAATTCTTTCCCTACGAAACAGGGAAAGGATCCCTCATCTCGAGCTAGGAGGCGGAAACGGGGCTCCCCTGGATTTGTGCGGGACCCCACGTGCTTCCTCTCGAGTGGAGACGGGCATGTCGGGGAACTTCTTGAGTTGCAGCAATGGTGTGAAGGACCCTTTGGAAGTTCCAGTGGTTAGATGTGATTGGCCTCGAGAAGCCTCAGCGGAAACGGGCCTCATCTCGCCTGGAGGGCAAAACCTCCTGGATTTTCTCGAGTTGCGGCAGGTGCTATCGACTTACGACGGGGACCTCAGGGAACCGCTCTGGTGGCCTCAGGAAAGGCCAGTCCCCATGCGAGTTCCTCGGGGGCCTCTCGGGATTCCTCTCCCGTCGATGCCGGGGCCTAAGACCTTGTGTGGAGTCGGGGCCGGAACCTGAGGATTCCTCTCCAGTGCTGACATGGATCTTGGGGTACTTCTGGAGTCTCCCCAGGGGAGTCAGTCCTCGTCTCGAATGCGGGCATGCACTTGCGCTTTCCTCCAGAGCGGTAGCAGCAGTGTCACGCAGTCCGCCGCGTGGATCAAAGGATCTATGGTTTTCCCTCGAGTCTTTCCCACGAGGCTTTCCCACGAGGCTTTCCCACAGGGCTGTCCCACGTGCACACGTGGTGGGAGTCGATCCTCGGCTTGAACGTCAAGGCAGTGCAGGGAAAACAGGTTCCTCTGGAATGGACTGACACATCTGGGGGACTCTTGGAATGGTGTCACGACCCTGGAGTTCCTCTAGCCTTTCCTGTGGAGAGCGCCTCCTCTTGAGATGCGACGGGAACGCCGGGAATTCTTTCCCTACGAAACAGGGAAAGGATCCCTCATCTCGAGCTAGGAGGCGGAAACGGGGCTCCCCTGGATGTGTGCGGGACCCCACGTGCTTCCTCTCGAGTGGAGACGGGTATGTCGGGGAACTTCTTGAGGTGCAGCAAGGGTGTGAAGGACCCTTTGGAAGTTCCAGTGGTTAGATGTGATTGGACTCGAGAAGCCTCAGCGGAAATGGGCCTCATCTCGCCTGGAGGGCAAAACCGCCTGGATTTTCTCGAGTTGTGGCAGGTGCTCTCGACTTACGACGGGGACCTCAGGGACCCGCTCTGGTGGCCTCAGGAAAGTCCAGTCCCCATGCGAGTTCCTCGGGGGCCTCTCGGGATTCCTCTCCCGTCGATGCCGGGGCCTAAGTCCTTGTGTGGAGTCGGGGCCGGAACCTGAGGATTCCTCTCCAGTGCTGACATGGATGTTGGGGTACTTCTGGAGTCTCCCCAGGGGAGTCAGTCCTCGTCTCGATTGCGGGCATGCACTTGTGCTTTCCTCCAGAGCGGTAGCAGCAGTGTCACGCAGTCCGCCGCGTGGATCAAAGGATCTATGGTTTTCCCTCGAGTCTTTCCCACGAGGCTTTCCCACGAGGCTTTCCCACAGGGCTGTCCCACGTGCACACGTGGTGGGAGTCGATCCTCGGCTTGAACGTTAAGGCAGTGCAGGGAAAACAGTTTCCTCTGGAATGGACTGACATATCTGGGTGACCCTTGGAATGGTTGCATGACCCTGGAGTTCCTCTCGCCTTTCCTGTGGAGAGCGCCTCCTCTTGAGATGCGACGGGAACGCCGGGAATTCTTTCCCTACGAAACAGGGAAAGGATCCCTCATCTCGAGCTAGGAGGCGGAAACGGGGCTCCCCTGGATGTGTGCGGGACCCCACGTGCTTCCTCTCGAGTGGAGACGGGTATGTCGGGGAACTTCTTGAGGTGCAGCAAGGGTGTGAAGGACCCTTTGGAAGTTCCAGTGGTTAGATGTGATTGGACTCGAGAAGCCTCAGCGGAAATGGGCCTCATCTCGCCTGGAGGGCAAAACCGCCTGGATTTTCTCGAGTTGTGGCAGGTGCTCTCGACTTACGACGGGGACCTCAGGGACCCGCTCTGGTGGCCTCAGGAAAGTCCAGTCCCCATGCGAGTTCCTCGGGGGCCTCTCGGGATTCCTCTCCCGTCGATGCCGGGGCCTAAGACCTTGTGTGGAGTCGGGGCCAGAACCTGAGGATTCCTCTCCAGTGCTGACATGGATCTTGGGGTACTTCTGGAGTCTCCCCAGGGGAGTCAGTCCACGTCTCGAATGCGGGCATGCACTTGCGCTTTCCTCCAGAGCGGTAGCAGCAGTGTCACGCAGTCCGCCGCGTGGATCAAAGGATCTATGGTTTTCCCTCGAGTCTTTCTCACGAGGCTTTCCCACGAGGCTTTCCCACAGGGCTGTCCCACGTGCACACGTGGTGGGAGTCGATCCTCGGCTTGAACGTCAAGGCAGTGCAGGGAAAACAGGTTCCTCTGGAATGGACTGACACATCTGGGGGACTCTTGGAATGGTGGCACGACCCTGGAGTTCCTCTCGCCTTTCCTGTGGAGAGCGCCTCCTCTTGAGATGCGACGGGAACGCCGGGAATTCTTTCCCTACGAAACAGGGAAAGGATCCCTCATCTCGAGCTAGGAGGCGGAAACGGGGCTCCCCTGGATGTGTGAGGGTCCTACGTGCTTCCTCTCGAGTGGAGACGGGTATGTCGGGGAACTTCTTGAGTTGCAGCAAGGGTGTGAAGGACCCTTTGGAAGTTCCAGTGGTTAGACGTGATTAGCCTCGAGAAGCCTCAGCGGAAATGGGCCTCATCTCGCCTGGAGGGCAAAACCGCCTGGATTTTCTCGAGTTGCGGCAGGTGCTCTCGACTTACGACGGGGACCTCAGGGACCCGCTCTGGTGGCCTCAGGAAAGGCCAGTCCCCATGCGAGTTCCTCGGGGGCCTCTCGGGATGCCTCTCCCGTCGATGCCGGGGCCTAAGTCCTTGTGTGGAGTCGGGGCCGGAACCTGAGGATTCCTCTCCAGTGCTGACATGGATGTTGGGGTACTTCTGGAGTCTCCCCAGGGGAGTCAGTCCTCGTCTCGATTGCGGGCATGCACTTGTGCTTTCCTCCAGAGCGGTAGCAGCAGTGTCACGCAGTCCGCCGCGTGGATCAAAGGATCTATGGTTTTCCCTCGAGTCTTTCCCACGAGGCTTTCCCACGAGGCTTTCCCACAGGGCTGTCCCACGTGCACACGTGGTGGGAGTCGATCCTCGGCTTGAACGTTAAGGCAGTGCAGGGAAAACAGTTTCCTCTGGAATGGACTGACATATCTGGGTGACCCTTGGAATGGTTGCATGACCCTGGAGTTCCTCTCGCCTTTCCTGTGGAGAGCGCCTCCTCTTGAGATGCGACGGGAACGCCGGGAATTCTTTCCCTACGAAACAGGGAAAGGATCCCTCATCTCGAGCTAGGAGGCGGAAACGGGGCTCCCCTGGATGTGTGCGGGACCCCACGTGCTTCCTCTCGAGTGGAGACGGGTATGTCGGGGAACTTCTTGAGGTGCAGCAAGGGTGTGAAGGACCCTTTGGAAGTTCCAGTGGTTAGATGTGATTGGACTCGAGAAGCCTCAGCGGAAATGGGCCTCATCTCGCCTGGAGGGCAAAACCGCCTGGATTTTCTCGAGTTGTGGCAGGTGCTCTCGACTTACGACGGGGACCTCAGGGACCCGCTCTGGTGGCCTCAGGAAAGTCCAGTCCCCATGCGAGTTCCTCGGGGGCCTCTCGGGATTCCTCTCCCGTCGATGCCGGGGCCTAAGACCTTGTGTGGAGTCGGGGCCAGAACCTGAGGATTCCTCTCCAGTGCTGACATGGATCTTGGGGTACTTCTGGAGTCTCCCCAGGGGAGTCAGTCCACGTCTCGAATGCGGGCATGCACTTGCGCTTTCCTCCAGAGCGGTAGCAGCAGTGTCACGCAGTCCGCCGCGTGGATCAAAGGATCTATGGTTTTCCCTCGAGTCTTTCTCACGAGGCTTTCCCACGAGGCTTTCCCACAGGGCTGTCCCACGTGCACACGTGGTGGGAGTCGATCCTCGGCTTGAACGTCAAGGCAGTGCAGGGAAAACAGGTTCCTCTGGAATGGACTGACACATCTGGGGGACTCTTGGAATGGTGGCACGACCCTGGAGTTCCTCTCGCCTTTCCTGTGGAGAGCGCCTCCTCTTGAGATGCGACGGGAACGCCGGGAATTCTTTCCCTACGAAACAGGGAAAGGATCCCTCATCTCGAGCTAGGAGGCGGAAACGGGGCTCCCCTGGATGTGTGAGGGTCCTACGTGCTTCCTCTCGAGTGGAGACGGGTATGTCGGGGAACTTCTTGAGTTGCAGCAAGGGTGTGAAGGACCCTTTGGAAGTTCCAGTGGTTAGACGTGATTAGCCTCGAGAAGCCTCAGCGGAAATGGGCCTCATCTCGCCTGGAGGGCAAAACCGCCTGGATTTTCTCGAGTTGCGGCAGGTGCTCTCGACTTACGACGGGGACCTCAGGGACCCGCTCTGGTGGCCTCAGGAAAGGCCAGTCCCCATGCGAGTTCCTCGGGGACCTCTCGGGATTCCTCTCCCGTCGATGCCGGGGCCTAAGACCTTGTGTGGAGTCGGGGCCGGAACCTGAGGATTCCTCTCCAGTGCTGACATGGATCTTGGGGTACTTCTGGAGTCTCCCCAGGGGAGTCAGTCCTCGTCTCGAATGCGGGCATGCACTTGCGCTTTCCTCCAGAGCGGTAGCAGCAGTGTCACGCAGTCCGCCGCGTGGATCAAAGGATCTATCGTTTTCCCTCGAGTCTTTCCCACGAGGCTTTCCCACGAGGCTTTCCCACAGGGCTGTCCCACGTGCACACGTGGTGGGAGTCGATCCTCGGCTTGAACGTCAAGGCAGTGCAGGGAAAACAGGTTCCTCTGGAATGGACTGACACATCTGGGGGACTCTTGGAATGGTGGCATGACCCTGGAGTTCCTCTCGCCTTTCCTGTAGAGAGCGCCTCCTCTTGAGATGCGACGGGAACGCCAGGAATTCTTTCCCTACGAAACAGGGAAAGGATCCCTCATCTCGAGCTAGGAGGCGGAAACGGGGCTCCCCTGGATGTGTGCGGGACACCACGTGCTTCCTCTCGAGTGCAGACGGGTATGTCGGGGAAGTTCTTAAGTTGCAGCAAGGGTTTGAAGGACCCTTTGGAAGTTCCAGTGGTTAGATGTGATTGGCCTCGAGAAGCCTCAGCGGAAATGGGCCTCATCTCGCCTGGAGGGCAAAACCGCCTGGATTTTGTCGAGTTGCGGCAGGTGCTCTCGACTTACGACGGGGACCTCAGGGACCCGCTCTGGTGGCCTCAGGAAAGGCCAGTCCCCATGCGAGTTCCTCGGGGGCCTCTCGGGATTCCTCTCCCGTCGATGCCGGGGCCTAAGACCTTGTGTGGAGTCGTGGCCGGAACCTGAGGATTCCTCTCCAGTGCTGACATGGATCTTGGGGTACTTCTGGAGTCTCCCCAGGGGAGTCAGTCCTCGTCTCGAATGCGGGCATGCACTTGCGCTTTCCTCCAGAGCGGTAGCAGCAGTGTCACGCAGTCCGCCGCGTGGATCAAAGGATCTATGGTTTTCCCTCGAGTCTTTCCCACGAGGCTTTCCCACGAGGCTTTCCCACAGGGCTGTCCCACGTGCACACGTGGTGGGAGTCGATCCTCGGCTTGAACGTCAAGGCAGTGCAGGGAAAACAGGTTCCTCTGGAATGGACTGACACATCTGGGGGACTCTTGGAATGGTGGCACGACCCTTCAGTTCCTCTCGCCTTTCCTGTGGAGAGCGCCTCCTCTTGAGATGCGACGGGAACGCCGGGAATTCTTTCCCTACGAAACAGGGAAAGGATCCCTCATCCCGAGCTAGGAGGTGGAAACGGGGCTCCCCTGGATGTGTGAGGGTCCTACGTGCTTCCTCTCGAGTGGAGACGGGTATGTCGGGGAACTTCTTGAGTTGCAGCAAGGGTGTGAAGGACCCTTTGGAAGTTCCAGTGGTTAGACGTGATTAGCCTCGAGAAGCCTCAGCGGAAATGGGCCTCATCTCGCCTGGAGGGCAAAACCGCCTGGATTTTCTCGAGTTGCGGCAGGTGCTCTCGACTTACGACGGGGACCTCAGGGACCCGCTCTGGTGGCCTCAGGAAAGGCCAGTCCCCATGCGAGTTCCTCGGGGGCCTCTGGGGATTCTTCTCCCGTCGATGCCGGGGCCTAAGACCTTGTGTGGAGTCGGGGCCGGAACCTGAGGATTCCTCTCCAGTGCTGACATGGATCTTGGGGTACTTCTGGAGTCTCCCCAGGGTAGTCAGTCCTCGTCTCGAATGCGGGCATGCACTTGCGCTTTCCTCCAGAGCGGTAGCAGCAGTGTCACGCAGTCCGCCGCGTGGATCAAAGGATCTATGGTTTTCCCTCGAGTCTTTCCCACGAGGCTTTCCCACGAGGCTTTCCCACAGGGCTGTCCCACGTGCACACGTGGTGGGAGTCGATCCTCGGCTTGAACGTCAAGGCAGTGCAGGGAAAACAGGTTCCTCTGGAATGGACTGACACATCTGGGGGACTCTTGAAATGGTGGCACGACCCTGGAGTTCCTCTCGCCTTTCCTGTGGAGAGCGCCTCCTCTTGAGATGCGACGGGAACGCCGGGAATTCTTTTCCTACGAAACAGGGAAAGGATCCCACATCTCGAGCTAGGAGGCGGAAACGGGGCCCCCCTGGATGTGTGCGGGACCCACGTTCTTCCTCTCGAGTGGAGACGGGTATGTCGGGGAACTTCTTGAGTTGCAGCAAGGGTGTTAAGGACCCTTTGGAAGTTCCAGTGGTTAGACGTGATTAGCCTCGAGAAGCCTCAGCGGAAATGGGCCTCATCTCGCCTGGAGGGCAAAACCGCCTGGATTTTCTCGAGTTGCGGCAGGTGCTCTCGACTTACGACGGGGACCTCAGGGACCCGCTCTGGTGGCCTCAGGAAAGGCCAGTCCCCATGCGAGTTCCTCGGGGGCCTCTCGGGATTCCTCTCCCGTCGATGCCGGGGCCTAAGACCTTGTGTGGAGTCGTGGCCGGAACCTGAGGATTCCTCTCCAGTGCTGACATGGATCTTGGGGTACTTCTGGAGTCTCCCCAGGGGAGTCAGTCCTCGTCTCGAATGCGGGCATGCACTTGCGCTTTCCTCCAGAGCGGTAGCAGCAGTGTCACGCAGTCCGCCGCGTGGATCAAAGGATCTATGGTTTTCCCTCGAGTCTTTCCCACGAGGCTTTCCCACGAGGCTTTCCCACAGGGCTGTCCCACGTGCACACGTGGTGGGAGTCGATCCTCGGCTTGAACGTCAAGGCAGTGCAGGGAAAACAGGTTCCTCTGGAATGGACTGACACATCTGGGGGACTCTTGGAATGGTGTCACGACCCTGGAGTTCCTCTCGCCTTTCCTGTGGAGAGCGCCTCCTCTTGAGATGCGACGGGAACGCCGGGAATTCTTTTCCTACGAAACAGGGAAAGGATCCCACATCTCGAGCTAGGAGGCGGAAACGGGGCTCCCCTGGATGTGTGCGGGACCCACGTGCTTCCTCTCGAGTGGAGACGGGTATGTCGGGGAACTTCTTGAGTTGCAGCAAGGGTGTGAAGGACCCTTTGGAAGTTCCAGTGGTTAGACGTGATTAGCCTCGAGAAGCCTCAGCGGAAATGGGCCTCATCTCGCCTGGAGGGCAAAACCTCCTGGATTTTCTCGAGTTGCGGCAGGTGCTCTCGACTTACGACGGGGACCTCAGGGACCCGCTCTGGTGGCCTCAGGAAAGGCCAGTCCCCATGCGAGTTCCTCGGGGGCCTCTGGGGATTCCTCTCCCGTCGATGCCGGGGCCTAACTCCTTGTGTGGAGTCGGGGTCGGAACCTGAGGATTCCTCTCCAGTGCTGACATGGATCTTGGGGTACTTCTGGAGTCTCCCCAGGGGAGTCAGTCTTCGTCTCGAATGCGGGCATGCACTTGCGCTTTCCTCCAGAGCGGTAGCAGCAGTGTCACGCAGTCCGCCGCGTGGATCAAAGGACCTATGGTTTTCCCTCGAGTCTTTTCCACGAGGCTTTCCCACGAGGCTTTCCCACAGGGCTGTCCCACGTGCACACGTGGTGGGAGTCGATCCTTGGCTTGAACGTCAAGGCAGTGCAGGGAAAACAGGTTCCTCTGGAATGGACTGACACATCTGGGGGACTCTTGGAATGGTGGCACGACCCTGGAGTTCCTCTCGCCTTTCCTGTGGAGAGCGCCTCCTCTTGAGATGCGACGGGAACGCCGGGAATTCTTTCCCTACGAAACAGGGAAAGGATCCCTCATCTCGAGCTAGGAGTCGGAAACGGAGCTCCCCTGGATGTGTGCGGGACCCCACGTGCTTCCTCTCGAGTGGAGACGGGTATGTCGGGGAATTTCTTGAGTTGCAGCAAGGGTGTGAAGGACCCTTTGGAAGTTCCAGTGGTTAGACGTGATTAGCCTTGAGAAGCCTCAGCGGAAATGGGCCTCATCTCGCCTGGAGGGCAAAACCTCCTGGATTTTCTCGAGTTGCGGCAGGTGCTCTCGACTTACGACGGGGACCTCAGGGACCCGCTCTGGTGGCCTCAGGAAAGGCCAGTCCCCATGCGAGTTCCTCGGGGGCCTCTCGGGATTCGTCTCCCGTCGATGCCGGGGCCTAAGACCTTGTGTGGATTCGGGGCCGGAACCTGAGGATTCCTCTCCAGTGCTGACATGGATCTTGGGGTACGTCTGGAGTCTCCCCAGGGGAGTCAGTCCTCGTCTTGAATGCGGGCATGCACTTGCGCTTTCCTCCATAGCGGTAGCAGCAGTGTCACGCAGTCCGCCGCGTGGATCAAAGGATCTATGGTTTTCCCTCGAGTATTTCCCACGAGGCTTTCCCACGAGGCTTTCCCACAGGGCTGTCCCACGTGCACACGTGGTGGGAGTCGATCCTCGTCTTGAACGTCAAGGCAGTGCAGGGAAAACAGGTTCCTCTCGAATGGACTGACACATCTGGGGGACTCTTGGAATGGTGGCACGACCCTGGAGTTCCTCTCGCCTTTCCTGTGGAGAGCGCCTCCTCTTGAGATGCGACGGGAACGCCGGGAATTCTTTCCCTACGAAACAGGGAAAGGATCCCTCATCTCGAGCTAGGAGGCGGAAACGGGGCTCCCAAGGATGTGTGCGGGACCCACGTGCTTCCTCTCGAGTGGAGACGGGTGTGTCGGGGAACTTCTTGAGTTGCAGCAAGGGTGTGAAGGACCCTTTGGAAGTTCCATTCGTTAGACGTGATTAGGCTCGAGAAGCCTCAGAGGAAATGGGCCTCATCTCGCCTGGAGGGCAAAACCGCCTGGATTTTATCGAGTTGCGGCAGGTGCTCTCGACTTACGACGGGGACCTCAGGGACCCGCTCTGGTGGCATCAGGAAAGGCCAGTCCCCATGCGAGTTCCTCGGGGGCCTCTCGGGATTCCTCTCCCGTCGATGCCGGGGCCTAAGACCTTGTGTGGAGTCGGGGCCGGAACCTGAGGATTCCTCTCCAGTGCTGACATGGATCTTGGGGTACTTCTGGAGTCACCCCAGGGGAGTCAGTCCTCGTCTCGAATGCGGGCATGCACTTGCGCTTTCCTCCAGAGCGGTAGCAGCAGTGTCACGCAGTCCGCCGCGTGGATCAAAGGAGCTATGGTTTTCCCTCGAGTCTTTCCCACGAGGCTTTCCCACGAGGCTTTCCCACAACGCTGTCCCACGTGCACACGTGGTGGGAGTCGATCCTCGGCTTGAACGTCAAGGCAGTGCAGGGAAAACAGGTTCCTCTGGAATGGACTGACACATCTGGGGGACTCTTGGAATGGTGGCACGACCCTGGAGTTCCTCTCGCCTTTCCTGTGGAGAGCGCCTCCTCTTGAGATGCGACGGGAACGCCGGGAATTCTTTCCCTACGAAACAGGGAAAGGATCCCTCATCTCGAGCTAGGAGGCGGAAACGGGGCTCCCCTGGATGTGTGCGGGTCCTACGTGCTTCCTCTCGAGTGGAGACGGGTATGTCGGGGAACTTCTTGAGTTGCAGCAAGGGTGTGAAGGACCCTTTGGAAGTTCCAGTGGTTAGACGTGATTAGCCTCGAGAAGCCTCAGCGGAAATGGGCCTCATCTCGCCTGGAGGGCAAAACCGCCTGGATTTTCTCGAGTTGCGGCAGGTGCTCTCGACTTACGACGGGGACCTCAGGGACCCGCTCTGGTGGCCTCAGGAAAGGCCAGTCCCCATGCGAGTTCCTCGGGGGCCTCTCGGGATTCCTCTCCCGTCGATGCCGGGGCCTAAGACCTTGTGTGGAGTCGTGGCCGGAACCTGAGGATTCCTCTTCAGTGCTGACATGGATCTTGGGGTACTTCTGGAGTCTCCCCAGGGGAGTCAGTCCTCGTCTCGAATGCGTGCATGCACTTGCGCTTTCCTCCAGAGCGGTAGCAGCAGTGTCACGCAGTCCGCCACGTGGATCAAAGGATCTATGTTTTTCCCTCGAGTCTTTCCCACGAGGCTTTCCCACGTGGCTTTCCCACAGGGCTGTCCCACGTGCACACGTGGTGGGAGTCGATCCTCGGCTTGAACGTCAAGGCAGTGCAGGGAAAACAGGTTCCTCTGGAATGGACTGACACATCTGGGGGACTCTTGGAATGGTGGCACGACCCTGGAGTTCCTCTCGCCTTTCCTGTGGAGAGCGCCTCCTTTTGAGATGCGACGGGAACGCCGGGAATTCTTTCCCTACGAAACAGGGAAAGGATCCCTCATCTCGAGCTAGGAGGCGGAAACGGGGCTCCCCTGGATTTGTGCGGGACCCCACGTGCTTCCTCTCGAGTTGAGACGGGCATGTCGGGGAACTTCTTGAGTTGCAGCAATGGTGTGAAGGACCCTTTGGAAGTTCCAGTGGTTAGATGTGATTGGCCTCGAGAAGCCTCAGCGGAAACGGGCCTCATCTCGCCTGGAGGGCAAAACCTCCTGGATTTTCTCGAGTTGCGGCAGGTGCTCTCGACTTACGACGGGGACCTCAGGGAACCGCTCTGGTGGCCTCAGGAAAGGCCAGTCCCCATGCGAGTTCCTCGGGGGCCTCTCGGGATTCCTCTCCCGTCGATGCCGGGGCCTAAGACCTTGTGTGGAGTCGGGGCCGGAACCTGAGGATTCCTCTCCAGTGCTGACATGGATCTTGGGGTACTTCTGGAGTCTCCCCAGGGGAGTCAGTCCTCGTCTCGAATGCGGGCATGCACTTGCGCTTTCCTCCAGAGCGGTAGCAGCAGTGTCACGCAGTCCGCCGCGTGGATCAAAGGATCTATGGTTTTCCCTCGAGTCTTTCCCACGAGGCTTTCCCACGAGGCTTTCCCACAGGGCTGTCCCACGTGCACACGTGGTGGGAGTCGATCCTCGGCTTGAACGTCAAGGCAGTGCAGGGAAAACAGGTTCCTCTGGAATGGACTGACACATCTGGGGGACTCTTGGAATGGTGTCACGACCCTGGAGTTCCTCTAGCCTTTCCTGTGGAGAGCGCCTCCTCTTGAGATGCGACGGGAACGCCGGGAATTCTTTCCCTACGTAACAGGGAAAGGATCCCTCATCTCGAGCTAGGAGGCGGAAACGGGGCTCCCCTGGATGTGTGCGGGACTCCACCTGCTTCCTCTCGAGTGGAGACGGGTATGTCGGGGAACTTCTTGAGTTGCAGCAATGGTGTGAAGGACCCTTTGGAAGTTTCAGTGGTTAGATGTGATTGGCCTTGAGAAGCCTCAGCGGAAATGGGCCTCATCTCGCCTGGAGGGCAAAACCTCCTGGATTTTCTCGAGTTGCGGCAGGTTCTCTCGACTTACGACGGGGACCTCAGGGACCCGCTCTGGTGGCCTCAGGAAAGGCCAGTCCCCATGCGAGTTCCTCGGGGGCCTCTCGGGATTCCTCTCCAGTCGATGCCGGGGCCTAAGACCTTGTGTGGAGTCGTGGCCGGAACCTGAGGATTCCTTTCCAGTGCTGACATGGATCTTGGGGTACTTCTGGAGTCTCCCCAGGGGAGTCAGTCCTCGTCTCGAATGGGGGCATGCACTTGCGCTTTCCTGCAGAGCGGTAGCAGCAGTGTCACGCAGTCCGCCGCGTGGATCAAAGGATCTATGGTTTTCCCTCGAGTCTTTCCCACGAGTCTTTCCCACGTGGCTTTCCCACAGGGCTGTCCCACGTGCACACGTGGTGGGAGTCGATCCTCGGCTTGAACGTCAAGGCAGTGCAGGGAAAACAGGTTCCTCTGGAATGGACTGACACATCTGGGGGACTCTTGGAATGGTGGCACGACCCTGGAGTTCCTCTCGCCTTTCCTGTGGAGAGCGCCTCCTCTTGAGATGCGACGGGAACGCCGGGAATTCTTTCCCTACGAAACAGGGAAAGGATCCCTCATCTCGAGCTAGGAGGCGGAAACGGGGCTCCCCTGGATGTGTGCGGGACCCCACGTGCTTCCTCTCGAGTGGAGACGGGTATGTCGGGGAACTTCTTGAGTTGCAGCAATGGTGTGAAGGACCCTTTGGAAGTTCCAGTGGTTAGATGTGATTGGCCTCGAGAAGCCTCAGCGGAAATGGGCCTCATCTCGCCTGGAGGGCAAAACCTCCTGGATTTTCTCGAGTTGCGGCAGGTGCTATCGACTTACGACGGGGACCTCAGGGAACCGCTCTGGTGGCCTCAGGAAAGGCCAGTCCCCATGCGAGTTCCTCGGGGGCCTCTCGGGATTCCTCTCCCGTCGATGCCGGGGCCTAAGACCTTGTGTGGAGTCGGGGCCGGAACCTGAGGATTCCTCTCCAGTGCTGACATGGATCTTGGGGTACTTCTGGAGTCTCCCCAGGGGAGTCAGTCCTCGTCTCGAATGCGGGCATGCACTTGCGCTTTCCTCCAGAGCGGTAGCAGCAGTGTCATGCAGTCCGCCGCGTGGATCAAAGGATCTATGGTTTTCCCTCGAGTCTTTCCCACGAGGCTTTCCCACGGGGCTTTCCCACAGGGCTGTCCCACGTGCACACGTGGTGGGAGTCGATCCTCGGCTTGAACGTCAAGGCAGTGCAGGGAAAACAGGTTCCTCTGGAATGGACTGACACATCTGGGGGACTCTTGGAATGGTGGCACGACCCTGGAGTTCCTCTCGCCTTTCCTGTGGAGAGCGCCTCCTCTTGAGATGCGACGGGAACGCCGGGAATTCTTTCCCTACGAAACAGGGAAAGGATCCCTCATCTCGAGCTAGCAGGGGAAACGGGGCTCCCCTGGATGTGTGCGGGACCCACGTGCTTCCTCTCGAGTGCAGACGGGTATGTCGGGGAACTTCTTGAGTTGCAGCAAGGGTGTGAAGGACCCTTTGGAAGTTCCAGTGGCTAGACATGATTAGCCTCGAGAAGCCTCAGCGGAAATGAGCCTCATCTCGCCTGGAGGGCAAAACCTCCTGGTTTTTCTCGAGTTGCGGCAGTGCTCTCGACTTACGACGGGGACCTCAGGGACCCGCTCTGGTGGCCTCAGGAAAGGCCAGTCCCCATGCGAGTTCCTCGGGGGCCTCTCGGGATTCCTCTCCCGTCGTTGCCGGGGCCTAAGTCCTTGTGTGGAGTCGGGGCCGGAACCTGAGGATTCCTCTCCAGTGCTGACATGGATGTTGGGGTACTTCTGGAGTCTCCCCAGGGGAGTCAGTCCTCGTCTCGAATGCGGGCATGCATTTGCGCTTTCCTCCAGAGCGGTAGCAGCAGTGTCACGCAGTCCGCCGCGTGGATCAAAGGATCTATGGTTTTCCCTCGAGTCTTTCCCACGAGGCTTTCGCACGAGGCTTTCCCACAGGGCTGTCCCACGTGCACACGTGGTGGGAGTCGATCCTCGGCTTGAACGTTAAGGCAGTGTAGGGAAAACAGTTTCCTCTGGAATGGACTGACACATCTGGGTGACCCTTGGAATGGTGGCATGACCCTGGAGTTCCTCTCGCCTTTCCTGTGGAGAGCGCCTCCTCTTGAGATGCGACGGGAACGCCGGGAATTCTTTCCCTACGAAACAGGGAAAGGATCCCTCATCTCGAGCTAGGAGTCGGAAACGGGGCTCCCCTGGATGTGTGAGGGACCCCACGTGCTTCCTCTCGAGTGGAGACGGGTATGTCGGGGAAATTCTTGAGGTGCAGCAATGGTGTGAAGGACCCTTTGGAAGTTCCAGTGGTTAGATGTGATTGGCCTCGAGAAGCCTCAGCGGAAATGGGCCTCATCTCGCCTGGAGGGCAAAACCTCCTGGATTTTCTCGAGTTGCGGCAGGTGTTCTCGACTTACGACGGGGACCTCTGGGACCCGCTCTGGTGGCCTCAGGAAAGGCCAGTCCCCATGCGAGTTCCTCGGGGGCGTCTCGGGATTCCTCTCCCGTAGATGCCGGGGCCTAAGACCTTGTGTGGAGTCGGGGCCGGAACCTGAGGATTCCTCTCCAGTGCTGACATGGATCTTGGGGTACTTCTGGAGTCTCCCCAGGGGCGTCAGTCCTCGTCTCGAATGCGGGCATGCACTTGCGCTTTCCTCCAGAGCGGTAGCAGCAGTGTCACGCAATCCGCCGCGTGGATCAAAGGGTCTATGTTTTTCCCTCGAGTCTTTCCCACGAGGCTTTCCCACGAGGCTTTCCCACAGGGCTGTCCCACGTGCACACGTGGTGGGAGTCGATCCTCGGCTTGAACGTCAAGGCAGTTCAGGGAAAACAGGTTCCTCTGGAATGGACTGACACATCTGGGGGACTCTTGGAATGGTGGCACGACCCTGGAGTTCCTCTCGCCTTTCCTGTGGAGAGCGCCTCCTCTTAAGATGCGACGGGAACGCCGGGAATTCTTTCCCTACGAAACAGGGAAAGGATCCCTCATCTCGAACTAGGAGGCGGAAACGGGGCTCCCCTGGATGTGTGCGGGACACCACGTGCTTCCTCTCGAGTGCAGACGGGTATGTCGGGGAACTTCTTGAGTTGCAGCAAGGGTGTGAAGGACCCTTTGGAAGTTCCAGTGGTTAGATGTGATTGGCCTCGAGAAGCCTCAGCGGAAATGGGCCTCATCTCGCCTGGAGGGCAAAACCTCCTGGATTTTCTCGAGTTGCGGCAGGTGCTCTCGACTTACAACGGGGACCTCAGGGACCCGCTCTGGTGGCCTCAGGAAAGGCCAGTCCTCATGCGAGTTCCTCGGGGGCGTCTCGGGATTCCTCTCCCGTCGATGCCGGGGCCTAAGACCTTGTGTGGAGTCGGGGCCGGAACCTGAGGATTCCTCTCCAGTGCTGACATGGATCTTGGGGTACTTCTGGAGTCTCCCCAGGGGAGTCAGTCCTCGTCTCGAATGCGGGCATGCACTTGCGCTTTCCTCCAGAGCGGTAGCAGCAGTGTCACGCAGTCCGCCGCGTGGATCAAAGGATCTATGGTTTTCCCTCGGTCTTTCCCACGAGGCTATCCCACGAGGCTTTCCCACAGGGCTGTCCCACGTGCACACGTGGTGGGAGTCGATCCTCGGCTTGAACGTCAAGGCAGTGCAGGGAAAACAGGTTCCTCTGGAATGGACTGACACATCTGGGGGACTCTTGGAATGGTGGCACGACCCTGGAGTTCCTCTCGCCTTTCCTGTGGAGAGCGCCTCCTCTTGAGATGCGACGGGAACGCCGGGAATTCTTTCCCTACCAAAGAGGGAAAGGATCCCTCATCTCGAGCCAGGAGGCGGAAACGGGGCTCCCCTGGATGTGTGCGGGACCCACGTGCTTCCTCTCGAGTGGAGACGGGTATGTCGGGGAACTTCTTGAGTTGCAGCAAGGGTGTGAAGGACCCTTTGGAAGTTCCAGTGGTTAGACGTGATTAGCCTCGAGAAGCCTCAGCGGAAATGGGCCTCATCTCGCCTGGAGGGCAAAACCTCCTGGATTTTCTCGAGTTGCGGCAGGTGCTCTCGACTTACGACGGGGACCTCAGGGACCCGCTCTGGTGGCCTCAGGAAAGGCCAGTCCCCATGCGAGTTCCTCGGGGGCCTCTGGGGATTCCTCTCCCGTCGATGCCGGGGCCTAAGTCCTTGTGTGGAGTCGGGGTCGGAACCTGAGGATTCCTCTCCAGTGCTGACATGGATCTTGGGGTACTTCTGGAGTCTCCCCAGGGGAGTCAGTCTTCGTCTCGAATGCGGGCATGCACTTGCGCTTTCCTCCAGAGCGGTAGCAGCAGTGTCACGCAGTCCGCCGCATGGATCAAAGGATCTATGGTTTTCCCTCGAGTCTTTTCCCCGAGGCTTTCCCACGAGGTTTTCCCACAGGGCTGTCCCACGTGCACACGTGGTGGGAGTCGATCCTTGGCTTGAAAGTCAAGGCAGTGTAGGGAAAACAGGTTCCTCTGGAATGGACTGACACATCTGGGTGACTCTTGGAATGGTGGCACGACCCTGGAGTTCCTCTCGCCTTTCCTGTGGAGAGCGCCTCCTCTTGAGATGCGACGGGAACTCCGGGAATTCTTTTCCTACGAAACAGGGAAAGGATCCCTCATCTCAAGCTAGGAGGCGGAAACGGGGCTCCCCTGGATGTGGGCGGGACACCACGTGCTTCCTCTCGAGTGGAGACGGGTATGTCGGGGAACTTCTTGAGTTGCAGCAATGGTGTGAAGGACCCTTTGGAAGTTCCAGTGGTTAGACGTAATTAGCCTCGAGAAGCCTCAGCGGAAATGGGCCTCATCTCGCCTGAAGGGCAAAACCTCCTGGATTTTCTCGAGTTGCGGCAGGTGCTCACGACTTACGACGGGGACCTCAGGGACCCGCTCTGGTGGCCTCAGGAAAGGCCAGTCCCCATGCGAGTTCCTCGGGGGCCTCTCGGGATTCCTCTCCGATCGATACCAGGGCCTAAGACCTTGTGTGGAGTCGGGGCCGGAACCTGAGGATTCCTCTCCAGTGCTGACATGGATCTTGGGGTACTTCTGGAGTCTCCCCAGGGGAGTCAGTCCTCGTCTCGTATGCGGGCATGCACTTGTGCTTTCCTCCAGAGCGGTAGCAGCAGTGTCACGCAGTCCGCCGCATGGATCAAAGGATCTATGGTTTTACCTCGAGTCTTTCCCACGAGGCTTTCTCACGAGGCTTATCCATAGGGCTGTCCCACGTGCACACGTGGTGGGAGTCGATCCTCGGCTTGAACGTCAAGGCAATGCAGGGAAAACAGGTTCTTCTGGAATGGACTGACACATCTGGGGGACTCTTGGAATTGTGGCACGACCCTGGAGTTCCTCTCGCCTTTTCTGTGGAGAGCGCCTCCTCTTGAGATGCGACGGGAACGCCGGGAATTCTTTCCCTACGAAACAGGGAAAGGATCCCTCATCTCGAGCTAGGAGGCGGAAACGGGGCTCCCCTGGATGTGTGCGGGACCCCACGTGCTTCCTCTCGAGTGCAGACGGGTATGTCGGGGAACTTCTTGAGTTGCAGCAAGGGTGTGAAGGACCCTTTGGAAGTTCCAGTGGTTAGACGTGATTAGCCTATAGAAGCCTCAGCGGAAATGGGCCTCATCTCGCCTGGAGGGCAAAACCTCCTGGATTTTCTCGAGTTGCGGCAGGTGCTCACGACTTACGACGGGGACCTCAGGGACCCGCTCTGGTGGCCTCAGGAAAGGCCAGTCCCCATGCGAGTTCCTCGGGGGCCTCTCGGGATTCCTCTCCGGTCGATACCAGGGCCCAAGACCTTGTGTGGAGTCGGGGCCGGAACCTGAGGATTCCTCTCCAGTGCTGACATGGATCTTGGGGTACTTCTGGAGTCTCCCCAGGGGAGTCAGTCCTCGTCTCGTATGCGGGCATGCACTTGTGCTTTCCTCCAGAGCGGTAGCAGCAGTGTCACGCAGTCCGCCGCATGGATCAAAGGATCTATGGTTTTACCTCGAGTCTTTCCCACGAGGCTTTCTCACGAGGCTTATCCATAGGGCTGTCCCACGTGCACACGTGGTGGGAGTCGATCCTCGGCTTGAACGTCAAGGCAATGCAGGGAAAACAGGTTCTTCTGGAATGGACTGACACATCTGGGGGACTCTTGGAATTGTGGCACGACCCTGGAGTTCCTCTCGCCTTTTCTGTGGAGAGCGCCTCCTCTTGAGATGCGACGGGAACGCCGGGAATTCTTTCCCTACGAAACAGGGAAAGGATCCCTCATCTCGAGCTAGGAGGCGGAAACGGGGCTCCCCTGGATGTGTGCGGGACCCCACGTGCTTCCTCTCGAGTGCAGACGGGTATGTCGGGGAACTTCTTGAGTTGCAGCAAGGGTGTGAAGGACCCTTTGGAAGTTCCAGTGGTTAGACGTGATTAGCCTATAGAAGCCTCAGCGGAAATGGGCCTCATCTCGCCTGGAGGGCAAAACCTCCTGGATTTTCTCGAGTTGCGGCAGGTGCTCTCGACTTACGTCGGGGACCTCAGGGACCCGCTCTGGTGGCCTCACGAAAGGCCAGTCCCCATGCGAGTTCCTCGGGGGCCTCTCGGGATTCCTCTCCCGTCGATGCCGGGGCCTAAGACCTTGTGTGGAGTCGGGGCCGGAACCTGAGGATTCCTCTCCAGTGCTGACATGGATCTTGGGGTACTTCTGGAGTCTCCCCAGGGGAGTCAGTCCTCGTCTCGAATGCGGGCATGCACTTGCGCTTTCCTCCAGAGCGGTAGCAGCAGTGTCACGCAGTCCGCCGCGTGGATCAAAGGATCCATGGTTTTCCCTCGAGTCTTTCCCACGAGGCTTTCCCACGAGGCTTTCCCACAGGGCTGTCCCACGTGCACACGTGGTGGGAGTCGATCCTTGGCTTGAACGTCAAGGCAGTGTAGGGAAAACAGGTTCCTCTGGAATGGACTGACACATCTGGGGAACTCTTGGAATGGTGGCACGACCCTGGAGTTCCTCTCGCCTTTCCTGTGGAGAGCGCCTCCTCTTGAGATGCGACGGGAACGCCGGGAATTCTTTCCGTACGAAACAGGGAAAGGATCCCTCATCTCGAGCTAGGAGGCGGAAACGGGGCTCCCCTGGTTGTGTGCGGGACACCACGTGCTTCCTTTCGAGTGGAGACGGGTATGTCGGGAAACATCTTGAGTTGCAGCAAGGGTGTGAAGGACCCTTTGGAAGTTCCAGTGGTTAGACGTGATTAGCCTCGAGAAGCCTCAGCGGAAATGAGCCTCATCTCGCCTGGAGGGCAAAACCTCCTGGATTTTCTCGAGTTGCGGCAGGTGATCTCGACTGACGATGGGGACCTCAGGGACCCGCTCTGGTGGCCTCAGGAAAAGCCAGTCCCCATGCGAGTTCATCGGGGGCCTCTCGGGATCCCTATCCCGTCGATGCCGGGGCCTAAGACCTTGTGTGGAGTCGGGGCCGGAACCTGAGGATTCCTCTCCAGTGCTGACATGGATCTTGGGGTACTTCTGGAGTCTCCCCAGGGGAGTCAGTCCTCGTCTCGAATGCGGGCATGCACTTGCGCTTTCCTCCAGAGCGGTAGCAGCAGTGTCACGCAGTCCGCCGCGTGGATCAAAGGATCTATGGTTTTCCCTCGAGTCTTTCCCACGAGGCTTTCCCACGAGGCTTTCCCACAGGGCTGTCCCACGTGCACACGTGGTGGGAGTCGATCCTCGGCTTGAACGTCAAGGCAGTGCAGGGAAAACAGGTTCCTCTGGAATGGACTGACCCATCTGTGGGATTCTTGGAATGGTGGCACGACCCTGGAGTTCCTCTCGCCTTTCCTGCGGAGAGGGCCTCCTCTTGAGATGCGACGGGAACGCCGGGAATTCTTTCTCTACGAAACAGGGAAAGGATCCCTCATCTCGAGCTAGGAGGCAGAAACGGGGCTCCCCTGGATGTGTGCGGGACCCCACGTGCTTCCTCTCGAGTGGAGACGGGTATGTCGGGGAACTTCTTGAGTTGCAGCAATGGTGAGAAGGACCCGTTGGAAGTTCCAGTGGTTAGATGTGATTGGCCTCGAGAAGCCTCAGCGGAAATGGGCCTCATCTCGCCTGGAGGGCAAAACCGCCTGGATTTTCTCGAGTTGCGGCAGGTGCTCTCGACTTACGACGAGGACCTCAGGGACCCGCTCTGGTGGCCTCAGGAAAGGCCAGTCCCCATGCGAGTTCCTCTGGGGATTCCTCTCCCGTCGATGCCGGAGCCTAAGACCTTGTGTGGAGTCGGGGCCGGAACCTGAGGATTCCTCTCCAGTGCTGACATGGATCTTGGGGTACTTCTGGAGTCTCCCCAGGGGAGTCAGTCCTCGTCTCGAATGCGGGCATGCACTTGCGCTTTCCTCCAGAGCGGTAGCAGCAGTGTCACGCAGTCCGCCGCATGGATCAAAGGATCCATGGTTTTCCCTCGAGTCTTTCCCACGAGGCTTTCCCACGAGGCTTTCCCACAGGGCTGTCCCACGTGCACACGTGGTGGGAGTCGATCCTTGGCTTGAACGTCAAGGCAGTGCAGGGAAAACAGGTTCCTCTGGAATGGACTGACACATCTGGGGAACTCTTGGAATGGTGGCACGACCCTGGAGTTCCTCTCGCCTTTCCTGTGGAGAGCGCCTCCTCTTGAGATGCGACGGGAACGCCGGGAATTCTTTCCGTACGAAACAGGGAAAGGATCCCTCATCTCGAGCTAGGAGGCGGAAACGGGGCTCCCCTGGTTGTGTGCGGGACACCACGTGCTTCCTTTCGAGTGGAGACGGGTATGTCGGGAAACTTCTTGAGTTGCAGCAAGGGTGTGAAGGACCCTTTGGAAGTTCCAGTGTTTAGACGTGATTAGCCTCGAGAAGCCTCAGCGGAAATGGGCCTCATCTCGCCTGGAGGGCAAAACCTCCTGGATTTTCTCGAGTTGCGGCAGGTGATCTCGACTGACGATGGGGACCTCAGGGACCCGCTCTGGTGGCCTCAGGAAAAGCCAGTCCCCATGCGAGTTCCTCGGGGGCCTCTCGGGATCCCTATCCCGTCGATGCCGGGGCCTAAGACCTTGTGTGGAGTCGGGGCCGGAACCTGAGGATTCCTCTCCAGTGCTGACATGGATCTTGGGGTACTTCTGGAGTCTCCCCAGGGGAGTCAGTCCTCGTCTCGAATGCGGGCATGCACTTGCGCTTTCCTCCAGAGCGGTAGCAGCAGTGTCACGCAGTCCGCCGCGTGGATCAAAGGATCTATGGATTTCCCTCGAGTCTTTCCCACGAGGCTTTCCCACGAGGCTTTCCCACAGGGCTGTCTCACGTGCACACGTGGTGGGAGTCGATCCTCGGCTTGAATGTCAAGGCAGTGCAGGGAAAACAGGTTCCTCTGGAATGGACTGACACATCTGGGGGACTCTTGGAATGGTGGCACGACCCTGGAGTTCCTCTCGCCTTTCCTGTGGAGAGCGCCTCCTCTTGAGATGCGACGGGAACGCCGGGAATTCTTTCCGTACGAAACAGGGAAAGGATCACTCATCTCGAGCTAGGAGGCGGAAACGGGGCTCCCCTGGATGTGTGCGGGACCCACGTGCTTCCTCTCGAGTGGAGACGGGTATGTCGGGGAAGTTCTTGAGTTGCAGCAAGGGTGTGAAGGACCCTTTGGAAGTTCCAGTGGTTAGACGTGATTAGCCTCTAGAAGCCTCAGCGGAAATGGGCCTCATCTCGCCTGAAGGGCAAAACCTCCTGGATTTTCTCGAGTTGCGGCAGGTGCTCTCGACTTACGACGGGGACCTCAGGGACCCGCTCTGGTGGCCTCAGGAAAGGCCAGTCCCCATGCGAGTTCCTCGGGGGCGTCTCGGGATTCCTCTCCCGTCGATGCCGGGGCCTAAGACCTTGTGTGGAGTCGGGGCCGGTACCTGAGGATTCCTCTCCAGTGCTGACATGGATCTTGGGGTACTTCTGGAGTCTCCCCAGGGGAGTCAGTCCTCGTCTCGAATGCGGGCATGGACTTGCGCTTTCCTCCAGAGCGGTAGCAGCAGTGTCACGCAGTCCGCCGCGTGGATCAAAGGATCTATGGTTTTCCCTCGAGTCTTTCCCACGAGGCTTTCCCACGAGGCTTTCCCACAGGGCTGTCCCACGTGCACACGTGGTGGGAGTCGATCCTTGGCTTAAACGTCAAGGCAGTGCAGGGAAAACAGGTTCCTCTGGAATGGACTGACACATCTGGGGGACTCTTGGAATGGTGGCACGACCCTGGAGTTCCTCTCGCCTTTCCTGTGGAGAGCGCCTCCTCTTGAGATGCGACGGGAACGCCGGGAATTCTTTCCCTACGAAACATGGAAAGGATCCCTCATCTCGAGCTAGGAGGCGGAAACGGGGCTCCCTGGATGTGTGCGGGACCCCCCGTGCTTCCTTTCGAGTGCAGACGGGTATGTCGGGGAACTTCTTGAGTTGCAGCTATGGTGTGAAGGACCCTTTGGAAGTTCCAGTGGTTAGATGTGATTGGCCTCGAGAAGCCTCAGCGGAAATGGGCCTCATCTCGCCTGGAGGGCAAAACCGCCTGGATTTTCTCGAGTTGCGGCAGGTGCTCTCGACTTACGACGAGGACCTCAGGGACCCGCTCTGGTGGCCTCAGGAAAGGCCAGTCCCCATGCGAGTTCCTCTGGGGATTCCTCTCCCGTCGATGCCGGGGCCTAAGACCTTGTGTGGAGTCGGGGCCGGAACCTGAGGATTCCTCTCCAGTGCTGACATGGATCTTGGGGTACTTCTGGAGTCTCCCCAGGGGAGTCAGTCCTCGTCTCGAATGCGGGCATGCACTTGCGCTTTCCTCCAGAGCGGTAGCAGCAGTGTCACGCTGTCCGCCGCATGGATCAAAGGATCCATGGTTTTCCCTCGAGTCTTTCCCACGAGGCTTTCCCACGAGGCTTTCCCACAGGGCTGTCCCACGTGCACACGTGGTGGGAGTCGATCCTTGGCTTGAACGTCAAATCAGTGCAGGGAAAACAGGTTCCTCTGGAATGGACTGACACATCTGGGGAACTCTTGGAATGGTGGCACGACCCTGGAGTTCCTCTCGCCTTTCCTGTGGAGAGCGCCTCCTCTTGAGATGCGACGGGAACGCCGGGAATTCTTTCCGTACGAAACAGGGAAAGGATCCCTCATCTCGAGCTAGGAGGCGGAAACGGGGCTCCCCTGGTTGTGTGCGGGACACCACGTGCTTCCTTTCGAGTGGAGACGGGTATGTCGGGAAACTTCTTGAGTTGCAGCAAGGGTGTGAAGGACCCTTTGGAAGTTCCAGTGTTTAGACGTGATTAGCCTCGAGAAGCCTCAGCGGAAATGAGCCTCATCTCGCCTGGAGGGCAAAACCTCCTGGATTTTCTCGAGTTGCGGCAGGTGATCTCGACTGACGATGGGGACCTCAGGGACCCGCTCTGGTGGCCTCAGGAAAAGCCAGTCCCCATGCGAGTTCCTCGGGGGCCTCTCGGGATCCCTATCCCGTCGATGCCAGGGCCTAAGACCTTGTGTGGAGTCGGGGCCGGAACCTGAGGATTCCTCTCCAGTGCTGACATGGATCTTGGGGTACTTCTGGAGTCTCCCCAGGGGAGTCAGTCCTCGTCTCGAATGCGGGCATGCACTTGCGCTTTCCTCCAGAGCGGTAGCAGCAGTGTCACGCAGTCCGCCGCGTGGATCAAAGGATCTATGGATTTCCCTCGAGTCTTTCCCACGAGGCTTTCCCACGAGGCTTTCCCACAGGGCTGTCTCACGTGCACACGTGGTGGGAGTCGATCCTCCGCTTGAATGTCAAGGCAGTGCAGGGAAAACAGGTTCCTCTGGAATGGACTGACACATCTGGGGGACTCTTGGAATGGTGGCACGACCCTGGAGTTCCTCTCGCCTTTCCTGTGGAGAGCGCCTCCTCTTGAGATGCGACGGGAACGCCGGGAATTCTTTCCCTATGAAACAGGGAAAGGATCCCTAATCTCGAGCTAGGAGGCGGAAACGGGGCTCCCCTGGATGTGTGCGGGACCCACGTGCTTCCTCTCGAGTGGAGACGGGTATGTCGGGGAACTTCTTGAGTTGCAGCAAGGGTGTGAAGGACCCTTTGGAAGTTCCAGTGGTTAGACGTGATTAGCCTCTAGAAGCCTCAGCGGAAATGGGCCTCATCTCGCCTGGAGGGCATAACCTCCTGGATTTTCTCGAGTTGCGGCAGGTGCTCTCGACTTACGACGGGGACCTCAGGGACCCGCTCTGGTGGCCTCAGGAAAGGCCAGTCCCCATGCGAGTTCCTCGGGGGCTTCTCGGGATTCCTCTCCCGTCGATGCTGGGGCCTAAGACCTTGTGTGGAGTCGGGGCCGGAACCTGAGGATTCCTCTCCAGTGCTGACATGGATCTTGGGGTACTTCTGGAGTCTCCCCAGGGGAGTCAGTCCTCGTCTCGAATGCGGGCATGCAATTGCGCTTTCCTCCAGAGCGGTAGCAGCAGTGTCACGCAGTCTGCCGCGTGGATCAAAGGATCTATGGTTTTCCCTCGAGTCTTTCCCACGAGGCTTTCCCACGAGGCTTTCCCACAGGGCTGTCCCACGTGCACACGTGGTGGGAGTCGATCCTTGGCTTAAACGTCAAGGCAGTGCATGGAAAACAGGTTCCTCTGTAATGGACTGACACATCTGGGGAACTCTTGGAATGGTGGCACGACCCTGGAGTTCCTCTCGCCTTTCCTGTGGAGAGCGCCTCCTCTTGAGATGCGACGGGAACGCCGGGAATTCTTTCCCTACGAAACATGGAAAGGATCCCTCATCTCGAGCTAGGAGGCGGAAACGGGGCTCCCTGGATGTGTGCGGGACCCCCCGTGCTTCCTCTCGAGTGCAGACGGGTATGTCGGGGAACTTCTTGAGTTGCAGCAAGGGTGTGAAGGACCCTTTGGAAGTTCCAGTGGTTAGATGTGATTGGCCTCGAAAAGCCTCAGCGGAAATGGGCCTCATCTCGCCTGGAGGGCAAAACCGCCTGGATTTTCTCGAGTTGCGGCAGGTGCTCTCGACTTACGAAGAGGACCTCAGGGACCCGCTCTGGTGGCCTCAGGAAAGGCCAGTCCCCATGCGAGTTCCACGGGGGCCTCTCGGGATTCCTCTCCCGTCGATGCCGGGGTCTAAGACCTTGTGTGGAGTCAGGGCCGGAACCTGAGGATTCCTCTCCAGTGCTGACATGGATCTTGGGGTACTTCTGGAGTCTCCCCAGGGGAGTCAGTCCTCGTCTCGAATGCGGGCATGCACTTGCGCTTTCCTCCAGAGCGGTAGCAGCAGTGTCACGCAGTCCGCCGCGTGGATCAAAGGATCTATGGTTTTCCCTCGAGTCTTTCCCACGAGGCTTTCCCACGAGGCTTTCCCACAGGGCTGTCCCACGTGCACACGTGGTGGGAGTCGATCCTCGGCTTGAACGTCAAGGCAGTGCAGGGAAAACAGGTTCCTCTGGAATGGACTGACACATCTGGGGGACTCTTGGAATGGTGGCACGACCCTGGAGTTCCTCTCGCCTTTCTTGTGGAGAGGGCCTCCTCTTGAGATGCGACGGGAACGCTGGGAATTCTTTCTCTACGAAACAGGGAAAGGATCCCTCATCTCGAGCTAGGAGGCGGAAACGGGGCTCCCCTGGATGTGTGCGGGACCCCACGTGCTTCCTCTCGAGTGGAGACGGGTATGTCGGGGAACTTCTTGAGTTGCAGCAATGGTGAGAAGGACCCTTTGGAAGTCCAGTGGTTAGATGTGATTGGCCTCGAGAAGCCTCAGCGGAAATGGGCCTCATCTCGCCTGGAGGGCAAAACCGCCTGGATTTTCTCGAGTTGCGGCAGGTGCTCTCGACTTACGACGAGGACCTCAGGGACCCGCTATGGTGGCCTCAGGAAAGGCCAGTCCCCATGCGAGTTCCTCTGGGGATTCCTCTCCCGTCGATGCCGGGGCCTAAGACCTTGTGTGGAGTCGGGGCCGGAACCTGAGGATTCCTCTCCAGTGCTGACATGGATCTTGGGGTACTTCTGGAGTCTCCCCAGGGGAGTCAGTCCTCGTCTCGAATGCGGGCATGCACTTGCGCTTTCCTCCAGAGCGGTAGCAGCAGTGTCACGCAGTCCGCCGCATGGATCAAAGGATCCATGGTTTTCCCTCGAGTCTTTCCCACGAGGCTTTCCCACGAGGCTTTCCCACAGGGCTGTCCCACGTGCACACGTGGTAGGAGTCGATCCTCGGCTTGAACGTCAAGGCAGTGCAGGGAAAACAGGTTCCTCTGGAATGGACTGACACATCTGGGGGACTCTTGGAATGGTGGCACGACCCTGGAGTTCCTCTCGCCTTTCCTGTGGAGAGCGCCTCCTCTTGAGATGCGACGGGAACGCCGGGAATTGTTTCCCTACGAAACAGGGAAAGGATCACTCATCTCGAGCTAGGAGGCGGAAACGGGGCTCCCCTGGATGTGTGCGGGACCCACGTGCTTCCTCTCGAGTGGAGACGGGTATGTCGGGGAACTTCTTGAGTTGCAGCAAGGGTGTGAAGGACCCTTTGGAAGTTCCAGTGGTTAGACGTGATTAGCCTCTAGAAGCCTCAGCGGAAATGGGCCTCATCTCGCCTGAAGGGCAAAACCTCCTGGATTTTGTCGAGTTGCGGCAGGTGCTCTCGACTTACGACGGGGACCTCAGGGACCCGCTCTGGTGGCCTCAGGAAAGGCCAGTCCCCATGCGACTTCCTCGGGGACCTCTCGGGATTCCTCTCCCGTCGATGCCAGGGCCTAAGACCTTGTGTGGAGTCGGTGCCGGAACCTGAGGATTCCTCTCCAGTGCTGACATGGATCTAGGGGTACTTCTGGAGTCTCCCCAGGGGAGTCAGTCCTCGTCTCGAATGCGGGCATGCACTTGCGCTTTCCTCCAGAGCGGTAGCAGCAGTGTCACGCAGTCCGCCGCGTGGATCAAAGGATCTATGGTTTTCCCTCGAGTCTTTCCCACGAGGCTTTCCCACGAGGCTTTCCCACAGGGCTGTCCCACGTGCACACGTGGTGGGAGTCGATCCTCGGCTTGAACGTCAAGGCAGTGCAGGGAAAACAGGTTCCTCTGGAATGGACTGACCCATCTGTGGGATTCTTGGAATGGTGGCACGACCCTGGAGTTCCTCTCGCCTTTCCTGTGGAGAGGGCCTCCTCTTGAGATGCGACGGGAACGCCGGGAATTCTTTCTCTACGAAACAGGGAAAGGATCCCTCATCTCGAGCTAGGAGGCAGAAACGGGGCTCCCCTGGATGTGTGCGGGACCCCACGTGCTTCCTCTCGAGTGGAGACGGGTATGTCGGGGAACTTCTTGAGTTGCAGCAATGGTGAGAAGGACCCTTTGGAAGTCCAGTGGTTAGATGTGATTGGCCTCGAGAAGCCTCAGCGGAAATGGGCCTCATCTCGCCTGGAGGGCAAAACCTCCTGGATTTTCTCGAGTTGCGGCAGGTGCTCTCGACTTACGACGGAGACCTCAGGGACCCGCTCTGGTGGCCTCAGGAAAGGCCAGTCCCCATGCGAGTTCCTAGGGGGCGTCTCGGGATTCCTCTCCCGTCGATGCCGGGGCCTAAGACCTTGTGTGGAGTCGGGGCCGGAACCTGAGGATTCCTCTCCAGTGCTGACATGGATCTTGGGGTACTTCTGGAGTCTCCCCAGGGGAGTCAGTCCTCGTCTCGAATGCGGGCATGCACTTGCGCTTTCCTCCAGAGCGGTAGCAGCAGTGTCACGCAGTCCGCCGCGTGGATCAAAGGATCTATGGTTTTCCCTCGAGTCTTTCCCACGAGGCTTTCCCACGAGGCTTTCCCACAGGGCTGTCCCACGTGCACACGTGGTGGGAGTCGATCCTTGGCTTAAACGTCAAGGCAGTGCAGGGAAAACAGGTTCCTCTGGAATGGACTGACACATCTGGGGGACTCTTGGAATGGTGGCACGACCCTGGAGTTCCTCTCGCCTTTCCTGTGGAGAGCGCCTCCTCTTGAGATGCGACGGGAACGCCGGGAATTCTTTCCCTACGAAACAGGGAAAGGATCCCTCATCTCGAGCTAGGAGGCGGAAACGGGGCTCCCCTGGATGTGTGCGGGACCCCCCGTGCTTCCTCTCGAGTGGAGACGGGTATGTCGGGGAACTTCTTGAGTTGCAGCAAGGGTGTGAAGGACCCTTTGGATGTTCCAGTGGTTAGATGTGATTGGCCTCGAGAAGCCTCAGCGGAAATGGGCCTCATCTCGCCTGGTGGGCAAAACCGCCTGGATTTTCTCGAGTTGCGGCAGGTGCTCTCGACTTACGACGAGGACCTCAGGGACCAGCTATGGTGGCCTCAGGAAAGGCCAGTCCCCATGCGAGTTCCTCGGGGGCCTCTGGGGATTCCTCTCCCGTCGATGCCGGGGCCTAAGACCTTGTGTGGAGTCGGGGCCGGAACCTGAGGATTCCTCTCCAGTGCTGACATGGATCTTGGGGTACTTCTGGAGTCTCCCCAGGGGAGTCAGTCCTCGTCTCGAATGCGGGCATGCACTTGCGCTTTCCTCCAGAGCGGTAGCAGCAGTGTCACGCAGTCCGCCGCGTGGATCAAAGGATCTATGGTTTTCCCTCGAGTCTTTCCCACGAGGCTTTCCCACGAGGCTTTCCCACAGGGCTGTCTCACGTGCACACGTGGTGGGAGTCGATCCTCGGCTTGAACGTCAAGGCAGTGCAGGGAAAACAGGTTCCTCTGTAATGGACTGACACATCAGGGGGTCTCTTGGAATGGTGGCACGACCCTGGAGTTCCTCTCCCCTTTCCTGTGGAGAGCGCTTCCTCTTGAGATGCGACGGGATCGCCGGGAATTCTTTCCCTACGAAACAGGGAAAGGATCCCTCATCTCGAGCTAGGAGGCGGAAACGGGGCTCCCCTGGATGTGTGCGGGACCCCACGTGCTTCCTCTCGAGTGGAGACGGGTATGTCGGGGAAGTTCTTGAGTTGCAGCAAGGGTGTGAATGACCCTTTGGAAGTTCCAGTGGTTAGACGTGATTAGACTCGAGAAGCCTCAGCGGAAATGGGCCTCATCTGGCCTGGAGGGCAAAACCTCCTGGATTTTCTGCAGTTCCGGCAGGTGCTCTCGACTTACGACGGGGACCTCAGGGACCCGCTCTGGTGGCCTCAGGAAAGGCCTGTCCCGATGTGAGTTCTTCGGGGGCCTCTCGGTATTCCTCTTCCGTCGATGCCGGGGCCTAAGACCTTGTGTGGAGTCGGGGCCGGAACCTGAGGATTCCTCTCCAGTGCTGACATGGATCTTGGGGTACTTCTGGAGTCTCCCCAGGGGAGTCAGTCCTCGTCTCGAATGCGGGCATGCACTTGCGCTTTCCTCCAGAGCGGTAGCAGCAGTGTCACGCAGTCCGCCGCGTGGATCAAAGGATCTATGGTTTTCCCTCGAGTCTTTCCCACGAGGCTTTCCCACGAGGCTTTCCCACAGGGCTGTCTCACGTGCACACGTGGTGGGAGTCGATCCTCGGCTTGAACGTCAAGGCAGTGCAGGGAAAACAGGTTCCTCTGTAATGGACTGACACATCAGGGGGTCTCTTGGAATGGTGGCACGACCCTGGAGTTCCTCTCCCCTTTCCTGTGGAGAGCGCTTCCTCTTGAGATGCGACGGGATCGCCGGGAATTCTTTCCCTACGAAACAGGGAAAGGATCCCTCATCTCGAGCTAGGAGGCGGAAACGGGGCTCCCCTGGATGTGTGCGGGACCCCACGTGCTTCCTCTCGAGTGGAGACGGGTATGTCGGGGAAGTTCTTGAGTTGCAGCAAGGGTGTGAATGACCCTTTGGAAGTTCCAGTGGTTAGACGTGATTAGACTCGAGAAGCCTCAGCGGAAATGGGCCTCATCTGGCCTGGAGGGCAAAACCTCCTGGATTTTCTGCAGTTCCGGCAGGTGCTCTCGACTTACGACGGGGACCTCAGGGACCCGCTCTGGTGGCCTCAGGAAAGGCCTGTCCCGATGTGAGTTCTTCGGGGGCCTCTCGGTATTCCTCTTCCGTCGATGCCGGGGCCTAAGACCTTGTGTGGAGTCGGGGCCGGAACCTGAGGATTCCTCTCCAGTGCTGACATGGATCTTGGGGTACTTCTGGAGTCTCCCCAGGGGAGTCAGTCCTCGTCTCGAATGCGGGCATGCACTTGCGCTTTCCTCCAGAGCGGTAGCAGCAGTGTCACGCAGTCCGCCGCGTGGATCAAAGGATCTATGGTTTTCCCTCGAGTCTTTCCCACGAGGCTTTCCCACGAGGCTTTCCCACAGGGCTGTCCCACGTGCACACGTGGTGGGAGTCGATCCTCGGCTTGAACGTCAAGGCAGTGCAGGGAAAACAGGTTCCTCTGGAATGGACTGACACATCTGGGGAACTCTTGGAATGGTGGCACGACCCTGGAGTTCCTCTCGCCTTTCCTGTGGAGAGCGCCTCCTCTTGAGATGCGACGGGAACGCCGGGAATTCTTTCCGTACGAAACAGGGAAAGGATCCCTCATCTCGAGCTAGGAGGCGGAAACGGGGCTCCCCTGGTTGTGTGCGGGACACCACGTGCTTCCTTTCGAGTGGAGACGGGTATGTCGGGAAACTTCTTGAGTTGCAGCAAGGGTGTGAAGGACCCTTTGGAAGTTCCAGTGTTTAGACGTGATTAGCCTCGAGAAGCCTCAGCGGAAATGAGCCTCATCTCGCCTGGAGGGCAAAACCTCCTGGATTTTCTCGAGTTGCGGCAGGTGATCTCGACTGACGATGGGGACCTCAGGGACCCGCTCTGGTGGCCTCAGGAAAAGCCAGTCCCCATGCGAGTTCCTCGGGGGCCTCTCGGGATCCCTATCCCGTCGATGCCAGGGCCTAAGACCTTGTGTGGAGTCGGGGCCGGAACCTGAGGATTCCTCTCCAGTGCTGACATGGATCTTGGGGTACTTCTGGAGTCTCCCCAGGGGAGTCAGTCCTCGTCTCCAATGCGGGCATGCACTTGCGCTTTCCTCCAGAGCGGTAGCAGCAGTTTCACGCAGTCCGCCGCGTGGATCAAAGGATCTATGGATTTCCCTCGAGTCTTTCCCACGAGGCTTTCCCACGAGGCTTTCCCACAGGGCTGTCTCACGTGCACACGTGGTGGGAGTCGATCCTCCGCTTGAATGTCAAGGCAGTGCAGGGAAAACAGGTTCCTCTGGAATGGACTGACACATCTGGGGGACTCTTGGAATGGTGGCACGACCCTGGAGTTCCTCTCGCCTTTCCTGTGGAGAGCGCCTCCTCTTGAGATGCGACGGGAACGCCGGGAATTCTTTCCCTATGAAACAGGGAAAGGATCCCTCATCTCGAGCTAGGAGGCGGAAACGGGGCTCCCCTGGATGTGTGCGGGACCCACGTGCTTCCTCTCGAGTGGAGACGGGTATGTCGGGGAACTTCTTGAGTTGCAGCAAGGGTGTGAAGGACCCTTTGGAAGTTCCAGTGGTTAGACGTGATTAGCCTCTAGAAGCCTCAGCGGAAATGGGCCTCATCTCGCCTGGAGGGCAAAACCGCCTGGATTTTCTCGAGTTGCAGCAGGTGCTCTCGACTTACGAAGAGGACCTCAGGGACCCGCTATGGTGGCCTCAGGAAAGGCCAGTCCCCATGCGAGTTCCTCGGGGGCCTCTGGGGATTCCTCTCCCGTCGATGCCGGGGCCTAAGACCTTGTGTGGAGTCGGGGCCGGAACCTGAGGATTCCTCTCCAGTGCTGACATGGATCTTGGGGTACTTCTGGAGTCTCCCCAGGGGAGTCAGTCCTCGTCTCGAATGCGGGCATGCACTTGCGCTTTCCTCCAGAGCGGTAGCAGCAGTGTCACGCAGTCCGCCGCGTGGATCAAAGGATCTATGGTTTTCCCTCGAGTCTTTCCCACGAGGCTTTCCCACGAGGCTTTCCCACAGGGCTGTCTCACGTGCACACGTGGTGGGAGTCGATCCTCGGCTTGAACGTCAAGGCAGTGCAGGGAAAACAGGTTCCTCTGTAATGGACTGACACATCAGGGGGTCTCTTGGAATGGTGGCACGACCCTGGAGTTCCTCTCCCCTTTCCTGTGGAGAGCGCTTCCTCTTGAGATGCGACGGGATCGCCGGGAATTCTTTCCCTACGAAACAGGGAAAGGATCCCTCATCTCGAGCTAGGAGGCGGAAACGGGGATCACCTGGATGTGTGCGGGACCCCACGTGCTTCCTCTCGAGTGGAGACGGGTATGTCGGGGAAGTTCTTGAGTTGCAGCAAGGGTGTGAATGACCCTTTGGAAGTTCCAGTGGTTAGACGTGATTAGCCTCGAGAAGCCTCAGCGGAAATGGGCCTCATCTCGCCTGGAGGGCAAAACCTCCTGGATTTTCTCGAGTTGCGGCAGGTGCTCTCGACTTACGACGGGGACCTCAGGGACCCGCTCTGGTGGCCTCAGGAAAGGCCAGTCCCCATGCGAGTTCCTCGGGGGCCTCTCGGGATTCCTCTCCCGTCGATGCCGGGGCCTAAGACCTTGTGTGGAGTCAGGGCCGGAACCTAAAGGATTCCTCTCCAGTGCTGACATGGATCTTGGGGTACTTCTGGAGTCTCCCCAGGGGAGTCAGTCCTCGTCTCGAATGCGGGCATGCACTTGCGCTTTCCTCCAGAGCGGTAGCAGCAGTGTCACGCAGTCCGCCGCGTGGATCAAAGGATCTATGGTTTTCCCTCGAGTCTTTCCCAGGAGGCTTTCCCACGAGGCTTTCCCACAGGGCTGTCCCACGTGCACACGTGGTGGGAGTCGATCCTCGGCTTGAACGTCAAGGCAGTGCAGGGAAAACAGGTTCCTCTGGAATGGACTGACACATCTGGGGGACTCTTGGAATGGTGGCACGACCCTGGAGTTCCTCTCGCCTTTCCTGTGGAGAGCGCCTCCTCTTGAGATGCGACGGGAACGCCGGGAATTCTTTCCCTACGAAACAGGGAAAGGATCCCTCATCTCGAGCTAGGAGGCGGAAACGGGGCTCCCCTGGATGTGTGCGGGACCCCCCGTGCTTCCTCTCGAGTGGAGACGGGTATGTCGGGGAACTTCTTGAGTTGCAGCAAGGGTGTGAAGGACCCTTTGGATGTTCCAGTGGTTAGATGTGATTGGCCTCGAGAAGCCTCAGCGGAAATGGGCCTCATCTCGCCTGGTGGGCAAAACCGCCTGGATTTTCTCGAGTTGCGGCAGGTGCTCTCGACTTACGACGAGGACCTCAGGGACCAGCTATGGTGGCCTCAGGAAAGGCCAGTCCCCATGCGAGTTCCTCGGGGGCCTCTCGGGATTCCTCTCCCGTCGATGCCGGGGCCTAAGACCTTGTGTGGAGTCGGGGCCGGAACCTGAGGATTCCTCTCCAGTGCTGACATGGATCTTGGGGTACTTCTGGAGTCTCCCCAGGGGAGTCAGTCCTCGTCTCGAATGCGGGCATGCACTTGCGCTTTCCTCCAGAGCGGTAGCAGCAGTGTCACGCAGTCCGCCGCGTGGATCAAAGGATCTATGGTTTTCCCTCGAGTCTTTCCCACGAGGCTTTCCCACGAGGCTTTCCCACAGGGCTGTCCCACGTGCACACGTGGTGGGAGTCGATCCTCGGCTTGAACGTCAAGGCAGTGCAGGGAAAACAGGTTCCTCTGGAATGGACTGACACATCAGGGGGTCTCTTGGAATGGTGGCACGACCCTGGAGTTCCTCTCCCCTTTCCTGTGGAGAGCGCTTCCTCTTGAGATTCGACGGGATCGCCGGGAATTCTTTCCCTACGAAACAGGGAAAGGATCCCTCATCTCGAGCTAGGAGGCGGAAACGGGGCTCCCCTGGATGTGTGCGGGACCCCACGTGCTTCCTCTCGAGTGGAGACGGGTATGTCGGGGAAGTTCTTGAGTTGCAGCAAGGGTGTGAAGGACCCTTTGGAAGTTCCAGTGGTTAGACGTGATTAGCCTCGAGAAGCCTCAGCGGAAATGGGCCTCATCTGGCCTGGAGGGCAAAACCTCCTGGATTTTCTCCAGTTCCGGCAGGTGCTCTCGACTTACGACGGGGACCTCAGGGACCCGCTCTGGTGGCCTCAGGAAAGGCCTGTCCCGATGTGAGTTCTTCGGGGGCCTCTCGGTATTCCTCTTCCGTCGATGCCGGGGCCTAAGACCTTGTGTGGAGTCGGGGCCGGAACCTGAGGATTCCTCTCCAGTGCTGACATGGATCTTGGGGTACTTCTGGAGTCTCCCCAGGGGAGTCAGTCCTCGTCTCGAATGCGGGCATGCACTTGCGCTTTCCTCCAGAGCGGTAGCAGCAGTGTCACGCAGTCCGCCGCGTGGATCAAAGGATCTATGGTTTTCCCTCCAGTCTTTCCCACGAGGCTTTCCCACGAGGCTTTCCCACAGGGCTGTCCCACGTGCACACGTGGTGGGAGTCGATCCTCGGCTTGAACGTCAAGGCAGTGCAGGGAAAACAGGTTCCTCTGGAATGGACTGACACATCTGGGGAACTCTTGGAATGGTGGCACGACCCTGGAGTTCCTCTCGCCTTTCCTGTGGAGAGCGCCTCCTCTTGAGATGCGACGGGAACGCCGGGAATTCTTTCCGTACGAAACAGGGAAAGGATCCCTCATCTCGAGCTAGGAGGCGGAAACGGGGCTCCCCTGGTTGTGTGCGGGACACCACGTGCTTCCTTTCGAGTGGAGACGGGTATGTCGGGAAACTTCTTGAGTTGCAGCAAGGGTGTGAAGGACCCTTTGGAAGTTCCAGTGTTTAGACGTGATTAGCCTCGAGAAGCCTCAGCGGAAATGAGCCTCATCTCGCCTGGAGGGCAAAACCTCCTGGATTTTCTCGAGTTGCGGCAGGTGATCTCGACTGACGATGGGGACCTCAGGGACCCGCTCTGGTGGCCTCAGGAAAAGCCAGTCCCCATGCGAGTTCCTCGGGGGCCTCTCGGGATCCCTATCCCGTCGATGCCAGGGCCTAAGACCTTGTGTGGAGTCGGGGCCGGAACCTGAGGATTCCTCTCCAGTGCTGACATGGATCTTGGGGTACTTCTGGAGTCTCCCCAGGGGAGTCAGTCCTCGTCTCCAATGCGGGCATGCACTTGCGCTTTCCTCCAGAGCGGTAGCAGCAGTTTCACTCAGTCCGCCGCGTGGATCAAAGGATCTATGGATTTCCCTCGAGTCTTTCCCACGAGGCTTTCCCACGAGGCTTTCCCACAGGGCTGTCTCACGTGCACACGTGGTGGGAGTCGATCCTCCGCTTGAATGTCAAGGCAGTGCAGGGAAAACAGGTTCCTCTGGAATGGACTGACACATCTGGGGGACTCTTGGAATGGTGGCACGACCCTGGAGTTCCTCTCGCCTTTCCTGTGGAGAGCGCCTCCTCTTGAGATGCGACGGGAACGCCGGGAATTCTTTCCCTATGAAACAGGGAAAGGATCCCTCATCTCGAGCTAGGAGGCGGAAACGGGGCTCCCCTGGATGTGTGCGGGACCCACGTGCTTCCTCTCGAGTGGAGACGGGTATGTCGGGGAACTTCTTGAGTTGCAGCAAGGGTGTGAAGGACCCTTTGGAAGTTCCAGTGGTTAGACGTGATTAGCCTCTAGAAGCCTCAGCGGAAATGGGCCTCATCTCGCCTGGAGGGCAAAACCGCCTGGATTTTCTCGAGTTGCGGCAGGTGCTCTCGACTTACGAAGAGGACCTCAGGGACCCGCTATGGTGGCCTCAGGAAAGGCCAGTCCCCATGCGAGTTCCTCGGGGGCCTCTGGGGATTCCTCTCCCGTCGATGCCGGGGCCTAAGACCTTGTGTGGAGTCGGGGCCGGAACCTGAGGATTCCTCTCCAGTGCTGACATGGATCTTGGGGTACTTCTGGAGTCTCCCCAGGGGAGTCAGTCCTCGTCTCGAATGCGGGCATGCACTTGCGCTTTCCTCCAGAGCGGTAGCAGCAGTGTCACGCAGTCCGCCGCGTGGATCAAAGGATCTATGGTTTTCCCTCGAGTCTTTCCCACGAGGCTTTCCCACGAGGCTTTCCCACAGGGCTGTCTCACGTGCACACGTGGTGGGAGTCGATCCTCGGCTTGAACGTCAAGGCAGTGCAGGGAAAACAGGTTCCTCTGTAATGGACTGACACATCAGGGGGTCTCTTGGAATGGTGGCACGACCCTGGAGTTCCTCTCCCCTTTCCTGTGGAGAGCGCTTCCTCTTGAGATGCGACGGGATCGCCGGGAATTCTTTCCCTACGAAACAGGGAAAGGATCCCTCATCTCGAGCTAGGAGGCGGAAACGGGGATCACCTGGATGTGTGCGGGACCCCACGTGCTTCCTCTCGAGTGGAGACGGGTATGTCGGGGAAGTTCTTGAGTTGCAGCAAGGGTGTGAATGACCCTTTGGAAGTTCCAGTGGTTAGACGTGATTAGCCTCGAGAAGCCTCAGCGGAAATGGGCCTCATCTCGCCTGGAGGGCAAAACCTCCTGGATTTTCTCGAGTTGCGGCAGGTGCTCTCGACTTACGACGGGGACCTCAGGGACCCGCTCTGGTGGCCTCAGGAAAGGCCAGTCCCCATGCGAGTTCCTCGGGGGCCTCTCGGGATTCCTCTCCCGTCGATGCCGGGGCCTAAGACCTTGTGTGGAGTCAGGGCCGGAACCTAAAGGATTCCTCTCCAGTGCTGACATGGATCTTGGGGTACTTCTGGAGTCTCCCCAGGGGAGTCAGTCCTCGTCTCGAATGCGGGCATGCACTTGCGCTTTCCTCCAGAGCGGTAGCAGCAGTGTCACGCAGTCCGCCGCGTGGATCAAAGGATCTATGGTTTTCCCTCGAGTCTTTCCCAGGAGGCTTTCCCACGAGGCTTTCCCACAGGGCTGTCCCACGTGCACACGTGGTGGGAGTCGATCCTCGGCTTGAACGTCAAGGCAGTGCAGGGAAAACAGGTTCCTCTGGAATGGACTGACACATCTGGGGGACTCTTGGAATGGTGGCACGACCCTGGAGTTCCTCTCGCCTTTCCTGTGGAGAGCGCCTCCTCTTGAGATGCGACGGGAACGCCGGGAATTCTTTCCCTATGAAACAGGGAAAGGTTCCCTCATCTCGAGCTAGGAGGCGGAAACGGGGCTCCCCTGGATGTGTGCGGGACCCACGTGCTTCCTCTCGAGTGGAGACGGGTATGTCGGGGAACTTCTTGAGTATCAGCAAGGGTGTGAAGGACCCTTTGGAAGTTCCAGTGGTTAGACGTGACTAGCCTCTAGAAGCCTCAGCGGAAATGGGCCTCATCTCGCCTGGAGGGCAAAACCTCCTGGATTTTCTCGAGTTGCGGCAGGTGCTCTCGACTTACGACGGGGACCTCAGGGACCCGCTCTGGTGGCCTCAGGAAAGGCCAGTCCCCATGCGAGTTCCTAGGGGGCGTCTCGGGATTCCTCTCCCGTCGATGCCGGGGCCTAAGACCTTGTGTGGAGTCGGGGCCGGAACCTGAGGATTCCTCTCCAGTGCTGACATGGATCTTGGGGTACTTCTGGAGTCTCCCCAGGGGAGTCAGTCCTCGTCTCGAATGCGGGCATGCACTTGCACTTTCCTCCAGAGCGGTAGCAGCAGTGTCACGCAGTCCGCCGCGTGGATCAAAGGATCTATGGTTTTCCCTCGAGTCTTTCCCACGAGGCTTTCCCACGAGGCTTTCCCACAGGGCTGTCCCACGTGCACACGTGGTGGGAGTCGATCCTTGGCTTAAACATCAAGGCAGTGCAGGGAAAACAGGTTCCTCTGGAATGGACTGACACATCTGGGGGACTCTTGGAATGGTGGCACGACCCTGGAGTTCCTCTCGCCTTTCCTGTGGAGAGCGCCTCCTCTTGAGATGCGACGGGAACGCCGGGAATTCTTTCCCTATGAAACAGGGAAAGGATCCCTCATCTCGAGCTAGGAGGCGGAAACGGGGCTCCCCTGGATGTGTGCGGGACCCGCCGTGCTTCCTCTCGAATGCAGACGGGTATGTCGGGGAACTTCTTGAGTTGCAGCAAGGGTGTGAAGGACCCTTTGGAAGTTCCAGTGGTTAGATGTGATTGGCCTCGAGAAGCCTCAGCGGAAATGGGCCTCATCTCGCCTGGAGGGCAAAACCGCCTGGATTTTCTCGAGTTGCGGCAGGTGCTCTCGACTTACGACGAGGACCTCAGGGACCCGCTATGGTGGCCTCAGGAAAGGCCAGTCCCCATGCGAGTTCCTCTGGGGATTCCTCTCCCGTCGGTGCCGGGGCCTAAGACCTTGTGTGGAGTCGGGGCCGGAACCTGAGGATTCCTCTCCAGTGCTGACATGGATCTTGGGGTACTTCTGGAGTCTCCCCAGGGGAGTCAGTCCTAGTCTCGAATGCGGGCATGCACTTGCGCTTTCCTCCAGAGCGGTAGCAGCAGTGTCACGCAGTCCGCCGCATGGATCAAAGGATCCATGGTTTTCCCTCGAGTCTTTCCCACGAGGCTTTCCCACGAGGCTTTCCCACAGGGCTGTCCCACGTGCACACGTGGTGGGAGTCGATCCTTGGTTTGAACGTCAAGGCAGTGCAGGGAAAACAGGTTCGTCTGGAATGGACTGACACATCTGGGGAACTCTTGGAATGGTGGCACGACCCTGGAGTTCCCCTCGCCTTTCCTGTGGAGAGCGCCTCCTCTTGAGATGCGACGGGAACGCCGGGAATTCTTTCCCTACGAAACAGGGAAAGGATCCCTCATCTCGAGCTAGGAGGCGGAAACGGGGCTCCCCTGGTTGTGTGCGGGACACCACGTGCTTCCTTTCGAGTGGAGACGGGTATGTCGGGAAACTTCTTGAGTTGCAGCAAGGGTGTGAAGGACCCTTTGGAAGTTCCAGTGTTTAGACGTGATTGGCCTCGAGAAGCCTCAGCGGAAATGAGCCTCATCTCGCCTGGAGGGCAAAACCTCCTGGATTTTCTCGAGTTGCGGCAGGTGTTCTCGTCTGACGACGGGGACCTCAGGGACCCGCTCTGGTGGCCTCAGGAAAAGCCAGTCCCCATGCGAGTTCCTCGGGGGCCTCTCGGGATCCCTATCCCGTCGATGCCGGGGCCTAAGACCTTGTGTGGAGTCGGGGCCGGAACCTGAGGATTCCTCTCCAGTGCTGACATGGATCTTGGGGTACTTCTGGAGTCTCCCCAGGGGAGTCAGTCCTCGTCTCCAATGCGGGCATGCACTTGCGCTTTCCTCCAGAGCGGTAGCAGCAGTGTCATGCAGTCCGCCGCGTGGATCAAAGGATCTATGGATTTCCCTCGAGTCTTTCCCACGAGGCTTTCCCACGAGGCTTTCCCACAGGGCTGTCTCACGTGCACACGTGGTGGGAGTCGATCCTCGGCTTGAACGTCAAGGCAGTGCAGGGAAAACAGGTTCCTCTGTAAAGGACTGACACTTCTGGAGGTCTCTTGGAATGGTGGCACGACCCTGGAGTTCCTCTCCCCTTTCCTGTGGAGAGCGCCTCCTCTTGAGATGCGACGGGATCGCCGGGAATTCTTTTCCTACGAAACAGGGAAAGGATCCCTCATCTCGAGCTAGGAGGCGGAAACGGGACTCCCCTGGATGTCGGCGGGACACCACGTGCTTCCTCTCGAGTGCAGACGGGTATGTCGGGGAAGTTCTTGAGTTGCAGCAAGGGTGTGAAGGACCCTTTGGAAGTTCCAGTGGTTAGACGTGATTAGCCTCAAGAAGCCTCAGCGGAAATGGGCCTCATCTCGCCTGGAGGGCAAAACCTCCTGGATTTTCTCGAGTTGCGGCAGGTGCTCTCGACTTACGACGGGGACCTCAGGGACCCGCTCTGGTGGCCTCAGGAAAGGCCAGTCCCCATGCGAGTTCCTCGGGGGCCTCTCGGGATCCCTATCCCGTCGATGCCGGGGCCTAAGACCTTGTGTGGAGTCGGGGCCGGAACCTGAGGATTCCTCTCCAGTGCTGACATGGATCTTGGGGTACTTCTGGAGTCTCCCCAGGGGAGTCAGTCCTCGTCTCGAATGCGGGCATGCACTTGCGCTTTCCTCCAGAGCGGTAGCAGCAGTGTCACGCAGTCCGCCGCGTGGATCAAAGGATCTATGGATTTCCCTCGAGTCTTTCCCACGAGGCTTTCCCACGAGGCTTTTCCACAGGGCTGTCTCACGTGCACACGTGGTGGGAATCGATCCTCCGCTTGAATGTCAAGGCAGTGCAGGGAAAACAGGTTCCTCTGGAATGGACTGACACATCTGGGGGACTCTTGGAATGGTGGCACGACCCTGGAGTTCCTCTCGCCTTTCCTGTGGAGAGCGCCTCCTCTTGAGATGCGACGGGAACGCCGGGAATTCTTTCCCTACGAAACAGGGAAAGGATCCCTAATCTCGAGCTAGGAGGCGTAAACGGGGCTCCCCTGGATGTGTGCGGGACCCACGTGCTTCCTCTCGAGTGGAGACGGGTATGTCGGGGAACTTCTTGAGTTGCAGCAAGAGTGTGAAGGACCCTTTGGAAGTTCCAGTGGTTAGACGTGATTAGCCTCTAGAAGCCTCAGCGGAAATGGGCCTCATCTCGCCTGGAGGGCAAAACCTCCTGGATTTTCTCGAGTTGCGGCAGGTGCTCTCGACTTACGACGGGGACCTCAGGGACCCGCTCTGGTGGCCTCAGGAAAGGCCAGTCCCCATGCGAGTTCCTCGGGGGCCTCTCGGGATTCCTCTCCCGTCGATGCCGGGGCCTAAGACCTTGTGTGGAGTCGGGGCCGGAACCTGAGGATTCCTCTCCAGTGCTGACATGGATCTTGGGGTACTTCTGGAGTCTCCCCAGGGGAGTCAGTCCTCGTCTCGAATGCGGGCATGCACTTGCGCTTTCCTCCAGAGCGGTAGCAGCAGTGTCACGCAGTCCGCCGCGTGGATCAAAGGATCTATGGTTTTCCCTCGAGTCTTTCCCACGAGGCTTTCCCACGAGGCTTTCCCACAGGGCTGTCCCACGTGCACACGTGGTGGGAGTCGATCCTCGGCTTGAACGTCAAGGCAGTGCAGGGAAAACAGGTTCCTCTGGAATGGACAGACACATCTGGGGAACTCTTGGAATGGTGTCACGACCCTGGAGTTCCTCTCGCCTTTCCTGTGGAGAGCGCCTCCTCTTGAGATGCGACGGGAACGCCGGGAATTCTTTCCCTACGAAACAGGGAAAGGATCCCTCATCTCGAGCTAGGAGGCGGAAACGGGGCTCCCCTGGATGTGTGCGGGACCCCCCGTGCTTCCTCTCGAGTGCAGACGGGTATGTCGGGGAACTTCTTGAGTTGCAGCAAGGGTGTGAAGGACCCTTTGGAAGTTCCAGTGGTTAGATGTGATTGGCCTCGAGAAGCCTCAGCGGAAATGGGCCTCATCTCGCCTGGAGGGCAAAACCGCCTGGATTTTCTCGAGTTGCGGCAGGTGCTCTCGACTTACGACGAGGACCTCAGGGACCCGCTATGGTGGCCTCAGGAAAGGCCAGTCCCCATGCGAGTTCCTCTGGGGATTCCTCTCCCGTCGGTGCCGGGGCCTAAGACCTTGTGTGGAGTCGGGGCCGGAACCTGAGGATTCCTCTCCAGTGCTGACATGGATCTTGGGGTACTTCTGGAGTCTCCCCAGGGGAGTCAGTCCTCGTCTCGAATGCGGGCATGCACTTGCGCTTTCCTCCAGAGCGGTAGCAGCAGTGTCACGCAGTCCGCCGCGTGGATCAAAGGATCTATTTATTTCCCTCGAGTCTTTCCCACGGGGCTTTCCCACGAGGCTTTCCCACAGGGCTGTCTCACGTGAACACGTGGTGGGAGTCGATCCTCCGCTTGAATGTCAAGGCAGTGCAGGGAAAACAGGTTCCTCTGGAATGGACTGACACATCTGGGGGACTCTTGGAATGGTGGCACGACCCTGGAGTTCCTCTCGCCTTTCCTGTGGAGAGCGCCTCCTCTTGAGATGCGACGGGAACGCCGGGAATTCTTTCCCTATGAAACAGGGAAAGGATCCCTAATCTCGAGCTAGGAGGCGGAAACGGGGCTCCCCTGGATGTGTGCGGGACCCACGTGCTTCCTCTCGAGTGGAGACGGGTATGTCGGGGAACTTCTTGAGTTGCAGCAAGGGTGTGAAGGACCCTTTGGAAGTTCCAGTGGTTAGACGTGATTAGCCTCGAGAACCCTCAGCGGAAATGGGCCTCATCTCGCCTGGAGGGCAAAACCTCCTGGATTTTCTCGAGTTGCGGCATGTGCTCTCGACTTACGACGGGGACCTCAGGGACCCGCTCTGGTGGCCTCAGGAAAGGCCAGTCCCCATGCGAGTTCCTCGGGGGCTTCTCGGGATTCCTCTCCCGTCGATGCTGGGGCCTAAGACCTTGTGTGGAGTCGGGGCCGGAACCTGAGGATTCCTCTCCAGTGCTGACATGGATCTTGGGGTACTTCAGGAGTCTCCCCAGGGGAGTCAGTCCTCGTCTCGAATGCGGGCATGCAATTGCGCTTTCCTCCAGAGCGGTAGCAGCAGTGTCACGCAGTCCGCCTCGTGGATCAAAGGATCTATGGTTTTCCCTCGAGTCTTTCCCACGAGGCTTTCCCACGAGGCTTTCCCACAGGGCTGTCCCACGTGCACACGTGGTGGGAGTCGATCCTTGGCTTAAACGTCAAGGCAGTGCATGGAAAACAGGTTCCTCTGTAATGGACTGACACATCTGGGGAACTCTTGGAATGGTGTCACGACCCTGGAGTTCCTCTCGCCTTTCCTGTGGAGAGCGCCTCCTCTTGAGATGCGACGGGAACGCCGGGAATTCTTTCCCTATGAAACAGGGAAAGGATCCCTAATCTCGAGCTAGGAGGCGGAAACGGGGCTCCCCTGGATGTGTGCGGGACCCACGTGCTTCCTCTCGAGTGGAGACGGGTATGTCGGGGAACTTCTTGAGTTGCAGCAAGGGTGTGAAGGACCCTTTGGAAGTTCCAGTGGTTAGACGTGATTAGCCTCTAGAAGCCTCAGCGGAAATGGGCCTCATCTCGCCTGGAGGGCAAAACCGCCTGGATTTTCTCGAGTTGCGGCAGGTGCTCTGGACTTACGAAGAGGACCTCAGGGACCCGCTATGGTGGCCTCAGGAAAGGCCAGTCCCCATGCGAGTTCCTCGGGGGCCTCTGGGGATTCCTCTCCCGTCGATGCCGGGGCCTAAGACCTTGTGTGGAGTCGGGGCCGGAACCTGAGGATTCCTCTCCAGTGCTGACATGGATCTTGGGGTACTTCTGGAGTCTCCCCAGGGGAGTCAGTCCTCGTCTCGAATGCGGGCATGCACTTGCGCTTTCCTCCAGAGCGGTAGCAGCAGTGTCACGCAGTCCGCCGCGTGGATCAAAGGATCTATGGTTTTCCCTCGAGTCTTTCCCACGAGGCTTTCCCACGAGGCTTTCCCACAGGGCTGTCTCACGTGCACACGTGGTGGGAGTCGATCCTCGGCTTGAACGTCAAGGCAGTGCAGGGAAAACAGGTTCCTCTGTAATGGACTGACACATCAGGGGGTCTCTTGGAATGGTGGCACGACCCTGGAGTTCCTCTCCCCTTTCCTGTGGAGAGCGCTTCCTCTTGAGATGCGACGGGATCGCCGGGAATTCTTTCCCTACGAAACAGGGAAAGGATCCCTCATCTCGAGCTAGGAGGCGGAAACGGGGATCACCTGGATGTGTGCGGGACCCCACGTGCTTCCTCTCGAGTGGAGACGGGTATGTCGGGGAAGTTCTTGAGTTGCAGCAAGGGTGTGAATGACCCTTTGGAAGTTCCAGTGGTTAGACGTGATTAGCCTCGAGAAGCCTCAGCGGAAATGGGCCTCATCTCGCCTGGAGGGCAAAACCTCCTGGATTTTCTCGAGTTGCGGCAGGTGCTCTCGACTTACGACGGGGACCTCAGGGACCCGCTCTGGTGGCCTCAGGAAAGGCCAGTCCCCATGCGAGTTCCTCGGGGGCCTCTCGGGATTCCTCTCCCGTCGATGCCGGGGCCTAAGACCTTGTGTGGAGTCAGGGCCGGAACCTAAAGGATTCCTCTCCAGTGCTGACATGGATCTTGGGGTACTTCTGGAGTCTCCCCAGGGGAGTCAGTCCTCGTCTCGAATGCGGGCATGCACTTGCGCTTTCCTCCAGAGCGGTAGCAGCAGTGTCACGCAGTCCGCCGCGTGGATCAAAGGATCTATGGTTTTCCCTCGAGTCTTTCCCAGGAGGCTTTCCCACGAGGCTTTCCCACAGGGCTGTCCCACGTGCACACGTGGTGGGAGTCGATCCTCGGCTTGAACGTCAAGGCAGTGCAGGGAAAACAGGTTCCTCTGGAATGGACTGACACATCTGGGGGACTCTTGGAATGGTGGCACGACCCTGGAGTTCCTCTCGCCTTTCCTGTGGAGAGCGCCTCCTCTTGAGATGCGACGGGAACGCCGGGAATTCTTTCCCTATGAAACAGGGAAAGGTTCCCTCATCTCGAGCTAGGAGGCGGAAACGGGGCTCCCCTGGATGTGTGCGGGACCCACGTGCTTCCTCTCGAGTGGAGACGGGTATGTCGGGGAACTTCTTGAGTATCAGCAAGGGTGTGAAGGACCCTTTGGAAGTTCCAGTGGTTAGACGTGACTAGCCTCTAGAAGCCTCAGCGGAAATGGGCCTCATCTCGCCTGGAGGGCAAAACCTCCTGGATTTTCTCGAGTTGCGGCAGGTGCTCTCGACTTACGACGGGGACCTCAGGGACCCGCTCTGGTGGCCTCAGGAAAGGCCAGTCCCCATGCGAGTTCCTAGGGGGCGTCTCGGGATTCCTCTCCCGTCGATGCCGGGGCCTAAGACCTTGTGTGGAGTCGGGGCCGGAACCTGAGGATTCCTCTCCAGTGCTGACATGGATCTTGGGGTACTTCTGGAGTCTCCCCAGGGGAGTCAGTCCTCGTCTCGAATGCGGGCATGCACTTGCACTTTCCTCCAGAGCGGTAGCAGCAGTGTCACGCAGTCCGCCGCGTGGATCAAAGGATCTATGGTTTTCCCTCGAGTCTTTCCCACGAGGCTTTCCCACGAGGCTTTCCCACAGGGCTGTCCCACGTGCACACGTGGTGGGAGTCGATCCTTGGCTTAAACATCAAGGCAGTGCAGGGAAAACAGGTTCCTCTGGAATGGACTGACACATCTGGGGGACTCTTGGAATGGTGGCACGACCCTGGAGTTCCTCTCGCCTTTCCTGTGGAGAGCGCCTCCTCTTGAGATGCGACGGGAACGCCGGGAATTCTTTCCCTATGAAACAGGGAAAGGATCCCTCATCTCGAGCTAGGAGGCGGAAACGGGGCTCCCCTGGATGTGTGCGGGACCCGCCGTGCTTCCTCTCGAATGCAGACGGGTATGTCGGGGAACTTCTTGAGTTGCAGCAAGGGTGTGAAGGACCCTTTGGAAGTTCCAGTGGTTAGATGTGATTGGCCTCGAGAAGCCTCAGCGGAAATGGGCCTCATCTCGCCTGGAGGGCAAAACCGCCTGGATTTTCTCGAGTTGCGGCAGGTGCTCTCGACTTACGACGAGGACCTCAGGGACCCGCTATGGTGGCCTCAGGAAAGGCCAGTCCCCATGCGAGTTCCTCTGGGGATTCCTCTCCCGTCGGTGCCGGGGCCTAAGACCTTGTGTGGAGTCGGGGCCGGAACCTGAGGATTCCTCTCCAGTGCTGACATGGATCTTGGGGTACTTCTGGAGTCTCCCCAGGGGAGTCAGTCCTAGTCTCGAATGCGGGCATGCACTTGCGCTTTCCTCCAGAGCGGTAGCAGCAGTGTCACGCAGTCCGCCGCATGGATCAAAGGATCCATGGTTTTCCCTCGAGTCTTTCCCCCGAGGCTTTCCCACGAGGCTTTCCCACAGGGCTGTCCCACGTGCACACGTGGTGGGAGTCGATCCTTGGCTTGAACGTCAAGGCAGTGCAGGGAAAACAGGTTCGTCTGGAATGGACTGACACATCTGGGGAACTCTTGGAATGGTGGCACGACCCTGGAGTTCCTCTCGCCTTTCCTGTGGAGAGCGCCTCCTCTTGAGATGCGACGGGAACGCCGGGAATTCTTTCCCTACGAAACAGGGAAAGGATCCCTCATCTCGAGCTAGGAGGCGGAAACGGGGCTCCCCTGGTTGTGTGCGGGACACCACGTGCTTCCTTTCGAGTGGAGACGGGTATGTCGGGAAACTTCTTGAGTTGCAGCAAGGGTGTGAAGGACCCTTTGGAAGTTCCAGTGTTTAGACGTGATTGGACTCGAGAAGCCTCAGCGGAAATGAGCCTCATCTCGCCTGGAGGGCAAAACCTCCTGGATTTTCTCGAGTTGCGGCAGGTGATCTCGTCTGACGACGGGGACCTCAGGGACCCGCTCTGGTGGCCTCAGGAAAAGCCAGTCCCCATGCGAGTTCCTCGGGGGCCTCTCGGGATCCCTATCCCGTCGATGCCGGGGCCTAAGACCTTGTGTGGAGTCGGGGCCGGAACCTGAGGATTCCTCTCCAGTGCTGACATGGATCTTGGGGTACTTCTGGAGTCTCCCCAGGGGAGTCAGTCCACGTCTCCAATGCGGGCATGCACTTGCGCTTTCCTCCAGAGCGGTAGCAGCAGTGTCATGCAGTCCGCCGCGTGGATCAAAGGATCTATGGATTTCCCTCGAGTCTTTCCCACGAGGCTTTCCCACGAGGCTTTCCCACAGGGCTGTCTCACGTGCACACGTGGTGGGAGTCGATCCTCGGCTTGAACGTCAAGGCAGTGCAGGGAAAACAGGTTCCTCTGTAAAGGACTGACACTTCTGGAGGTCTCTTGGAATGGTGGCACGACCCTGGAGTTCCTCTCCCCTTTCCTGTGGAGAGCGCCTCCTCTTGAGATGCGACGGGATCGCCGGGAATTCTTTTCCTACGAAACAGGGAAAGGATCCCTCATCTCGAGCTAGGAGGCGGAAACGGGGCTCCACTGGATGTCGGCGGGACACCACGTGCTTCCTCTCGAGTGCAGACGGGTATGTCGGGGAAGTTCTTGAGTTGCAGCAAGGGTGTGAAGGACCCTTTGGAAGTTCCAGTGGTTAGACGTGATTAGCCTCAAGAAGCCTCAGCGGAAATGGGCCTCATCTCGCCTGGAGGGCAAAACCTCCTGGATTTTCTCGAGTTGCGGCAGGTGCTCTCGACTTACGACGGGGACCTCAGGGACCCGCTCTGGTGGCCTCAGGAAAGGCCAGTCCCCATGCGAGTTCCTCGGGGGCCTCTCGGGATCCCTATCCCGTCGATGCCGGGGCCTAAGACCTTGTGTGGAGTCGGGGCCGGAACCTGAGGATTCCTCTCCAGTGCTGACATGGATCTTGGGGTACTTCTGGAGTCTCCCCAGGGGAGTCAGTCCTCGTCTCGAATGCGGGCATGCACTTGCGCTTTCCTCCAGAGCGGTAGCAGCAGTGTCACGCAGTCCGCCGCGTGGATCAAAGGATCTATGGATTTCCCTCGAGTCTTTCCCACGAGGCTTTCCCACGAGGCTTTTCCACAGGGCTGTCTCACGTGCACACGTGGTGGGAATCGATCCTCCGCTTGAATGTCAAGGCAGTGCAGGGAAAACAGGTTCCTCTGGAATGGACTGACACATCTGGGGGACTCTTGGAATGGTGGCACGACCCTGGAGTTCCTCTCGCCTTTCCTGTGGAGAGCGCCTCCTCTTGAGATGCGACGGGAACGCCGGGAATTCTTTCCCTATGAAACAGGGAAAGGATCCCTAATCTCGAGCTAGGAGGCGGAAACGGGGCTCCCCTGGATGTGTGCGGGACCCACGTGCTTCCTCTCGAGTGGAGACGGGTATGTCGGGGAACTTCTTGAGTTGCAGCAAGGGTGTGAAGGACCCTTTGGAAGTTCCAGTGGTTAGACGTGATTAGCCTCTAGAAGCCTCAGCGGAAATGGGCCTCATCTCGCCTGGAGGGCAAAACCTCCTGGATTTTCTCGAGTTGCGGCAGGTGCTCTCGACTTACGACGGGGACCTCAGGGACCCGCTCTGGTGGCCTCAGGAAAGGCCAGTCCCCATGCGAGTTCCTCGGGGGCCTCTCGGGATTCCTCTCCCGTCGATGCCGGGGCCTAAGACCTTGTGTGGAGTCGGGGCCGGAACCTGAGGATTCCTCTCCAGTGCTGACATGGATCTTGGGGTACTTCTGGAGTCTCCCCAGGGGAGTCAGTCCTCGTCTCGAATGCGGGCATGCACTTGCGCTTTCCTCCAGAGCGGTAGCAGCAGTGTCACGCAGTCCGCCGCGTGGATCAAAGGATCTATGGTTTTCCCTCGAGTCTTTCCCACGAGGCTTTCCCACGAGGCTTTCCCACAGGGCTGTCCCACGTGCACACGTGGTGGGAGTCGATCCTCGGCTTGAACGTCAAGGCAGTGCAGGGAAAACAGGTTCCTCTGGAATGGACTGACACATCTGGGGAACTCTTGGAATGGTGGCACGACCCTGGAGTTCCTCTCGCCTTTCCTGTGGAGAGCGCCTCCTCTTGAGATGCGACGGGAACGCCGGGAATTCTTTCCCTACGAAACAGGGAAAGGATCCCTCATCTCGAGCGAGGAGGCGGAAACGGGGCTCCCCTGGATGTGTGCGGGACCCCCCGTGCTTCCTCTCGAGTGCAGACGGGTATGTCGGGGAACTTCTTGAGTTGCAGCAAGGGTGTGAAGGACCCTTTGGAAGTTCCAGTGGTTAGATGTGATTGGCCTCGAGAAGCCTCAGCGGAAATGGGCCTCATCTCGCCTGGAGGGCAAAACCGCCTGGATTTTCTCGAGTTGCGGCAGGTGCTCTCGACTTACGACGAGGACCTCAGGGACCCGCTATGGTGGCCTCAGGAAAGGCCAGTCCCCATGCGAGTTCCTCTGGGGATTCCTCTCCCGTCGGTGCCGGGGCCTAAGACCTTGTGTGGAGTCGGGGCCGGAACCTGAGGATTCCTCTCCAGTGCTGACATGGATCTTGGGGTACTTCTGGAGTCTCCCCAGGGGAGTCAGTCCTCGTCTCGAATGCGGGCATGCACTTGCGCTTTCCTCCAGAGCGGTAGCAGCAGTGTCACGCAGTCCGCCGCGTGGATCAAAGGATCTATTTATTTCCCTCGAGTCTTTCCCACGGGGCTTTCCCACGAGGCTTTCCCACAGGGCTGTCTCACGTGAACACGTGGTGGGAGTCGATCCTCCGCTTGAATGTCAAGGCAGTGCAGGGAAAACAGGTTCCTCTGGAATGGACTGACACATCTGGGGGACTCTTGGAATGGTGGCACGACCCTGGAGTTCCTCTCGCCTTTCCTGTGGAGAGCGCCTCCTCTTGAGATGCGACGGGAACGCCGGGAATTCTTTCCCTATGAAACAGGGAAAGGATCCCTAATCTCGAGCTAGGAGGCGGAAACGGGGCTCCCCTGGATGTGTGCGGGACCCACGTGCTTCCTCTCGAGTGGAGACGGGTATGTCGGGGAACTTCTTGAGTTGCAGCAAGGGTGTGAAGGACCCTTTGGAAGTTCCAGTGGTTAGACGTGATTAGCCTCGAGAACCCTCAGCGGAAATGGGCCTCATCTCGCCTGGAGGGCAAAACCTCCTGGATTTTATCGAGTTGCGGCATGTGCTCTCGACTTACGACGGGGACCTCAGGGACCCGCTCTGGTGGCCTCAGGAAAGGCCAGTCCCCATGCGAGTTCCTCGGGGGCTTCTCGGGATTCCTCTCCCGTCGATGCTGGGGCCTAAGACCTTGTGTGGAGTAGGGGCCGGAACCTGAGGATTCCTCTCCAGTGCTGACATGGATCTTGGGGTACTTCAGGAGTCTCCCCAGGGGAGTCAGTCCTCGTCTCGAATGCGGGCATGCAATTGCGCTTTCCTCCAGAGCGGTAGCAGCAGTGTCACGCAGTCCGCCTCGTGGATCAAAGGATCTATGGTTTTCCCTCGAGTCTTTCCCACGAGGCTTTCCCACGAGGCTTTCCCACAGGGCTGTCCCACGTGCACACGTGGTGGGAGTCGATCCTTGGCTTAAACGTCAAGGCAGTGCATGGAAAACAGGTTCCTCTGTAATGGACTGACACATCTGGGGAACTCTTGGAATGGTGTCACGACCCTGGAGTTCCTCTCGCCTTTCCTGTGGAGAGCGCCTCCTCTTGAGATGCGACGGGAACGCCGGGAATTCTTTCCCTACGAAACAGGGAAAGGATCCCTCATCTCGAGCTAGGAGGCGGAAACGGGGCTCCCCTGGATGTGTGCGGAACCCCACGTGCTTCCTCTCGAGTGGAGACGGGTATGTCGGGGAACTTCTTGAGTTGCAGCAAGGGTGTGAAGGACCCTTTGGAAGTTCAAGTGTTTAGACGTGATTAGCCTCGAGAAGCCTCAGCGGAAATGAGCCTCATCTCGCCTGGAGGGCAAAACCTCCTGGATTTTCTCGAGTTGCGTCAGGTGATCTCGTCTGACGACGGGGACCTCAGGGACCCGCTCTGGTGGCCTCAGGAAAAGCCAGTCCCCATGCGAGTTCCTCGGGGGCCTCTCGGGATCCCTATCCCGTCGATGCCGGGGCCTAAGACCTTGTGTGGAGTCGGGGCCGGAACCTGAGGATTCCTCTCCAGTGCTGACATGGATCTTGGGGTACTTCTGGAGTCTCCCCAGGGGAGTCAGTCCTCGTCTCGAATGCGGGCATGCACTTGCGCTTTCCTCCAGAGCGGTAGCAGCAGTGTCATGCAGTCCGCCGCGTGGATCAAAGGATCTATGGATTTCCCTCGAGTCTTTCCCACGAGGCTTTCCCACGAGGCTTTCCCACAGGGCTGTCTCACGTGCACACGTGGTGGGAGTCGATCCTCGGCTTGAACGTCAAGGCAGTGCAGGGAAAACAGGTTCCTCTGTAAAGGACTGACACATCTGGAGGTCTCTTGGAATGGTGGCACGACCCTGGAGTTCCTCTCCCATTTCCTGTGGAGAGCGCCTCCTCTTGAGATGCGACGGGATCGCCGGGAATTCTTTCCCTACGAAACAGGGAAAGGATCCCTCATCTCGAGCTAGGAGGCGGAAACGGGGCTCCACTGGATGTCGGCGGGACACCACGTGCTTCCTCTCGAGTGCAGACGGGTATGTCGGGGAAGTTCTTGAGTTGCAGCAAGGGTGTGAAGGACCCTTTGGAAGTTCCAGTGGTTAGACGTGATTAGCCTCGAGAAGCCTCAGCGGAAATGGGCCTCATCTCGCCTGGAGGGCAAAACCTCCTGGATTTTCTCGAGTTGCGGCAGGTGCTCTCGACTTACGACGGGGACCTCAGGGACCCGCTCTGGTGGCCTCAGGAAAGGCCAGTCCCCATGCGAGTTCCTCGGGGGCCTCTCGGGATTCCTCTCCCGTCTATGCCGGGGCCTAAGACCTTGTGTGGAGTCGGGGCCGGAACCTGAGGATTCCTCTCCAGTGCTGACATGGATCTTGGGGTACTTCTGGAGTCTCCCCAGGGGAGTCAGTCCTCGTCTCGAATGCGGGCATGCACTTGCGCTTTCCTCCAGAGCGGTAGCAGCAGTGTCACGCAGTCCGCCGCGTGGATCAAAGGATCTATGGTTTTCCCTCGAGTCTTTCCCACGAGGCTTTCCCACGAGGCTTTCCCACAGGGCTGTCCCACGTGCACACGTGGTGGGAGTCGATCCTCGGCTTGAACGTCAAGGCAGTGCAGGGAAAACAGGTTCCTCTGGAATGGACTGACACATCTGGGGGACTCTTGGAATGGTGGCACGACACTGGAGTTCCTCTCGCCTTTCCTGTGGAGAGCGCCTCCTCTTGAGATGCGACGGGAACGCCGGGAATTCTTTCCCTACGAAACAGGGAAAGGATCATCATCTCGAGCTAGGAGGCGGAAACGGGGCTCCCCTGGATGTGTGTGGGACCCCACGTGCTTCCTCTCGAGTGGAGACGGGTATGTCGGGAAACTTCTTGAGTTGCAGCAAGGGTGTGAAGGACCCTTTGGAAGTTCCAGTGGTTAGACGTGATTAGCCTCGAGAACCCTCAGCGGAAATGGGCCTCATCTCGCCTGGAGGGCAAAACCTCCTGGATTTTCTCGAGTTGCGGCAGGTGCTCTCGACTTACGACGGGGACCTCAGGGACCCGCTCTGGTGGCCTCAGGAAAGGCCAGTCCCCATGCGAGTTCCTCGGGGGCCTCTCGGGATTCCTCTCCCGTCGATGCCGGGGCCTAAGACCTTGTGTGGAGTCGGGGCCGGAACCTGAGGATTCCTCTCGAGTGCTGACATGGATCTAGGGGTACTTCTGGAGTCTCCCCAGGGGAGTCAGTCCTCGTCTCGAATGCGGGCATGCACTTGCACTTTCCTCCAGAGCGGTTGCAGCAGTGTCACGCAGTCCGCCGCGTGGATCAAAGGATCTATGGTTTTCCCTCGAGTCTTTCCCACGAGGCTTTCCCACGAGGCTTTCCCACAGGGCTGTCCCAGTGCACACGTGGTGGGAGTCGATCCTCGGCTTGAATGTCAAGGCAGTGCAGGGAAAACAGGTTCCTCTGGAATGGACTGATACATCTGGGGGACTCTTGGAATGGTGGCACGACCCTGGAGTTCCTCTCGCCTTTCCTGTGGAGAGCGCCTCCTCTTGAGATGCGACGGGAACGCCGGGAATTCTTTCCCTACGAAACAGTTAAAGGATCCCTCATCTCGAGCTAGTAGGCGGAAACGGGGCTCCCCTGGATGTGTGCGGGACCAACGTGCTTCCTCTCGAGTGGAGACGGGTATGTCGGGGAACTTCTTGAGTTGCAGCAAGGGTGTGAAGGACCCTTTGGAAGTTCCAGTGGTTAGACGTGATTAGCCTCCAGAACCCTCAGCGGAAATGGGCCTCATCTCGCCTGGAGGGCAAAACCTCCTGGATTTTCGCGAGTTGCGGCAGGTGCTCTCGACTTACGACAGGGACCTCAGGGACCTGCTCTGGTGGCCTCAGGAAAGGCCAGTCCCCATGCGAATTCCACGGGGGCCTCTCGGGATTCCTCTCCCGTCGATGTCGGGGCCTAAGACCTTGTGTGGAGTCGGGGCCGGAACCTGAGGATTCCTCTCCAGTGCTGACATGGATCTAGGGGTACTTCTGGAGTCTCCCCAGGGGAGTCAGTCCTCGTCTCGAATGCGGGCATGCACTTACGCTTTCCTCCAGAGCGGTAGCAGCAGTGTCACGCAGTCCGCCGCGTGGATCAAAGGATCTATGGTTTTCCCTCGAGTCTTTCCCACGAGGCTTTCCCACGAGGCTTTCCCACAGGGCTGTCCCACGTGCACACGTGGTGGGAGTCGATCCTAGGCTTGAACGTCAAGGCAGTGCAGGGAAAACAGGTTCCTCTGGAATGGACTGATACATCTGGGGGACTCTTAGAATGGTGGCACGACCCTGGAGTTCCTCTCGCCTTTCCTGTGGAGAGCTCCTCCTCTTGAGATGCGACGGGAACGCCGGGAATTCTTTCCCTACGAAACAGGGAAAGGATCCCTCATCTCGAGCTAGGAGGCGGAAACGGGGATCCCCTGGATGTGTGCGGGACCCACGTGCTTCCTCTCGAGTGGAGACGGATATGTCAGGGAACTTCTTGAGTTGCAGCAATGGTGAGAAGGACCCTTTGGAAGTTCCAGTGGTTAGATGTGATTGGCCTCGAGAAGCCTCAGCGGAAATGGGCCTCATTTCGCCTGGAGGGCAAAACCTCCTGCATTTTCTCGAGTTGCGGCAGGTGCTCTCGACTTACGACAGGGACCTCAGGGACCCGCTCTGGTGGCCTCAGGAAAGGCCAGTCCCCATGCGAGTTCCACGGGGGCCTCTCGGGATCCCTCTCCCGTCGATGCCAGGGCCTAAGTCCTTCTGTGGAGTCGGGGCCGGAACGTGAGGATTCCTCTCCAGTGCTGACATGGATCTTGGGGTAATTCTGGAGTCTCCCCAGGGGAGTCAGTCCTCGTCTCGAATGCGGGCATGCACTTGCGATTTCCTCCAGAGCGGTAGCAGCAGTGTCACTCAGTCCGCCGCGTGGATCAAAGGATCTATGGTTTTCCCTCGAGTCTTTCCCACGAGGCTTTCCCACGAGGCTTTCCCACAGGGCTGTCCCACGTGCACACGTGGTGGGAGTCGATCCTCGGCTTGAAAATCAAGGCAGTGCAGGGAAAACAGGTTCCTCTGTAATGGACTGACACATCTGGGTGTCTCTTGGAATGGTGGCACGACCCTGGAGTTCCTCTCGCCTTTCCTGTGGAGAGCGCCTCCTCTTGAGATGCGACGGGAACGCCGGGAATTCTTTCCCTACGAAAAAGGGAAAGGATCCCTCATCTCGAGCTAGGAGGCGGAAACGGGGCTCCCCTGGATGTGTGCGGGACCCACGTGCTTCCTCTCGAGTGGAGACGGGTATGTCGGGGAACTTCTTGAGTTGCAGCAAGGGTGTGAAGGACCCTTTGGAAGTTCCAGTGGTTAGACGTGATTAGCCTCGAGAAGCCTCAGCGGAAATGGGCCTCATCTCGCCTGGAGGGCAAAACCTCCTGGATTTTCTCGAGTTGCGGCAGGTGCTCTCGACTTACGACGGGGACCTCAGGGACCCGCTCTGGTGGCCTCAGGAAAGGCCAGTCCCCATGCGAGTTCCTCGGGGGCGTCTCGGGATTCCTCTCCCGTCGATGCCGGGGCCTGAGACCTTGTGTGGAGTCGGGTCCGGAACCTGAGGATTCCTCTCCAGTGCTGACATGGATCTTGGGGTACTTCTGGAGTCTCCCCAGGGGAGTCAGTCCTCGTGTCGAATGCGGGCATGCACTTGCGCTTTCCTCCAGAGCGGTAGAAGCAGTGTCACGCAGTCCGCCGCGTGGATCAAAGGATCTATGGTTTTCCCTCGAGTCTTTCCCACGAGGCTTTCCCACGAGGCTTTCCCACAGGGCTGTCCCACGTGCACACGTGGTGGGAGTCGATCCTCGGCTTGAACGTCAAGGCATTGCAGGGAAAACAGGTTCCTCTGGAATGGACTGACACATCTGGGGGACTCTTGGAATGGTGGCATGACCCTGGAGTTCCTCTCCCCTTTCCTGTGGAGAGCGCCTCCTCTTGAGATGCGACGGGAACGCCGGGAATTCTTTCCCTACGAAACAGGGAAAGGATCCCTCAATTCGAGCTAGGAGGCGGAAACGGGGCTCCCCTGGATGTGTGCGGGACACCACGTGCTTCCTCTCGAGTGCAGACGGGTATGTCGGGGATCTTCTTGAGTTGCAGCAAGGGTGTGAAGGACCCTTTGGAAGTTCCAGTGGTTAGATGTGATTGACCTCGAGAAGCCTCATCGGAAATGGGCCTCATCTCGCCTGGAGGGCAAAACCTCCTGGATTTTCTCGAGTTGCGGCAGGTGCTCTCGACTTACGACGGGGACCTCAGGGACCCGCTCTGGTGCCCTCAGGAAAGGCCAGTCCCCATGCGAGTTCCTCGGGGGCCTCTCGGGATTCCTCTCCCATCGATGCCGGGGCCTAAGACCTTGTGTGGAGTCGGGGCCGGAACCTGAGGATTCCTCTCCAGTGCTGACATGGATCTTGGGGTACTTCTGGAGTCTCCCCAGGGGAGTCAGTCCTTGTCTCGAATGCGGGCATGCACTTGCGCTTTCCTCCAGAGCGGTAGCAGCAGTGTCACGCAGTCCGCCGCGTGGATCAAAGGATCTATGGTTTTCCCTCGAGTCTTTCCCACGAGGCTTTTCAACGAGGCTTTCCACAGGGCTGTCTCACGTGCACACGTGGTGTGACTCGATCCTCGGCCTGAACGTCAAGGCAGTGCAGGGAAAACAGGTTCCTCTGGAATGGACTGACACATCTGGGGGACTCTTGGAATGGTGGCATGACCCTGAAGTTCCTCTCGCCTTTCCTGTGGAGAGCGCCACCTCTTGAGATGCGAAGGGAACGCCGGGAATTCTTTCCCTACGAAACAGGGAAAGGATCCCTCATCTCGAACTAGGAGGCGGAAACGGGGCTCCCCTGGATGTGTGCGGGACACCACGTGCTTCCTCTCGAGTGCAGACGGGTATGTCGGGGAACTTCTGGACTTGCAGCAAGGGTGTGAAGGACCCTTTGGAAGTTCCAGTGGTCAGATGTGATTGGCCTCGAGAAGCCTCAGCGGAAATGGGCCTCATCTCGCCTGGAGGGCAAAACCTCCTGGATTTTCTCGAGTTGCGGCAGGTGCTCTCGACTTACGACGAGGACCTCAGGGACCCGCTCTAGTGGCCTCAGGAAAGGCCAGTCCCCATGCGAGTTCCTCGGGGGCCTCTCGGGATTCCTCTCCCGTCGATGCCGGGGCCTAAGACCTTGTGTGGAGTCGGGGCCGGAACCTGAGGATTCCTCTCCAGTGCTGACATGGATCTTGGGGTACTTCTGGAGTCTCCCCAGGGGAGTCAGTCCTCGTCTCGAATGCGGGCATGCACTTGCGCTTTCCTCCAGAGCGGTAGCAGCAGTGTCACGCAGTCCGCCGCGTGGATCAAAGGATCTATGGTTTTCCCTCGAGTCTTTCCCACGAGGCTTTCCCACGAGGCTTTCCCACAGGGCTGTCCCACGTGCACACGTGGTGGGAGTCGATCCTCGGCTTGAACGTCAAGGCAGTGCAGGGAAAACAGGTTCCTCTGTAATGGACTGACACATCTGGGGGTCTCTTGGAATGGTGGCACGACCCTGGAGTTCCTCTCGCCTTTCCTGTGGAGAGCGCCTCCTCTGGAAATGCGACGGGAACGCCGGGAATTCTTTCCCTACGAAACAGGGAAAGGATCCCTCATCTCGAGCTAGGAGGCGGAAACGGGGCTCCCCTGGATGTGTGCGGGACCCACGTGCTTCCTCTCGAGTGGAGACGGGTATGTCGGGAACTTCTTGAGTTGCAGCAAGGGTGTGAAGGACCCTTTGGAAGTTCCAGTGTTTAGACGTGATTAGCCTCGAGAAGCCTCAGCGGAAATGAGCCTCATCTCGCCTGGAGGGCAAAACCTCCTGGATTTTCTCGAGTTGCGGCAGGTGATCTCGTCTGACGACGGGGACCTCAGGGACCCGCTCTGGTGGCCTCAGGAAAAGCCAGTCCCCATGCGAGTTCCTCGGGGGCCTCTCGGGATCCCTATCCCGTCGATGCCGGGGCCTAAGACCTTGTGTGGAGTCGGGGCCGGAACCTGAGGATTCCTCTCCAGTGCTGACATGGATCTTGGGGTACTTCTGGAGTCTCCCCAGGGGAGTCAGTCCTCGTCTCGAATGCGGGCATGCACTTGCGCTTTCCTCCAGAGCGGTAGCAGCAGTGTCATGCAGTCCGCCGCGTGGATCAAAGGATCTATGGATTTCCCTCGAGTCTTTCCCACGAGGCTTTCCCACGAGGCTTTCCCACAGGGCTGTCTCACGTGCACACGTGGTGGGAGTCGATCCTCGGCTTGAACGTCAAGGCAGTGCAGGGAAAACAGGTTCCTCTGTAAAGGACTGACACATCTGGAGGTCTCTTGGAATGGTGGCACGACCCTGGAGTTCCTCTCCCCTTTCCTGTGGAGAGCGCCTCCTCTTGAGATGCGACGGGATCGCCGGGAATTCTTTCCCTACGAAACAGGGAAAGGATCCCTCATCTCGAGCTAGGAGGCGGAAACGGGGCTCCACTGGATGTCGGCGGGACACCACGTGCTTCCTCTCGAGTGCAGACGGGTATGTCGGGGAAGTTCTTGAGTTGCAGCAAGGGTGTGAAGGACCCTTTGGAAGTTCCAGTGGTTAGACGTGATTAGCCTCGAGAAGCCTCAGCGGAAATGGGCCTCATCTCGCCTGGAGGGCAAAACCTCCTGGATTTTCTCGAGTTGCGGCAGGTGCTCTCGACTTACGACGGGGACCTCAGGGACCCGCTCTGGTGGCCTCAGGAAAGGCCAGTCCCCATGCGAGTTCCTCGGGGGCCTCTCGGGATTCCTCTCCCGTCTATGCCGGGGCCTAAGACCTTGTGTGGAGTCAGGGCCGGAACCTGAGGATTCCTCTCCAGTGCTGACATGGATCTTGGGGTACTTCTGGAGTCTCCCCAGGGGAGTCAGTCCTCGTCTCGAATGCGGGCATGCACTTGCGCTTTCCTCCAGAGCGGTAGCAGCAGTGTCACGCAGTCCGCCGCGTGGATCAAAGGATCTATGGTTTTCCCTCGAGTCTTTCCCACGAGGCTTTCCCACGAGGCTTTCCCACAGGGCTGTCCCACGTGCACACGTGGTGGGAGTCGATCCTCGGCTTGAACGTCAAGGCAGTGCAGGGAAAACAGGTTCCTCTGGAATGGACTGATACATCTGGGGGACTCTTAGAATGGTGGCACGACCCTGGAGTTCCTCTCGCCTTTCCTGTGGAGAGCTCCTCCTCTTGAGATGCGACGGGAACGCCGGGAATTCTTTCCCTACGAAACAGGGAAAGGATCCCTCATCTCGAGCTAGGAGGCGGAAACGGGGATCCCCTGGATGTGTGCGGGACCCACGTGCTTCCTCTCGAGTGGAGACGGGTATGTCAGGGAACTTCTTGAGTTGCAGCAATGGTGAGAAGGACCCTTTGGAAGTTCCAGTGGTTAGATGTGATTGGCCTCGAGAAGCCTCAGCGGAAATGGGCCTCATCTCGCCTGGAGGGCAAAACCTCCTGCATTTTCTCGAGTTGCGGCAGGTGCTCTCGACTTACGACAGGGACCTCAGGGACCCGCTCTGGTGGCCTCAGGAAAGGCCAGTCCCCATGCGAGTTCCACGGGGGCCTCTCGGGATCCCTCTCCCGTCGATGCCAGGGCCTAAGTCCTTCTGTGGAGTCGGGGCCGGAACCTGAGGATTCCTCTCCAGTGCTGACATGGATCTTGGGGTAATTCTGGAGTCTCCCCAGGGGAGTCAGTCCTCGTCTCGAATGCGGGCATGCACTTGCGATTTCCTCCAGAGCGGTAGCAGCAGTGTCACTCAGTCCGCCGCGTGGATCAAAGGATCTATGGTTTTCCCTCGAGTCTTTCCCACGAGGCTTTCCCACGAGGCTTTCCCACAGGGCTGTCCCACGTGCACACGTGGTGGAAGTCGATCCTCGGCTTGAAAATCAAGGCAGTGCAGGGAAAACAGGTTCCTCTGTAATGGACTGACACATCTGGGGGTCTCTTGGAATGGTGGCACGACCCTGGAGTTCCTCTCGCCTTTCCTGTGGAGAGCGCCTCCTCTTGAGATGCGACGGGAACGCCGGGAATTCTTTCCCTACGAAACAGGGAAAGGATCCCTCATCTCGAGCTAGGAGGCGGAAACGGGGCTCCCCTGGATGTGTGCGGGACCCACGTGCTTCCTCTCGAGTGGAGACGGGTATGTCGGGGAACTTCTTGAGTTGCAGCAAGGGTGTGAAGGACCCTTTGGAAGTTCCAGTGGTTAGACGTGATTAGCCTCGAGAAGCCTCAGCGGAAATGGGCCTCATCTCGCCTGGAGGGCAAAACCTCCTGGATTTTCTCGAGTTGCGGCAGGTGCTCTCGACTTACGACGGGGACCTCAGGGACCCGCTCTGGTGGCCTCAGGAAAGGCCAGTCCCCATGCGAGTTCCTCGGGGGCGTCTCGGGATTCCTCTCCCGTCGATGCCGGGGCCTGAGACCTTGTGTGGAGTCGGGTCCGGAACCTGAGGATTCCTCTCCAGTGCTGACATGGATCTTGGGGTACTTCTGGAGTCTCCCCAGGGGAGTCAGTCCTCGTGTCGAATGCGGGCATGCACTTGCGCTTTCCTCCAGAGCGGTAGAAGCAGTGTCACGCAGTCCGCCGCGTGGATCAAAGGATCTATGGTTTTCCCTCGAGTCTTTCCCACGAGGCTTTCCCACGAGGCTTTCCCACAGGGCTGTCCCACGTGCACACGTGGTGGGAGTCGATCCTCGGCTTGAACGTCAAGGCATTGCAGGGAAAACAGGTTCCTCTGGAATGGACTGACACATCTGGGGGACTCTTGGAATGGTGGCACGACCCTGGAGTTCCTCTCCCCTTTCCTGTGGAGAGCGCCTCCTCTTGAGATGCGACGGGAACGCCGGGAATTCTTTCCCTACGAAACAGGGAAAGGATCCCTCAATTCGAGCTAGGAGGCGGAAACGGGGCTCCCCTGGATGTGTGCGGGACACCACGTGCTTCCTCTCGAGTGCAGACGGGTATGTCGGGGATCTTCTTGAGTTGCAGCAAGGGTGTGAAGGACCCTTTGGAAGTTCCAGTGGTTAGATGTGATTGACCTCGAGAAGCCTCATCGGAAATGGGCCTCATCTCGCCTGGAGGGCAAAACCTCCTGGATTTTCTCGAGTTGCGGCAGGTGCTCTCGACTTACGACGGGGACCTCAGGGACCCGCTCTGGTGCCCTCAGGAAAGGCCAGTCCCCATGCGAGTTCCTCGGGGGCGTCTCGGGATTCCTCTCCCGTCGATGCCGGGGCCTAAGACCTTGTGTGGAGTCGGGGCCGGAACCTGAGGATTCCTCTCCAGTGCTGACATGGATCTTGGGGTACTTCTGGAGTCTCCCCAGGGGAGTCAGTCCTTGTCTCGAATGCGGGCATGCACTTGCGCTTTCCTCCAGAGCGGTAGCAGCAGTGTCACGCAGTCCGCCGCGTGGATCAAAGGATCTATGGTTTTCCCTCGAGTCTTTCCCACGAGGCTTTTCAACGAGGCTTTCCACAGGGCTGTCTCACGTGCACACGTGGTGTGACTCGATCCTCGGCCTGAACGTCAAGGCAGTGCAGGGAAAACAGGTTCCTCTGGAATGGACTGACACATCTGGGGGACTCTTGGAATGGTGGCATGACCCTGAAGTTCCTCTCGCCTTTCCTGTGGAGAGCGCCACCTCTTGAGATGCGAAGGGAACGCCGGGAATTCTTTCCCTACGAAACAGGGAAAGGATCCCTCATCTCGAACTAGGAGGCGGAAACGGGGCTCCCCTGGATGTGTGCGGGACACCACGTGCTTCCTCTCGAGTGCAGACGGGTATGTCGGGGAACTTCTGGACTTGCAGCAAGGGTGTGAAGGACCCTTTGGAAGTTCCAGTGGTTAGATGTGATTGGCCTCGAGAAGCCTCAGCGGAAATGGGCCTCATCTCGCCTGGAGGGCAAAACCTCCTGGATTTTCTCGAGTTGCGGCAGGTGCTCTCGACTTACGACGAGGACCTCAGGGACCCGCTCTAGTGGCCTCAGGAAAGGCCAGTCCCCATGCGAGTTCCTCGGGGGCCTCTCGGGATTCCTCTCCCGTCGATGCCGGGGCCTAAGACCTTGTGTGGAGTCGGGGCCGGAACCTGAGGATTCCTCTCCAGTGCTGACATGGATCTTGGGGTACTTCTGGAGTCTCCCCAGGGGAGTCAGTCCTCGTCTCGAATGCGGGCATGCACTTGCGCTTTCCTCCAGAGCGGTAGCAGCAGTGTCACGCAGTCCGCCGCGTGGATCAAAGGATCTATGGTTTTCCCTCGAGTCTTTCCCACGAGGCTTTCCCACGAGGCTTTCCCACAGGGCTGTCCCACGTGCACACGTGGTGGGAGTCGATCCTCGGCTTGAACGTCAAGGCAGTGCAGGGAAAACAGGTTCCTCTGTAATGGACTGACACATCTGGGGGTCTCTTGGAATGGTGGCACGACCCTGGAGTTCCTCTCGCCTTTCCTGTGGAGAGCGCCTCCTCTGGAAATGCGACGGGAACGCCGGGAATTCTTTCCCTACGAAACAGGGAAAGGATCCCTCATCTCGAGCTAGGAGGCGGAAACGGGGCTCCCCTGGATGTGTGTGGGACCCCACGTGCTTCCTCTCGAGTGGAGACGGGTATGTCGGGGAAGTTCTTGAGTTGCAGCAAGGGTGTGAAGGACCCTTTGGAAGTTCCAGTGGTTAGACGTGATTAGCCTCGAGAAGCCTCAGCGGAAATGGGCCTCATCTCGCCTGGAGGGCAAAACCTCCTGGATTTTCTCGAGTTGCGGCAGGTGCTCTCGACTTACGACGGGGACCTCAGGGACCCGCTCTGGTGGCCTCAGGAAAGGCCAGTCCCCAAACGAGTTCCTCGGGGGCCTCTGGGGATTCCTCTCCCGTCGATGCCAGGGCCTAAGTCCTTGTGTGGAGTCGGGGCCGGAACCTGAGGATTCCTCTCCAGTGCTGACATGGATCTTGGGGTACTTCTGGAGTCTCCCCAGGGGAGTCAGTCCTCGTCTCGAATGCAGGCATGCACTTGCGCTTTCCTCCAGAGCGGTAGCAGCAGTGTCACGCAGTCCGCCGCGTGGATCAAAGGATCTATGTTTTTCCCTCGAGTCTTTCCCACGAGGCTTTCCCACGAGGCTTTCCCACGAGGCTTTCCCACAGGGCTGTCCCACGTGCACACGTGGTGGGAGTCGATCCTTGGCTTGAACGTCAAGGCAGTGCAGGGAAAACAGGTTCCTCTAGAATGGACTGACACATCTGGGGGACTCTTGGAATGGTGGCATGACCCTGGAGTTCCTCTCGACTTTCCTGTGGAGAGCGCCTCCTCTTGAGATGCGACGGGAACGCCGGGAATTCTTTCCCTACGAAACAGGGAAAGGATCCCTCAACTCGAGCTAGGAGGCGGAAACGGGGCTCCCCTGGATGTGTGCGGGACACCACGTGCTTCCTCTCGAGTGCAGACGGGTATGTCGGGGAACTTCTTGAGTTGCAGCAAGGGTGTGAAGGACCCTTTGGAAGTTCCAGTGGTTAGATGTGATTGGCCTCGAGAAGCCTCAGCGGAAATGGGCCTCATCTCGCCTGGAGGGCAAAACCTCCTGGATTTTCTCGAGTTGCGGCAGGTGCTCTCGACTTACGACGGGGACCTCAGGGACCCGCTCTGGTGGCCTCAGGAAAGGCCAGTCCCCATGCGAGTTCCTCGGGGGCCTCTCGGGATTCCTCTCCCGTCGATGCCGGGGCCTAAGACCTTGTGTGGAGTAGGGGCCGGAACCTGAGGATTCCTCTCCAGTGCTGACATGGATCTTGGGGTACTTCTGGAGTCTCCCCAGGGGAGTCAGTCCTCGTCTCGAATGCGGGCATGCACTTGCGCTTTCCTCCAGAGCGGTAGCAGCAGTGTCACGCAGTCCGCCGCGTGGATCAAAGGATCTATGGTTTTCCCTCGAGTCTTTCCCCCGAGGCTTTCCCACGAGGCTTTCCCACAGGGCTGTCCCACGTGCACACGTGGTGGGAGTCGATCCTCGGCTTGAACGTCAAGGCAGTGCAGGGAAAACAGGTTCCTCTGGAATGGACTGACACATCTGGGGGACTCTTGGAATTGTGTCACGACCCTGGAGTTCCTCTCGCCTTTCCTGTGGAGAGCGCCTCCTCTTGAGATGCGACGGGAACGCCGGGAATTCTTTCCCTACGAAACAGGGAAAGGATCCCTCATCTCAAGCTAGGAGGCGGAAACGGGGCTCCCCTGGATGTGTGCGGGACACCACGTGCTTCCTCTCGAGTGCAGACGGGTATGTCGGGGAACTTCTTGAGTTGCAGCAAGGGTGTGAAGGACCCTTTGGAAGTTCCAGTGGTTAGATGTGATTGGCCTCGAGAAGCCTCAGCAGAAATGGGCCTCATCTCGCCTGTAGGGCAAAACCTCCTGGATTTTCTCGAGTTGCGGCAGGTGCTCTCGACTTACGACGGGGACCTCAGGGACCCGCTCTGGTGGCCTCAGGAAAGGCCAGTCCCCATGCGAGTTCCTCGGGGGCCTCTCGGGATTCCTCTCCCGTCGATGCCGGGGCCGAAGACCTTGTGTGGAATCGTGGCCGGAACCTGAGGATTCCTCTCCAGTGCTGACATGGATCTTGGGGTACTTCTGGAGTCTCCCCAGGGGAGTCAGTCCTCGTCTCGAATGCGGGCATGCACTTGCGCTTTCCTCCAGAGCGGTAGCAGCAGTGTCACGCAGTCCGCCGCGTGGATCAAAGGATCTATGGTTTTCCCTCGAGTCTTTCCCACGAGGCTTTCCCACGAGGCTTTCCCACAGGGCTGTCCCACGTGCACACGTGGTGGGAGTCGATCCTTGGATTGAACGTCAAGGCAGTGCAGGGAAAACAGGTTCCTCTGGAATGGACTGACACATCTTGGGGACTCTTGGAATGGTGGCACGACCCTGGAGTTCCTCTCGCCTTTCCTGTGGAGAGCGCCTCCTCTTGAGATGCGACGGGAACGCCGGGAATTCTTTCCCTACGAAACAGGGAAAGGATCCCTCATCTCGAGCTAGGAGGCGGAAACGGAGCTCCCCTGGATGTGGGCGGGACACCACGTGCTTCCTCTCGAGTGGAGACGGGTATGTCGGGGAAGTTCTTGAGTTGCAGCAAGGGTGTGAAGGACCCTTTGGAAGTTCCAGTGGTTAGACGTGATTAGCCTCGAGAAGCCTCAGCGGAAATGGGCCTCATCTCGCCTGGAGGGCAAAACCTCCTGGATTTTCTCGAGTTGCGGCAGGTGCTCTCGACTTACGACGGGGACCTCAGGGACCCGCTCTGGTGGCCTCAGGAAAGGCCAGTCCCCATGCGAGTTCCTCGGGGGCCTCTGGGGATTCCTCTCCCGTCGATGCCGGAGCCTAAGTCCTTGTGTGGAGTCGGGGCCGGAACCTGAGGATTCCTCTCCAGTGCTGACATGGATCTTGGGGTACTTCTGGAGTCTCCCCAGGGGAGTCAGTCCTCGTCTCGTTTGCGGGCATGCACTTGCGCTTTCCTCCATAGCGGTAGCAGCAGTGTCACGCAGTCCGCCGCGTGGATCAAAGGATCTATGTTTTTCCCTCGAGTCTTTCCCACGAGGCTTTCCCACGAGGCTTTCCCACGAGGCTTTCCCACAGGGCTGTCCCACGTGCACACGTGGTGGGAGTCGATCCTTGGCTTGAACGTCAAGGCAGTGCAGGGAAAACAGGTTCCTCTAGAATGGACTGACACATCTGGGGGACTCTTGGAATGGTGGCATGACCCTGGAGTTCCTCTCGACTTTCCTGTGGAGAGCGCCTCCTCTTGAGATGCGACGGGAACGCCGGGAATTCTTTCCCTACGAAACAGGGAAAGGATCCCTCAACTCGAGCTAGGAGGCGGAAACGGGGCTCCCCTGGATGTGTGCGGGACACCACGTGCTTCCTCTCGAGTGCAGACGGGTATGTCGGGGAACTTCTTGAGTTGCAGCAAGGGTGTGAAGGACCCTTTGGAAGTTCCAGTGGTTAGATGTGATTGGCCTCGAGAAGCCTCAGCGGAAATGGGCCTCATCTCGCCTGGAGGGCAAAACCTCCTGGATTTTCTCGAGTTGCGGCAGGTGCTCTCGACTTACGATGGGGACCTCAGGGACCCGCTCTGGTGGCCTCAGGAAAGGCCAGTCCCCATGCGAGTTCCTCGGGGGCCTCTCGGGATTCCTCTCCCGTCGATGCCGGGGCCTAAGACCTTGTGTGGAGTCGGGGCCGGAACCTGAGGATTCCTCTCCAGTGCTGACATGGATCTTGGGGTACTTCTGGAGTCTCCCCAGGGGAGTCAGTCCTCGTCTCGAATGCGGGCATGCACTTGCGCTTTCCTCTAGAGCGGTAGCAGCAGTGTCACGCAGTCCGCCGCGTGGATCAAAGGATCTATGGTTTTCCCTCGAGTCTTTCCCCCGAGGCTTTCCCACGAGGCTTTCCCACAGGGCTGTCCCACGTGCACACGTGGTGGGAGTCGATCCTCGGCTTGAACGTCAAGGCAGTGCAGGGAAAACAGGTTCCTCTGGAATGGACTGACACATCTGGGGGACTCTTGGAATTGTGTCACGACCCTGGAGTTCCTCTCGCCTTTCCTGTGGAGAGCGCCTCCTCTTGAGATGCGACGGGAACGCCGGGAATTCTTTCCCTACGAAACAGGGAAAGGATCCCTCATCTCGAGCTAGGAGGCGGAAACGGGGCTCCCCTGGATGTGTGCGGGACACCACGTGCTTCCTCTCGAGTGCAGACGGGTATGTCGGGGAACTTCTTGAGTTGCAGCAAGGGTGTGAAGGACCCTTTGGAAGTTCCAGTGGTTAGATGTGATTGGCCTCGAGAAGCCTCAGCAGAAATGGGCCTCATCTCGCCTGTAGGGCAAAACCTCCTGGATTTTCTCGAGTTGCGGCAGGTGCTCTCGACTTACGACGGGGACCTCAGGGACCCGCTCTGGTGGCCTCAGGAAAGGCCAGTCCCCATGCGAGTTCCTCGGGGGCCTCTCGGGATTCCTCTCCCGTCGATGCCGGGGCCGAAGACCTTGTGTGGAATCGTGGCCGGAACCTGAGGATTCCTCTCCAGTGCTGACATGGATCTTGGGGTACTTCTGGAGTCTCCCCAGGGGAGTCAGTCCTCGTCTCGAATGCGGGCATGCACTTGCGCTTTCCTCCAGAGCGGTAGCAGCAGTGTCACGCAGTCCGCCGCGTGGATCAAAGGATCTATGGTTTTCCCTCGAGTCTTTCCCACGAGGCTTTCCCACGAGGCTTTCCCACAGGGCTGTCCCACGTGCACACGTGGTGGGAGTCGATCCTTGGCTTGAACGTCAAGGCAGTGCAGGGAAAACAGGTTCCTCTGGAATGGACTGACACATCTGGGGGACTCTTGGAAAGGTGGCACGACCCTGGAGTTCCTCTCGCCTTTCCTGTGGAGAGCGCCTCCTCTTGAGATGCGACGGGAACGCCGGGAATTCTTTCCCTACGAAACAGGGAAAGGATCCCTCATCTCGAGCTAGGAGGCGGAAACGGAGCTCCCCTGGATGTGGGCGGGACACCACGTGCTTCCTCTCGAGTGGAGACGGGTATGTCGGGGAACTTCTTGAGTTGCAGCAAGGGTGTGAAGGACCCTTTGGAAGTTCCAGTGGTTAGACGTGATTAGCCTCGAGAAGCCTCAGCGGAAATGGGCCTCATCTCGCCTGGAGGGCAAAACCTCCTGGATTTTCTCGAGTTGCGGCAGGTGCTCTCGACTTACGACGGGGACCTCAGGGACCCGCTCTGGTGGCCTCAGGAAAGGCCAGTCCCCATGCGAGTTCCTCGGGGGCCTCTGGGGATTCCTCTCCCGTCGATGCCGGGGCCTAAGACCTTGTGTGGAGTCGGGGCCGGAACCTGAGGATTCCTCTCCAGTGCTGACATGGATCTTGGGGTACTTCTGGAGTCTCCCCAGGGGAGTCAGTCTTCGTCTCGAATGCGGGCATGCACTTGCGCTTTCCTCCAGAGCGGTAGCAGCAGTGTCACGCAGTACGCCGCGTGGATCAAAGGATCTATGGTTTTCCCTCGAGTCTTTTCCACGAGGCTTTCCCACAAGGCTTTCCCACAGGGCTGTCCCACATGCACACGTGGTGGGAGTCGATCCTTGTCTTGAACGTCAAGGCAGTGCAGGGAAAACAGGTTCCTCTGGAATGGACTGACACATCTGGGGGACTCTTGGACTGGTGGCACGACCCTGGAGTTACTCTCGCCTTTCCTGTGGAGAGCGCCTCCTCTTGAGATGCGACGGGAACGCCGGGAATTCTTTCCCTACGAAACAGGGAAAGGATCCCTCATCTCGAGCTAGGAGTCGGAAACGGAGCTCCCCTGTATGTGGGCGGGACACCACGTGCTTCCTCTCGAGTGGAGACGGGTATGTCGGGGAACTTCTTGAGTTGCAGCAAGGGTGTGAAGGACCCTTTGGAAGTTCCAGTGGTTAGACGTGATTAGCCTCGAGAAGCCTCAGCCGAAATGGGCCTCATCTCGCCTGGAGGGCAAAACCTCCTGGATTTTCTCGAGTTGCGGCAGGTGCTCTCGACTTACGACGGGGACCTCAGGGACCCGCTCTGGTGGCCTCAGGAAAGGCCAGTCCCCATGCGAGTTCCTCGGGGGCGTCTCGGGATTCCTCTCCCGTCGATGCCGGGGCCTAAGACCTTGTTTGGAGTCGGGGCCGGAACCTGAGGATTCCTCTCCAGTGCTGACATGGATCTTGGGGTACGTCTGGAGTCTCCCCAGTGGAGTCAGTCCTCGTCTCGAATGCGGGCATGCACTTGCACTTTCCTCCAGAGCAGTAGCAGCAGTGTCACGCAGTCCGCCGCGTGGATCAAAGGATCTATGGTTTTCCCTCGAGTCTTTCCCACGAGGCTTTCCCACGAGGCTTTCCCACAGGGCTGTCCCACGTGCACACGTGGTGGGAGTCGATCCTCGGCTTGCACGTCAAGGCAGTGCAGGGAAAACAGGTTCCTCTGGAATGGACTGACACATCTGGGGGACTCTTGGAATGGTGTCACGACCCTGGAGTTCCTCTCGCCTTTCCTGTGGAGAGCGCCTCCTCTTGAGATGCGACTGGAACGCCGGGAATTCTTTCCCTACGAAAAAGGGAAGGATCCCTCATCTCGAGCTAGGAGGCGGAAACGGGGCTCCCCTGGATGTGTGAGGGACCCCACGTGCTTCCTCTCGAGTGGAGACGGGTATGTCGGGGAACTTCTTGAGTTGCAGCAATGGTGTGAAGGACCCTTTGGAATTTCCAGTGGTTAGATGTGATTGGCCTCGAGAAGCCTCAGCAGAAATGGGCCTCATCTCGCCTGGAGGGCAAAACCTCCTGGATTTTCTGGAGTTGCGGAAGGTGCTCTCGACTTACGACGGGGACCTCAGGGACCCGCTCTGGTGGCCTCAGGAAAGGCCAGTCCCCATGCGAGTTCCTCGGGGGCCTCTCGGGATTCCTCTCCCGTCGATGCCGGGGCCTAAGACCTTGTGTGGAGTCGGGGCCGGAACCTGAGGATTCCTCTCCAGTGCTGACATGGATCTTGGGGTACGTCTGGAGTCTCCCCAGGGGAGTCAGTCCTCGTCTCGAATGCGGGCATGCACTTGCGCTTTCCTCCAGAGCGGTAGCAGCAGTGTCACGCAGTCCGCCGCGTGGATCAAAGGATCTATGTTTTTCCCTCGAGTCTTTTCCACGAGGCTTTCCCACGAGGCTTTCCCACAGGGCTGTCCCACGTGCACACGTGGTGGGAGTCGATCCTTGGATTGAACGTCAAGGCAGTGCAGGGAAAACAGGTTCCTCTGGAATGGACTGACACATCTGGGGGACTCTTGGAATGGTGGCACGACCCTGGAGTTCCTCTCGCCTTTCCTGTGGAGAGCGCCTCCTCTTGAGATGCGACGGGAACGCCGGGAATTCTTTCCCTACGAAACAGGGAAAGGATCCCTCATCTCGAGCTAGGAGTCGGAAACGGAGCTCCCCTGGATGTGTGCGGGACACCACGTGCTTCCTCTCGAGTGGAGACGGGTATGTCGGGAAACTTCTTGAGTTGCAGCAATGGTGTGAAGGACCCTTTGGAAGTTCCAGTGGTTAGATGTGATTGGCCTCGAGAAGCCTCATCGGAAATGGGCCTCATCTCGCCTGGAGGGCAAAACCTCCTGGATTTTCTCGAGTTGCGGCAGGTGCTCTCGACTTACGACGGGGACCTCAGGGAACCGCTCTGGTGGCCTCAGGAAAAGCCAGTCCCCATGCGAGTTCATCGGGGGCCTCTCGGGATTCCTCTCCCGTCGATGCCGGGGCCTAAGACCTTGTGTGGAGTCGGGGCCGGAACCTGAGGATTCCTCTCCAGTGCTGACATGGATCTTGGGGTACTTCTGGAGTCTCCCCAGGGGAGTCAGTCCTCGTCTCGAATGCGGGCATGCACTTGCGCTTTCCTCCAGAGCGGTAGCAGCAGTGTCACGCAGTCCGCTGCGTGGATCAAAGGATCTATGGTTTTCCCTCGAGTCTTTCCCACGAGGCTTTCCCACGAGGCTTTCCCACAGGGCTGTCCCACGTGCACACGTGGTGGGAGTCGATCCTCGGCTTGAACGTCATGGCAGTGCAGGGAAAACAGGTTCCTCTGGAATGGACTGACACATCTGGGGGACTCTTGGAATGGTGGCACGACCCTGGAGTTCCTCTCCCCTTTCCTGTGGAGAGCGCCTCCTCTTGAGATGCGACGGGAACGCCGGGAATTCTTTCCCTACGAAACAGGGAAAGGATCCCTCATCTCGAGCTAGGAGGCGGAAACGGGGCTCCCCTGGATGTGTGCGGGACCCACGTGCTTCCTCTCGAGTGGAGACGGGTAGGTCGGGGAACTTCTTGAGTTGCAGCAATGGTGTGAAGGACCCTTTGGAAGTTCCAGTGGTTAGACGTGATTAGCCTCGAGAAGCCTCAGCGGAAATGGGCCTCATCTCGCCTGGAGGGCAAAACCTCCTGGATTTTCTCGAGTTGCGGCAGGTGCTCTCGACTTACGACGGGGACCTCAGGGACCCGCTCTGTTAGCCTCAGGAAAGGCCAGTCCACATGCGAGTTCCTCGGGGGCATCTGGGGATTAATCTCCCGTCGTTGCCGGGGCCTAAGTCCTTGTGTGGAGTCGGGGCCGGAACCTGAGGATTCCTCTCCAGTGCTGACATGGATCTTGGGGTACTTCTGGAGTCTCCCCAGGGGAGTCAGTCCTCGTGTCGAATGCGGGCATGCACTTGCGCTTTCCTCCAGAGCGGTAGCAGCAGTGTCACGCAGTCCGCCGCGTGGATCAAAGGATCTATGGTTTTCCCTCGAGTCTTTCCCACGAGGCTTTCCCACGAGGCTTTCCCTCAGGGCTGTCCCACATGCACACGTGGTGGGACTCGATCCTCGGCTTGAACGTCAAGGCAGTGCAGGGAAAACAGGTTCCTCTGTAATGGACTGACACATCGGGGGAATCTTGGAATGGTGGCACGACCCTGGAGTTCCTCTCGCCTTTCCTGTGGAGAGCGCCTCCTCTTGAGATGCGACGGGAACGCCGGGAATTCTTTCCCTACGAAACAGGGAAAGGATCCCTCATCTCGAGCTAGGAGTCGGAAACGGAGCTCCCCTGTATGTGGGCGGGACACCACGTGCTTCCTCTCGAGTGGAGACGGGTATGTCGGGGAACTTCTTGAGTTGCAGCAAGGGTGTGAAGGACCCTTTGGAACTTCCAGTGGTTAGACGTGATTAGCCTCGAGAAGCCTCAGCAGAAATGGGCCTCATCTCGCCTGGAGGGCAAAACCGCCTGGATTTTCTCGAGTTGCGGCAGGTGCTCTCGACTTACGACGGGGACCTCATGGACCCGCTCTGGTGGCCTCAGGAAAGGCCAGTCCCCATGCGAGTTCCTCGGGGGCGTCTCGGGATTCCTCTCCCGTCGATGCCGGGGCCTAAGACCTTGTGTGGAGTCGGGGCCGGAACCTGAGGATTCCTCTCCAGTGCTGACATGGATCTTGGGGTACGTCTGGAGTCACCCCAGGGGAGTCAGTCCTCGTCTCGAATGCGGGCATGCACTTGCGCTTTCCTCCAGAGCGGTAGCAGCAGTGTCACGCAGTCCGCCGCGTGGATCAAAGGATCTATGGTTTTCCCTCGAGTATTTCCCACGAGGCTTTCCAACGAGGCTTTCCCACAGGGCTGTCCCACGTGCACACGTGGTGGGAGTCGATCCTCGGCTTGCACGTCAAGGCAGTGCAGGGAAAACAGGTTCCTCTGGAATGGACTGACACATCTGGGGGACTCTTGGAATGGTGTCACGACCCTGGAGTTCCTCTCGCCTTTCCTGTGGAGAGCGCCTCCTCTTGAGATGCGACTGGAACGCCGGGAATTCTTTCCCTACGAAAAAGGGAAGGATCCCTCATCTCGAGCTAGGAGGCGGAAACGGGGCTCCCCTGGATGTGTGAGGGACCCCACGTGCTTCCTCTTGAGTGGAGACGGGTATGTCGGGGAACTTCTTGAGTTGCAGCAAGGGTGTGAAGGACCCTTTGGAAGTTCCAGTGGTTAGATGTGATTGGCCTCGAGAAGCCTCAGCGGAAATGGGCCTCATCTCGCCTGGAGGGCAAAACCTCCTGGATTTTCTCGAGTTGCGGCAGGTGCTCTCGACTTACGACGGGGACCTCAGGGACCCGCTCTGGTGGCCTCAGGAAAGGCCAGTCCCCATGCGAGTTCCTCGGGGGCCTCTGGGGATTCCTCTCCCGTCGATGCCGGGGCCTAAGACCTTGTGTGGAGTCGGGGCCGGAACCTGAGGATTCCTCTCCAGTGCTGACATGGATCTTGGGGTACTTCTGGAGTCTCCCCAGGGGAGTCAGTCTTCGTCTCGAATGCGGGCATGCACTTGCGCTTTCCTCCAGAGCGGTAGCAGCAGTGTCACGCAGTCCGCCGCGTGGATCAAAGGATCTATGGTTTTCCCTCGAGTCTTTTCCACGAGGCTTTCCCAAAAGGCTTTCCCACAGGGCTGTCCCACATGCACACGTGGTGGGAGTCGATCCTTGTCTTGAACGTCAAGGCAGTGCAGGGAAAACAGGTTCCTCTGGAATGGACTGACACATCTGGGGGACTCTTGGAATGGTGGCACGACCCTGGAGTTCCTCTCGCCTTTCCTGTGGAGAGCGCCTCCTCTTGAGATGCGACGGGAACGCCGGGAATTCTTTCCCTACGAAACAGGGAAAGGATCCCTCATCTCGAGCTAGGAGTCGGAAACGGAGCTCCCCTTTATGTGGGCGGGACACCACGTGCTTCCTCTCGAGTGGAGACGGGTATGTCGGGGAACTTCTTGAGTTGCAGCAAGGGTGTGAAGGACCCTTTGGAAGTTCCAGTGGTTAGACGTGATTAGCCTCGAGAAGCCTCAGCGGAAATGGGCCTCATCTCGCCTGGAGGGCAAAACCTCCTGGATTTTCTCGAGTTGCGGCAGGTGCTCTCGACTTACGACGGGGACCTCAGGGACCCGCTCTGGTGGCCTCAGGAAAGGCCAGTCCCCATGCGAGTTCCTCGGGGGCGTCTCGGGATTCCTCTCCCGTCGATGCCGGGGCCTAAGACCTTGTGTGGAGTCGGGCCAGAACCTGAGGATTCCTCTCCAGTGCTGACATGGATCTTGGGGTACGTCTGGAGTCTCCCCAGGGGAGTCAGTCCTCGTCTCGAATGCGGGCATGCACTTGCACTTTCCTCCAGAGCAGTAGCAGCAGTGTCACGCAGTCCGCCGCGTGGATCAAAGGATCTATGGTTTTCCCTCGAGTCTTTCCCACGAGGCTTTCCCACGAGGCTTTCCCACAGGGCTGTCCCACGTGCACACGTGGTGGGAGTCGATCCTCGGCTTGCACGTCAAGGCAGTGCAGGGAAAACAGGTTCCTCTGGAATGGACTGACACATCTGGGGGACTCTTGGAATGGTGTCACGACCCTGGAGTTCCTCTCGCCTTTCCTGTGGAGAGCGCCTCCTCTTGAGATGCGACTGGAACGCCGGGAATTCTTTCCCTACGAAAAAGGGAAGGATCCCTCATCTCGAGCTAGGAGGCGGAAACGGGGCTCCCCTGGATGTGTGAGGGACCTCACGTGCTTCCTCTCGAGTGGAGACGGGTATGTCGGGGAACGTCTTGAGTTGCAGCAATGGTGTGAAGGACCCTTTGGAAGTTCCAGTGGTTAGATGTGATTGGCCTCGAGAAGCCTCAGCAGAAATGGGCCTCATCTCGCCTGGAGGGCAAAACCTCCTGGATTTTCTGGAGTTGCGGAAGGTGCTCTCGACTTACGACGGGGACCTCAGGGACCCGCTCTGGTGGCCTCAGGAAAGGCCAGTCCCCATGTGAGTTCCTCGGGGGCCTCTCGGGATTCCTCTCCCGTCGATGCCGGGGCCTAAGACCTTGTGTGGAGTCGGGGCCGGAACCTGAGGATTCCTCTCCAGTGCTGACATGGATCTTGGGGTACGTCTGGAGTCTCCCCAGGGGAGTCAGTCCTCGTCTCGAATGCGGGCATGCACTTGCGCTTTCCTCCAGAGCGGTAGCAGCAGTGTCACGCAGTCCGCCGCGTGGATCAAAGGATCTATGGTTTTCCCTCGAGTCTTTCCCACGAGGCTTTCCCACGAGGCTTTCCCACAGGGCTGTCCCACGTGCACACGTGGTGGGAGTCGATCCTCGGCTTGAACGTCAAGGCAGTGCAGGGAAAACAGGTTCCTCTGCAATGGACTGAAACATCTGGGGGACTCTTGGAATGGTGGCACGACCCTGGAGTTCCTCTCGCCTTTCATGTGGAGAGCGCCTCCTCTTGAGATGCGACGGGAACGCCGGGAATTCTTTCCCTACGAAACAGGGAAAGGATCCCTCATCTCGAGCTAGGAGGCGGAAACGGGGCTCCCCTGGATGTGTGCGGGACCCACGTTCTTCCTCTCGAGTGGAGACGGGTATGTCGGGGAACTTCTTGAGTTGCAGCATGGGTGTGAAGGACCCTTTGGAAGTTCCAGTGGTTAGACGTAATTAGCCTCGAGAAGCCTCAGCAGAAATGGGCCTCATCTCGCCTGGAGGGCAAAACCTCCTGGATTTTCTCGAGTTGCGGCAGGTGCTCTCGACTTACAACGGGGACCTCAGGGACCCGCTCTTGTGGCCTCAGGAAAGGCCAGTCCCCATGCGAGTTCCTCGGGGGCCTCTCGGGATTCCTCTCCCGTCGATGCCGGGGCCTAAGACCTTGTGTGGAGTCGGGGCCGGAACCTGAGGATTCGTCTCCAGTGCTGACATGGACCTTGGGGTACTTCTGGAGTCTCCCCAGGGGCGTCAGTCCTCGTCTCGAATGCGGGCATGCACTTGCGTTTTCCTCCAGAGGGGTAGCAGCAGTGTCACGCAGTCCGCCCCGTGAATCAAAGGATCTATGGTTTTCCCTCGAGTCTTTCCCACGAGGCTTTCCCACGAGGCTTTCCCACAGGGCTGTCCCACGTGCACACGTGGTGGGAGTCGATCCTCGGCTTGAACGTCAAGGCAGTGCAGGGAAAACAGGTTCTTCTGGAATGGACTGACACATCTGGGGGACTCTTGGAATGGTGTCACGACCATGGAGTTCCTCTCTCCTTTCCTGTGGAGAGCGCCTCCTCTTGAGATGCGACGGGAACGCCGGGAATTCTTTCCCTACGAAACAGGGAAAGGATCCCTCATCTCGAGCTAGGAGGCGGAAACGGGGCTCCCCTGGATGTGTGCGGGACCCCAAGTGCTTCCTCTCGAGTGGAGACGGGTATGTCGGGGAAGTTCTTGAGTTGCAGCAAGGGTGTGAAGGACCCTTTGGAAGTTCCAGTGGTTTGACGTGATTAGCCTCGAGAAGCCTCAGCGGAAATGGGCCTCATCTCGCCTGGAGGGCAAAACCTCCTGGATTTTCTCGAGTTGCGGCAGGTGCTCTCGACTTACGACGGGGACCTCAGGGACCCGCTCTGGTGGCCTCAGGAAAGGGCAGTCCCCATGCCAGTTCCTCGGGGGCCTCTGGGGATTCCTCTGCCGTCAATGCCGCGGCCTAAGTCCTTGTGTGGAGTCGGGGCCGGAAACTGAGGATTCCTCTCCAGTGCTGACATGGATCTTGGGGTACTTCTGGAGTCTCCCCAGGGGAGTCAGTCCTCGTCTCGAATGCGGGCATGCACTTGCGCTTTGCTCAAGAGCGGTAGCAGCAGTGTCACGCAGTCCGCCGCATGGATCAAAGGATCTATGGTTTTCCCTCGAGTCTTTCCCATGAGGCTTTCCCACGAGGCTTTCCCACAGGGCTGTCCCACGTGCACACGTGGTGGGAGTCGATCCTCGGCTTGAACGTCAAGGCAGTGCAGGGAAAACAGGTTCCTCTGGAATGGACTGACACATCTGGGGGACTCTTGGAATGGTGGCATGACCCTGGAGTTCCTCTCGCCTTTCCTGTGGAGAGCGCCTCCTCTTGAGATGCGACGGGAACGCCGGGAATTCTTTCCCTACGAAACAGGGAAAGGATCCCTCATCTCGAGCTAGGAGGCGGAAACGGGGCTCCCCTGGATGTGTGCGGGACCCCACGTGCTTCCTCTCGCGTGCAGACGGGTATGTCGGGGAACTTCTTGAGTTGCAGCAAGGGTGTGAAGGACCCTTTGGAAGATCCAGTGTTTAGACGTGAATAGCCTCGAGAAGCCTCAGCGGAAATGAGCCTCATCTCGCCTGGAGGGCAAAACCTCCTGGATTTTCTCGAGTTGCGGCAAGTGATCTCGACTTACGACGGGGACCTCAGGGACCCGCTCTTGTGGCCTCAGGAAAGGCCAGTCCCCATGCGAGTTCCTCGGGGGCCTCTCGGGATTCCTCTCCCGTCGATGCCGTGGCCTAAGACCTTGTGTGGAGTCGGGGCCGGAACCTGAGGATTCCTCTCCAGTGCTGACATGAATCTTGGGGTACTTCTGGAGTCTCCCCAGGGGCATCAGTCCTCGTCTCGAATGCGGGCATGCACTTGCGTTTTCCTCCAGAGGGGTAGCAGCAGTGTCACGCAGTCCGCCCCATGAATCAAAGGATCTATGTTTTTCCCTCGAGTCTTTCCCACGAGGCTTTCCCACGAGGCTTTCCCACAGGGCTGTCCCACGTGCACACGTGGTGGGAGTCGATCCTCGGCTTGAACGTCAAGGCAGTGCAGGGAAAACAGGTTCTTCTGGAATGGACTGACACATCTGGGGGACTCTTGGAATGGTGTCACGACCATGGAGTTCCTCTCTCCTTTCCTGTGGAGAGCGCCTCCTCTTGAGATGCGACGGGAACGCCGGGAATTCTTTCCCTACGAAAAAGGGAAGGATCCCTCATCTCGAGCTAGGAGGCGGAAACGGGGCTCCCCAGGATGTGTGAGGGACCCCACGTGCTTCCTCTCGAGTGGAGACGGGTATGTCGGGGAACTTCTTGAGTTGCAGCAATGGTGTGAAGGACCCTTTGGAAGTTCCAGTGGTTAGATGTGATTGGCCTCGAGAAGCCTCAGCAGAAATGGGCCTCATCTCGCCTGGAGGGAAAAACCTCCTGGATTTTCTGGAGTTGCGGAACGTGCTCTCGACTTACGACGGGGACCTCAGGGACCCGCTCTGGTGGCCTCAGGAAAGGCCAGTCCCCATGCGAGTTCCTCGGGGGCCTCTCGGGATTCCTCTCCCGTCGATGCCGGGGCCTAAGACCTTGTGTGGAGTCGGGGCCGGAACCTGAGGATTCCTCTCCAGTGCTGACATGGATCTTGGGGTACGTCTGGAGTCTCCCCAGGGGAGTCAGTCCTCGTCTCGAATGCGGGCATGCACTTGCGCTTTCCTCCAGAGCGGTAGCAGCAGTGTCACGCAGTCCGCCGCATGGATCAAAGGATCTATGGTTTTCCCTCGAGTCTTTCCCACGAGGCTTTCCCACGAGGCTTTCCCACAGGGCTGTCCCACGTGCACACGTGGTGGGAGTCGATCCTCGGCTTGAACGTCAAGGCAGTGCAGGGAAAACAGGTTCCTCTGCAATGGACTGAAACATCTGGGGGACTCTTGGAATGGTGGCACGACCCTGGAGTTCCTCTCGCCTTTCCTGTGGAGAGCGCCTCCTCTTGAGATGCGACGGGAACGCCGGGAATTCTTTCCCTACGAAACAGGGAAAGGATCCCTCATCTCGAGCTAGGAGGCGGAAACGGGGCTCCCCTGGATGTGTGCGGGACCCACGTTCTTCCTCTCGAGTGAAGACGGGTATGTCGGGGAACTTCTTGAGTTGCAGCAAGGGTGTGAAGGACCCTTTGGAAGTTTCAGTGGTTAGACGTAATTAGCCTCGAGAAGCCTCAGCAGAAATGGGCCTCATCTCGCCTGGAGGGCAAAACCTCCTGGATTTTCTCGAGTTGCGGCAGGTGCTCTCGACTTACGACGGGGACCTCAGGGACCCGCTCTGGTGGCCTCAGGAAAGGCCAGTCCCCATGCGAGTTCCTCGGGGGCCTCTGGGGTTTCCTCTCCCGTCGATGCCGGGGCCTAAGTCCTTGTGTGGAGTCGGGGTCGGAACGTGAGGATTCCTCTCCAGTGCTGACATGGATCTTGGGGTACTTCTGGAGTCTCCCCAGGGGAGTCAGTCTCCGTCTCGAATGCGGGCATGCACTTGCGCTTTCCTCCAGAGCGGTAGCAGCAGTGTCACGCAGTCCGCCGCGTGGATCAAAGGATCTATGGTTTTCCCTCGAGTCTTTTCCACGAGGCTTTCCCACGAGGCTTTCCCACAGGTCTGTCCCACGTGCACACGTGGTGGGAGTCGATCCTTGGATTGAACGTCAAGGCAGTGCAGGGAAAACAGGTTCCTCTGGAATGGACTGACACATCTGGGGGACTCTTGGAATGGTGGCACGACCCTGGAGTTCCTCTCGCCTTTCCTGTGGAGAGCGCCTCCTCTTGAGATGCGACGGGAACGCCGGGAATTCTTTCCCTACGAAACAGGGAAAGGATCCCTCATCTCGAGCTAGGAGGCGGAAACGGAGCTCCCCTGGATGTGTGCGGGACACCACGTGCTTCCTCTCGAGTGGAGACGGGTATGTCGGGAAACTTCTTGAGTTGCAGCAATGGTGTGAAGGACCCTTTGGAAGTTCCAGTGGTTAGATGTGATTGGCCTCGAGAAGCCTCATCGGAAATGGGCCTCATCTCGCCTGGAGGGCAAAACCTCCTGGATTTTCTCGAGTTGCGGCAGGTGCTCTCGACTTACGACGGGGACCTCAGGGAACCGCTCTGGTGGCCTCAGGAAAGGCCAGTGCCCATGCGAGTTCATCGGGGGCCTCTCGGGATTCCTCTCCCGTCGATGCCGGGGCCTAAGACCTTGTGTGGAGTCGGGGCCGGAACCTGAGGAATCCTCTCCAGTGCTGACATGGATCTTGGGGTACTTCTGGAGTCTCCCCAGGGGAGTCAGTCCTCGTCTCGAATGCGGGCATGCACTTGCGCTTTCCTCCAGAGCGGTAGCAGCAGTGTCACGCAGTCCTCTGCGTGGATCAAAGGATCTATGATTTTCCCTCGAGTCTTTCCCACGAGGCTTTCCCACGAGGCTTTCCCACAGGGCTGTCCCACGTGCACACGTGGTGGGAGTCGATCCTCGGCTTGAACGTCAAGGCAGTGCAGGGAAAACAGGTTCCTCTGGAATGGACTGACACATCTGGGGGACTCTTGGAATGGTGGCACGACCCTGGAGTTCCTCTCGCCTTTCCTGTGGAGAGCGCCTCCTCTTGAGATGCGACGGGAACGCCGGGAATTCTTTCCCTACGAAACAGGGAAAGGATCCCTCATCTCGAGCTAGGAGGCGGAAACGGGGCTCCCCTGGATGTGTGCGGGACCCACGTTCTTCCTCTCGAGTGGAGACGGGTATGTCGGGGAACTTCTTGAGTTGCAGCAAGGGTGTGAAGGACCCTTTGGAAGTTCCAGTGGTTAGACGTAATTAGCCTCGAGAAGCCTCAGCAGAAATGGGCCTCATCTCGCCTGGAGGGCAAAACCTCCTGGATTTTCTCGAGTTGCGGCAGGTGCTCTCGACTTACAACGGGGACCTCAGGGACCCGCTCTTGTGGCCTCAGGAAAGGCCAGTCCCCATGCGAGTTCCTCGGGGGCCTCTCGGGATTCCTCTCCCGTCGATGCCGGGGCCTAAGACCTTGTGTGAAGTCGGGGCCGGAACCTGAGGATTCGTCTCCAGTGCTGACATGGACCTTGGGGTACTTCTGGAGTCTCCCCAGGGGCGTCAGTCCTCGTCTCGAATGCGGGCATGCACTTGCGTTTTCCTCCAGAGGGGTAGCAGCAGTGTCACGCAGTCCGCCCCGTGAATCAAAGGATCTATGGTTTTCCCTCGAGTCTTTCCCACGAGGCTTTCCCACGAGGCTTTCCCACAGGGCTGTCCCACGTGCACACGTGGTGGGAGTCGATCCTCGGCTTGAACGTCAAGGCAGTGCAGGGAAAACAGGTTCTTCTGGAATGGACTGACACATCTGGGGGACTCTTGGAATGGTGTCACGACCATGGAGTTCCTCTCTCCTTTCCTGTGGAGAGCGCCTCCTCTTGAGATGCGACGGGAACGCCGGGAATTCTTTCCCTACGAAACAGGGAAAGGATCCCTCATCTCGAGCTAGGAGGCGGAAACGGGGCTCCCCTGGATGTGTGCGGGACCCCAAGTGCTTCCTCTCGAGTGGAGACGGGTATGTCGGGGAAGTTCTTGAGTTGCAGCAAGGGTGTGAAGGACCCTTTGGAAGTTCCAGTGGTTTGACGTGATTAGCCTCGAGAAGCCTCAGCGGAAATGGGCCTCATCTCGCCTGGAGGGCAAAACCTCCTGGATTTTCTCGAGTTGCGGCAGGTGCTCTCGACTTACGACGGGGACCTCAGGGACCCGCTCTGGTGGCCTCAGGAAAGGGCAGTCCCCATGCCAGTTCCTCGGGGGCCTCTGGGGATTCCTCTGCCGTCAATGCCGCGGCCTAAGTCCTTGTGTGGAGTCGGGGCCGGAACCTGAGGATTCCTCTCCAGTGCTGACATGGATCTTGGGGTACTTCTGGAGTCTCCCCAGGGGAGTCAGTCCTCGTCTCGAATGCGGGCATGCACTTGCGCTTTGCTCAAGAGCGGTAGCAGCAGTGTCACGCAGTCCGCCGCATGGATCAAAGGATCTATGGTTTTCCCTCGAGTCTTTCCCATGAGGCTTTCCCACGAGGCTTTCCCACAGGGCTGTCCCACGTGCACACGTGGTGGGAGTCGATCCTCGGCTTGAACGTCAAGGCAGTGCAGGGAAAACAGGTTCCTCTGGAATGGACTGACACATCTGGGGGACTCTTGGAATGGTGGCATGACCCTGGAGTTCCTCTCGCCTTTCCTGTGGAGAGCGCCTCCTCTTGAGATGCGACGGGAACGCCGGGAATTCTTTCCCTACGAAACAGGGAAAGGATCCCTCATCTCGAGCTAGGAGGCGGAAACGGGGCTCCCCTGGATGTGTGCGGGACCCCACGTGCTTCCTCTCGAGTGCAGACGGGTATGTCGGGGAACTTCTTGAGTTGCAGCAAGGGTGTGAAGGACCCTTTGGAAGATCCAGTGTTTAGACGTGAATAGCCTCGAGAAGCCTCAGCGGAAATGAGCCTCATCTCGCCTGGAGGGCAAAACCTCCTGGATTTTCTCGAGTTGCGGCAAGTGATCTCGACTTACGACGGGGACCTCAGGGACCCGCTCTTGTGGCCTCAGGAAAGGCCAGTCCCCATGCGAGTTCCTCGGGGGCCTCTCGGGATTCCTCTCCCGTCGATGCCGTGGCCTAAGACCTTGTGTGGAGTCGGGGCCGGAACCTGAGGATTCCTCTCCAGTGCTGACATGGATCTTGGGGTACTTCTGGTGTCTCCCCAGGGGCATCAGTCCTCGTCTCGAATGCGGGCATGCACTTGCGTTTTCCTCCAGAGGGGTAGCAGCAGTGTCACGCAGTCCGCCCCGTGAATCAAAGGATCTATGTTTTTCCCTCGAGTCTTTCCCACGAGGCTTTCCCACGAGGCTTTCCCACAGGGCTGTCCCACGTGCACACGTGGTGGGAGTCGATCCTCGGCTTGAACGTCAAGGGAGTGCAGGGAAAACAGGTTCTTCTGGAATGGACTGACACATCTGGGGGACTCTTGGAATGGTGTCACGACCATGGAGTTCCTCTCTCCTTTCCTGTGGAGAGCGCCTCCTCTTGAGATGCGACGGGAACGCCGGGAATTCTTTCCCTACGAAAAAGGGAAGGATCCCTCATCTCGAGCTAGGAGGCGGAAACGGGGCTCCCCTGGATGTGTGAGGGACCCCACGTGCTTCCTCTCGAGTGGAGACGGGTATGTCGGGGAACTTCTTGAGTTGCAGCAATGGTGTGAAGGACCCTTTGGAAGTTCCAGTGGTTAGATGTGATTGGCCTCGAGAAGCCTCAGCAGAAATGGGCCTCATCTCGCCTGGAGGGCAAAACCTCCTGGATTTTCTGGAGTTGCGGAAGGTGCTCTCGACTTACGACGGGGACCTCAGGGACCCGCTCTGGTGGCCTCAGGAAAGGCCAGTCCCCATGCGAGTTCCTCGGGGGCCTCTCGGGATTCCTCTCCCGTCGATGCCGGGGCCTAAGACCTTGTGTGGAGTCGGGGCAGGAACCTGAGGATTCCTCTCCAGTGCTGACATGGATCTTGGGGTACGTCTGGAGTCTCCCCAGGGGAGTCAGTCCTCGTCTCGAATGCGGGCATGCACTTGCGCTTTCCTCCAGAGCGGTAGCAGCAGTGTCACGCAGTCCGCCGCGTGGATCAAAGGATCTATGGTTTTCCCTCGAGTCTTTCCCACGAGGCTTTCCCACAGGGCTGTCCCACGTGCACACGTGGTGGGAGTGGATCCTCGGCTTGAACGTCAAGGCAGTGCAGGGAAAACAGGTTCCTCTGGAATGGACTGACACATCTGGGGGACTCTTGGAATGGTGTCACGACCCTGGAGTTCCTCTCGCCTTTCCTGTGGAGAGTGCCTCCTCTTGAGATGCGACGGGAACGCCGGGAATTCTTTCCCTACGAAACAGGGAAAGGATCCCTCATCTCGAGCTAGGAGGCGGAAACGGGGCTCCCCTTGATGTGTGCGGGACACCACGTGCTTCCTCTCGAGTGGAGACGGGTATGTCGGGGAACTTCTTGAGTTGCAGCAAGGGTGTGAAGGACCCTTTGGAAGTTCCAGTGGTTAGACGTGATTGGCCTCGAGAAGCCTCAGCGGAAATGGGCCTCATCTCGCCTGGAGGGCAAAACCTCCTGGATTTTCTCGAGTTGCGGCAGGTGCTCTCGACTTACGACGGGGACCTCAGGGACCCGCTCTGGTGGCCTCAGGAAAGGCCAGTCCCCATGCGAGTTCCTCGGGCGCCTCTCGGGATCCGTCTCCCGTCGATGCCGGGGCCTAAGACCTTGTGTGGAGTCGGGGCCGGAACCTGAGGATTTCTCTCCAGTGCTGACATGGATCTTGGGGTACTTCTGGAGTTTCCCCAGGGGAGTCAGTCCTCGTCTCGAATGCTGGCATGCACTTGCGCTTTCCTCCAGAGCGGTAGCAGCAGTGTCACGCAGTCCGCCGCGTGGATCAAAGGATCTATGGTTTTCCCTCGAGTCTTTCCCACGAGGCTTTCCCACGAGGCTTTCCCACAGGGCTGTCCCACGTGCACACGTGGTGGGAGTCGATCCTCGGCTTGAACGTCAAGGCAGTGCAGGGAAAACAGTTTCCTCTTGAATGGACTGACACATCTGGGGGACTCTTGGAATGGTGTCAAGACCCTGGAGTTCCTCTCGCCTTTCCTGTGGAGAGCGCCTCCTCTTGAGATGCGATGGGAATGCCGGGAATTCTTTCCCTACGAAACAGGGAAAGGATCCCTCATCTCGAGCTAGGAGGCGGAAACGGGGCTCCCCTGGATGTGTGCGGGACCCCACGTGCTTCCTCTCGAGTGGAGATGGGTATGTCGGGGAACTTCTTGAGTTGCAGCAAGGGTGTGAAGGACCCTTTGGAAGTTCCAGTGGTTAGATGTGATTGGCCTCGAGAAGCCTCAGCGGAAATGGGCCTCATCTCGCCTGGAGGGCAAAACCTCCTGGATTTTCTCGAGTTGCGGCAGGTGCTCTCGTCTTACGACGGGGACCTCAGGGAACCGCTCTGGTGGCCTCAGGAAAGGCCAGTCCCCATGCGAGTTCCTCGGGGGCGTCTCGGGATTCCTCTCCCGTCGATGCCGGGGCCTAAGACCTTGTGTGGAGTCGGGGCCGGAACCTGAGGATTCCTCTCCAGTGCTGACATGGATCTTGGGGTATTCTGGAGTCTCCCCAGGGGAGTCAGTCCTCGTCTCGAATGCGGGCATGCACTTGCGCTTTCCTCCAGAGCGGTAGCATCAGTGTCACGCAGTCCGCCGCGTGGATCAAAGGATCTATGGTTTTCCCTCGAGTCTTTCCCACGAGGCTTTCCCACGAGGCTTTCCCACAGGGCTGTCCCACGTGCACACGTGGTGGGAGTCGATCCTCGGCTTGAACGTCAAGGCAGTGCAGGGAAAACAGGTTCCTCTGTAATGGACTGACACATCTGGGGGACTCTTGGAATGGTGGCACGACCCTGGAGTTCCTCTCGCCTTTCCTGTGGAGAGCGCCTCCTCTTGAGATGCGACGGGAACGCCGGGAATTCTTTCCCTACGAAACAGGGAAAGGATCCCTCATCTCGAGCTAGGAGGCGGAAACGGGGCTCCCCTGGATGTGTGCGGGACCCCACGTGCTTCCTCTCGAGTGGAGACGGGTATGTCGGGGAACTTCTTGAGTTGCAGCAAGGGTGTGAAGGACCCTTTGGAAGTTCCAGTGGTTAGACGTGATTGGCCTCGAGAAGCCTAAGCGGAAATGGGCCTCATCTCGCCTGGAGGGCAAAACCTCCTGGATTTTCTCGAGTTGCGGCAGGTGCTCTCGACTTACGACGGGGACCTCAGGGACCCGCTCTGGTGGCCTCAGGAAAGGCCAGTCCCCATGCGAGTTCCTCGGGGGCCTCTCGGGATTCCTCTCCCGTCGATGCCGGGGCCTAAGACCTTGTGTAGAGTCGGGGCCGGAACCTGAGGATTCCTCTCCAGTGCTGACATGGAACTTGGGGTACTTCTGGAGTCTCCCCAGGGGAGTCAGTCCTCGTCTCGAATGCGGGCATGCACTTGCGCTTTCCTCCAGAGCGGTAGCAGCAGTGTCACGCAGTCCGCCGCGTGGATCAAACGATCTATGGTTTTCCCTCGAGTCTTTCCCACGAGGCTTTCCCACGAGGCTTTCCCACAGGGCTGTCCCACGTGCACACGTGGTGGGAGTCGATCCTCGGCTTGAACGTCAAGGCAGTGCAGGGAAAACAGGTTCCTCTGCAATGGACTGACACATCTGGGGGACTCTTGGAATGGTGGCATGACCCTGGAGTTCCTCTCGCCTTTCCTGTGGAGAGCGCCTCCTCTTGAGATGCGACGGGAACGCCGGGAATTCTTTCCCTACGAAACAGGGAAAGGATCCCTCTTCTCGAGCTAGGAGGCGGAAACGGGGCTCCCCTGGATGTGTGCGGGACACCTCGTGCTTCCTCTGGAGTGCAGACGGGTATGTCGGGGAACTTCTTGAGTTGCAGCAAGGGTGTGAAGGACCCTTTGGAAGTTCCAGTGGTTAGATGTGATTGGCCTCGAGAAGCCTCAGCGGAAATGGGCCTCATCTCGCCTGGAGGGCAAAACCTCCTGGATTTTCTCGAGTTGCGGCAGGTGCTCTCGACTTACGACGGGGACCTCAGGGACCCGCTCTGGTGGCGTCAGGAAAGGCCAGTCCCCATGCGAGTTCCTCGGGGGCCTCTCGGGATTCCTCTCCCGTCGATGCCGGGGCCTAAGACCTTGTGTGGAGTCGGGGCCGGAACCTGAGGATTCCTCTCCAGTGCTGACATGGATCTTGGGGTACTTCTGGAGTCTCCCCAGGGGAGTCAGTCCTCGTCTCGAATGCGGGCATGCACTTGCGCTTTCCTCCAGAGCTAGAGCAGCAGTGTCACGCAGTCCGCCGCGTGGATCAAAGGATCTATGGTTTTCCCTCGAGTCTTTCCCACGAGGCTTTCCCACGAGGCTTTCCCACAGGGCTGTCCCACGTGCACACGTGGTGGGAGTCGATCCTCGGCTTGAACGTCAAGGCAGTGCAGGGAAAACAGGTTCCTCTGGAATGGACTGACACATCTGGGGGACTCTTGGAATGGTGTCACGACCCTGGAGTTCCTCTCGCCTTTCCTGTGGAGAGCGCCTCCTCTTGACATTCGACGGGAACGCCGGGAATTCTTTCCCTACGAAACAGGGAAAGGATCCCTCACCTCGAGCTAGGGGGCAGAAACGGAGCTCCCCTGGATGTGTGCGGGACCCCACGTGCTTACTCTCGAGTGGAGACGGTATGTCGGGGAAATTCTTGAGTTGCAGCAATGGTGTGAAGGACCCTTTCGAAGTTCCAGTGGTTAGATGTGATTGGCCTCGAGAAGCCTCAGCGGAAATGGGCCTCCTCTCGCCTGGAGGTCAAAACCTCCTGGATTCTCTCGAGTTGCGGCAGGTGCTCTCGACTTACGACGGGGACCTCAGGGAACCGCTCTGGTGGCCTCAGGAAAGGCCAGTCCCCATGCGAGTTCCACGGGGGCCTCTCGGGATTCCTCTCCCTTCGATGCCGGGGCCTAAGACCTTGTGTGGAGTCGGGGCCGGAACCTGAGGATTCCTCTCCAGTGCTGACATGGATCTTGGGGTACTTCTGGAGTCTCCCCAGGGGAGTCAGTCCTCGTCTCGAATGCAGGCATGCACTTGCGCTTTCCTCCACAGCGGAAGCAGCAGTGTCACGCAGTTCGCCACCTGGATCAAAGGATCTATGGTTTTCCCTCGAGTCTTTCCCACGAGGCTTTCCCACGAGGCTTTCCCTCAGGGCTGTCCCACGTGCACACGTGGTGGGAGTCGATCCTCGGCTTGAACGTCAAGGCAGTGCAGGGAAAACAGGTTCCTCTGGAATGGACTGACACATCTGGGGGACTCTTGGAATGGTGTCACGACCCTGGAGTTCCTCTCGCCTTTCCTGTGGAGAGCGCCTCCTCTTGAGATGCGACGGGAACGCCGGGAATTCTTTCCCTACGAAACAGGGAAAGGATCCCTCATCTCGAGCTAGGAGTCGGAAACGGGGCTCCCCTCGATGTGTGCGGGACCCCACGTGCTTCCTCTAGAGTGGAGACGGGTATGTCGGGGAACTTCTTGAGTTGCAGCAAGGATGTGAAGGACCCTTTGGAAGTTCCAGTGGTTAGATGTGATTGGCCTCGAGAAGCCTCAGCGGAAATGGGCCTCATCTCGCCTGGAGGGCAAAACCTCCTGGATTTTCTCGAGTTGCGGCAGGTGCTCTCGACTTACGACGGGGACCTCAGGGACCCGCTCTGGTGGCGTCAGGAAAGGCCAGTCCCCATGCGAGTTCCTCGGGGGCCTCTCAGGATTCCTCCCCGTCGATGCCGGGGCCTAGACCTTGTGTGGAGTCGGGGCCGGAACCTGAGGATTCCTCTCCAGTGCTGACATGGATATTGGGGTACTTCTGGAGTCTCCCCAGGGGAGTCAGTCCTCGTCTCGAATGCGGGCATGCACTTGCGCTTTCCTCCAGAGCGGTAGCAGCAGTGTCACGCAGTCCGCCGCGTGGATCAAAGGATCTATGGTTTTCCCTCGAGTCTTTCCCACGAGGCTTTCCCACGAGGCTTTCCCACAGGGCTGTCCCACGTGCACACGTGGTGGGAGTCGATCCTCGGCTTGAACGTCAAGGCAGTGCAGGGAAAACAGGTTCCTCTGGAATGGACTGACACATCTGGGGGACTCTTGGAATGGTGTCACGACCCTGGAGTTCCTCTCGCCTTTCCTGTGGAGAGCGCCTCCTCTTGAGATGCGACCGGAACGCCGGGAATACTTTCCCTACGAAACAGGGAAAGGATCCCTCATCTCGAGCTAGGAGGCGGAAACGGGGCTCCCCTGGATGTGTGCGGGACCCCATGTGCTTCCTCTCGAGTGGAGACGGGTATGTCGGGGAACTTCTTTAGTTGCAGCAATGGTGTGAAGGACCCTTTGGAAGTTCCAGTGGTTAGACGTGATTGGCCTCGAGAAGCCTCAGCGGAAATGGGCCTCATCTCGCCTGGAGGGCAAAACCTCCTGGATTTTCTCGAGTTGCGGCAGGTGCTCTCGACTTACGACGGGGACCTCAGGGACCCGCTCTTGTGGCCTCAGGAAAGGCCAGTCCCCATGCGAGTTCCTCGGGGGCCTCTCAGGATTCCTCTCCAGTCGATGCCGGGCCTAAGACCTTGTGTGGAGTCGGGGCCGGAACCTGAGGATTCCTCTCCACTGCTGACATGGATCTTGGGGTACTTCTGGAGTCTCCCCAGGGGAGTCAGTCCTCGTCTCGAATGCGGGCATGCACTTGCGCTTCCTCCAGAGCGGTAGCAGCAGTGTCACGCAGTCCGCCGCGTGGATCAAAGGATCTATGGTTTTCCCTCGAGTCTTTCCCACGAGGCTTTCCCACGAGGCTTTCCCACAGGGCTGTCCCACGTGCACACGTGGTGGGAGTCGATCCTCGGCTTGAACGTCAAGGCAGTGCAGGGAAAACAGGTTCCTCTGGAATGGACTGACACATCTGGGGGACTCTTGGAATGGTGGCATGACCCTGGAGTTCCTCTCGCCTTTCCTGTGGAGAGCGCCTCCTCTTGAGATGCGACGGGAACGCCGGGAATGCTTTCCCTACGAAACAGGGAAAGGATCCCTCATCTCGAGCTAGGAGGCAGAAACGGGGCTCCCCTGGATGTGTGCGGGACACCACGTGCTTCCTCTCGAGTGCAGACGGGTATGTCGGGGAGCTTCTTGAGTTGCAGCAAGGGTGTGAAGGACCCTTTGGAAGTTCCAGTGGTTAGATGTGATTGGCCTCGAGAAGCCTCAGCGGAAATGGGCCTCATCTCGCCTGGAGGGCAAAACCTCCTGGATTTTCTCGAGTTGCGGCAGGTGCTCTCGACTTACGACGGGGACCTCGGGGACCCGCTCTGGTGGCCTCAGGAAAGGCCAGTCCCCATGCGAGTTCCTCGGGGGCCTCTCGGGATTCCTCTCCCGTCGATGCCGGGGCCTAAGACCTTGTGTGGAGTCGGGGCCGGAATCCTGAGGATTCCTCTCCAGTGCTGACATGGATCTTGGTTTACTTCTGGAGTCTCCCCAGGGGAGTCAGTCCTCGTCTCGAATGCGGGCATGCACTTGCGCTTTCCTCCAGAGCGGTAGCAGCAGTGTCATGCAGTCCGCCGCGTGGATCAAAGGATCTATGGTTCTCCCTCGAGTCTTTCCCACGAGGCTTTCCCACGAGGCTTTCCCACAGGGCTGTCCCACGTGCACACGTGGTGGGAGTCGATCCTCGGCTTGAACGTCAAGGCAGTGCAGGGAAAACAGGTTCCTCTGGAATGGACTGACACATCTGGGGGACTCTTGGAATGGTGGCATGACCCTGGAGTTCCTCTCGCCTTTCCTGTGGAGAGCGCCTCCTCTTGAGATGCGACGGGAACGCCGGGAATTCTTTCCCTACGAAACAGGGAAAGGATCCCTCATCTCGAGCGAGGAGGCAGAAACGGGGCTCCCCTGGATGTGAGCGGGAACCCACGTGCTTCCTCTCGAGTGGAGACGGGTATGTCGGGGAACTTCTTGAGTTGCAGCAAGGGTGTGAAGGACCCTTTGGAAGTTCCAGTGGTTAGATGTGATTGGCCTCGAGAAGCCTCATCGGAAATGGGCCTCATCTCGCCTGGAGGGCAAAACCTCCTGGATTTTCTCGAGTTGCGGCAGGTGCTCTCGAGTTACGACGGGGACCTCAGGGACCCGCTCTGGTGGCCTCAGGAAAGGCCAGTCCCCATGCGAGTTCCTCGGGGGCCTCTCGGGATTCCTTTCCCGTCGATGCCGGGGCCTAAGACCTTGTGTGGAGTCGGGGCCGGAACCTGAGGATTCCTCTCCAGTGCTGACATGGATCTTGGGGTACTTCTGGAGTCTCCCCAGGGGAGTCAGTCCTCGTCTCGAATGCGGGCATGCACTTGCGCTTTCCTCGAGAGCGGTAGCAGCAGTGTCACGCAGTCCGCCGCGTGGATCAAAGGATCTATGGTTTTCCCTCGTGTCTTTCCCACGAGGCCTTCCCACGAGGCTTTCCCACAGGGCTGTCCCACGTGCACACGTGGTGGGAGTCGATCCTCGGCTTGAACGTCAAGGCAGTGCAGGGAAAACAGGTTCCTCTGGAATGGACTGACACATCTGGGGGACTCTTGGAATGGTGGCATGACCCTGGAGTTCCTCTCGCCTTTCCTGTGGAGAGCGCCTCCTCTTGAGATGCGACGGGAACGCCGGGAATGCTTTCCCTACGAAACAGGGAAAGGATCCCTCATCTCGAGCTAGGAGGCAGAAACGGGGCTCCCCTGGATGTGTGCGGGACACCACGTGCTTCCTCTCGAGTGCAGACGGGTATGTCGGGGAGCTTCTTGAGTTGCAGCAAGGGTGTGAAGGACCCTTTGGAAGTTCCAGTGGTTAGATGTGATTGGCCTCGAGAAGCCTCAGCGGAAATGGGCCTCATCTCGTCTGGAGGGCAAAACCTCCTGGATTTTCTCGAGTTGCGGCAGGTGCTCTCGACTTACGACGGGGACCTCGGGGACCCGCTCTGGTGGCCTCAGGAAAGGCCACTCCTCATGCGAGTTCCTCGGGGGCCTCTCGGGATTCCTCTCCCGTCGATGCCGGGGCCTAAGACCTTGTGTGGAGTCGGGGCCGGAATCCTGAGGATTCCTCTCCAGTGCTGACATGGATCTTGGTTTACTTCTGGAGTCTCCCCAGGGGAGTCAGTCCTCGTCTCGAATGCGGGCATGCACTTGCGCTTTCCTCCAGAGCGGTAGCAGCAGTGTCATGCAGTCCGCCGCGTGGATCAAAGGATCTATGGTTCTCCCTCGAGTCTTTCCCACGAGGCTTTCCCACGAGGCTTTCCCACAGGGCTGTCCCACGTGCACACGTGGTGGGAGTCGATCCTCGGCTTGAACGTCAAGGCAGTGCAGGGAAAACAGGTTCCTCTGGAATGGACTGACACATCTGGGGGACTCTTGGAATGGTGGCACGACCCTGGAGTTCCTCTCGCCTTTCCTGTGGAGAGCGCCTCCTCTTGAGATGCGACGGGAACGCCGGGAATTCTTTCCCTACGAAACAGGGAAAGGATCCCTCATCTCGAGCTAGGAGTCGGAAACGGGGCTCCCCTCGATGTGTGCGGGACCCCACGTGCTTCCTCTAGAGTGGAGACGGGTATGTCGGGGAAGTTCTTGAGTTGCAGCAAGGATGTGAAGGACCCTTTGGAAGTTCCAGTGGTTAGATGTGATTGGCCTCGAGAAGCCTCAGCGGAAACGGGCCTCATCTCGCCTGGAGGGCAAAACCTCCTGGATTTTCTCGAGTTGCGGCAGGTGCTCTCGACTTACGACGGGGACCTCAGGGACCCGCTCTGGTGGCGTCAGGAAAGGCCAGTCCCCATGCGAGTTCCTCGGGGGCCTCTCAGGATTCCTCCCCGTCGATGCCGGGGCCTAGACCTTGTGTGGAGTCGGGGCCGGAACCTGAGGATTCCTCTCCAGTGCTGACATGGATCTTGGGGTACTTCTGGAGTCTCCCCAGGGGAGTCAGTCCTCGTCTCGAATGCGGGCATGCACTTGCGCTTTCCTCCAGAGCGGTAGCAGCAGTGTCACGCAGTCCGCCGCGTGGATCAAAGGATCTATGGTTTTCCCTCGAGTCTTTCCCACGAGGCTTTCCCACGAGGCTTTCCCACAGGGCTGTCCCACGTGCACACGTGGTGGGAGTCGATCCTCGGCTTGAACGTTAAGGCAGTGCAGGGAAAACAGGTTCCTCTGGAATGGACTGACACATCTGGGGGACTCTTGGAATGGTGGCACGACCCTGGAGTTCCTCTCGCCTTTCCTGTGGAGAGCGCCTCCTCTTGAGATGCGACCGGAACGCCGGGAATACTTTCCCTACGAAACAGGGAAAGGATCCCTCATCTCGAGCTAGGAGGCGGAAACGGGGCTCCCCTGGATGTGTGCGGGACCCCACGTACTTCCTCTCGAGTGGAGACGGGTATGTCGGGGAACTTCTTGAGTTGCAGCAATGGTGTGAAGGACCCTTTGGAAGTTCCAGTGGTTAGACGTGATTGGCCTCGAGAAGCCTCAGCGGAAATGGGCCTCATCTCGCCTGGAGGGCAAAACCTCCTGGATTTTCTCGAGTTGCGGCAGGTGCTCTCGACTTACGACGGGGACCTCAGGGACCCGCTCTGGTGGCCTCAGGAAAGGCCAGTCCCCATGCGAGTTCCTCGGGGGCCTCTCAGGATTCCTCTCCAGTCGATGCCGGGCCTAAGACCTTGTGTGGAGTCGGGGCCGGAACCTGAGGATTCCTCTCCACTGCTGACATGGATCTTGGGGTACTTCTGGAGTCTCCCCAGGGGAGTCAGTCCTCGTCTCGAATGCGGGCATGCACTTGCGCTTCCTCCAGAGCGGTAGCAGCAGTGTCACGCAGTCCGCCGCGTGGATCAAAGGATCTATGGTTTTCCCTCGAGTCTTTCCCACGAGGCTTTCCCACGAGGCTTTCCCACAGGGCTGTCCCACGTGCACACGTGGTGGGAGTCGATCCTCGGCTTGAACGTCAAGGCAGTGCAGGGAAAACAGGTTCCTCTGGAATGGACTGACACATCTGGGGGACTCTTGGAATGGTGGCATGACCCTGGAGTTCCTCTCGCCTTTCCTGTGGAGAGCGCCTCCTCTTGAGATGCGACGGGAACGCCGGGAATGCTTTCCCTACGAAACAGGGAAAGGATCCCTCATCTCGAGCTAGGAGGCAGAAACGGGGCTCCCCTGGATGTGTGCGGGACACCACGTGCTTCCTCTCGAGTGCAGACGGGTATGTCGGGGAGCTTCTTGAGTTGCAGCAAGGGTGTGAAGGACCCTTTGGAAGTTCCAGTGGTTAGATGTGATTGGCCTCGAGAAGCCTCAGCGGAAATGGGCCTCATCTCGCCTGGAGGGCAAAACCTCCTGGATTTTCTCGAGTTGCGGCAGGTGCTCTCGACTTACGACGGGGACCTCGGGGACCCGCTCTGGTGGCCTCAGGAAAGGCCAGTCCCCATGCGAGTTCCTCGGTGGCCTCTCGGGATTCCTCTCCCGTCGATGCCGGGGCCTAAGACCTTGTGTGGAGTCGGGGCCGGAATCCTGAGGATTCCTCTCCAGTGCTGACATGGATCTTGGTTTACTTCTGGAGTCTCCCCAGGGGAGTCAGTCCTCGTCTCGAATGCGGGCATGCACTTGCGCTTTCCTCCAGAGCGGTAGCAGCAGTGTCATGCAGTCCGCCGCGTGGATCAAAGGATCTATGGTTCTCCCTCGAGTCTTTCCCACGAGGCTTTCCCACGAGGCTTTCCCACAGGGCTGTCCCACGTGCACACGTGGTGGGAGTCGATCCTCGGCTTGAACGTCAAGGCAGTGCAGGGAAAACAGGTTCCTCTGGAATGGACTGACACATCTGGGGGACTCTTGGAATGGTGGCATGACCCTGGAGTTCCTCTCGCCTTTCCTGTGGAGAGCGCCTCCTCTTGAGATGCGACGGGAACGCCGGGAATTCTTTCCCTACGAAACAGGGAAAGGATCCCTCATCTCGAGCGAGGAGGCAGAAACGGGGCTCCCCTGGATGTGAGCGGGAACCCACGTGCTTCCTCTCGAGTGGAGACGGGTATGTCGGGGAACTTCTTGAGTTGCAGCAAGGGTGTGAAGGACCCTTTGGAAGTTCCAGTGGTTAGATGTGATTGGCCTCGAGAAGCCTCATCGGAAATGGGCCTCATCTCGCCTGGAGGGCAAAACCTCCTGGATTTTCTCGAGTTGCGGCAGGTGCTCTCGAGTTACGACGGGGACCTCAGGGACCCGCTCTGGTGGCCTCAGGAAAGGCCAGTCCCCATGCGAGTTCCTCGGGGGCCTCTCGGGATTCCTTTCCCGTCGATGCCGGGGCCTAAGACCTTGTGTGGAGTCGGGGCCGGAACCTGAGGATTCCTCTCCAGTGCTGACATGGATCTTGGGGTACTTCTGGAGTCTCCCCAGGGGAGTCAGTCCTCGTCTCGAATGCGGGCATGCACTTGCGCTTTCCTCGAGAGCGGTAGCAGCAGTGTCACGCAGTCCGCCGCGTGGATCAAAGGATCTATGGTTTTCCCTCGAGTCTTTCCCACGAGGCTTTCCCACGAGGCTTTCCCACAGGGCTGTCCCACGTGCACACGTGGTGGGAGTCGATCCTCGGCTTGAACGTCAAGGCAGTGCAGGGAAAACAGGTTCCTCTGGAATGGACTGACACATCTGGGGGACTCTTGGAATGGTGGCATGACCCTGGAGTTCCTCTCGCCTTTCCTGTGGAGAGCGCCTCCTCTTGAGATGCGACGGGAACGCCGGGAATGCTTTCCCTAAGAAACAGGGAAAGGATCCCTCATCTCGAGCTAGGAGGCAGAAACGGGGCTCCCCTGGATGTGTGCGGGACACCACGTGCTTCCTCTCGAGTGCAGACGGGTATGTCGGGGAGCTTCTTGAGTTGCAGCAAGGGTGTGAAGGACCCTTTGGAAGTTCCACTGGTTAGATGTGATTGGCCTCGAGAAGCCTCAGCGGAAATGGGCCTCATCTCGCCTGGAGGGCAAAACCTCCTGGATTTTCTCGAGTTGCGGCAGGTGCTCTCGACTTACGACGGGGACCTCGGGGACCCGCTCTGGTGGCCTCAGGAAAGGCCAGTCCCCATGCGAGTTCCTCGGGGGCCTCTCGGGATTCCTCTCCCGTCGATGCCGGGGCCTAAGACCTTGTGTGGAGTCGGGGCCGGAATCCTGAGGATTCCTCTCCAGTGCTGACATGGATCTTGGTTTACTTCTGGAGTCTCCCCAGGGGAGTCAGTCCTCGTCTCGAATGCGGGCATGCACTTGCGCTTTCCTCCAGAGCGGTAGCAGCAGTGTCATGCAGTCCGCCGCGTGGATCAAAGGATCTATGGTTCTCCCTCGAGTCTTTCCCACGAGGCTTTCCCACGAGGCTTTCCCACAGGGCTGTCCCACGTGCACACGTGGTGGGAGTCGATCCTCGGCTTGAACGTCAAGGCAGTGCAGGGAAAACAGGTTCCTCTGGAATGGACTGACACATCTGGGGGACTCTTGGAATGGTGGCACGACCCTGGAGTTCCTCTCGCCTTTCCTGTGGAGAGCGCCTCCTCTTGAGATGCGACGGGAACGCCGGGAATTCTTTCCCTAAGAAACAGGGAAAGGATCCCTCATCTCGAGCTAGGAGGCGGAAACGGGGCTCCCCTGGATGTGTGCGGGACCCACGTGCTTCCTCTCGAGTGGAGACGGGTATGTCGAGGAACTTCTTGAGTTGCAGCAAGGGTGTGAAGGACCCTTTGGAAGTTCCAGTGGTTAGACGTGATTAGCCTCGAGAAGCCTCAGCGGAAATGGGCCTCATCTCGCCTGGAGGGCAAAACCTGCTGGATTTTCTCGAGTTGCGGCAGGTGCTCTCGACTTACGACGGGGACCTCAGGGACCCGCTCTGGTGACCTCAGGAAAGGCCAGTCCCCATGCGAGTTCCACGGGGGCCTCTCGGGATTCCTCTCCCGTCGATGCCGGGGCCTAAGACCTTGTGTGGAGTCGGGGCCGGAACCTGAGGATTCCTCTCCAGTGCTGACATGGATCTTGGGGTACTTCTGAAGTCTCCCCAGGGGAGTCAGTCCTCGTCTCGAATGCGGGCATGCACTTGCGCTTTCCTCCAGAGCTAGAGCAGCAGTGTCACGCAGTCCGCCGCGTGGATCAAAGGATCTATGGTTTTCCCTCGAGTCTTTCCCACGAGGCTTTCCCACGAGGCTTTCCCACAGGGCTGTCCCACGTGCACACGTGGTGGGAGTCGATCCTCGGCTTGAACGTCAAGGCAGTGCAGGGAAAACAGGTTCCTCTGGAATGGACTGACACATCTGGGGGACTCTTGGAATGGTGGCACGACCCTGGAGTTCCTCTCGCCTTTCCTGTGGAGAGCGCCTCCTCTTGAGATGCGACGGGAACGCCGGGAATTCTTTCCCTACGAAACAGGGAAAGGATCCCTCATCTCGAGCTAGGAGGCGGAAACGGGGCTCCCCTGGATGTGTGCGAGACCCACGTGCTTCCTCTGGAGTGCAGACGGGTATGTCGGGGAACTTCTTGAGTTGCAGCAATGGTGTGAAGGACCCTTTGGAAGTTCCAGTGGTTAGACGTGATTAGCCTCGAGAAGCCTCAGCGGAAATGGGCCTCATCTCGCCTGGAGGGCAAAACCTCCTGGATTTTCTCGAGTTGCGGCAGGTGCTCTCGACTTACGACGGGGACCTCAGGGACCCGCTCTGGTGGCCTCAGGAAAGGCCAGTAGCCATGCGAGTTCCTCGGGGGCGTCTCGGGATTCCTCTCCCGTCGATGCCGGGGCCTAAGACCTTGTGTGGAGTCGGGGCTGGAACCTGAGGATTCCTCTCCAGTGCTTACATGGATCTTGGGGTACTTCTGGAGTCTCCCCAGGGGAGTCAGTCCTCATCTCGAATGCGGGCATGCACTTGCACTTTCCTCCAGAGCGGTAGCAGCAGTGTCACGCAGTCCGCCGCGTGGATCAAAGGATCTATGGTTTTCCCTCGAGTCTTTCCCACGAGGCTTTCCCACGAGGCTTTCCCACAGGGCTGTCCCACGTGCACACGTGGTGGGAGTCGATTCTCGGCTTGAACGTCAAGGCAGTGCAGGGAAAACAGGTTCCTCTGCAATGGACTGACACATCTGGGGGACTCTTGGAATGGTGGCATGACCCTGGAGTTCCTCTCGCCTTTCCTGTGGAGAGCGCCTCCTCTTGAGATGCGACGGGAACGCCGGGAAATCTTTCCCTACGAAACAGGGAAAGGATCCCTCACCTCGAGCTAGGGGGCGGAAACGGAGCTCACCTGGATGTGTGCGGGACCCCACGTGCTTCCTCTCGAGTGGAGACGGTATGTCGGGGAAATTCTTGAGTTGCAGCAATGGTGTGAAGGACCCTTTCGAAGTTCCAGTGGTTAGATGTGATTGGCCTCGAGAAGCCTCAGCGGAAATGGGCCTCCTCTCGCCTGGAGGTCAAAACCTCCTGGATTCTCTCGAGTTGCGGCACGTGCTCTCGACTTACGACGGGGACCTCAGGGAACCGATCTGGTGGCCTCAGGAAAGGCCAGTCCCCATGCGAATTCCTCGGGGGCCTCTCGGGATTCCTCTCCCTTCGATGCCGGGGCCTAAGACCTTGTGTGGAGTCGGGGCCGGAACCTGAGGATACCTCTCCAGTGCTGACATGGATCTTGGGGTACTTCTGGAGTCTCCCCAGGGGAGTCAGTCCTCGTCTCGAATGCGGGCATGCACTTGCGCTTTCCTCGAGAGCGGTAGCAGCAGTGTCACGCAGTCCGCCACGTGGATCAAAGAATCTATGGTTTTCCCTCGAGTCTTTCCCACGAGGCTTTCCCACGAGGCTTTCCCACAGGGCTGTCCCACGTGCACACGTGGTGGGAGTCGATCCTCGGCTTGAACGTCAAGGCAGTGCAGGGAAAACAGGTTCCTCTGGAATGGACTGACACATCTGGGGGACTCTTGGAATGGTGGCACGACCCTGGAGTTTCTCTCGCCTTTCCTGTGGAGAGCGCCTCCTCTTGAGATGCGACAGGAACGCCGGGAATTCTTTCCCTACGAAACAGGGAAAGGATCCCTCATCTCGAGCTAGGAGGCGGAAACGGGGCTCCCCTGGATGTGTGCGGGACCCCATGTGGTTCCTCTCGCGTGGAGACGGGTATGTCGGGGAACTTCTTGAGTTGCAGCAATGGTGTGAAGGACCCTTTGGAAGTTCCAGTGGTTAGATGTGATTGGCCTCGAGAAGCCTCAGCGGAAATGGGCCTCATCTCGCCTGGAGGGCAAAACCTCCTGGGTTTTCTCGAGTTGCGGCAGGTGCTCTCGACTTACGACGGGGACCTCAGGGACCCGCTCTGGTGGCCTCAGGAAAGGCCAGTCCCCATGCGAGTTCCTCGGGGGCCTCTCGGGATTCCTCTCCCGTCGATGCCGGGGCCTAAGACCTTGTGTGGAGTCGGGGCCGGAACCTGAGGATTTCTCTCCAGTGCTGACATGGATCTTGGGGTACTTCTGGAGTCTCCCCAGGGGAGTCAGTCCTCGTCTCGAATGCGGGCATGCACTTGCGCTTTCCTCCAGAGCGGTAGCAGCAGTGTCACGCAGTCCGCCGCGTGGATCAAAGGATCTATGGTTTTCCCTCGAGTCTTTCCCACGAGGCTTTCCCACCAGGCTTTCCCACAGGACTGTCCCACGTGCACACGTGGTGGGAGTCGATCCTCGGCTTGAACGTCAAGGCAGTGCAGGGAAAACAGGTTCCTCTGGAATGGACTGACACATCTGGGGGACTCTTGGAATGGTGGCACGACCCTGGAGTTCCTCTCGCCTTTCCTGTGGAGAGCGCCACCTCTTGAGATGCGACGGGAACGCCGGGAATTCTTTCCCTACGAAACAGGGAAAGGATCCCTCATCTCGAGCTAGGAGGCGGAAACGGGGCTCCCCTGGATGTGTGCGGGACCCCATGTGCTTCCTCTCGAGTGGAGACGGGTATGTCGGGGAACTTCTTGAGTTGCAGCAATGGTGTGAAGGACCCTTTGGAAGTTCCAGTGGTTAGATGTGATTGGCCTCGAGAAGCCTCAGCGGAAAAGGGCCTCATCTCGCCTGGAGGGCAAAACCTCCTGGATTTTCTCGAGTTGCGGCAGGTGCTCTCGACTTACGACGGGGACCTCAGGGACCCGCTCTGGTGGCCTCAGGAAAGGCCAGTCCCCATGCGAGTTCCTCGGGGGCCTCTCGGGATTCCTCTCCCGTCGATGCCGGGGCCTAAGACCTTGTGTGGAGTCGGGGCCGGAACCTGAGGATTCCACTCCAGTGCTGACATGGATCTTGGGGTACTTCTGGAGTCTCCCCAGGGGAGTCAGTCCTCGTCTCGAATGCGGGCATGCACTTGCGCTATCCTCCAGAGCGGTAGCAGCAGTGTCACGCAGTCCGCCGCGTGGATCAAAGGATCTATGGTTTTCCCTCGAGTCTTTCCCACGAGGCTTTCCCACGAGGCTTTCCCACAGGGCTGTCCCACGTGCACACGTGGTGGGAGTCGATCCTCGGCTTGAACGTCAAGGCAGTGCAGGGAAAACAGGTTCCTCTGGAATGAACTGACACATCTGGGGGACTCTTGGAATGGTGGCACGACCCTGGAGTTCCTCTCGCCTTTCCTGTGGAGAGCGCCTCCTCTTGAGATGCGACGGGAACGCCGGGAATTCTTTCCCTATGAAACAGGGAAAGGATCCCTCATCTCGAGCTAGGAGGCGGAAACGGGGCTCCCCTGGATGTGTGCGGGACCCCACGTGCTTCCTCTCGAGTGGAGACGGGTATGTCGGGGAACTTCTTGAGTTGCAGCAAGGGTGTGAAGGTCCCATTGGAAGTTCCAGTGGTTAGATGTGATTGGCCTCGAGAAGCCTCAGCGGAAATGGGCCTCATCTCGCCTGGAGGGCAAAACCTCCTGGATTTTCTCGAGTTGCGGCAGGTGCTCTCGACTTACGACGGGGACCTCAGGGACCCGCTCTGGTGGCCTCAGGAAAGGCCAGTCCCCATGCGAGTTCCTCGGGGGCCTCTCGGGATTCCTCTCCCGTCGATGCCGGGGCCTAAGACCTTGTGTGGAGTCGGGACCGGAACCTGACGATTCCTCTCCAGTGCTGACATGGATCTTGGGGTACTTCTGGAGTCTCCCCAGGGGAGTCAGTCCTTGTCTCGAATGCGGGCATGCACTTGCGCTTTCCTCCAGAGCGGTAGCAGCAGTGTCACGCAGTCCGCCGTGTGGATCAAGGATCTATGGTTTTCCCTCGAGTCTTTCCCACGAGGCTTTCCCACGAGGCTTTCCCACAGGGCTGTCCCACGTGCACACGTGGTGGGAGTCGATGCTCGGCTTGAACGTCAAGGCAGTGCAGGGAAAACAGGTTCCTCTGGAATGGACTGACACATCCGGGGGAGTCTTGGAATGGTGGCACGACCCTGGAGTTCCTCTCGACTTTCCTGTGGAGAGCGCCTCCTCTTGAGATGCGACGGGAACGCCGGGAATTCTTTCCCTACGAAACAGGGAAAGGATCCCTCATCTCGAGCTAGGAGGCGGAAACGGGGCTCCCCTGGATGTGTGCGGGACCCCACGTGCTTCCTCTCGAGTGGAGACTGGTATGTCGGGGAACTTCTTGAGTTGCAGCAAGGGTGTGAAGGAACCTTTGGAAGTTCCAGTGGTTAGACGTGATTAGCCTCGAGAAGCCTCAGCGGAAATGGGCCTCATCTCGCCTGGAGGGCAAAACCTCCTGGATTTTCTCGAGTTGCGGCAGGTGCTCTCGACTTACGACCGGGATATCAGGGACCCGCTCTGGTGGCCTCAGGAAAGGCCAGTCCCCATGCGAGTTCCTTGGGGGCCTCTCGGGATTCCTCTCCCGTCGATGCCGGGGCCTAAGACCTTGTGTGGAGTCGGGACCGTAACCTGAGGATTGCTCTCCAGTGCTGACATGGATCTTGGGGTACTTCTGGAGTCTCCCCAGGGGAGTAAGTCCTCGTCTCGAATGCGGGCATGCACTTGCGCTTTCCTCCAGAGCGGTAGCAGCAGTGTCACGCATTCCGCCGCGTGGATCAAAGGATCTATGGTTTTCCCTCGAGTCTTTCCCACGAGGCTTTCCCACGAGGCTTTCCCACAGGGCTGTCCCACGTGCACACGTGGTGGGAGTCGATCCTCGGCTTGAACGTCAAGGCAGTGCAGGGAAAACAGGTTCCTCTGGAATGGACTGACACATCCGGGGGACTCCTGGAATGGTGGCACGACCCTGGAGTTTCTCTCGCCTTTCCTGTGGAGAGCGCCTCCTCTTGAGATGCGACGGGAACGCCGGGAATTCTTTCCCTACGAAACAGGGAAAGGATCCCTCATCTCGAGCTAGGAGGCGGAAACGGGGCTCCCCTGGATGTGTGCGGGACCCTCGTGCTTCCTCTCGAGTGGAGACGGGTATGTCGGGGAACTTCTTGAGTTGCAGCAATGGTGTGAAGGACCCTTTGGAAGTTCCAGTGGTTAGATGTGATTAGCCTCGAGAAGCCTCAGCGGAAATGGGCCTCATCTCGCCTGGAGGGCAAAACCTCCTGGATTTTCTCGAGTTGCGTCAGGTTCCCTCGACTTACGACGGGGACCTCAGGGATCCGCTCTGGTGGCCTCAGGAAAGGCCAGTCCCCATGCGAGTTCCTCGGGGGCCTCTCGGGATTCCTCTCCCGTCGATGCCGGGGCCTAAGACCTTGTGTGGAGTCGGGGCCGGAACCTGAGGATTCCTCTCCAGTGCTGACATGGATGTTGGGGTACTTCTGGAGTCTCCCCAGGGGAGTCAGTCCTCGTCTCGAATGCGGGCATGCACTTGCGCTTTCCTCCAGAGCGGTAGCAGCAGTGTCACGCAGTCCGCCGCGTGGATCAAAGGATCTATGGTTTTCCCTCGAGTCTTTCCCACGAGGCTTTCCCACGAGGCTTTCCCACAGGGCTGTCCCACGTGCACACGTGGTGGGAGTCGATCCTCGGCTTGAACGTCAAGGCAGTGCAGGGAAAACAGGTTCCTCTGGAATGGACTGACACATCTGGGGGACTCTTGGAATGGTGGCACGACCCTGGAGTTCCTCTCGCCTTTCCTGTGGAGAGCGCCTCCTCTTGAGATGCGACGGGAACGCCGGGAATTCTTTCCCTAGGAAACAGGGAAAGGATCCCTCATCTCGAGCTAGGAGGCGGAAACGGGGCTCCCCTGGATGTGTGCGGGACCCACGTGCTTCCTCTCGAGTGGAGACGATTATGTCGGGGAACTTCTTGAGTTGCAGCAAGGGTGTGAAGGACCCTTTGGAAGTTCCAGTGGCTAGACATGATTAGCCTCGAGAAGCCTCAGCGGAAATGAGCCTCATCTCGCCAGGAGGGCAAAACCTCCTGGTTTTTCTCGAGTTCCGGCAGTGCTCTCGACTTACGACCGGGACCTCAGGGACCCGCTCTGGTGGCCTCAGGAAAGGCCAGTCCCCATGCGAGTTCCTCGGGGGCCTCTCGGGATTCCTCTCCCGTCGATGCCGGGGCCTAAGTCCTTGTGTGGAGTCGGGGCCGGAACCTGAGGATTCCTCTCCAGTGCTGACATGGATGTTGGGGTACTTCTGGAGTCTCCCCAGGGGAGTCAGTCCTCGTCTCGAATGCGGGCATGCACTTGCGCTTTCCTCCAGAGCGGTAGCAGCAGTGTCACGCAGTGCGCCGCGTGGATCAAAGGATCTATGGTTTTCCCTCGAGTCTTTCCCACGAGGCTTTCCCACGAGGCTTTCCCACAGGGCTGTCCCACGTGCACACGTGGTGGGAGTCGATCCTCGGCTTGAACGTCAAGGCAGTTCAGGGAAAACAGGTTCCTCTGGAATGGACTGACACATCTGGGGGACTCTTGGAATGGTGGCACGACCCTTCAGTTCCTCTCGCCTTTCCTGTGGAGAGCGCCTCCTCTTGAGATGCGACGGGAACGCCGGGAATTCTTTTCCTACGAAACAGGGAAAGGATCCCGCATATCGAGCTAGGAGGCGGAAACGGGGCTCCCCTGGATGTGTGCGGGACCCCACGTGCTTCCTCTCGAGTGGAGACGGGTATGTCGCGGAACTGCTTGAGGTGCAGCAATGGTGTGAAGGACCCTTTGGAAGTTCCAGTGGTTAGATGTGATTGGCCTCGAGAAGCCTCAGCGGAAATGGGCCTCATCTCGCCTGGTGGGCAAAACCTCCTGGATTTTCTCGAGTTGCGGCAGGTGCTCTCGACTTACGACGGGGACCTCAGGGACCCGCTCTGGTGGCCTCAGGAAAGGCCAGTCCCCATGCGAGTTCCTCGGGGGCCTCTCGGGATTCCTCTCCCGTCGATGCCAGGGCCTAAGATCTTGTGTGGAGTCGGGGCCGGAACCTGAGGATTCCTCTCCAGTGCTGACATGGATCTTGGGGTACTTCTGGAGTCTCCCCAGGGGAGTCAGTCCTCGTCTCGAATGCGGGCATGCACTTGCGCTTTCCTCCAGAGCGGTAGCAGCAGTGTCACGCAGTCCGCCGCGTGGATCAAAGGATCTATGGTTTTCCCTCGAGTCTTTCCCACGAGGCTTTCACACGAGGCTTTCCCACAGGGCTGTCCCACGTGCACACGTGGTGGGAGTCGATCCTCGGCTTGAACGTCAAGGCAGTGCAGGGAAAACAGGTTCCTCTGGAATGGACTGACACATCTGGGGGACTCTTGGAATGGTGGCACGACTATGGAGTTCCTCTCGCCATTCCTGTGGAGAGCGCCTCCTCTTGAGATGCGACGGGAACGCCGGGAATTCTTTCCCTACGAAACAGGGAAAGGATCCCTCATCTCGAGCTAGGAGGCGGAAACGGTTCTCCCCTGGATGTGTGCGGGACCCACGTGCTTCCTCTCGAGTGGACACGGGTATGTCGGGGAACTTCTTGAGTTGCAGCAAGGGTGTGAAGGACCCTTTGGAAGTTCCAGTGGTTAGACGTGATTAGCCTCGAGAAGCCTCAGCGGAAATGGGCCTCATCTCGCCTGGAGGGCAAAACCGCCTGGATTTTCTCGAGTTGCGGCAGGTGCTCTCGACTTACGACGGGGACCTCAGGGACCCGCTCTGGTGGCCTCAGGAAAGGCCAGTCCCCATGCGAGTTCCTCGGGGGCCTCTCGGGATTCCTCTCCCGTCGATGCCGGGGCCTAAGACCTTGTGTGGAGTCGTGGCCGGAACCTGAGGATTCCTCTCCAGTGCTGACATGGATCTTGGGGTACTTTTGGAGTCTCCCCAGGGGAGTCAGTCTTCGTCTCGAATGCGGGCATGCACTTGCGCTTTCCTCCAGAGCGGTAGCAGCAGTGTCACGCAGTCCGCCGCGTGGATCAAAGGATCTATGGTTTTCCCTCGAGTCTTTCCCACGAGGCTTTCCCACGAGGCTTTCCCACAGGGCTGTCCCACGTGCACACGTGGTGGGAGTCGATCCTCGGCTTGAACGTCAAGGCAGTGCAGGGAAAACAGGTTCCTCTGGAATGGACTGACACATCTGGGGGACTCTTGGAATGGTGTCACGACCCTGGAATTCCTCTCGCCTTTCCTCTGGAGAGCGCCTCCTCTTGAGATGCGACGGGAACGCCGGGAATTCTTTCCCTACGAAACAGGGAAAGGATCCCTCATCTTGAGCTAGGAGGCGGAAACGGGGCTACCCTGGATGTGTGCGGGACTCCACCTGCTTCCTCTCGAGTGGAGACGGGTATGTCGGGGAACTTCTTGAGTTGCAGCAATGGTGTGAAGGACCCTTTGGAAGTTCCAGTGGTTAGATGTGATTGGCCTCGAGAAGCCTCAGCGGAAATGGGCCTCATCTCGCCTGGAGGGCAAAACCTCCTGGATTTTCTCGAGTTGCGGCAGGTTCTCTCGACTTACGACGGGGACCTCAGGGACCCGCTCTGGTGGCCTCAGGAAAGTCCAGTCCCCATGCGAGTTCCTCGGGGGCCTCTCGGGATTCCTCTCCCGTCGATGCCGGGGCCTAAGACCTTGTGTGGAGTCGGGGCCGGAACCTGAGGATTCCTCTCCAGTGCTGACATGGATGTTTTTGGTACTTCTGGAGTCTCCCCAGGGGAGTCAGTCCTCGTCTCGAATGCGGGCATGCACTTGCGCTTTCCTCCAGAGCGGTAGCAGCAGTGTCACGCAGTCCGCCGCGTGGATCAAAGGATCTATGGTTTTCCCTCGAGTCTTTCCCACGAGGCTTTCCCACGAGGCTTTCCCACAGGGCTGTCCCACGTGCACACGTGGTGGGAGTCGATCCTCGGCTTGAACGTCAAGGCAGTGCAGGGAAAACAGGTTCCTCTGGAATGGACTGACACATCTGGGGGACTCTTGGAATGGTGGCACGACCCTGGAGTTCCTCTCGCCTTTCCTGTGTAGAGCGCCTCCTCTTGAGATGCGACGGGAACGCCGGGAATTCTTTCCCTACGAAACAGGGAAAGGATCCCTCATCTCGAGCTAGGAGGTGGAAACGGGGCTCCCCTGGATGTGTGCGGGACCCACGTGCTTCCTCTCGAGTGGAGACGATTATGTCGGGGAACTTCTTGAGTTGCAGCAAGGGTGTGAAGGACCCTTTGGAAGTTCCAGTGGCTAGACATGATTAGCCTCGAGAAGCCTCAGCGGAAATGAGCCTCATCTCGCCTGGAGGGCAAAACCTCCTGGTTTTTCTCGAGTTGCGGCAGTGCTCTCGACTTACGACGGGGACCTCAGGGACCCGCTCTGGTGGCCTCAGGAAAGGCCAGTCCCCATGCGAGTTCCTCGGGGGCCTCTCGGGATTCCTCTCCCGTCGATGCCGGGGCCTAAGTCCTTGTGTGGAGTCGGGGCCGGAACCTGAGGATTCCTCTCCAGTGCTGACATGGATGTTGGGGTACTTCTGGAGTCTCCCCAGGGGAGTCAGTCCTCGTCTCGAATGCGGGCATGCACTTGCGCTTTCCTCCAGAGTGGTAGCAGCAGTGTCACGCAGTCCGCCGCGTGGATTAAAGGATCTATGGTTTTCCCTCGAGTCTTTCCCACGAGGCTTTCCCACGAGGCTTTCCCACAGGGCTGTCCCACGTGCACACGTGGTGGGAGTCGATCCTCGGCTTGAACGTTAAGGCAGTGCAGGGAAAACAGGTTCCTCTGGAATGGACTGACACATCTGGGTGACCCTTGGAATGGTGGCATGACCCTGGAGTTCCTCTCGCCTGTCCTGTGGAGAGCGCCTCCTCTTGAGATGCGACGGGAACGCCGGGAATTCTTTCCCTACGAAACAGGGAAAGGATCCCTCATCTCGAGCTAGGAGGCGGAAACGGGGCTCCCCTGGATGTGTGCGGGACCCCACGTGCTTCCTCTCGAGTGGAGACGGGTATGTCGGGGAACTTCTTGAGGTGCAGCAAGGGTGTGAAGGACCCTTTGGAAGTTCCAGTGGTTAGATGTGATTGGCCTCGAGAAGCCTCAGCGGAAATGGGCCTCATCTCGCCTGGAGGGCAAAACCTCCTGGATTTTCTCGAGTTGTGGCAGGTGCTCTCGACTTACGACGGGGACCTCAGGGACTCGCTCTGGTGGCCTCAGGAAAGTCCAGTCCCCATGCGAGTTCCTCGGGGGCCTCTCGGGATTCCTCTCCCGTCGATGCCGGGGCCTAAGACCTTGTGTGGAGTCGGGGCCGGAACCTGAGGATTCCTCTCCAGTGCTGACATGGATCTTGGGGTACTTCTGGAGTCTCCCCAGGGGAGTCAGTCCTCGTCTCGAATGCGGGCATGCACTTGCGCTTTCCTCCAGAGCGGTAGCAGCAGTGTCACGCAGTCCGCCACGTGGATCAAAGGATCTATGGTTTTCCCTCGAGTCTTTCCCACGAGGCTTTCCCACGAGGCTTTCCCACAGGGCTGTCCCACGTGCACACGTGGTGGGAGTCGATCCTCGGCTTGAACGTCAAGGCAGTTCAGGGAAAACAGGTTCCTCTGGAATGGACTGACACATCTGGGGGACTCTTGGAATGGTGGCAGGACCCTTCAGTTCCTCTCGCCTTTCCTGTGGAGAGCGCCTCCTCTTGAGATGTGACGGGAACGCCGGGAATTCTTTTCCTACGAAACAGGGAAAGGATCCCGCATCTCGAGCTAGGAGGCGGAAACGGGGCTCCCCTGGATGTGTGTGGGACCCCACGTGCTTCCTCTCGAGTGGAGACGGGTATGTCGCGGAACTGCTTGAGGTGCAGCAATGGTGTGAAGGACCCTTTGGAAGTTCCAGTGGTTAGATGTGATTGGCCTCGAGAAGCCTCAGTGGAAATGGGCCTCATCTCGCCTGGTGGGCAAAACCTCCTGGATTTGCTCCAGTTGCGGCAGGTGCTCTCGACTTACGACGGGGACCTCAGGGACCCGCTCTGGTGGCCTCAGGAAAGGCCAGTCCCCATGCGAGTTCCTCGGGGGCCTCTCGGGATTCCTCTCCCGTCGATGCCAGGGCCTAAGATCTTGTGTGGAGTCGGGGCCGGAACCTGAGGATTCCTCTCCAGTGCTGCCATGGATCTTCGGGTACTTCTGGAGTCTCCCCAGGGGAGTCAGTCCTCGTCTCGAATGCGGGTATGCACTTGCGCTTTCCTCCAGAGCGGTAGCACCAGTGTCACGCAGTCCGCCGCGTGGATCAAAGGATCTATGGTTTTCCCTCGAGTCTTTCCCACGAGGCTTTCCCACGAGGCTTTCCCACAGGGCTGTCCCACGTGCACACGTGGTGGGAGTCGATCCTCGGCTTGAACGTCAAGGCAGTGCAGGGAAAACAGGTTCCTCTGGAATGGACTGACACATCTGGGGGACTCTTGGAATGGTGGCACGACCCTGGAGTTCCTCTCGCCTTTCCTGTGGAGAGCGCCTCCTCTTGAGATGCGACGGGAACGCCGGGAATTCTTTCCCTACGAAACAGGGAAAGGATCCCTCATCTCGAGCTAGGAGGCGGAAACGGGGCTCCCCTGGATGTGTGCGGGACTCCACCTGCTTCCTCTCGAGTGGAGACGGGTATGTCGGGGAACTTCCTGAGTTGCAGCAATGGTGTGAAGGACCCTTTGGAAGTTCCAGTGGTTAGATGTGATTGGCCTCGAGAAGCCTCAGCGGAAATGGGCCTCATCTCGCCTGGAGGGCAAAACCTCCTGGATTTTCTCGAGTTGCGGCAGGTGCTCTCGACTTACGACGGGGACCTCAGGGACCCGCTCTGGTGGCCTCAGGAAAGGCCAGTCCCCATGCGAGTTCCTCGGGGGCCTCTCGGGATTCCTCTCCCGTCGATGCCGGGGCCTAAGACCTTGTGTGGAGTCGGGGCCGGAACCTGAGGATTCCTCTCCAGTGCTGACATGGATGTTGGGGTACTTCTGGAGTCTCCCCAGGGGAGTCAGTCCTCGTCTCGAATGCGGGCATGCACTTGCGCTTTCCTCCAGAGCGGTAGCACCAGTGTCACGCAGTCCGCCGCGTGCATCAAAGGATCTATCGTTTTCCCTCGAGTCTTTCCCACGAGGCTTTCCCACGAGGCTTTCCCACAGGGCTGTCCCACGTGCACACGTGGTGGGAGTCGATCCTCGGCTTGAACGTCAAGGCAGTGTAGGGAAAACAGGTTCCTCTGGAATGGACTGACACATCTGGGGGACTCTTGGAATGGTGGCACGACCCTGGAGTTCCTCTCGCCTTTCCTGTGGAGAGCGCCTCCTCTTGAGATGCGACGGGAACGCCGGGAATTCTTTCCCTACGAAACAGGGAAAGGATCCCTCATCTCGAGCTAGGAGGCGGAAACGGGGCTCCCCTGGATGTGTGCGGGACCCACGTGCTTCCTCGCGAGTGGAGACGATTATGTCGGGGAACTTCTTGAGTTGCAGCAAGGGTGTGAAGGACCCTTTGGAAGTTCCAGTGGCTAGACATGATTAGCCTCGAGAAGCCTCAGCGGAAATGAGCCTCATCTCGCCTGGAGGGCAAAACCTCCTGGTTTTTCTCGAGTTGCGGCAGTGCTCTCGACTTACGACGGGGACCTCAGGGACCCGCTCTGGTGGCCTCAGGAAAGGCCAGTCCCCATGCGAGTTCCTCGGGGGCCTCTCGGGATTCCTCTCCCGTCGATGCCGGGGCCTAAGTCCTTGTGTGGAGTCGGGGCCGGAACCTGAGGATTCCTCTCCAGTGCTGACATGGATGTTGGGGTACTTCTGGAGTCTCCCCAGGGGAGTCAGTCCTCGTCTCGAATGCGGGCATGCACTTGCGCTTTCCTCCAGAGTGGTAGCAGCAGTGTCACGCAGTCCGCCGCGTGGATCAAAGGATCTATGGTTTTCCCTTGAGTCTTTCCCACGAGGCTTTCCCACGAGGCTTTCCCACAGGGCTGTCCCACGTGCACACGTGGTGGGAGTCGATCCTCGGCTTGAACGTCAAGGCAGTGCAGGGAAAACAGGTTCCTCTTTAATGGACTGACACATCTGGGGGACTCTTGGAATGGTGTCACGACCCTGGAGTTCCTCTCGCCTTTCCTGTGGAGAGCGCCTCCTCTTGAGATGCGACGGGAACGCCGGGAATTCTTTCCCTACGAAACAGGGAAAGGATCCCTCATCTCGAGCTAGGAGGCGGAAACGGGGCTCCCCTGGATGTGTGCGGGACTCCACCTGCTTCCTCTCGAGTGGAGACGGGTATGTCGGGGAACTTCTTGAGTTGCAGCAATGGTGTGAAGGACCCTTTGGAAGTTCCAGTGGTTAGATGTGATTGGCCTCGAGAAGCCTCAGCGGAAATGGGCCTCATCTCGCCTGGAGGGCAAAACCTCCTGGATTTTCTCGAGTTGCGGCAGGTGCTCTCGACTTACGACGGGGACCTCAGGGACCCGCTCTGGTGGCCTCAGGAAAGGCCAGTCCCCATGCGAGTTCCTCGGGGGCCTCTCGGGATTCCTCTCCCGTCGATGCCGGGGCCTAAGACCTTGTGTGGAGTCGGGGCCGGAACCTGAGGATTCCTCTCCAGTGCTGACATGGATGTTGGGGTAATTCTGGAGTCTCCCCAGGGGAGTCAGTCCTCGTCTCGAATGCGGGCATGCACTTGCGCTTTCCTCCAGAGCGGTAGCAGCAGTGTCACGCAGTCCGCCGCGTGGATCAAAGGATCTATGGTTTTCCCTCGAGTCTTTCCCACGAGGCTTACCCACGAGGCTTTCCCACAGGGCTGTCCCACGTGCACACGTGGTGGGAGTCGATCCTCGGCTTGAACGTCAAGGCAGTGCAGGGAAAACAGGTTCCTCTGGAATGGACTGACACATCTGGGGGACTCTTGGAATGGTGGCACGACCCTGGAGTTCCTCTCGCCTTTCCTGTGGAGAGCGCCTCCTCTTGAGATGCGACGGGAACGCCGGGAATTCTTTCCCTACGAAACAGGGAAAGGATCCCTCATCTCGAGCTAGGAGGCGGAAACGGGGCTCCCCTGGATGTGTGCGGGACCCACGTGCTTCCTCTCGAGTGGAGACGATTATGTCGGGGAACTTCTCGAGTTGCAGCAAGGGTGTGAAGGACCCTTTGGAAGTTCCAGTGGCTAGACATGATTAGCCTCGAGAAGCCTCAGCGGAAATGAGCCTCATCTCGCCTGGAGGGCAAAACCTCCTGGTTTTTCTCGAGTTGCGGCAGTGCTCTCGACTTACGACGGGGACCTCAAGGACCCGATCTGGTGGCCTCAGGAAAGGCCAGTCCCCATGCGAGTTCCTCGGGGGACTCTCAGGATTCCTCTCCCGTCGATGCCGGGGCCTAAGTCCTTGTGAGGAGTCGGGGCCGGAACCTGAGGATTCCTCTCCAGTGCTGACATGGATCTTGGGGTACTTCTGGAGTCTCCCCAGGGGAGTCAGTCCTCGTCTCGAATGCGGGCATGCACTTGCGCTTTCCTCCAGAGCGGTAGCAGCAGTGTCACGCAGTCCGCCGCGTGGATCAAAGGATCTATGTTTTTCCCTCGAGTCTTTCCCACGAGGCTTTCCCACGAGGCTTTCCCACAGGGCTGTCCCACGTGCACACGTGGTGGGAGTCGATCCTCGGCTTGAACGTTAAGGCAGTGCAGGGAAAACAGGTTCCTCTGGAATGGACTGACACATCTGGGTGACCTTTGGAATGGTGGCATGACCCTGGAGTTCCTCTCGCCTTTCCTGTGGAGAGCGCCTCCTCTTGAGATGCGACGGGAACGCCGGGAATTCTTTCCCTACGAAACAGGGAAAGGATCCCTCATCTCGAGCTAGGAGGCAGAAACGGGGCTCCCCTGGATGTGTGAGGGTCCTACGTGCTTCCTCTCGAGTGGAGACGGGTATGTCGGGGAACTTCTTGAGTTGCAGCAAGGGTGTGAAGGACCCTTTGGAAGTTCCAGTGGTTAGACGTGATTAGCCTCGAGAAGCCTCAGCGGAAATGGGCCTCATCTCGCCGGGAGGGCAAAACCGCCTGGATTTTCTCGAGTTGCGGCAGGTGCTCTCGACTTACGACGGGGACCTCAGGGACCCGCTCTGGTGGCCTCAGGAAAGGCCAGTCCCCATGCGAGTTTCTCGGGGGCCTCTCGGGATTCCTCTCCCGTCGATGCCGGGGCCTAACTCCTTGTGTGGAGTCGGGGTCGGAACCTGAGGATTCCTCTCCAGTGCTGACATGGATCTTGGGGTACTTCTGGAGTCTCCCCAGGGGAGTCAGTCTTCGTCTCGAATGCGGGCATGCACTTGCGCTTTCCTCCAGAGCGGTAGCAGCAGTGTCACGCAGTCTGCCGCGTGGATCAAAGGATCTATGGTTTTCCCTCGAGTCTTTCCCACGAGGCTTTCCCACGAGGCTTTCCCACAGGGCTGTCCCACGTGCACACGTGGTGGGAGTCGATCCTCGGCTTGAACGTCAAGGCAGTGCAGGGAAAACAGGTTCCTCTGGAATGGACTGACACATCTGGGGGACTCTTGGAATGGTGGCACGACCCTGGAGTTCCTCTCGCCTTTCCTGTGGAGAGCGCCTCCTCTTGAGATGCGACGGGAACGCCGGGAATTCTTTCCCTACGAAACAGGGAAAGGATCCCTCATCTCGAGCTAGGAGGCGGAAACGGGGCTCCCCTGGATGTGTGAGGGTCCTACGTGCTTCCTCTCGAGTGGAGACGGGTATGTCGGGGAACTTCTTGAGTTGCAGCAAGGGTGTGAAGGACCCTTTGGAAGTTCCAGTGGTTAGACGTGATTAGCCTCGAGAAGCCTCAGCGGAAATGGGCCTCATCTCGCCTGGAGGGCAAAACCGCCTGGATTTTCTCGAGTTGCGGCAGGTGCTCTCGACTTACGACGGGGACCTCAGGGACCCGCTCTGGTGGCCTCGGGAAAGGTCAGTCCCCATGCGAGTTCCTCGGGGGCCTCTCGGGATTCCTCTCCCGTCGATGCCGGGGCCTAAGACCTTGTGTGGAGTCGGGGCCGGAACCTGAGGATTCCTCTCCAGTGCTGACATGGATCTTGGGGTACTTCTGGAGTCTCCCCAGGGGAGTCAGTCCTCGTCTCGAATGCGGGCATGCACTTGCGCTTTCCTCCAGAGCGGTAGCAGCAGTGTCACGCAGTCCGACGCGTGGATCAAAGGATCTATTGTTTTCCCTCGAGTCTTTCCCACGAGGCTTTCCCACGAGGCTTTCCCACAGGGCTGTCCCACGTGCACACGTGGTGGGAGTCGATCCTCGGCTTGAACGTCAAGGCAGTGCAGGGAAAACAGGTTCCTCTTTAATGGACTGACACATCTGGGGGACTCTTGGAATGGTGTCACGACCCTGGAGTTCCTCTCGCCTTTCCTGTGGAGAGCGCCTCCTCTTGAGATGCGACGGGAACGCCGGGAATTCTTTCCCTACGAAACAGGGAAAGGATCCCTCATCTCGAGCTAGGAGGCGGAAACGGGGCTCCCCTGGATGTGTGCGGGACTCCACCTGCTTCCTCTCGAGTGGAGACGGGTATGTCGGGGAACTTCTTGAGTTGCAGCAATGGTGTGAAGGACCCTTTGGAAGTTCCAGTGGTTAGATGTGATTGGCCTCGAGAAGCCTCAGCGGAAATGGGCCTCATCTCGCCTGGAGGGCAAAACCTCCTGGATTTTCTCGAGTTGCGGCAGGTGCTCTCGACTTACGACGGGGACCTCAGGGACCCGCTCTGGTGGCGTCAGGAAAGGCCAGTCCCCATGCGAGTTCCTCGGGGGCCTCTCGGGATTCCTCTCCCGTCGATGCCGGGGCCTAAGACCTTGTGTGGAGTCGGGGCCGGAACCTGAGGATTCCTCTCCAGTGCTGACATGGATGTTGGGGTACTTCTGGAGTCTCCCCAGGGGAGTCAGTCCTCGTCTCGAATGCGGGCATGCACTTGCGCTTTCCTCCAGAGCGGTAGCAGCAGTGTCACGCAGTCCGCCGCGTGGATCAAAGGATCTATGGTTTTCCCTCGAGTCTTTCCCACGAGGCTTTCCCACGAGGCTTTCCCACAGGGCTGTCCCACGTGCACAAGTGGTGGGAGTCGATCCTCGGCTTGAACGTCAAGGCAGTGCAGGGAAAACAGGTTCCTCTGGAATGGACTGACACATCTGGGGGACTCTTGGAATGGTGGCACGACCCTGGAGTTCCTCTCGCCTTTCCTGTGGAGAGCGCCTCCTCTTGAGATGCGACGGGAACGCCGGGAATTCTTTCCCTACGAAACAGGGAAAGGATCCCTCATCTCGAGCTAGGAGGTGGAAACGGGGCTCCCCTGGATGTGTGCGGGACCCACGTGCTTCCTCTCGAGTGGAGACGATTATGTCGGGGAACTTCTTGAGTTGCAGCAAGGGTGTGAAGGACCCTTTGGAAGTTCCAGTGGCTAGACATGATTAGCCTCGAGAAGCCTCAGCGGAAATGAGCCTCATCTCGCCTGGAGGGCAAAACCTCCTGGTTTTTCTCGAGTTGCGGCAGTGCTCTCGACTTACGACGGGGACCTCAGGGACCCGCTCTGGTGGCCTCAGGAAAGGCCAGTCCCCATGCGAGTTCCTCGGGGGCCTCTCGGGATTCCTCTCCCGTCGATGCCGGGGCCTAAGTCATTGTGTGGAGTCGGGGCCGGAACCTGAGGATTCCTCTCCAGTGCTGACATGGATGTTGGGGTACTTCTGGAGTCTCCCCAGGGGAGTCAGTCCTCGTCTCGAATGCGGGCATGCACTTGCGCTTTCCTCCAGAGCGGTAGCAGTAGTGTCACGCAGTCCGCCGCGTGGATCAAAGGATCTATGGTTTTCCCTCGAGTCTTTCCCACGAGGCTTTCCCACGAGGCTTTCCCACAGGGCAGTCCCACGTGCACACGTGGTGGGAGTCGATCCTCGGCTTGAACGTTAGGGCAGTGCAGGGAAAACAGTTTCCTCTGGAATGGACTGACATATCTGGGTGACCCTTGGATTTGTTGCATGACCCTGGAGTTCCTCTCGCCTTTCCTGTGGAGAGCGCCTCCTCTTGAGATGCGACGGGAACGCCGGGAATTCTTTCCCTACGAAACAGGGAAAGGATCCCTCATCTCGAGCTAGGAGGCGGAAACGGGGCTCCCCTGGATGTGTGCGGGACCCCACGTGCTTCCTCTCGAGTGGAGACGGGTATGTCGGGGAACTTCTTGAGGTGCAGCAAGGGTGTGAAGGACCCTTTGGAAGTTCCAGTGGTTAGATGTGATTGGCCTCGAGAAGCCTCAGCGGAAATGGGCCTCATCTCGCCTGGAGGGCAAAACCGCCTGGATTTTCTCGAGTTGCGGCAGGTGCTCTCGACTTACGACGGGGACCTCAGGGACCCGCTCTGGTGGCCTCAGGAAAGGCCAGTCCCCATGCGAGTTCCTCGGGGGCCTCTCGGGATTCCTCTCCCGTCGATGCCGGGGCCTAAGACCTTGTGTGGAGTCGGGGCCGGAACCTGAGGATTCCTCTCCAGTGCTGACATGGATCTTGGGGTACTTCTGGAGTCTCCCCAGGGGAGTCAGTCCTCGTCTCGAATGCGGGCATGCACTTGCGCTTTCCTCCAGAGCGGTAGCAGCAGTGTCACGCAGTCCGCCGCGTGGATCAAAGGATCTATCGTTTTCCCTCGAGTCTTTCCCACGAGGCTTTCCCACGAGGCTTTCCCACAGGGCTGTCCCACGTGCACACGTGGTGGGAGTCGATCCTCGGCTTGAACGTCAAGGCAGTCCAGGGAAAACAGGTTCCTCTGGAATGGACTGACACATCTGGGGGACTCTTGGAATGGTGGCATGACCCTGGAGTTCCTCTCGCCTTTCCTGTAGAGAGCGCCTCCTCTTGAGATGCGACGGGAACGCCAGGAATTCTTTCCCTAGGAAACAGGGAAAGGATCCCTCATCTCGAGCTAGGAGGCGGAAACGGGGCTCCCCTGGATGTGTGCGGGACACCACGTGCTTCCTCTCGAGTGCAGACGGGTATGTCGGGGAAGTTCTTAAGTTGCAGCAAGGGTGTGAAGGACCCTTTGGAAGTTCCCGTGGTTAGATGTGATTGGCCTCGAGAAGCCTCAGCGGAAATGGGCCTCATCTCGCCTGGAGGGCAAAACCTCCTGGATTTTCTCGAGTTGCGGCAGGTGCTCTCGACTTACGACGGGGACCTCAAGGACCCGATCTGGTGGCCTCAGGAAAGGCCAGTCCCCATGCGTGTTCCTCGGGGGACTCTCGGGATTCCTCTCCCGTCGATGCCGGGGCCTAAGTCCTTGTGAGGAGTCGGGGCCGGAACCTGAGGATTCCTCTCCAGTGCTGACATGGATCTTGGGGTACTTCTGGAGTCTCCCCAGGGGAGTCAGTCCTCGTCTCGAATGCGGGCATGCACTTGCGCTTTCCTCCAGAGCGGTAGCAGCAGTGTCACGCAGTCCGCCGCGTGGATCAAAGGATCTATGGTTTTCCCTCGAGTCTTTCCCACGAGGCTTTCCCACGAGGCTTTCCCACAGGGCTGTCCCACGTGCACACGTGGTGGGAGTCGATCCTCGGCTTGAACGTTAAGGCAGTGCAGGGAAAACAGGTTCCTCTGGAATGGACTGACACATCTGGGTGACCTTTGGAATGGTGGCATGACCCTGGAGTTCCTCTCGCCTTTCCTGTGGAGAGCGCCTCCTCTTGAGATGCGACGGGAACGCCGGGAATTCTTTCCCTACGAAACAGGGAAAGGATCCCTCATCTCGAGCTAGGAGGCGGAAACGGGGCTCCCCTGGATGTGTGAGGGTCCTACGTGCTTCCTCTCGAGTGGAGACGGGTATGTCGGGGAACTTCTTGAGTTGCAGCAAGGGTGTGAAGGACCCTTTGGAAGTTCCAGTGGTTAGACGTGATTAGCCTCGAGAAGCCTCAGCGGAAATGGGCCTCATCTCGCCTGGAGGGCAAAACCGCCTGGATTTTCTCGAGTTGCGGCAGGTGCTCTCGACTTACGACGGGGACCTCAGGGACCCGCTCTGGTGGCCTCAGGAAAGGCCAGTCCCCATGCGAGTTCCTCGGGGGCCTCTGGGGATTCCTCTCCCGTCGATGCCGGGGCCTAACTCCTTGTGTGGAGTCGGGGTCGGAACCTGAGGATTCCTCTCCAGTGCTGACATGGATGTTGGGGTACTTCTGGAGTCTCCCCAGGGGAGTCAGTCTTCGTCTCGAATGCGGGCATGCACTTGCGCTTTCCTCCAGAGCGGTAGCAGCAGTGTCACGCAGTCCGCCGCGTGGATCAAAGGATCTATATTTTTCCCTCGAGTCTTTCCCACGAGGCTTTCCCACGAGGCTTTCCCACAGGGCTGTCCCACGTGCACACGTGGTGGGAGTCGATCCTCGGCTTGAACGTCAAGGCAGTGCAGTTAAAACAGGTTCCTCTGGAATGGACTGACACATCTGGTGGACTCTTGGAATGGTGGCACGACCCTGGAGTTCCTCTCGCCTTTCCTGTGGAGAGCGCCTCCTCTTGAGATGCGACGGGAACGCCGGGAATTCTTTCCCTACGAAACAGGGAAAGGATCCCTCATCTCGAGCTAGGAGGCGGAAACGGGGCTCCCCTGGATGTGTGCGGGACCCCACGTGCTTCCTCTCGAGTGGAGAAGGGTATGTCGGGGAACTTCTTGAGTTGCAGCAAGGGTGTGAAGGACCCTTTGGAAGTTCCAGTGGTTAGACGTGATTAGCCTCGAGAAGCCTCAGCGGAAATGGGCCTCATCTCGCCTGGAGGGCAAAACCTCCTGGATTTTCTCGAGTTGCGGCAGGTGCTCTCGACTTACGACGGGGACCTCAGGGACCCGCTCTGGTGGCCTCAGGAAAGGCCAGTGCCCATGCGAGTTCCTCGGGGGCCTCTCGGGATTCCTCTCCCGTCGATGCCGGGGCCTAAGACCTTGTGTGGAGTCGGGGCCGGAACCTGAGGATTCCTCTCCAGTGCTGACATGGATCTTGGGGTACTTCTGGAGTCTCCCCAGGGGAGTCAGTCCTCGTCTCGAATGCGGGCATGCACTTGCCCTTTCCTCCAGAGCGGTAGCAGCAGTGTCACGCAGTCCGCCGCGTGGATCAAAGGATCTATGGTTTTCCCTCGAGTCTTTCCCACGAGGCTTTCCCACGAGGCTTTCCCACAGGGCTGTCCCACGTGCACACGTGGTGGGAGTCGATCCTCGGCTTGAACGTCAAGGCAATGCAGGGAAAACAGGTTCCTCTGGAATGGACTGACACATCTGGGGGACTCTTGGAATGGTGGCATGACCCTGGAGTTCCTCTCGCTTTTCCTGTGGAGAGCGCCTCCTCTTGAGATGCGACGGGAACGCCGGGAATTCTTTCCCTACGAAACAGGGAAAGGATCCCTCATCTCGAGCTAGGAGGCGGAAACGGGGCTCCCCTGGATGTGTGCGGGACCCACGTGCTTCCTCTCGAGTGGAGACGGGTGTGTCGGGGAACTTCTTGAGTTGCAGCAAGGGTGTGAAGGACCCTTTGGAAGTTCCAGTGGCTAGACATGATTAGCCTCGAGAAGCCTCAGCGGAAATGAGCCTCATCTCGCCTGGAGGGCAAAACCTCCTGGTTTTTCTCGAGTTGCGGCAGTGCTCTCGACTTACGACGGGGACCTCAAGGACCCGATCTGGTGGCCTCAGGAAAGGCCAGTCCCCATGCGTGTTCCTCGGGGGACTCTCGGGATTCCTCTCCCGTCGATGCCGGGGCCTAAGTCCTTGTGAGGAGTCGGGGCCGGAACCTGAGGATTCCTCTCCAGTGCTGACATGGATCTTGGGGTACTTCTGGAGTCTCCCCAGGGGAGTCAGTCCTCGTCTCGAATGCGGGCATGCACTTGCGCTTTCCTCCAGAGCGGTAGCAGCAGTGTCACGCAGTCCGCCGCGTGGATCAAAGGATCTATGGTTTTCCCTCGAGTCTTTCCCACGAGGCTTTCCCACGAGGCTTTCCCACAGGGCTGTCCCACGTGCACACGTGGTGGGAGTCGATCCTCGGCTTGAACGTTAAGGCAGTGCAGGGAAAACAGGTTCCTCTGGAATGGACTGACACATCTGGGTGACCTTTCGAATGGTGGCATGACCCTGGAGTTCCTCTCGCCTTTCCTGTGGAGAGCGCCTTCTCTTGAGATGCGACGGGAACGCCGGGAATTCTTTCCCTACGAAACAGGGAAAGGATCCCTCATCTCGAGCTAGGAGGCGGAAACGGGGCTCCCCTGGATGTGTGAGGGTCCTACGTGCTTCCTCTCGAGTGGAGACGGGTATGTCGGGGAACTTCTTGAGTTGCAGCAAGGGTGTGAAGGACCCTTTGGAAGTTCCAGTGGTTAGACGTGATTAGCCTCGAGAAGCCTCAGCGGAAATGGGCCTCATCTCGCCTGGAGGGCAAAACCGCCTGGATTTTCTCGAGTTGCGGCAGGTGCTCTCGACTTACGACGGGGACCTCAGGGACCCGCTCTGGTGGCCTCAGGAAAGGCCAGTCCCCATGCGAGTTCCTCGGGGGCCTCTGGGGATTCCTCTCCCGTCGATGCCGGGGCCTAACTCCTTGTGTGGAGTCGGGGTCGGAACCTGAGGATTCCTCTCCAGTGCTGACATGGATGTTGGGGTACTTCTGGAGTCTCCCCAGGGGAGTCAGTCTTCGTCTCGAATGCGGGCATGCACTTGCGCTTTCCTCCAGAGCGGTAGCAGCAGTGTCTCGCAGTCCGCCGCGTGGATCAAAGGACCTATGGTTTTCCCTCGAGTCTTTTCCACGAGGCTTTCCCACGAGGCTTTCCCACAGGGCTGTCCCACGTGCACACGTGGTGGGAGTCGATCCTTGGCTTGAACGTCAAGGCAGTGCAGGGAAAACAGGTTCCTCTGGAATGGACTGACACATCTGGGGGACTCTTGGAATTGTGGCACGACCCTGGAGTTCCTCTCGCCTTTCCTGTGGAGAGCGCCTCCTCTTGAGATGCGACGGGAACGCCGGGAATTCTTTCTCTACGAAACAGGGAAAGGATCCCTCATCTCGAGCTAGGAGGCGGAAACGGGGCTCCCAAGGATGTGTGCGGGACCCACGTGCTTCCTCTCGAGTGGAGACGGGTGTGTCGGGGAACTTCTTGAGTTGCAGCAAGGGTGTGAAGGACTCTTTGGAAGTTCCATTGGTTAGACGTGATTAGGCTCGAGAAGCCTCAGAGGAAATGGGCCTCATCTCGCCTGGAGGGCAAAACCGCCTGGATTTTCTCGAGTTGCGGCAGGTGCTCTCGACTTACGACGGGGACCTCAGGGACCCGCTCTGGTGGCCTCAGGAAAGGCCAGTCCCCATGCGAGTTCCTCGGGGGCCTCTCGGGATTCCTCTCCCGTCGATGCCGGGGCCTAAGACCTTGTGTGGAGTCGGGGCCGGAACCTGAGGATTCCTCTCCAGTGCTGACATGGATCTTGGGGTACTTCTGGAGTCTCCCCAGGGGAGTCAGTCCTCGTCTCGAATGCGGGCATGCACTTGCGCTTTCCTCCAGAGCGGTAGCAGCAGTGTCACGCAGTCCGCCGCGTGGATCAAAGGATCTATGGTTTTCCCTCGAGTCTTTCCCACGAGGCTTTCCCACGAGGCTTTCCCACAGGGCTGTCCCACGTGCACACGTGGTGGGAGTCGATCCTCGGCTTGAACGTCAAGGCAGTGCAGGGAAAACAGGTTCCTCTGGAATGGACTGACTCATCTGGGGGACTCTTGGAATGGTGGCACGACCCTGGAGTTCCTCTCGCCTTTCCTGTGGAGAGCGCCTCCTCTTGAGATGCGACGGGAACGCCGGGAATTCTTTCCCTATGAAACAGGGAAAGGATCCCTCATCTCGAGCTAGGAGGCGGAAACGGGGCTCCCCTGGATGTGTGCGGGACCCACGTGCTTCCTCTCGAGTGGAGACGATTATGTCGGGGAACTTCTTGAGTTGCAGCAAGGGTGTGAAGGACCCTTTGGAAGTTCCAGTGGCTAGACATGATTAGCCTCGAGAAGCATCAGCGGAAATGAGCCTCATCTCGCCTGGAGGGCAAAACCTCCTGGTTTTTCTCGAGTTGCGGCAGTGCTCTCGACTTACGACGGGGACCTCAGGGACCCGCTCTGGTGGCCTCAGGAAAGGCCAGTCCCCATGCGAGTTCCTCGGGGGCCTCTCGGGATTCCTCTCCCGTCGATGCCGGGGCCTAAGTCCTTGTGTGGAGTCGGGGCCGGAACCTGAGGATTCCTCTCCAGTGCTGACATGGATGTTGGGGTACTTCTGGAGTCTCCCCAGGGGAGTCAGTCCTCGTCTCGAATGCGGGCATGCACTTGCGCTTTCCTCCAGAGCGGTAGCAGCAGTGTCACGCAGTCCGCCGCGTGGATCAAAGGATCTATGGTTTTCCCTCGAGTCTTTCCCACGAGGCTTTCCCACGAGGCTTTCCCACAGGGCTGTCCCACGTGCACACGTGGTGGGAGTCGATCCTCGGCTTGAACGTTAAGGCAGTGCAGGGAAAACAGTTTCCTCTGGAATGGACTGACATATCTGGGTGACCCTTGGAATGGTTGCATGACCCTGGAGTTCCTCTCGCCTTTCCTGTGGAGAGCGCCTCCTCTTGAGATGCGACAGGAACGCCGGGAATTCTTTCCCTACGAAACAGGGAAAGGATCCCTCATCTCGAGCTAGGAGGCGGAAACGGGGCTCCCCTGGATGTGTGCGGGACCCCACGTGCTTCCTCTCCAGTGGAGACGGGTATGTCGGGGAACTTCTTGAGGTGCAGCAAGGGTGTAAAGGACCCTTTGGAAGTTCCAGTGGTTAGATGTGATTGGCCTCGAGAAGCCTCAGCGGAAATGGGCCTCATCTCGCCTGGAGGGCAAAACCTCCTGGATTTTCTCGAGTTGTGGCAGGTGCTCTCGACTTACGACGGGGACCTCAGGGACCCGCTCTGGTGGCCTCAGGAAAGTCCAGTCCCCATGCGAGTTCCTCGGGGGCCTCTCGGGATTCCTCTCCCGTCGATGCCGGGGCCTAAGACCTTGTGTGGAGTCGGGGCCAGAACCTGAGGATTCCTCTCCAGTGCTGACATGGATCTTGGGGTACTTCTGGAGTCTCCCCAGGGGAGTCAGTCCTCGTCTCGAATGCGGGCATGCACTTGCGCTTTCCTCCAGAGCGGTAGCAGCAGTGTCACGCAGTCAGCCACGTGGATCAAAGGATCTATGGTTTTCCCTCGAGTCTTTCCCACGAGGCTTTCCCACGAGGCTTTCCCACAGGGCTGTCCCACGTGCACACGTGGTGGGAGTCGATCCTCGGCTTGAACGTCAAGGCAGTGCAGGGAAAACAGGTTCCTCTGGAATGGACTGACACATCTGGGGGACTCTGGGAATTGTGGCACGACCCTGGACTTCCTCTCGCCTTTCCTGTGGAGAGCGCCTCCTCTTGAGATGCGACGGGAACGCCGGGAATTCTTTCCCTATGAAACAGGGAAAGGATTCCTCATCTCGAGCTAGGAGGCGGAAACGGGCTCCCCTGGATGTGTGCGGGACCCCACGTGCTTCCTCTCGAGTGGAGACGGGTATGTCGGGGAACTTCTTGAGTTGCAGCAAGGGTGTGAAGGTCCCTTTGGAAGTTCCAGTGGTTAGATGTGATTGGCCTCGAGAAGCCTCAGCGGAAATGGGCCTCATCTCGCCTGGAGGGCAAAACCTCCTGGATTTTCTCGAGTTGCGGCAGGTGCTCTCGACTTACGACGGGGACCTCAGGGACCCGCTCTGGTGGCCTCAGGAAAGGCCAGTCCCCATGCGAGTTCCTCGGGGGCCTCTCGGGATTCCTCTCCCGTCGATGCCGGGGCCTAAGACCTTGTGTGGAGTCGGGACCGGAACCTGACGATTCCTCTCCAGTGCTGACATGGATCTTGGGGTACTTCTGGAGTCTCCCCAGGGGAGTCAGTCCTTGTCTCGAATGCGGGCATGCACTTGCGCTTTCCTCCAGAGCGGTAGCAGCAGTGTCACGCAGTCCGCCGTGTGGATCAAGGATCTATGGTTTTCCCTCGAGTCTTTCCCACGAGGCTTTCCCACGAGGCTTTCCCACAGGGCTGTCCCACGTGCACACGTGGTGGGAGTCGATCCTCGGCTTGAACGTCAAGGCAGTGCAGGGAAAACAGGTTCCTCTGGAATGGACTGACACATCTGGGGGACTCTTGGAATGGTGTCACGACCCTGGAGTTCCTCTCGCCTTTCCTGTGGAGAGCGCCTCATCTTGAGATGCGACGGGAACGCCAGGAATTCTTTCCCTACGAAACAGGGAAAGGATCCCTCATCTCGAGCTAGGAGGCGGAAACGGGGCTCCCCTGGATGTGTGCGGGCCCCCACGTGCTTCCTCTCGAGTGGAGACGGGTATGTCGGGGAACTTCTTGAGTTGCAGCAATGGTGTGAAGGACCCTTTGGAAGTTCCAGTGGTTAGATGTGATTGGCCTCGAGAAGCCTCAGCGGAAATGGGCCTCATCTCGCCTGGAGGGCAAAACCTCCTGGATTTTCTCGAGTTGCGGCAGGTGCTCTCGACTTACGACGGGGATCTCAGGGACCCGCTCTGGTGGCCTCAGGAAAGGCCAGTCCCCATGCGAGTTCCTAGGGGGCCTCTAGGGATTCCTCTCCCGTCGATGCCGGGGCCTAAGACCTTGTGTGGAGTCGGGGCCGGAACCTGAGGATTCCTCTCCAGTGCTGACATGGATCTTGGGGTACTTCTGGAGTCTCCCCAGGGGAGTCAGTCCTCGTCTCGAATGCGGGCATGCACTTGCGCTTTCCTCCAGAGCGGTAGCAGCAGTGTCACGCAGTCCGCCGCGTGGATCAAAGGATCTATGGTTTTCCCTCGAGTCTTTCCCACGAGGCTTTCCCACAGGGCTGTCCCACGTGCACACGTGGTGGGAGTCGATCCTCGGCTTGAACGTCAAGGCAGTGCAGGGAAAACAGTTTCCTCTTGAATGGACTGACACATCTGGGGGACTCTTGGAATGGTGGCACGACCCTGGAGTTCCTCTCGCCTTTCCTGTGGAGAGCGCCTCCTCTTGAGATGCGACGGGAACGCCGGGAATTCTTTCCCTACGAAACAGGGAAAGGATCCCTCATCTCGAGCTAGGAGGCGGAAACGGGGCTCCCCTGGATGTGTACGGGACCCCACGTGCTTCCTCTCGAGTGGAGACGGGTATGTCGGGGAACTTCTTGAGTTGCAGCAATGGTGTGAAGGACCCTTTGGAAGTTCCAGTGGTTAGATGTGAATGGCCTCGAGAAGCCTCAGCGGAAATGGGCCTCATCTCGCCTGGAGGGCAAAACCTCCTGGATTTTCTCGAGTTGCGGCAGGTGCTCTCGAATTACGACGGGGACCTCAGGGAACCGCTCTGGTGGCCTCAGGAAAGGCCAATCCCCATGCGAGTGCCTCGGGGGCCTCTCGGGATTCCTCTCCCGTCGATGCCGGGGCCTAAGACCTTGTGTGGAGTAGGGGCCGGAACCTGAGGATTCCTCTCCAGTGCTGACATGGATCTTGGGGTACTTCTGGAGTCTCCCCAGGGGAGTCAGTCCTCGTCTCGAATGCGGGCATGCACTTGTGCTTTCCTCCAGAGCGGTAGCAGCAGTGTCACGCAGTCCGCCGCTTGGATCAAAGGATCTATGGTTTTCCCTCGAGTCTTTCCCACGAGGCTTTCCCACGAGGCTTTCCCACAGGGCTGTCCAATGTGCACACGTGGTGGGAGTCGATCCTCGGCTTGAACGTCAAGGCAGTGCAGGGAAAACAGGTTCCGCTGGAATGGACTGACACATCTGGGGGACTCTTGGAATGGTGGCACGACCCTGGAGTTCCTCTCGCCTTTCCTGTGGAGAGCGCCTCCTCTTGAGATGCGACGGGAACGCCGGGAATTCTTTCCCTACGAAACAGGGAAAGGATCCCTCATCTCGAGCTAGGAGGCGGAAACGGGGCTCCCCTGGATGTGTGCGGGACCCCACGTGCTTCCTCTCGAGTGGAGACGGGTATGTCGGGGAACTTCTTGAGTTGCAGCAATGGTGTGAAGGACCCTTTGGAAGTTCCAGTGGTTAGATGTGAATGGCCTCGAGAAGGCTCAGCAGAAATGGGCCTCATCTCGCCTGGAGGGCAAAACCTCCTGGATTATCTCGAGTTGCGGCAGGTGCTCTCAACTTACGACGGGGACTTCAGGGACCCGCTCTGGTGGCCTCAAGAAAGGCCAGTCCCCATGCGAGTTCCTCGGGGGCCTCTCGGGATTCCTCTCCCGTCGATGCCGGGGCCTAAGACCTTGTGTGGAGTCGGGGCCGGAACCTGAGGATTCTTCTCCAGTGCTGACATGGATCTTGGGGTACTTCTGGAGTCTCCCCAGGGGAGTCAGTCCTCGTCTCGAATGCGGGCATGCACTTGCGCTTTCCTCCAGAGCGGTAGCAGCAGTGTCACGCAGTCCGCCACGTGGATCAAAGGATCTATGGTTTTCCCTCGAGTCTTTCCCAGGAGGCTTTCCCACGAGGCTTTCCCACAGGGCTGTCTCACGTGCACACGAGGTGGGAGTCGATCCTCGGCTTGAACGTCAAGGCAGTGCAGGGAAAACAGGTTCCTCTGGAATGGACTGACACATCTGGGGGACTCTTGGAATGGTGTCTCGACCCTGGAGTTCCTCTCGCCTTTCCTGTGGAGAGCGCCTCCTCTTGAGATGCGACGGGAACTCCGGGAATTCTTTCCCTACGAAACAGGGAAAGGATCCCTCATCTCGAGCTAGGAGGCGGAACCGGGGCTCCCCTGGATGTGTGCGGGACACCACGTGCTTCCTCTCGAGTGCAAACTGGTATGTCGGGGAACTTCTTGAGTTGCAGCAAGGGTGTGAAGGACCCTTTGAAAGTTCCAGTGGTTAGATGTGATTGGCCTCGAGAAGCCTCAGCGGAAATGGGCCTCATCTCGCCTGGAGGGCAAAACCTCCTGGATTTTCTCGAGTTGCGGCAGGTGCTCTCGACTTACAACGGGGACCTCAGGGACCCGCTCTGGTGGCCTCAGGAAAGGCCAGTCCCCATGCGAGTTCCTCGGGGGCCTCTCGGGATTCCTCTCCCGTCGATGCCGGGGCCTAAGACCTTGTGTGGAGTCGGGGCCGGAACCTGAGGATTCTTCTCCAGTGCTGACATGGATCTTGGGGTACTTCTGGAGTCTCCCCAGGGGAGTCAGTCCTCGTCTCGAATGCGGGCATGCACTTGCGCTTTCCTCCAGAGCGGTAGCAGCAGTGTCACGCAGTCCGCCACGTGGATCAAAGGATCTATGGTTTTCCCTCGAGTCTTTCCCAGGAGGCTTTCCCACGAGGCTTTCCCACAGGGCTGTCTCACGTGCACACGAGGTGGGAGTCGATCCTCGGCTTGAACGTCAAGGCAGTGCAGGGAAAACAGGTTCCTCTGGAATGGACTGACACATCTGGGGGACTCTTGGAATGGTGTCTCGACCCTGGAGTTCCTCTCGCCTTTCCTGTGGAGAGCGCCTCCTCTTGAGATGCGACGGGAACTCCGGGAATTCTTTCCCTACGAAACAGGGAAAGGATCCCTCATCTCGAGCTAGGAGGCGGAACCGGGGCTCCCCTGGATGTGTGCGGGACACCACGTGCTTCCTCTCGAGTGCAAACTGGTATGTCGGGGAACTTCTTGAGTTGCAGCAAGGGTGTGAAGGACCCTTTGAAAGTTCCAGTGGTTAGATGTGATTGGCCTCGAGAAGCCTCAGCGGAAATGGGCCTCATCTCGCCTGGAGGGCAAAACCTCCTGGATTTTCTCGAGTTGCGGCAGGTGCTCTCGACTTACAACGGGGACCTCAGGGACCCGCTCTGGTGGCCTCAGGAAAGGCCAGTCCCCATGCGAGTTCCTCGGGGGCCTCTCGGGATTCCTCTCCCGTCGATGCCGGGGCCTACGACCTTGTGTTGAGTTGGGGCCGGAACCTGAGGATTCCTCTCCAGTGCTGACATGGATCTTGGGGTACTTCTGGAGTCTCCCCAGGGGAGTCAGTCCTCGTCTCGAATGCGGGCATGCACTTGCGCTTTCCTACAGAGCGGTAGCAGCAGTGTCACGCAGTCCGCCGCGTGGATAAAAGGATCTATGGTTTTCCCTCGAGTCTTTCCCACGAGGCTTTCCCACGAGGCTTTCCCACAGGGCTGTCCCACGTGCACACGTGGTGGGACTCGATCCTCGGCTTGAACGTCAAGGCAGTGCAGGGAAAACAGGTTCCTCTGGAATGGACTGACACATCTGGGGGACTCTTGGAATGGTGGCACGACCCTGGAGTTCCTCTCGCCTTTCCTGTGGAGAGCGCCTCCTCTTGAGATGCGACGGGAACGCCGGGAATTCTTTCCCTACGAAACAGGGAAAGGATCCCTCATCTCGAGCTAGGAGGCGGAAACGGGTCTCCCCTGGATGTGTGCGGGACCCCACGTGCTTCCTCTCGAGTGGAGACGGGTATGTCGGGGAACTTCTTGAGTTGCAGCAAGAGTGTGAAGGACCCTTTGGAAGTTCCAGTGGTGAGATGTGATTGGCCTCGAGAAACCTCAGCGGAAATGGGCCTCATTTCGCATGGAGGGCAAAACCTCCTGGATTTTCTCGAGTTGCGGCAGGTGCTCTCGACTTACGACGGGGACCTCAGGGACCCGCTCTGGTGGCCTCAGGAAAGGCCAGTCCCCATGCGAGTTCCTCGGGGGCCTCTGGGGATTCCTCTCCCGTCGATGCCGGGGCCTAAGACCTTGTGTGGAGTCGGGGCCGGAACCTGAGGATTCCTCTCCAGTGCTGACATGGATCTTGGGGTACTTCTGGAGTCTCCCCAGGGGAGTCAGTCCTCGTCTCGAATGCGGGCATGCACTTGCGCTTTCCTCCAGAGCGGTAGCAGCAGTGTCACGCAGTCCGCCGCGTGGATCAAAGGATCTATGGTTTTCCCTCGAGTCTTTCCCACGAGGCTTTCCCACGAGGCTTTCCCACAGGGCTGTCCCACATGCACACGTGGTGGGAGTCGATACTCGGCTTGAACGTCAAGGCAGTGCAGGGAAAACAGGTTCCTCTGGAATGGACTGACACATCTGGGGGACTCTTGGAATGGTGTCTCGACCCTGGAGTTCCTCTCGCCTTTCCTGTGGAGAGCGCCTCCTCTTGAGATGCGACGGGAACGCCGGGAATTCTTTCCCTACGAAACAGGGAAAGGATCCCTCATCTCGAGCTAGGAGGCGGAAACGGGGCTCCCCTGGATGTGTGCGGGACACCACGTGCTTCCTCTCGAGTGCAGACGGGTATGTCGGGGAACTTCTTGAGTTGCAGCAAGGGTGTGAAGGACCCTTTGGAAGTTCCAGTGGTTAGATGTGATTGGCCTCTAGAAGCCTCAGCGGAAATGGGCCTCATCTCGCCTGGAGGGCAAAACCTCCTGGATTTTCTCTAGTTGCGGCAGGTGCTCTCGACTTATGACCGGGACCTCAGGGACCCGCTCTGGTGGCCTCAGGAAAGGCCAGTCCCCATGCGAGTTCCTCGGGGGCCTCTCGGGATTCCTCTCCCGTGGATGCCGGGGCCTAAGACCTTGTGTGGAGTCGGGGCCGGAACCTGAGGATTCCTCTCCAGTGCTGACATGGATCTTGGGGTACTTCTGGAGTCTCCCCAGGGGAGTCAGTCCTCGTCTCGAATGCGGGCATGCACTTGCGCTTTCCTCCATAGCGGTAGCAGCAGTGTCACGCAGTCCGCCGCGTGGATCAAAGGATTTATGGTTTTCCCTCGAGTCTTTCCCACGAGGCTTTCCCACGAGGCTTTCCCACAGGGCTGTCCCACGTGCACACGTGGTGGGAGTCGATCCTCGGCTTGAACGTCAAGGCAGTGCAGGGAAAACAGGTTCCTCTGGAATGGACTCACACATCTGGGGGACTCTTGGAATGGTGGCACGACCCTGGAGTTCCTCTCGCCTGTCCTGTGGAGAGCGCCTCCTCTTGAGATGCGACGGGAACGCCGGGAATTCTTTCCCTACGAAACAGGGAAAGGATCCCTCATCTCGAGCTAGGAGGCGGAAACGGGGCTCCCCTGGATGTGTGCGGGACACCACGTGCTTCCTCTCGAGTGGAGACGGGTATGTCGGGGAACTTCTTGAGTTGCAGCAAGGGTGTGAAGGACCCTTTGGAAGTTCCAGTGGTTAGACGTGATTGGCCTCGAGAAGCCTCATCGGAAATGAGCCTCATCTCGCCTGGAGGGCAAAACCTCCTGGATTTTCTCGAGTTGCGGCAGGTGCTCTCGACTTACGACGGGGACCTCAGGGACCTGCTCTGGTGGCCTCAGGAAAGGCCAGTCCCCATGCGAGTTCCTCGGGGGCCTCTCGGGATTCCTCTCCCGTCGATGCCGGGGCCTACGACCTTGTGTGGAGTTGGGGCCGGAACCTGAGGATTCCTCTCCAGTGCTGACATGGATCTTGGGGTACTTCTGGAGTCTCCCCAGGGGAGTCAGTCCTCGTCTCGAATGCGGGCATGCACTTGCGCTTTCCTCCAGAGCGGTAGCAGCAGTGTCACGCAGTCCGCCGCGTGGATCAAAGGATCTATGGTTTTGCCTCGAGTCTTTCCCACGAGGCTTTCCCACGAGGCTTTCCCACAGGGCTGTCCCACGTGCACACGTGGTGGGAGTCGATCCTCAGCTTGAACGTCAAGGCAGTGCAGGGAAAACAGGTTCCTCTGGAATGGACTGACACATCTGGGGGACTCTTGGAATGGTGGCACGACCCTGGAGTTCCTCTCGCCTTTCCTGTGGAGAGCGCCTCCTCTTGAGATGCGACGGGAACGCCGGGAATTCTTTCCCTACGAAACAGGGAAAGGATCCCTCATCTCGAGCAAGGAGGCGGAAACGGGGCTCCCCTGGATGTGTGCGGGACACCACGTGCTTCCTCTCGAGTGCAGACGGGTATGTCGGGGAACTTCTTAAGTTGCAGCAAGGGTGTGAAGGACCCATTGGAAGTTCCAGTGGTTAGATGTTATTGGCCTCGAAAAGCCTCAGCGGAAATGGGCCTCATCTCGCCTGGAGAGCAAAACCTCCTGGATTTTCTCGAGTTGCGGCAGGTGCTCTCGACTTTCGACGGGGACCTCAGGGACCCGCTCTGGTGGCCTCAGGAAAGGCCAGTCCCCATGCGAATTCCTCGGGGGCCTCTCGGGATTCCACTCCCGTCGATGCCGGGGCCTAAGACCTTGTGTGGAGTCGGGGCCGGAAACTGAGGATTCCTCTCCAGTGCTGACATTGATCTTGGGGTACTTCTGGAGTCTCCCCAGGGGAGTCAGTCCTCGTCTCGAATGCGGGCATGCACTTGCGCTTTCCTCCAGAGCGGTAGCAGCAGTGTCACGCAGTCCGCCGCGTGGAGCAAAGGATCTATGGTTTTCCCTCGAGTCTTTCCCACGAGGCTTTCCCACGAGGCTTTCCCACAGGGCTGTCCCATGTGCACACGTGGTGGGAGTCGTTCCTCGGCTTGAACGTCAAGGCAGTGCAGGGAAAACAGGTTCCTCTGGAATGGACTGACACATCTGGGGGACTCTTGGAATGGTGTCACGACCCTGGAGTTCCTCTCGCCTGTCCTGTGGAGAGCGCCTCCTCTTGAGATGCGACGGGAACGCCGGGAATTCTTTCCCTACGAAACAGGGAAAGGATCCCTCATCTCGAGCTAGGAGGCGGAAACGGGGCTCCCCTGGATGTGTGCGGGACCCCACGTGCTTCCTCTCGAGTGGAGACGGGTATGTCGGGGAACTTCTTGAGTTGCAGCAAGGGTGTGAAGGACCCTTTGGAAGTTCCAGTGGTTAGACGTGATTGGCCTCGAGAAGCCTCAGCGGAAATGGGCCTCATCTCGCCTGGAGGGCAAAACCTCCTGGATTTTCTCGAGTTGCGGCAGGTGCTCTCGACTTACGACGGGGACCTCAGGGACCTGCTCTGGTGGCCTCAGGAAAGGCCAGTCCCCATGCGAGTTCCTCGGGGGCCTCTCGGGATTCCTCTCCCGTCGATGCCGGGGCCTACGACCTAGTGTGGAGTTGGGGCCGGAACGTGAGGATTCCTCTCCAGTGCTGACATGGATCTTGGGGTACTTCTGGAGTCTCCCCAGGGGAGTCAGTCCTCGTCTCGAATGCGGGCATGCACTTGCGCTTTCCTCCAGAGCGGTAACAGCAGTGTCACGCAGTCCGCCGCGTGGATCAAAGGATCTATGGTTTTGCCTCGAGTCTTTCCCACGAGGCTTTCCCACGAGGCTTTCCCACAGGGCTGTCCCACGTGCACACGTGGTGGGAGTCGATCCTCGGCTTGAACGTCAAGGCAGTGCAGGGAAAACAGGTTCCTCTGGAATGGACTGACACATCTGGTGGACTCTTGGAATGGTGGCACGACCCTGGAGTTCCTCTCGCCTTTCCTGTGGAGAGCGCCTCCTCTTGAGATGCGACGGGAACGCCGGGAATTCTTTCCCTACGAAACAGGGAAAGGATCCCTCATCTCGAGCTAGGAGGCGGAAACGGGGCTCCCCTGGATGTGTGCGGGACACCACGTGCTTCCTCTCGAGTGGAGACGGGTAAGTCGGGGAACTTCTTGAGTTGCAGCAAGGGTGTGAAGGACCCTTTGGAAGTTCCAGTGGTTAGACGTGATTGGCCTCGAGAAGCCTCAGCGGAAATGGGCCTCATCACGCCTGGAGGGCAAAACCTTCTGGATTTTCTCGAGTTGCGGCAGGTGCTCTCGACTTACGACGGGGACCTCAGGGACCCGCTCTGGTGGCCTCAGGAAAGGCCAGTCCCCATGCGAGTTCCTCGGGGGCCTCTCGGGATTCCTCTCCCGTCGATGCCGGCGCCGAAGACCTTGTGTGGAGTCGGGGCCGGAACCTGAGGATTCCTCTCCAGTGCTGACATGGATCTTGGGGTACTTCTGGAGTCTCCCCAGGGGAGTCAGTCCTCGTCTCGAATGCGGGCATGCACTTGCACTTTCCTTCAGAGCGGTAACAGCAGTGTCACGCAGTCCGCCGCATGGATCAAAGGATCTATGGTTTTCCCTCGAGTCTTTCCCACGAGGCTTTCCCACGAGGCTTTCCCACAGGGCTGTCCCACGTGCACACGTGGTGGGAGTCGATCCTCGGCTTGAACATCAAGGCAGTGCAGGGAAAACAGGTTCCTCTGGAATGGACTGACACATCTGGGGGACTCTTGGAATGGTGTCACGACCCTGGAGTTCCTCTCGCCTTTCCTGTGGAGAGCGCCTCCTCTTGAGATGCGACGGGAACGCCGGGAATTCTTTCCCTACGAAACAGGGAAAGGATCCCTCATCTCGAGCTAGGAGGCGGAAACGGGGCTCCCCTGGATGTGTTCGGGACCCCACGTGCTTCCTCTCGAGTGGAGACGGGTATGTCGGGGAACTTCTTGAGTTGCAGCAATGGTGTGAAGGACCCTTTTGAAGTTCCAGTGGTTAGATGTGATTGGCCTCGAGAAGCCTCAGCGGAAATGGGCCTCATCTCGCCTGGAGGGCAAAACCTCCTGGATTTTCTCGAGTTGCGGCAGGTGCTCTCGACTTACGACGGGGACCTCAGGGACCCGCTCTGGTGGCCTCAGGAAAGGCCAGTCCCCATGCGAGTTCCTCGGGGGCCTCTGGGGATTCCTCTCCCGTCGATGCCGGGGCCTAAGACCTTGTGTGGAGTCGGGGCCGGAACCTGAGGATTCCTCTCCAGTGCTGACATGGATCTTGGGGTACTTCTGGAGTCTCCCCAGGGGAGTCAGTCCTCGTCTCGAATGCGGGCATGCACTTACGCTTTCCTCCAGAGCGGTAGCAGCATTGTCACGCAGTCCACCGCGTGGATCAAAGGATCTATGGTTTTCCCTCGAGTCTTTCCCACGAGGCTTTCCCACGAGGCTTTCCCTCAGGGCTGTCCCACGTGCACTCGTGGTGGGAGTCGATCCTCGGTTGAACGTCAAGGCAGTGCAGGGAAAACAGGTTCCTCTGGAATGGACTGACACATCTGGGGGACTCTTGGAATGGTGGCACGACCCTGGAGTTCCTCTCGCCTTTCCTGTGGAGAGCGCCTCCTCTTGAGATGCGACGGGAACGCCGGGAATTCTTTCCCTACGAAACAGGGAAAGGATCCCTCATCTCGAGCTAGGAGGCGGAAACGGGGCTCACCTGGATGTGTGCGGGACCCACGTGCTTCCTCTCGAGTGGAGACGGGTATGTTCGGGAACTTCTTGAGTTGCAGCAAGGTTGTGAAGGACCCTTTGGAAGTTCCAGTGGTTAGACGTGATTAGCGTCGAGAAGCCTCAGCGGAAATGGGCCTCATCGCGCCTGGAGGGCAAAACCTCCTGGATTTTCTCGAGTTGCGGCAGGTGCTCTCGACTTACGACGGGGACCTCAGGGACCCGCTCTGGTGGCCTCAGGAAAGGCCAGTCCCCATGCGAGTTCCTCGGGGGCCTCTGCGGATTCCTCTCCCGTCGATGCCGGGGCCTAAGACCTTGTGTGGAGTCGGGGCCGGAACCTGAGGATTCCTCTCCAGTGCTGACATGGATCTTGGGGTACTTCTGGAGTCTCCCCAGGGGAGTCAGTCCTCGTCTCGAATGCGGGCATGCACTTGCGCTTTCCTCCAGAGCGGCAGCAGCAGTGTCACGCAGTCCGCCGCGTGGAACAAAGGATCTATGGTTTTCCCTCGAGTCTTTCCCACGAGGCTTTCCCACGAGGCTTTCCCACAGGGCTGTCCCACGTGCACACGTGGTGGGAGTGGATCCTCGGCTTGAACGTCAAGGCAGTGCAGGGAAAACAGGTTCCTCTGGAATGGACTGACACATCTGGGGGACTCTTGGAATGGTGGCACGACCCTGGAGTTCCTCTCGCCTTTCCTGTGGAGAGCGCCTCCTCTTGAGATGCGACGGGAACGCCGGGAATTCTTTCCCTACGAAACAGGGAAAGGATCCCTCATCTCGAGCTAGGAGGCGGAAACGGGGCTCCCCTGGATGTGTGCGCTACCCCACGTGCTTCCTCTCGAGTGGAGACGGTTATGTCGGGGAACTTCTTGAGTTGCAGCAAGGGTGTGAAGGACCCTTTGGAAGTTCCAGTGGTTAGATGTGATTGGCCTCGAGAAGCCTCAGCGGAAATGGGCCTCATCTCGCCTGGAGGGCAAAACCTCCTGGATTTTCTCGAGTTGCGGCAGGTGCTCTCGACTTACGACGGGGACCTCAGGGACCCGCTTTGGTGGCCTCAGGAAAGGCCAGTCCCTATGAGAGTTCCTCGGGGGCCTATCGGGATTCCTCTCCCGTCGATGCCGGGGCCTAAGACCTTGTGTGGAGTCGGGGCCGGAACCTGAGGATTCCTCTCCAGTGCTGACATGGATCTTGGGGTACTTCTGGAGTCTCCCCAGGGGAGTCAGTCCTCGTCTCGAATGCGGGCATGCACTTGCGCTTTCCTCCAGAGCGGTAGCAGCAGTGTCACGCAGTCCGCCGCGTGGATCAAAGGATCTATGGTTTTGCCTCGAGTCTTTCCCACGAGGCTTTCCCACGAGGCTTTCCCACAGGGCTGTCCCACGTGCACACGTGGTGGGAGTCGATCCTCGGCTTGAACGACAAGGCAGTGCAGGGAAAACAGGTTCCTCTGGAATGGACTGACACATCTGGGGGACTCTTGGAATGGTGGTACGACCCTGGAGTTCCTCTCGCCTTTCCTGTGGAGAGCGCCTCCTCTTGAGATGCGACGGGAACGCCGGGAATTCTTTCCCTACGAAACAGGGAAAGGATCCCTCATCTCGAGCTAGGAGGCGGAAACGGGGCTCCCCTGGATGTGTGCGGGACCCACGTGCTTCCTCTCGAGTGGAGACGGGTATGTCGGGGAACTTCTTGAGTTGCAGCAAGGGTGTGAAGGACCCTTTGGAAGTTCCAGTGGTTAGATGTGATTGGTCTCGAGAAGCCTCAGCGGAAATGGGCCTCATCTCGCCTGGAGGGCAAAACCTCCTGGATTTTATCGAGTTGCGGCAGGTGCTCTCGGCTTACGACGGGGACCTCAGGGAACCGCTCTGGTGGCCTCAGGACAGGCCAGTCCCCATGCGAGTTCCTCGGGGGCCTCTGGGGATTCCTCTCCCGTCGATGCCGGGGCCTAAGACCTTGTGTGGAGTCGGGGCCGGAACCTGAGGATTCCTCTCCAGTGCTGACATGGATCTTGGGGTACTTCTGGAGTCTCCACAGGGGAGTCAGTCCTCGTCTCGAATGCGGGCATGCACTTGCGCTTTCCTCCAGAGCGGTAGCAGCAGTGTCACGCAGTCCGCCGCGTGGATCAAAGAATGTATGGTTTTCCCTCGAGTCTTTCCCACGAGGCTTTCCCACAGGGCTGTCCCACGTGCACACGTGGCGGGAGTCGATCCTCGGCTTGAACGACAAGGCAGTGCAGGGAAAACAGGTTCCTCTGGAATGGACTGACACATCTGGGGGACTCTTGGAATGGTGGCACGACCCTGGAGTTCCTCTCGCCTTCCTGTGGAGAGCGCCTCCTCTTGAGATGCGACGGGAACGCCGGGAATTCTTTCCCTACGAAACAGGGAAAGGATCCCTCATCTCGAGCTAGGAGGGGGAAACGGGGCTCCCCTGGATGTGTGCGGGACACCACGTGCTTCCTCTCGAGTGCAGACGGGTATGTCGGGGAACTTCTTGAGTTGCAGCAAGGGTGTGAAGGACCCTTTGGAAGTTCCAGTGGTTAGATGTGATTGGCCTCTAGAAGCCTCAGCGGAAATGGGCCTCATCTCGCCTGGAGGGCAAAACCTCCTGGATTTTCTCGAGTTGCGGCAGGTGCTCTCGACTTACGACGGGGACCTCAGGGAACCGCTCTGGTGGCCTCAGGAAAGGCCAGTCCCCATGCGAGTTCCTCGGGGGTCTCTCGGGATTCTTCTCCCGTCGATGCCGGGGCCTAAGACCTTGTGTGGAGTCGGGCCGGAACCTGAGGATTCCTCTCCAGTGCTGACATGGATCTTGGGGTACTTCTGGAGTCTCCCCAGGGGAGTCAGTCCTCGTCTCGAATGCGGGCATGCACTTGCGCTTTCCTCCAGAGCGGTAGCAGCAGTGTCACGCAGTCCGCCGCGTGGATCAAAGAATCTATGGTTTTCCCTCGTGTCTTTCCCACGAAACTTTCCCACGAGGCTTTCCCACAGGGCTGTCCCACGTGCACACGTGGTGGGAGTCGATCCTCGGCTTGAACGTCAAGGCCGTGCAGGGAAAACAGGTTCCTCTGGAATGGACTGACACATCTGGGGGACTCTTGGAATGGTGGCACGACCCTGGAGTTCCTCTCGCCTTTCCTGTGGAGAGCGCCTCCTCTTGAGATGCGACGGGAACGCCGGGAATTCTTTCCCTACGAAACAGGGAAAGGATCCCTCATCTCGAGCTAGGAGGCGGAAACGGGGCTCCCCTGGATGTGTGCGGGACCCACGTGCTTCCTCTCGAGTGGAGACGGGTATGTCGGGGAACTTCTTGAGTTGCAGCAATGGTGTGAAGGACCCTTTGGAAGTTCCAGTGGTTAGATGTGATTGGCCTCGAGAAGCCTCAGCGGAAATGGGCCTCATCTCGCCTGGAGGGCAAAACCTCCTGGATTTTCTCGAGTTGCTTCAGGTGCTCTCGACTTACGACGGGAACCTCAGGGACCAGCTCTGGTGGCCTCAGGAAAGGCCAGTCCCTATGCGAGTTCCTCGGGGGCCTATCGGGATCCTCTCCCGTCGATGCCGGGGCCTAAGACCTTGTGTGGAGTCGGGGCCGGAACCTGAGGATTCCTCTCCAGTGCTGACATGGATCTTGGGGTACTTCTGGAGTCTCCCCAGGGGAGTCAGTCCTCGTCTCGAATGCGGGCATGCACTTGCGCTTTCCTCCAGAGCGGTAGCAGCAGTGTCACGCAGTCCGCCGCGTGGATCAAAGGATCTATGGTTTTCCCTCGAGTCTTTCCCACGAGGCTTTCCCACGAGGCTTTCCCACAGGGCTGTCCCACGTGCACACGTGGTGGGAGTCGATCCTCGGCTTGAACGTCAAGGCAGTGCAGGGAAAACAGGTTCCTCTGGAATGGACTGACACATCTGGGGGACTCTTGGAATGGTGGCACGACCCTGGAGTTCCTCTCGCCTTTCCTGTGGAGAGCGCCTCGTCTTGAGATGTGACGGGAACGCCGGGAATTCTTTCCCTACGAAACAGGGAAAGGATCCCTCATCTCGAGCTAGGAGGCGGAAACGGGGCTCCCCTGGATGTGTGCGGGACCCCACGTGCTTCCTCTCGAGTGGAGACGGGTATGTCGGGGAACTTCTTGAGTTGCAGCAAGGGTGTGAAGGACCCTTTGGAAGTTCCAGTGGTTAGACGTGATTAGCCTCGAGAAGCCTCAGCGGAAATGGGCCTCATCTCGCCTGGAGGGCAAAACCTCCTGGATTTTCTCGAGTTGCGGCAGGTGCTCTCGACTTACGACGGGGACCTCAGGGAACCGCTCTGGTGGCCTCAGGAAAGGCCAGTCCCCATGCGAGTTCCACGGGGGCCTCTCGGGATTCTTCTCCCGTCGATGCCGGGGCCTAAGACCTTGTGTGGAGTCAGGCCGGAACCTGAGGATTCCTCTCCAGTGCTGACATGGATCTTGGGGTACTTCTGGAGTCTCCCCAGGGGAGTCAGTCCTCGTCTCGAATGCGGGCATGCACTTGCGCTTTCCTCCAGAGCGGTAGCAGCAGTGTCACGCAGTCCGCCGCGTGGATCAAAGAATCTATGGTTTTCCCTCGTGTCTTTCCCACGAGGCTTTCCCACGAGGCTTTCCCACAGGGCTGTCCCACGTGCACACGTGGTGGGAGTCGATCCTCGGCTTGAACGTCAAGGCAGTGCAGGGAAGACAGGTTCCTCTGGAATGGACTGACACATCTGGGGGACTCTTGGAATGGTGTCACGACCCTGGAGTTCCTCTCCCCTGTCCTGTGGAGAGCGCCTCCTCTTGAGATGCGACGGGAACGCCGGGAATTCTTTCCCTACGAAACAGGGAAAGGATCCCTCATCTCGAGCTAGGAGGCGGAAACGGGGCTCCCCTGGATGTGTGCGGGACCCCACGTGCTTCCTCTCGAGTGGAGACGGGTATGTCGGGGAACTTCTTGAGTTGCAGCAAGGGTGTGAAGGACCCTTTGGAAGTTCCAGTGGTTAGACGTGATTGGCCTCGAGAAGCCTCAGCGGAAATGGGCCTCATCTCGCCTGGAGGGCAAAACCTCCTGGATTTTCTCGAGTTGCGGCAGGTGCTCTCGACTTACGACGGGGACCTCAGGGACCTGCTCTGGTGGCCTCAGGAAAGGCCAGTCCCCATGCGAGTTCCTCGGGGGCCTCTCGGGATTCCTCTCCCGTCGATGCCGGGGCCTACGACCTTGTGTGGAGTTGGGGCCGGAACGTGAGGATTCCTCTCCAGTGCTGACATGGATCTTGGGGTACTTCTGGAGTCTCCCCAGGGGAGTCAGTCCTCGTCTCGAATGCGGGCATGCACTTGCGCTTTCCTCCAGAGCGGTAACAGCAGTGTCACGCAGTCCGCCGCGTGGATCAAAGGATCTATGGTTTTGCCTCGAGTCTTTCCCACGAGGCTTTCCCACGAGGCTTTCCCACAGGGCTGTCCCACGTGCACACGTGGTGGGAGTCGATCCTCGGCTTGAACGTCAAGGCAGTGCAGGGAAAACAGGTTCCTCTGGAATGGACTGACACATCTGGTGGACTCTTGGAATGGTGGCACGACCCTGGAGTTCCTCTCGCCTTTCCTGTGGAGAGCGCCTCCTCTTGAGATGCGACGGGAACGCCGGGAATTCTTTCCCTACGAAACAGGGAAAGGATCCCTCATCTCGAGCTAGGAGGCGGAAACGGGGCTCCCCTGGATGTGTGCGGGACACCACGTGCTTCCTCTCGAGTGGAGACGGGTAAGTCGGGGAACTTCTTGAGTTGCAGCAAGGGTGTGAAGGACCCTTTGGAAGTTCCAGTGGTTAGATGTGATTGGCCTCGAGAAGCCTCAGCGGAAATGGGCCTCATCACGCCTGGAGGGCAAAACCTCCTGGATTTTCTCGAGTTGCGGCAGGTGCTCTCGACTTACGACGGGGACCTCAGGGACCCGCTCTGGTGGCCTCAGGAAAGGCCAGTCCCCATGCGAGTTCCTCGGGGGCCTCTCGGGATTCCTCTCCCGTCGATGGAGGGGCCTAAGACTTTGTGTGGAGTCGGGGCCGGAACCTGAGGATTCCTCTCCAGTGCTGACATGGATCTTGGGGTACTTCTGGAGTCTCCCCAGGGGAGTCAGTCCTCGTCTCGAATGCGGGCATGCACTTACGCTTTCCTCCAGAGCGGTAGCAGCATTGTCACGCAGTCCGCCGCGTGGATCAAAGGATCTATGGTTTTCCCTCGAGTCTTTCCCACGAGGCTTTCCCACGAGGCTTTCCCACAGGGCTGTCCCACGTGCACACGTGGTGGGAGTCGATCCTCGGCTTGAACGTCAAGGCAGTGCAGGGAAAACAGGTTCCTCTGGAATGGATTGACACATCTGGGGGACTCTAGGAATGGTGGCACGACCCTGGAGTTCCTCTCGCCTTTCCTGTGGAGAGCGCCTCGTCTTGAGATGTGACGGGAACGCCGGGAATTCTTTCCCTACGAAACAGGGAAAGGATCCCTCATCTCGAGCTAGGAGGCGGAAACGGGGCTCACCTGGATGTGTGCGGGACCCCACGTGCTTCCTCTCGAGTGGAGACGGGTATGTCGGGGAACTTCTTGAGTTGCAGCAAGGGTGTGAAGGACCCTTTGGAAGTTCCAGTGGTTAGATGTGATTGGCCTCGAGAAGCCTCAGCGGAAATGGGCCTCATCTCGCCTGGAGGGCAAAACCTTCTGGATTTTCTCGAGTTGCGGCAGGTGCTCTCGACTTACGACGGGGACCTCAGGGACCCGCTCTGGTTGCCTCAGGAAAGGCCAGTCCCCATGCGAGTTCCTCGGGGGCCTCTCGGGATTCTTCTCCCGTGGATGCCGGGGCCTAAGTCCTTGTGTGGAGTCGGGCCGGAACCTGAGGATTCCTCTCCAGTGCTGACATGGATCTTGGGGTACTTCTGGAGTCTCCCCAGGGGAGTCAGTCCTCGTCTCGAATGCGGGCATGCACTTGCGCTTTCCTCCAGAGCGGTAGCAGCAGTGTCACGCAGTCCGCCGCGTGGATCAAAGAATCTATGGTTTTCCCTCGAGTCTTTCCCACGAGGCTTTCCCACGAGGCTTTCCCACAGGGCTGTCCCACGTGCACTCGTGGTGGGAGTCGATCCTCGGTTGAACGTCAAGGCAGTGCAGGGAAAACAGGTTCCTCTGGAATGGACTGACACATCTGGGGGACTCTTGGAATGGTGGCACGACCCTGGAGTTCCTCTCGCCTTTCCTGTGGAGAGCGCCTCCTCTTGAGATGCGACGGGAACGCCGGGAATTCTTTCCCTACGAAACAGGGAAAGGATCCCTCATCTCGAGCTAGGAGGCGGAAACGGGGCTCACCTGGATGTGTGCGGGACCCACGTGCTTCCTCTCGAGTGGAGACGGGTATGTCGGGGAACTTCTTGAGTTGCAGCAAGGTTGTGAAGGACCCTTTGGAAGTTCCAGTGGTTAGACGTGATTAGCGTCGAGAAGCCTCAGCGGAAATGGGCCTCATCGCGCCTGGAGGGCAAAACCTCCTGGATTTTCTCGAGTTGCGGCAGGTGCTCTCGACTTACGACGGGGACCTCAGGGACCCGCTCTGGTGGCCTCAGGAAAGGCCAGTCCCCATGCGAGTTCCTCGGGGGCCTCTGGGGATTCCTCTCCCGTCGATGCCGGGGCCTAAGACCTTGTGTGGAGTCGGGGCCGGAACCTGAGGATTCCTCTCCAGTGCTGACATGGATCTTGGGGTACTTCTGGAGTCTCCCCAGGGGAGTCAGTCCTCGTCTCGAATGCGGGCATGCACTTGCGCTTTCCTCCAGAGCGGCAGCAGCAGTGTCACGCAGTCCGCCGCGTGGAACAAAGGATCTATGGTTTTCCCTCGAGTCTTTCCCACGAGGCTTTCCCACGAGGCTTTCCCACAGGGCTGTCCCACGTGCACACGTGGTGGGAGTCGATGCTCGGCTTGAACGTCAAGGCAGTGCAGGGAAAACAGGTTCCTCTGGAATGGACTGACACATCTGGGGGACTCTTGGAATGGTGGCACGACCCTGGAGTTCCTCTCGCCTTTCCTGTGGAGAGCGCCTCCTCTTGAGATGCGACGGGAACGCCGGGAATTCTTTCCCTACGAAACAGGGAAAGGATCCCTCATCTCGAGCTAGGAGGCGGAAACGGGGCTCCCCTGGATGTGTGCGCTACCCCACGTGCTTCCTCTCGAGTGGAGACGGTTATGTCGGGGAACTTCTTGAGTTGCAGCAAGGGTGTGAAGGACCCTTTGGAAGTTCCAGTGGTTAGATGTGATTGGCCTCGAGAAGCCTCAGCGGAAATGGGCCTCATCGCGCCTGGAGGGCAAAACCTCCTGGATTTTCTCGAGTTGCGGCAGGTGCTCTCGACTTACGACGGGGACCTCAGGGACCCGCTTTGGTGGCCTCAGGAAAGACCAGTCCCTATGCGAGTTCCTCGGGGGCCTATCGGGATTCCTCTCCCGTCGATGCCGGGGCCTAAGACCTTGTGTGGAGTCGGGGCCGGAACCTGAGGATTCCTCTCCAGTGCTGACATGGATCTTGGGGTACTTCTGGAGTCTCCCCAGGGGAGTCAGTCCTCGTCTCGAATGCGGGCATGCACTTGCGCTTTCCTCCAGAGCGGTAGCAGCAGTGTCACGCAGTCCGCCGCGTGGATCAAAGGATCTATGGTTTTGCCTCGACTCTTTCGCACGAGGCTTTCCCACGAGGCTTTCCCACAGGGCTGTCCCACGTGCACACGTGGTGGGAGTCGATCCTCGGCTTGAACGACAAGGCAGTGCAGGGAAAACAGGTTCCTCTGGAATGGACTGACACATCTGGGGGACTCTTGGAATGGTGGTACGACCCTGGAGTTCCTCTCGCCTTTCCTGTGGAGAGCGCCTCCTCTTGAGATGCGACGGGAACGCCGGGAATTCTTTCCCTACGAAACAGGGAAAGGATCCCTCATCTCGAGCTAGGAGGCGGAAACGGGGCTCCCCTGGATGTGTGCGGGACCCACGTGCTTCCTCTCGAGTGGAGACGGGTATGTCGGGGAACTTCTTGAGTTGCAGCAAGGGTGTGAAGGACCCTTTGGAAGTTCCAGTGGTTAGATGTGATTGGTCTCGAGAAGCCTCAGCGGAAATGGGCCTCATCTCGCCTGGAGGGCAAAACCTCCTGGATTTTATCGAGTTGCGGCAGGTGCTCTCGGCTTACGACGGGGACCTCAGGGAACCGCTCTGGTGGCCTCAGGAAAGGCCAGTCCCCATGCGAGTTCCTCGGGGGCCTCTGGGGATTCCTCTCCCGTCGATGCCGGGGCCTAAGACCTTGTGTGGAGTCGGGGCCGGAACCTGAGGATTCCTCTCCAGTGCTGACATGGATCTTGGGGTACTTCTGGAGTCTCCCCAGGGGAGTCAGTCCTCGTCTCGAATGCGGGGATGCACTTGCGCTTTCCTCCAGAGCGGTAGCAGCAGTGTCACGCAGCCCGCCGCGTGGATCAAAGAATCTATGGTTTTCCCTCGTGTCTTTCCCACGAGGCTTTCCCACGAGGCTTTCCCACAGGGCTGTCCCACGTGCACACGTGGTGGGAGTCGATCCTCGGCTTGAACGTCAAGGCAGTGCAGGGAAAACAGGTTCCTCTGGAATGGACTGACACATCTGGGGGACTCTTGGAATGGTGGCACGACCCTGGAGTTCCTCTCGCCTTTCCTGTGGAGAGCGCCTCCTCTTGAGATGCGACGGGAACGCCGGGAATTCTTTCCCTACGAAACAGGGAAAGGATCCCTCATCTCGAGCTAGGAGGCGGAAACGGGGCTCCCCTGGATGTGTGCGGGACCCACGTGCTTCCTCTCGAGTGGAGACGGGTATGTCGGGGAACTTCTTGAGTTGCAGCAATGGTGTGAAGGACCCTTTGGAAGTTCCAGTGGTTAGATGTGATTGGCCTCGAGAAGCCTCAGCGGAAATGGGCGTCATCTCGCCTGGAGGGCAAAACCTCCTGGATTTTCTCGAGTTGCTTCAGGTGCTCTCGACTTACGACGGGAACCTCAGGGACCAGCTCTGGTGGCCTCAGGAAAGGCCAGTCCCTATGCGAGTTCCTCGGGGGCCTATCGGGATTCCTCTCCCGTCGATGCCGGGGCCTAAGACCTTGTGTGGAGTCGGGGCCGGAACCTGAGGATTCCTCTCCAGTGCTGACATGGATCTTGGGGTACTTCTGGAGTCTCCCCAGGGGAGTCAGTCCTCGTCTCGAATGCGGGCATGCACTTGCGCTTTCCTCCAGAGCGGTAGCAGCAGTGTCACGCAGTCCGCCGCGTGGATCAAAGGATCTATGGTTTTCCCTCGAGTCTTTCCCACGAGGCTTTCCCACGAGGCTTTCCCACAGGGCTGTCCCACGTGCACACGTGGTGGGAGTCGATCCTCGGCTTGAACGTCAAGGCAGTGCAGGGAAAACAGGTTCCTCTGGAATGGACTGACACATCTGGGGGACTCTTGGAATGGTGGTACGACCCTGGAGTTCCTCTCGCCTTTCCTGTGGAGAGCGCCTCCTCTTGAGATGCGACGGGAACGCCGGGAATTCTTTCCCTACGAAACAGGGCAAGGATCCCTCATCTCGAGCTAGGAGGCGGAAACGGGGCTCCCCTGGATGTGTGCGGGACCCCCGTGCTTCCTCTCGAGTGGAGACGGGTATGTCGGGGAACTTCTTGAGTTGCAGCAAGGGTGTGAAGGACCCTTTGGAAGTTCCAGTGGTTATACGTGATTAGCCTCGAGAAGCCTCAGCGGAAATGGGCCTCATCGCGCCTGGAGGGCAAAACCTCCTGGATTTTCTCGAGTTGCGGCAGGTGCTCTCGACTTACGACGGGGACCTCAGGGACCCGCTCTGGTGGCCTCAGGAAAGGCCAGTCCCCATGCGAGTTCCTCGGGGGCCTCTGGGGATTCATCTCCCGTCGATGCCGGGGCCTAAGACCTTGTGTGGAGTCGGGGCCGGAACCTGAGGATTCCTCTCCAGTGCTGACATGGATCTTGGGGTACTTCTGGAGTCTCCCCAGGGGAGTCAGTCCTCGTCTCGGATGCGGGCATGCACTTGCCCTTTCCTCGAGAGCGGTAGCAGCAGTGTCACGCAGTCCGCCGTGTGGACCAAAGTATCTATGGTTTTCCCTCGAGTCTTTCCCACGAGGCTTTCCCACGAGGCTTTCCCACAGGGCTGTCCCACGTGCACACGTGTTGGGAGTCGATCCTCGGCTTGAACGTCAAGGCAGTGCAGGGAAAACAGGTTCCTCTGGAATGGACTGACACATCTGGGGGACTATTAGAACGGTGGCACGACCCTGGAGTTCCTCTCGCCTTTCCTGTGGAGAGCGCCTCCTCTTGAGATGCGACGGGAATGCCGGAATTCTTTCCCTAAGAAACAGGGAAAGGATCCCTCATCTCGAGCTAGGAGGCGGAAACGGGGCTCCCCTGAATGTGTGCGGGACCCCACGTGCTTCCTCTCGAGTGGAGACGGGTATGTCGGGGAACTTCTTGAGTTGCAGCAAGGGTGTGAAGGACCCTTTGGAAGGTCCAGTGGTTAGATGTGATTGGTCTCGAGAAGCCTCAGCGGAAATGGGCCTCATCTCGCCTGGAGGGCAAAACCTCCTGGATTTTATCGAGTTGCGGCAGGTGCTCTCGGCTTACGACGGGAACCTCAGGGAACCGCTCTGGTGGCCTCAGGAAAGGCCAGTCCCCATGCGAGTTACTCGGGGGCCTCTGGGGATTCCTCTCCCGTCGATGCCGGGGCCTAAGACCTTGTGTGGAGTCGGGGCCGGAACCTGAGGATTCCTCTCCAGTGCTGACATGGATCTTGGGGTACTTCTGGAGTCTCCCCAGGGGAGTCAGTCCTCGTCTCGAATGCGGGCATGCACTTGCGCTTTCCTCCAGAGCGGTAGCAGCAGTGTCACGCAGTCCGCCGCGTGGATCAAAGAATGTATGGTTTTCCCTCGAGTCTTTCCCACGAGGCTTTCCCACAGGGCTGTCCCACGTGCACACGTGGCGGGAGTCGATCCTCGGCTTGAACGACAAGGCTGTGCAGGGAAAACAGGTTCCTCTGGAATGGACTGACACATCTGGGGGACTCTTGGAATGGTGGCACGACCCTGGAGTTCCTCTCGCCTTTCCTGTGGAGAGCGCCTCCTCTTGAGATGCGACGGGAACGCCGGGAATTCTTTCCCTACGAAACAGGGAAAGGATCCCTCATCTCGAGCTAGGAGGGGAAACGGGGCTCCCCTGGATGTGTGCGGGACACCACGTGCTTCCTCTAGAGTGCAGACGGGTATGTCGGGGAACTTCTTGAGTTGCAGCAAGGGTGTGAAGGACCCTTTGGAAGTTCCAGTGGTTAGACGTGATTGGCCTCGAGAAGCCTCAGCGGAAATGGGCCTCATCTCGCCTGGAGGGCAAAACCTCCTGGATTTTCTCGAGTTGCGGCAGGTGCTCTCGACTTACGACGGGGACCTCAGGGACCCGCTCTGGTGGCCTCAGGAAAGGCCAGTCCCCATGCGAGTTCCTCGGGGGCCTCTCGGGATTCCTCTCCCGTCGATGCCGGGGCCTAAGACCTTGTGTGGAGTCGGGGCCGGAACCTGAGGATTCCTCTCCAGTGCTGACATGGATCTTGGGGTACTTCTGGAGTCTCCCCAGGGGGGTCAGTCCTCGTCTCGAATGCGGGCATGCACTTGCACTTTCCTCCAGAGCGGTAGCAGCAGTGTCACGCAGTCCGCCGCGTGGATAAAATGATCTATGGTTTTCCCTCGAGTCTTTCCCACGAGTCTTTCCCACGAGGCTTTCCCACAGGGCTGTCCCACGTGCACACGTGGTGGGAGTCGATCCTCGGCTTGAACGTCAAGGCAGTGCAGGGAAAACAGGTTCCTCTGGAATGGACTGACACATCTGGGGGACTCTTGGAATGGTGGCCCGACCCTGGAGTTCCTCTCGCCTTTCCTGTGGAGAGCGCCTCGTCTTGAGATGTGACGGGAACGCCGGGAATTCTTTCCCTACGAAACAGGGAAAGGATCCCTCATCTCGAGCTAGGAGGCGGAAACGGGGCTCCCCTGGATGTGTGCGGGACCCCACGTGCTTCCTCTCGAGTGGAGACGGGTATGTCGCGGAACTTCTTGAGTTGCAGCAAGGTTGTGAAGGACCCTTTGGAAGTTCCAGTGGTTAGACGTGATTAGCGTCGAGAAGCCTCAGCGGAAATGGGCCTCATCGCGCCTGGAGGGCAAAACCTCCTGGATTTTCTCGAGTTGCGGCAGGTGCTCTCGACTTACGACGGGGACCTCAGGGACCCGCTCTGGTGGCCTCAGGAAAGGCCAGTCCCCATGCGAGTTCCTCAGGGGCCTCTGGGGATTCCTCTCCCGTCGATGCCGGGGCCTAAGACCTTGTGTGGAGTCGGGGCCGGAACCTGAGGATTCCTCTCCAGTGCTGACATGGATCTTGGGGTACTTCTGGAGTCTCCCCAGGGGAGTCAGTCCTCGTCTCGAATGCGGGCATGCACTTGCCCTTTCCTCCAGAGCGGTAGCAGCAGTGTCACGCAGTCCGCCGCGTGGATCAAAGGATCTATGGTTTTCCCTCGAGTCTTTCCCACGAGGCTTTCCCACGAGGCTTTCCCACAGGGCTGTCCCACGTGCACACGTGGTGGGAGTCGATCCTCGGCTTGAACGTCAAGGCAGTGCAGGGAAAACAGGTTCCTCTGGAATGGACTGACACATCTGGGGGACTCTTGGAATGGTGGTACGACCCTGGAGTTCCTCTCGCCTTTCCTGTGGAGAGCGCCTCCTCTTGAGATGCGACGGGAACGCCGGGAATTCTTTCCCTACGAAACAGGGCAAGGATCCCTCATCTCGAGCTAGGAGGCGGAAACGGGGCTCCCCTGGATGTGTGCGGGACCCCCGTGCTTCCTCTCGAGTGGAGACGGGTATGTCAGGGAACTTCTTGAGTTGCAGCAAGGGTGTGAAGGACCCTTTGGAAGTTCCAGTGGTTATACGTGATTAGCCTCGAGAAGCCTCAGCGGAAATGGGCCTCATCGCGCCTGGAGGGCAAAACCTCCTGGATTTTCTCGAGTTGCGGCAGGTGCTCTCGACTTACGACGGGGACCTCAGGGACCCGCTCTGGTGGCCTCAGGAAAGGCCAGTCCCCATGCGAGTTCCTCGGGGGCCTCTGGGGATTCATCTCCCGTCGATGCCGGGGCCTAAGACCTTGTGTGGAGTCGGGGCCGGAACCTGAGGATTCCTCTCCAGTGCTGACATGGATCTTGGGGTACTTCTGGAGTCTCCCCAGGGGAGTCAGTCCTCGTCTCGGATGCGGGCATGCACTTGCCCTTTCCTCGAGAGCGGTAGCAGCAGTGTCACGCAGTCCGCCGTGTGGACCAAAGTATCTATGGTTTTCCCTCGAGTCTTTCCCACGAGGCTTTCCCACGAGGCTTTCCCACAGGGCTGTCCCACGTGCACACGTGTTGGGAGTCGATCCTCGGCTTGAACGTCAAGGCAGTGCAGGGAAAACAGGTTCCTCTGGAATGGACTGACACATCTGGGGGACTATTAGAACGGTGGCACGACCCTGGAGTTCCTCTCGCCTTTCCTGTGGAGAGCGCCTCCTCTTGAGATGCGACGGGAATGCCGGAATTCTTTCCCTAAGAAACAGGGAAAGGATCCCTCATCTCGAGCTAGGAGGCGGAAACGGGGCTCCCCTGAATGTGTGCGGGACCCCACGTGCTTCCTCTCGAGTGGAGACGGGTATGTCGGGGAACTTCTTGAGTTGCAGCAAGGGTGTGAAGGACCCTTTGGAAGGTCCAGTGGTTAGATGTGATTGGTCTCGAGAAGCCTCAGCGGAAATGGGCCTCATCTCGCCTGGAGGGCAAAACCTCCTGGATTTTATCGAGTTGCGGCAGGTGCTCTCGGCTTACGACGGGAACCTCAGGGAACCGCTCTGGTGGCCTCAGGAAAGGCCAGTCCCCATGCGAGTTACTCGGGGGCCTCTGGGGATTCCTCTCCCGTCGATGCCGGGGCCTAAGACCTTGTGTGGAGTCGGGGCCGGAACCTGAGGATTCCTCTCCAGTGCTGACATGGATCTTGGGGTACTTCTGGAGTCTCCCCAGGGGAGTCAGTCCTCGTCTCGAATGCGGGCATGCACTTGCGCTTTCCTCCAGAGCGGTAGCAGCAGTGTCACGCAGTCCGCCGCGTGGATCAAAGAATGTATGGTTTTCCCTCGAGTCTTTCCCACGAGGCTTTCCCACAGGGCTGTCCCACGTGCACACGTGGCGGGAGTCGATCCTCGGCTTGAACGACAAGGCAGTGCAGGGAAAACAGGTTCCTCTGGAATGGACTGACACATCTGGGGGACTCTTGGAATGGTGGCACGACCCTGGAGTTCCTCTCGCCTTTCCTGTGGAGAGCGCCTCCTCTTGAGATGCGACGGGAACGCCGGGAATTCTTTCCCTACGAAACAGGGAAAGGATCCCTCATCTCGAGCTAGGAGGGGAAACGGGGCTCCCCTGGATGTGTGCGGGACACCACGTGCTTCCTCTAGAGTGCAGACGGGTATGTCGGGGAACTTCTTGAGTTGCAGCAAGGGTGTGAAGGACCCTTTGGAAGTTCCAGTGGTTAGACGTGATTGGCCTCGAGAAGCCTCAGCGGAAATGGGCCTCATCTCGCCTGGAGGGCAAAACCTCCTGGATTTTCTCGAGTTGCGGCAGGTGCTCTCGACTTACGACGGGGACCTCAGGGACCCGCTCTGGTGGCCTCAGGAAAGGCCAGTCCCCATGCGAGTTCCTCGGGGGCCTCTCGGGATTCCTCTCCCGTCGATGCCGGGGCCTAAGACCTTGTGTGGAGTCGGGGCCGGAACCTGAGGATTCCTCTCCAGTGCTGACATGGATCTTGGGGTACTTCTGGAGTCTCCCCAGGGGGGTCAGTCCTCGTCTCGAATGCGGGCATGCACTTGCACTTTCCTCCAGAGCGGTAGCAGCAGTGTCACGCAGTCCGCCGCGTGGATAAAATGATCTATGGTTTTCCCTCGAGTCTTTCCCACGAGTCTTTCCCACGAGGCTTTCCCACAGGGCTGTCCCACGTGCACACGTGGTGGGAGTCGATCCTCGGCTTGAACGTCAAGGCAGTGCAGGGAAAACAGGTTCCTCTGGAATGGACTGACACATCTGGGGGACTCTTGGAATGGTGGCCCGACCCTGGAGTTCCTCTCGCCTTTCCTGTGGAGAGCGCCTCGTCTTGAGATGTGACGGGAACGCCGGGAATTCTTTCCCTACGAAACAGGGAAAGGATCCCTCATCTCGAGCTAGGAGGCGGAAACGGGGCTCCCCAGGATGTGTGCGGGACCCCACGTGCTTCCTCTCGAGTGGAGACGGGTATGTCGCGGAACTTCTTGAGTTGCAGCAAGGTTGTGAAGGACCCTTTGGAAGTTCCAGTGGTTAGACGTGATTAGCGTCGAGAAGCCTCAGCGGAAATGGGCCTCATCGCGCCTGGAGGGCAAAACCTCCTGGATTTTCTCGAGTTGCGGCAGGTGCTCTCGACTTACGACGGGGACCTCAGGGACCCGCTCTGGTGGCCTCAGGAAAGGCCAGTCCCCATGCGAGTTCCTCAGGGGCCTCTGGGGATTCCTCTCCCGTCGATGCCGGGGCCTAAGACCTTGTGTGGAGTCGGGGCCGGAACCTGAGGATTCCTCTCCAGTGCTGACATGGATCTTGGGGTACTTCTGGAGTCTCCCCAGGGGAGTCAGTCCTCGTCTCGAATGCGGGCATGCACTTGCGCTTTCCTCCAGAGCGGTAGCAGCAGTGTCACGCAGTCCGCCGCGTGGAACAAAGGATCTATGGTTTTCCCTCGAGTCTTTCCCACGAGGCTTTCCCACGAGGCTTTCCCACAGGGCTGTCCCACGTGCACACGTGGTGGGAGTCGATCCTCGGCTTGAACGTCAAGGCAGTGCAGGGAAAACAGGTTCCTCTGGAATGGACTGAAACATCTGGGGGACTCTTGGAATGGTGGCACGACCCTGGAGTTCCTCTCGCCTTTCCTGTGGAGAGCGCCTCCTCTTGAGATGCGACGGGAACGCCGGGAATTCTTTCCCTACGAAACAGGGAAAGGATCCCTCATCTCGAGCTAGGAGGCGGAAACGGGGCTCCCCTGGATGTGTGCGGGACCCCACGTGCTTCCTCTCGAGTGGAGACGGTTATGTCGGGGAACTTCTTGAGTTGCAGCAATGGTGTGAAGGACCCTTTGGAAGTTCCAGTGGTTAGATATGATTGGCCTCGAGAAGCCTCAGCGGAAGTGGGCCTCATCTCGCCTGGAGGGTAAAACCTCCTGGATTTTCTCGAGTTGCGGCAGGTGCTCTCGACTTACGACGGGGATCTCAGGGACCCGCTCTGGTGGCCTCAGGAAAGGCCAGTCCCTATGCGAGTTCCTCCGGGGCCTATCGGGATTCCTCTCCCGTCGATGCCGGGGCCTAAGACCTTGTGTGGAGTCGGGGCCGGAACCTGAGGATTCCTCTCCAGTGCTGACATGGATCTTGGGGTACTTCTGGAGTCTCCCCAGGGGAGTCAGTCCTCGTCTCGAATGCGGGCATGCACTTGCGCTTTCCTCCAGAGCGGTAGCAGCAGTGTCACGCAGTCCGCCGCGTGGATCAAAGGATCTATGGTTTTCCCTCGAGTCTTTCCCACGAGGCTTTCCCACGAGGCTTTCCCACAGGGCTGTCCCACGTGCACACGTGGTGGGAGTCGATCCTCGGCTTGAACGACAAGGCAGTGCAGGGAAAACAGGTTCCTCTGGAATGGACTGACACATCTGGGGGACTCTTGGAATGGTGGTACGACCCTGGAGTTCCTCTCGCCTTTCCTGTGGAGAGCGCCTCCTCTTGAGATGCGACGGGAAGCTGGGAATTCTTTCCCTACGAAACAGGGAAAGGATCCCTCTTCTCGAGCTAGGAGGCGGAAACGGGGCTGCCCTGGATGTTTGCGGGACCCACGTGCTTCCTCTCGAGTGGAGACGGGTATGTCGGGGAACTTCTTGAGTTGCAGCAAGGGTGTGAAGGACCCTTTGGAAGTTCCAGTGGTTATACGTGATTAGCCTCGAGAAGCCTCAGCGGAAATGGGCCTCATCGCGCCTGGAGGGCAAAACCTCCTGGATTTTCTCGAGTTGCGGCAGGTGCTCTCGACTTACGACGGGGACCTCAGGGACCCGCTCTGGTGGCCTCAGGAAAGGCCAGTCCCCATGCGAGTTCCTCGGGGGCCTCTGGGGATTCCTCTCCCGTCGATGCCGGGGCCTAAGACCTTGTGTGGAGTCGGGGCCGGAATCTGAGGATTCCTCTCCAGTGCTGACATGGATCTTGGGGTACTTCTGGAGTCTCCCCAGGGGAGTCAGTCCTCGTCTCGAATGCGGGCATGCACTTGCGCTTTCCTCCAGAGCGGTAGCAGCAGTGTCACGCAGTCCGCCGCGTGGATCAAAGAATCTATGGTTTTCCCTCGTGTCTTTCCCACGAGGCTTTCCCACGAGGCTTTCCCACAGGGCTGTCCCACGTGCACACGTGGTGGGAGTCGATCCTCGGCTTGAACGTCAAGGCAGTGCAGGGAAAACAGGTTCCTCTGGAATGGACTGACACATCTGGGGGACTCTTGGAATGGTGGCACGACCCTGGAGTTCCTCTCGCCTTTCCTGTGGAGAGCGCCTCCTCTTGAGATGCGACGGGAACGCCGGGAATTCTTTCCCTACGAAACAGGGAAAGGATCCCTCATCTCGAGCTAGGAGGCGGAAACGGGGCTCCCCTGGATGTGTGCGGGACCCACGTGCTTCCTCTCGAGTGGAGACGGGTATGTCGGGGAACTTCTTGAGTTGCAGCAATGGTGTGAAGGACCCTTTGGAAGTTCCAGTGGTTAGACGTGATTGGCCTCGAGAAGCCTCAGCGGAAATGGGCCTCATCTCGCCTGGAGGGCAAAACCTCCTGGATTTTCTCGAGTTGCTTCAGGTGCTCTCGACTTACGACGGGAACCTCAGGGACCAGCTCTGGTGGCCTCAGGAAAGGCCAGTCCCTATGCGAGTTCCTCGGGGGCCTATCGGGATTCCTCTCCCGTCGATGCCGGGGCCTAAGACCTTGTGTGGAGTCGGGGCCGGAACCTGAGGATTCCTCTCCAGTGCTGACATGGATCTTGGGGTACTTCTGGAGTCTCCCCAGGGGAGTCAGTCCTCGTCTCGAATGCGGGCATGCACTTGCGCTTTCCTCCAGAGCGGTAGCAGCAGTGTCACGCAGTCCGCCGCGTGGATCAATGGATCTATGGTTTTCCCTCGAGTCTTTCCCACGAGGCTTTCCCACGAGGCTTTCCCACAGGGCTGTCCCACGTGCACACGTGGTGGGAGTCGATCCTCGGCTTGAACGTCAAGGCAGTGCAGGGAAAACAGGTTCCTCTGGAATGGACTGACACATCTGGGGGACTCTTGAAATGGTGGCACGACCCTGGAGTTCCTCTCGCCTTTCCTGTGGAGAGCGCCTCGTCTTGAGATGTGACGGGAACGCCGGGAATTCTTTCCCTACGAAACAGGGAAAGGATCCCTCATCTCGAGCTAGGAGGCGGAAACGGGGCTCCCCTGGATGTGTGCGGGACCCCACGTGCTTCCTCTCGAGTGGAGACGGGTATGTCGGGGAACTTCTTGAGTTGCAGCAAGGGTGTGAAGGACCCTTTGGAAGTTCCAGTGGTTAGATGTGATTGGCCTCGAGAAGCCTCAGCGGAAATGGGCCTCATCTCGCCTGGAGGGCAAAACCTCCTGGATTTTCTCGAGTTGCGGCAGGTGCTCTCGACTTACGACGGGGACCTCAGGGAACCGCTCTGGTGGCCTCAGGAAAGGCCAGTCCCCATGCGAGTTCCTCGGGTGCCTCTCGGGATTCTTCTCCCGTCGATGCCGGGGCCTAAGACCTTGTGTGGAGTCGGGCCGGAACCTGAGGATTCCTCTCCAGTGCTGACATGGATCTTGGGGTACTTCTGGAGTCTCCCCAGGGGAGTCAGTCCTCGTCTCGAATGCGGGCATGCACTTGCGCTTTCCTCCAGAGCGGTAGCAGCAGTGTCACGCAGTCCTCCGCGTGGATCAAAGAATCTATGGTTTTCCCTCGTGTCTTTCCCACGAGGCTTTCCCACGAGGCTTTCCCACAGGGCTGTCCCACGTGCACACGTGGTGGGAGTCGATCCTCGGCTTGAACGTCAAGGCAGTGCAGGGAAATCAGGTTCCTCTGGAATGGACTGACACATCTGGGGGACTCTTGGAATGGTGGCACGACCCTGGAGTTCCTCTCGCCTTTCCTGTGGAGAGCGCCTCCTCTTGAGATGCGACGGGAACGCCGGGAATTCTTTCCCTACGAAACAGGGAAAGGATCCCTCATCTCGAGCTAGGAGGCGGAAACGGGGCTCCCCTGGATGTGTGCGGGACCCACGTGCTTCCTCTCGAGTGGAGACGGGTATGTCGGGGAACTTCTTGAGTTGCAGCAATGGTGTGAAGGACCCTTTGGAAGTTCCAGTGGTTAGATGTGATTGGCCTCGAGAAGCCTCAGCGGAAATGGGCCTCATCTCGCCTGGAGGGCAAAACCTCCTGGATTTTCTCGAGTTGCTTCAGGTGCTCTTGACTTACGACGGGGACCTCAGGGACCAGCTCTGGTGTCCTCAGGAAAGGCCAGTCCCTATGCGAGTTCCTCGGGGGCCTATCGGGATTCCTCTCCCGTCGATGCCGGGCCTAAGACCTTGTGTGGAGTCGGGGCCGGAACCTGAGGATTCCTCTCCAGTGCTGACATGGATCTTGGGGTACTTCTGGAGTCTCCCCAGGGGAGTCAGTCCTCGTCTCGAATGCGGGCATGCACTTGCGCTTTCCTCCAGAGCGGTAGCAGCAGTGTCACGCAGTCCGCCGCGTGGATCAAAGAATCTATGGTTTTCCCTCGTGTCTTTCCCACGAGGCTTTCCCACGAGGCTTTCCCACAGGGCTGTCCAACGTGCACACGTGGTGGGAGTCGATCCTCGGCTTGAACGTCAAGGCAGTGCAGGGAAAACAGGTTCCTCTGGAATGGACTGACACATCTGGGGGACTCTTGGAATGGTGGCACGACCCTGGAGTTCCTCTCGCCTTTCCTGTGGAGAGCGCCTCCTCTTGAGATGCTACGGGAACGCCGGGAATTCTTTCCCTACGAAACAGGGAAAGGATCCCTCATCTCGAGCTAGGAGGCGGAAACGGGGCTCCCCTGGATGTGTGCGGGACCCACGTGCTTCCTCTCGAGTGGAGACGGGTATGTCGGGGAACTTCTTGAGTTGCAGCAATGGTGTGAAGGACCCTTTGGAAGTTCCAGTGGTTAGATGTGATTGGCCTCGAGAAGCCTCAGCGGAAATGGGCCTCATCTCGCCTGGAGGGCAAAACCTCCTGGATTTTCTCGAGTTGCTTCAGGTGCTCTCGACTTACGACGGGGACCTCAGGGACCAGCTCTGGTGTCCTCAGGAAAGGCCAGTCCCTATGCGAGTTCCTCGGGGGCCTATCGGGATTACTCTCCCGTCGATGCCGGGCCTAAGACCTTGTGTGGAGTCGGGGCCGGAACCTGAGGATTCCTCTCCAGTGCTGACATGGATCTTGGGGTACTTCTGGAGTCTCCCCAGGGGAGTCAGTCCTCGTCTCGAATGCGGGCATGCACTTGCGCTTTCCTCCAGAGCGGTAGCAGCAGTGTCACGCAGTCCGCCGCGTGGATCAAAGGATCTATGGTTTTCCCTCGAGTCTTTCCCACGAGGCTTTCCCACGAGGCTTTCCCACAGGGCTGTCCCACGTGCACACGTGGTGGGAGTCGATCCTCGGCTTGAACGTCAAGGCAGTGCAGGGAAAACAGGTTCCTCTGGAATGGACTGACACATCTGGGGGACTCTTGGAATGGTGGCACGACCCTGGAGTTCCTCTCGCCTTTCCTGTGGAGAGCGCCTCGTCTTGAGATGTGACGGGAACGCCGGGAATTCTTTCCCTACGAAACAGGGAAAGGATCCCTCATCTCGAGCTAGGAGGCGGAAACGGGGCTCCCCTGGATGTGTGCGGGACCCCACGTGCTTCCTCTCGAGTGGAGACGGGTATGTCGGGGAACTTCTTGAGTTGCAGCAAGGGTGTGAAGGACCCTTTGGAAGTTCCAGTGGTTAGATGTGATTGGCCTCGAGAAGCCTCAGCGGAAATGGGCCTCATCTCGCCTGGAGGGCAAAACCTCCTGGATTTTCTCGAGTTGCGGCAGGTGCTCTCGACTTACTACGGGGACCTCAGGGAACCGCTCTGGTGGCCTCAGGAAAGGCCAGTCCCCATGCGAGTTCCTCGGGTGCCTCTCGGGATTCTTCTCCCGTCGATGCCGGGGCCTAAGACCTTGTGTGGAGTCGGGCCGGAACCTGAGGATTCCTCTCCAGTGCTGACATGGATCTTGGGGTACTTCTGGAGTCTCCCCAGGGGAGTCAGTCCTCGTCTCGAATGCGGGCATGCACTTGCGCTTTCCTCCAGAGCGGTAGCAGCAGTGTCACGCAGTCCTCCGCGTGGATCAAAGAATCTATGGTTTTCCCTCGTGTCTTTCCCACGAGGCTTTCCCACGAGGCTTTCCCACAGGGCTGTCCCACGTGCACACGTGGTGGGAGTCGATCCTCGGCTTGAACGTCAAGGCAGTGCAGGGAAATCAGGTTCCTCTGGAATGGACTGACACATCTGGGGGACTCTTGGAATGGTGGCACGACCCTGGAGTTCCTCTCGCCTTTCCTGTGGAGAGCGCCTCCTCTTGAGATGCGACGGGAACGCCGGGAATTCTTTCCCTACGAAACAGGGAAAGGATCCCTCATCTCGAGCTAGGAGGCGGAAACGGGGCTCCCCTGGATGTGTGCGGGACCCACGTGCTTCCTCTCGAGTGGAGACGGGTATGTCGGGGAACTTCTTGAGTTGCAGCAATGGTGTGAAGGACCCTTTGGAAGTTCCAGTGGTTAGATGTGATTGGCCTCGAGAAGCCTCAGCGGAAATGGGCCTCATCTCGCCTGGAGGGCAAAACCTCCTGGATTTTCTCGAGTTGCTTCAGGTGCTCTCGACTTACGACGGGGACTTCAGGGACCAGCTCTGGTGTCCTCAGGAAAGGCCAGTCCCTATGCGAGTTCCTCGGGGGCCTATCGGGATTCCTCTCCCGTCGATGCCGGGCCTAAGACCTTGTGTGGAGTCGGGGCCGGAACCTGAGGATTCCTCTCCAGTGCTGACATGGATCTTGGGGTACTTCTGGAGTCTCCCCAGGGGAGTCAGTCCTCGTCTCGAATGCGGGCATGCACTTGCGCTTTCCTCCAGAGCGGTAGCAGCAGTGTCACGCAGTCCGCCGCGTGGATCAAAGAATCTATGGTTTTCCCTCGTGTCTTTCCCACGAGGCTTTCCCACGAGGCTTTCCCACAGGGCTGTCCAACGTGCACACGTGGTGGGAGTCGATCCTCGGCTTGAACGTCAAGGCAGTGCAGGGAAAACAGGTTCCTCTGGAATGGACTGACACATCTGGGGGACTCTTGGAATGGTGGCACGACCCTGGAGTTCCTCTCGCCTTTCCTGTGGAGAGCGCCTCCTCTTGAGATGCTACGGGAACGCCGGGAATTCTTTCCCTACGAAACAGGGAAAGGATCCCTCATCTCGAGCTAGGAGGCGGAAACGGGGCTCCCCTGGATGTGTGCGGGACCCACGTGCTTCCTCTCGAGTGGAGACGGGTATGTCGGGGAACTTCTTGAGTTGCAGCAATGGTGTGAAGGACCCTTTGGAAGTTCCAGTGGTTAGATGTGATTGGCCTCGAGAAGCCTCAGCGGAAATGGGCCTCATCTCGCCTGGAGGGCAAAACCTCCTGGATTTTCTCGAGTTGCTTCAGGTGCTCTCGACTTACGACGGGGACCTCAGGGACCAGCTCTGGTGTCCTCAGGAAAGGCCAGTCCCTATGCGAGTTCCTCGGGGGCCTATCGGGATTACTCTCCCGTCGATGCCGGGCCTAAGACCTTGTGTGGAGTCGGGGCCGGAACCTGAGGATTCCTCTCCAGTGCTGACATGGATCTTGGGGTACTTCTGGAGTCTCCCCAGGGGAGTCAGTCCTCGTCTCGAATGCGGGCATGCACTTGCGCTTTCCTCCAGAGCGGTAGCAGCAGTGTCACGCAGTCCGCCGCGTGGATCAAAGGATCTATGGTTTTCCCTCGAGTCTTTCCCACGAGGCTTTCCCACGAGGCTTTCCCACAGGGCTGTCCCACGTGCACACGTGGTGGGAGTCGATCCTCGGCTTGAACGTCAAGGCAGTGCAGGGAAAACAGGTTCCTCTGGAATGGACTGACACATCTGGGGGACTCTTGGAATGGTGGTACGACCCTGGAGTTCCTCTCGCCTTTCCTGTGGAGAGCGCCTCCTCTTGAGATGCGACGGGAACGCCGGGAATTCTTTCCCTACGAAACAGGGAAAGGATCCCTCATCTCGAGCTAGGAGGCGGAAACGGGGCTCCCCTGGATGTGTGCGGGACCCCCGTGCTTCCTCTCGAGTGGAGACGGGTATGTCGGGGAACTTCTTGAGTTGCAGCAAGGGTGTGAAGGACCCTTTGGAAGTTCCAGTGGTTATACGTGATTAGCCTCGAGAAGCCTCAGCGGAAATGGGCCTCATCGCGCCTGGAGGGCAAAACCTCCTGGATTTTCTCGAGTTGCGGCAGGTGCTCTCGACTTACGACGGGGACCTCAGGGACCCGCTCTGGTGGCCTCAGGAAAGGCCAGTCCCCATGCGAGTTCCTCGGGGGCCTCTGGGGATTCCTCTCCCGTCGATGCCGGGGCCTAAGACCTTGTGTGGAGTCGGGGCCGGAACCTGAGGATTCCTCTCCAGTGCTGACATGGATCTTGGGGTACTTCTGGAGTCTCCCCAGGGGAGTCAGTCCTCGTCTCGGATGCGGGCATGCACTTGCCCTTTCCTCGAGAGCGGTAGCAGCAGTGTCACGCAGTCCGCCGTGTGGACCAAAGTATCTATGGTTTTCCCTCGAGTCTTTCCCACGAGGCTTTCCCACGAGGCTTTCCCACAGGGCTGTCCCACGTGCACACGTGTTGGGAGTCGATCCTCGGCTTGAACGTCAAGGCAGTGCAGGGAAAACAGGTTCCTCTGGAATGGACTGACACATCTGGGGGACTATTAGAATGGTGGCACGACCCTGGAGTTCCTCTCGCCTTTCCTGTGGAGAGCGCCTCCTCTTGAGATGCGACGGGAATGCCGGAATTCTTTCCCTAAGAAACAGGGAAAGGATCCCTCATCTCGAGCTAGGAGGCGGAAACGGGGCTCCCCTGAATGTGTGCGGGACCCCACGTGCTTCCTCTCGAGTGGAGACGGGTATGTCGGGGAACTTCTTGAGTTGCAGCAAGGGTGTGAAGGACCCTTTGGAAGGTCCAGTGGTTTGATGTGATTGGTCTCGAGAAGCCTCAGCGGAAATGGGCCTCATCTCGCCTGGAGGGCAAAACCTCCTGGATTTTATCGAGTTGCGGCAGGTGCTCTCGACTTACGACGGGGACCTCAGGGAACCGCTCTGGTGGCCTCAGGAAAGGCCAGTCCCCATGCGAGTTCCTCGGGGGCCTCTGGGGATTCCTCTCCCGTCGATGCCGGGGCCTAAGACCTTGTGTGGAGTCGGGGCCGGAACCTGAGGATTCCTCTCCAGTGCTGACATGGATCTTGGGGTACTTCTGGAGTCTCCCCAGGGGAGTCAGTCCTCGTCTCGAATGCGGGCATGCACTTGCGCTTTCCTCCAGAGCGGTAGCAGCAGTGTCACGCAGTCCGCCGAGTGGATCAAAGAATGTATGGTTTTCCCTCGAGTCTTTCCCACGAGGCTTTCCCACAGGGCTGTCCCACGTGCACACGTGGCGGGAGTCGATCCTCGGCTTGAACGACAAGGCAGTGCAGGGAAAACAGGTTCCTCTGGAATGGACTGACACATCTGGGGGACTCTTGGAATGGTGGCACGACCCTGGAGTTCCTCTCGCCTTTCCTGTGGAGAGCGCCTCCTCTTGAGATGCGACGGGAACGCCGGGAATTCTTTCCCTACGAAACAGGGAAAGGATCCCTCATCTCGAGCTAGGAGGGGAAACGGGGCTCCCCTGGATGTGTGCGGGACACCACGTGCTTCCTCTAGAGTGCAGACGGGTATGTCGGGGAACTTCTTGAGTTGCAGCAAGGGTGTGAAGGACCCTTTGGAAGTTCCAGTGGTTAGACGTGATTGGCCTCGAGAAGCCTCAGCGGAAATGGGCCTCATCTCGCCTGGAGGGAAAAAACCTCCTGGATTTTCTCGAGTTGCGGCAGGTGCTCTCGACTTACGACGGGGACCTCAGGGACCCGCTCTGGTGGCCTCAGGAAAGGCCAGTCCCCATGCGAGTTCCTCGGGGGCCTCTCGGGATTCCTCTCCCGTCGATGCCGGGGCCTAAGACCTTGTGTGGAGTCGGGGCCGGAACCTGAGGATTCCTCTCCAGTGCTGACATGGATCTTGGGGTACTTCTGGAGTCTCCCCAGGGGGGTCAGTCCTCGTCTCGAATGCGGGCATGCACTTGCACTTTCCTCCATAGCGGTAGCAGCAGTGTCACGCAGTCCGCCGCGTGGATAAAATGATCTATGGTTTTCCCTCGAGTCTTTCCCACGAGTCTTTCCCACGAGGCTTTCCCACAGGGCTGTCCCACGTGCACACGTGGTGGGAGTCGATCCTCGGCTTGAACGTCAAGGCAGTGCAGGGAAAACAGGTTCCTCTGGAATGGACTGACACATCTGGGGGACTCTTGGAATGGTGGCCCGACCCTGGAGTTCCTCTCGCCTTTCCTGTGGAGAGCGCCTCGTCTTGAGATGTGACGGGAACGCCGGGAATTCTTTCCCTACGAAACAGGGAAAGGATCCCTCATCTCGAGCTAGGAGGCGGAAACGGGGCTCCCCTGGATGTGTGCGGGACCCTCGTGCTTCCTCTCGAGTGGAGACGGGTATGTCGGGGAACTTCTTGAGTTGCAGCAAGGTTGTGAAGGACCCTTTGGAAGTTCCCGTGGTTAGACGTGATTAGCCTCGAGAAGCCTCAGCGGAAATGGGCCTCATCTCGCCTGGAGGGCAAAACCTCCTGGATTTTCTCGAGTTGCGGCAGGTGCTCTCGACTTACGACGGGGACCTCAGGGACCCGCTCTGGTGGCCTCAGGAAAGGCCAGTCCCCATGCGAGTTCCTCGGGGGCCTCTCGGGATTCCTCTCCCGTCGATGCCGGGGCCTAAGACCTTGTGTGGAGTCGGGGCCGGAACCTGAGGATTCCTCTCCAGTGCTGACATGGATCTTGGGGTACTTCTGGAGTCTCCCCAGGGGAGTCAGTCCTCGTCTCGAATGCGGGCATGCACTTGCGCTTTCCTCCAGAGCGGTAGCAGCAGTGTCACGCAGTCCGCCGCGTGGACCAAAGGATCTATGGTTTTCCCTCGAGTCTTTCCCACGAGGCTTTCCCACGAGGCTTTCCCACAGGGCTGTCCCACGTGCACACGTGGTGGGAGTCGATCCTCGGCTTGAACGTCAAGGCAGTGCAGGGAAAACTGTTTCCTCTGGAATGGACTGACACATCTGGGGGACTCTTGGAATGGTGGCATGACCCTGGAGTTCCTCTCGCCTTTCCTGTGGAGAGCGCCTCCTCTTGAGATGCGACGGGAACGCCGGGAATTCTTTCCCTACGAAACAGGGAAAGGATCCCTCATCTCGAGCTAGGAGGCGGAAACGGGGCTCCCCTGGATGTGTGCGGGACACCACGTGCTTCCTCTCGAGTGGAGACGGGTATGTCGGGGAACTTCTTGAGTTGCAGCAAGGGTGTGAAGGACCCTTTGGAAGTTCCAGTGGTTAGATGTGATTGGCCTCGAGAAGCCTCAGCGGAAACGGGCCTCATCTCGCCTGGAGGGCAAAACCTCCTGGATTTTCTCGAGTTGCGGCAGGTGCTCTCGACTTACGACGGGGACCTCAGGGACCCGCTCTGGTGGCCTCAGGAAAGGCCAGTCCCCATGCGTGTTCCTCGGGGGCCTCTCCGGATTCCTCTCCCGTCGATGCCGGTGCCTAAGACCTTGTGTGGAGTCGGGGCCGGAACCTGAGGATTCCTCTCCAGTGCTGACATGGATCTTGGGGTACTTCTGGAGTCTCCCCAGGGGAGTCAGTCCTCGTCTCGGATGCGGGCATGCACTTGCGCTTTCCTCCAGAGCGGTAGCAGCAGTGTCACGCAGTCCGCCGTGTGGACCAAAGGATCTATGGTTTTCCCTCGAGTCTTTCCCACGAGGCTTTCCCACGAGGCTTTCCCACAGGGCTGTCCCACGTGCACACGTGGTGGGAGTCGATCCTCGGCTTGAACGTCAAGGCAGTGCAGGGAAAACAGGTTCCTCTGGAATGGACTGACACATCTGGGGGACTCTTGGAATGGTGGCACGACCCTGGAGTTCCTCTCGCCTTTCCTGTGGAGAGCGCCTCCTCTTGAGATGCGACGGGAACGCCGGGAATTCTTTCCCTACGAAACAGGGCAAGGATCCCTCATCTCGAGCTAGGAGGCGGAAACGGGGCTCACCTGAATGTGTGTGGGACCCCACGTGCTTCCTCTCGAGTGGAGACGGGTATGTCGGGGAACTTCTTGAGTTGCAGCAAGGGTGTGAAGGACCCTTTGGAAGGTCCAGTGGTTAGATGTGATTGGCCTCTAGAAGCCTCAGCGGAAATGGGCCTCATCTCGCCTGGAGGGCAAAACCTCCTGGATTTTATCGAGTTGCGGCAGGTGCTCTCGACTTACGACGGGGACCTCAGGGAACCGCTCTGGTGGCCTCAGGAAAGGCCAGTCCCCATGCGAGTTCCTCGGGGGCCTCTGGGGATTCCTCTCCCGTCGATGCCGGGGCCAAAGACCTTGTGTGGAGTCGGGGCCGTAACCTGAGTATTCCTCTCCAGTGCTGACATGGATCTTGGGGTACTTCTGGAGTCTCCCCAGGGGAGTCAGTCCTCGTCTCGAATGCGGGCATGCACTTGCGCTTTCCTCCAGAGCGGTAGCAGCAGTGTCACGCAGTCCGTCGCGTGGATCAAAGAATGTATGGTTTTCCCTCGAGGCTTTCCCACGAGGCTTTCCCACAGGGCTGTCCCACGTGCACACGTGGCGGGAGTCGATCCTCGGCTTGAATGTCAAGGTAGTGCAGGGAAAACAGGTTCCTCTGGAATGGACTGACATCTCTGGGGGACTCTTGGAATGGTGGCACGACCCTGGAGTTCCTCTCGCCTTTCCTGTGGAGAGCGCCTCCTCTTGAGATGCGACGGGAACGCCGGGAATTCTTTCCCTTCGAAACAGGGAAAGGATCCCTCATCTCGAGCTAGGAGGCGGAAACGGGGCTCCCCTGGATGTGTGCGGGACACCACGTGCTTCCTCTCGAGTGGAGACGGGTATGTCGGGGAACTTCTTGAGTTGCAGCAAGGGTGTGAAGGACCCTTTGGAAGTTCCAGTGGTTAGACGTGATTAGCCTCGAGAAGCCTCAGCGGAAATGGGCCTCATCGCGCCTGGAGGGCAAAACCTCCTGGATTTTCTCGAGTTGTGGCAGGTGCTCTCGACTTACGACGGGGACCTCAGGGACCCGCTCTGGTGGCCTCAGGAAAGGCTAGTCCCCATGCGAGTTCCTCGGGGGCCTCTCGGGATTCCTCTCCCGTCGATGCCGGGGCCTAAGACCTTGTGTGGAGTCGGGGCCGGAACCTGAGGATTCCTCTCCAGTGCTGACATGGATCTTGGGGTACTTCTGGAGTCTCCCCAGGGGAGTCAGTCCTCGTCTCGAATGCGGGCATGCACTTGCGCTTTCCTCCAGAGCGGTAGCAGCAGTGTCACGCAGTCCGCCGCGTGGATCAAAGAATGTATGATTTTCCCTCGAGTCTTTCCCACGAGGCTTTCCCACAGGGCTGTCCCACGTGCACACGTGGTGGGAGTCGATCCTCGGCTTGAACGTCAAGGCAGTGCAGGGAAAACAGGTTCCTCTGGAATGGACTGACACATCTGGGGGACTCTTGGAATGGTGGCATGACCCTGGAGTTCCTCTCGCCTTTCCTGTGGAGAGCGCCTCCTCTTGAGATGCGACGGGAACGCCGGGAATTCTTTCCCTACGAAACAGGGAAAGGATCCCTCATCTCGAGCTAGGAGGCGGAAACGGGGCTCCCCTGGGTGTGTGCGGGACCCCACGTGCTTCCTCTCGAGTGGAGACGGGTATGTCGGGGAACTTCTTGAGTTGCAGCAATGGTGTGAAGGACCCTTTGGAAGTTCCAGTGGTTAGATGTGATTGGCCTCGAGAAGCCTCAGCGGAAATGGGCCTCATCTCGCCTGGAGGGCAAAACCTCCTGGATTTCCTCGAGTTGCGGCAGGTGCTCTCGACTTACGACGGGGACCTCAGGGACCCGCTCTGGTGGCCTCAGGAAAGGCCAGTCCCCATGCGAGTTCCTCGGGGGCCTATCGGGATTCCTCTCCCGTCGATGCCGGGGCCTAAGACCTTGTGTGGAGTCGGGGCCGGAACCTGAGGATTCCTCTCCAGTGCTGACATGGATCTTGGGGTACTTCTGGAGTCTCCCCAGGGGAGTCAGTCCTCGTCTCGAATGCGGGCATGCACTTGCGCTTTCCTCCAGAGCGGTAGCAGCAGTGTCACGCAGTCCGCCGCGTGGACCAAAGGATCTATGGTTTTCCCTCGAGTCTTTCCCACGAGGCTTTCCCACGAGGCTTTCCCACAGGGCTGTCCCACGTGCACACGTGGTGGGAGTCGATCCTCGGCTTGAACGTCAAGGCAGTGCAGGGAAAACTGTTTCCTCTGGAATGGACTGACACATTTGGGGGACTCTTGGAATGGTGGCATGACCCTGGAGTTCCTCTCGCCTTTCCTGTGGAGAGCGCCTCCTCTTGAGATGCGACGGGAACGCCGGTAATTCTTTCCCTACGAAACAGGGAAAGGATCCCTCATCTCGAGCTAGGAGGCGGAAACGGGTCTCCCCTGGATGTGTGCGGGACACCACGTGCTTCCTCTCGAGTGGAGACGGGTATGTCGGGGAACTTCTTGAGTTGCAGCAAGGGTGTGAAGGACCCTTTGGAAGTTCCAGTGGTTAGATGTGATTGGCCTCGAGAAGCCTCAGCGGAAATGGGCCTCATCTCGCCTGGAGGGCAAAACCTCCTGGATTTTCTCGAGTTGCGGCAGGTGCTCTCGACTTACGACGGGGACCTCAGGGACCCGCTCTGGTGGCCTCAGGAAAGGCCAGTCCCCATGCGTGTTCCTCGGGGGCCTCTCCGGATTCCTCTCCCGTCGATGCCGGTGCCTAAGACCTTGTGTGGAGTCGGGGCCGGAACCTGAGGATTCCTCTCCAGTGCTGACATGGATCTTGGGGTACTTCTGGAGTCTCCCCAGGGGAGTCAGTCCTCGTCTCGGATGCGGGCATGCACTTGCGCTTTCCTCCAGAGCGGTAGCAGCAGTGTCACGCAGTCCGCCGTGTGGACCAAAGGATCTATGGTTTTCCCTCGTGTCTTTCCCACGAGGCTTTCCCACGAGGCTTTCCCACCGGGCTGTCCCACGTGCACACGTGGTGGGAGTCGATCCTCGGCTTGAACGTCAAGGCAGTGCAGGGAAAACAGGTTCCTCTGGAATGGACTGACACATCTGGGGGACTCTTGGAATGGTGGCACGACCCTGGAGTTCCTCTCGCCTTTCCTGTGGAGAGCGCCTCCTCTTGAGATGCGACGGGAACGCCGGGAATTCTTTCCCTACGAAACAGGGAAAGGATCCCTCATCTCGAGCTAGGAGGCGGAAACGGGGCTCACCTGAATGTGTGCGGGACCCCACGTGCTTCCTCTCGAGTGGAGACGGGTATGTCGGGGAACTTCTTGAGTTGCAGCAAGGGTGTGAAGGACCCTTTGGAAGGTCCAGTGGTTAGATGTGATTGGCCTCGAGAAGCCTCAGCGGAAATGGGCCTCATCTCGCCTGGAGGGCAAAACCTCCTGGATTTTCTCGAGTTGCGGCAGGTGCTCTCGACTTACGACGGGGACCTCAGGGAACCGCTCTGGTGGCCTCAGGAAAGGCCAGTCCCCATGCGAGTTCCTCGGGGGCCTCTGGGGATTCCTCTCCCGTCGATGCCGGGGCCAAAGACCTTGTGTGGAGTCGGGGCCGTAACCTGAGTATTCCTCTCCAGTGCTGACATGGATCTTGGGGTACTTCTGGAGTCTCCCCAGGGGAGTCAGTCCTCGTCTCGAATGCGGGCATGCACTTGCGCTTTCCTCCAGAGCGGTAGCAGCAGTGTCACGCAGTCCGTCGCGTGGATCAAAGAATGTATGGTTTTCCCTCGAGGCTTTCCCACGAGGCTTTCCCACAGGGCTGTCCCACGTGCACACGTGGCGGGAGTCGATCCTCGGCTTGAATGTCAAGGTAGTGCAGGGAAAACAGGTTCCTCTGGAATGGACTGACATCTCTGGGGGACTCTTGGAATGGTGGCACGACCCTGGAGTTCCTCTCGCCTTTCCTGTGGAGAGCGCCTCCTCTTGAGATGCGACGGGAACGCCGGGAATTCTTTCCCTTCGAAACAGGGAAAGGATCCCTCATCTCGAGCTAGGAGGCGGAAACGGGGCTCCCCTGGATGTGTGCGGGACACCACGTGCTTCCTCTCGAGTGGAGACGGGTATGTCGGGGAACTTCTTGAGTTGCAGCAAGGGTGTGAAGGACCCTTTGGAAGTTCCAGTGGTTAGACGTGATTAGCCTCGAGAAGCCTCAGCGGAAATGGGCCTCATCGCGCCTGGAGGGCAAAACCTCCTGGATTTTCTCGAGTTGTGGCAGGTGCTCTCGACTTACGACGGGGACCTCAGGGACCCGCTCTGGTGGCCTCAGGAAAGGCTAGTCCCCATGCGAGTTCCTCGGGGGCCTCTCGGGATTCCTCTCCCGTCGATGCCGGGGCCTAAGACCTTGTGTGGAGTCGGGGCCGGAACCTGAGGATTCCTCTCCAGTGCTGACATGGATCTTGGGGTACTTCTGGAGTCTCCCCAGGGGAGTCAGTCCTCGTCTCGAATGCGGGCATGCACTTGCGCTTTCCTCCAGAGCGGTAGCAGCAGTGTCACGCAGTCCGCCGCGTGGATCAAAGAATGTATGGTTTTCCCTCGAGTCTTTCCCACGAGGCTTTCCCACAGGGCTGTCCCACGTGCACACGTGGTGGGAGTCGATCCTCGGCTTGAACGTCAAGGCAGGGCAGGGAAAACAGGTTCCTCTACAATGGACTGACACATCTGGGGGACTCTTGGAATGGTGGCACGACCCTGGAGTTCCTCTCGCCTTTCCTGTGGAGAGCGCCTCCTCTTGAGATGCGACGGGAACGCCGGGAATTCTTTCCCTACGAAACAGGGAAAGGATCCCTCATCTCGAGCTAGGAGGCGGAAACGGGGCTCCCCTGGATGTGTGCGGGACACCACGTGCTTCCTCTCGAGTGGAGACGGGTATGTCGGGGAACTTCTTGAGTTGCAGCAATGGTGTGAAGGACCCTTTGGAAGTTCCAGTGGTTAGATGTGATTGGCCTCGAGAAGCCTCAGCGGAAATGGGCCTCATCTCGCCTGGAGGGCAAAACCTCCTGGATTTTCTCGAGTTGCGGCAGGTGCTCTCGACTTACGACCGGGACCTCAGGGACCCGCTCTGGTGGCCTCAGGAAAGGCCAGTCCCCATGCGAGTTCCTCGGGGGCCTCTGGGGATTCCTCTCCCGTCGATGCCGGGGCCTAAGACCTTGTGTGGAGTCGGGGCCGGAACCTGAGGATTCCTCTCCAGTGCTGACATGGATCTTGGGGTACTTCTGGAGTCTCCCCAGGGGAGTCAGTCCTCGTCTCGAATGCGGGCATGCACTTGCGCTTTCCTCCAGAGCGGTAGCAGCAGTGTCACGCAGTCCGCCGCGTGGACCAAAGGATCTATGGTTTTCCCTCGAGTCTTTCCCACGAGGCTTTCCCACGAGGCTTTCCCACAGGGCTGTCCCACGTGCACACGTGTTGGGAGTCGATCCTCGGCTTGAACGTCAAGGCAGTGCAGGGAAAACAGGTTCCTCTGGAATGGACTGACACATCTGGGGGACACTTGGAATGGTGGCACGACCCTGGAGTTCCTCTCGCCTTTCCTGTGGAGAGCGCCTCCTCTTGAGATGCGACGGGAACGCCGGGAATTCTTTCCCTACGAAACAGGGAAAGGATCACTCATCTCGAGCTAGGAGGCGGAAACGGGTCTCCCCTGGATGTGTGCGGGACACCACGTGCTTCCTCTCGAGTGGAGACGGGTATGTCGGGGAACTTCTTGAGTTGCAGCAAGGGTGTGAAGGACCCTTTGGAAGTTCCAGTGGTTAGATGTGATTGGCCTCGAGAAGCCTCAGCGGAAATGGGCCTCATCTCGCCTGGAGGGCAAAACCTCCTGGATTTACTCGAGTTGCGGCAGGTGCTCTCGACTTACGACGGGGACCTCAGGGACCCGCTCTGGTGGCCTCAGGAAAGTCCAGTCCCCATGCGTGTTCCTCGGGGGCCTCTCCGGATTCCTCTCCCGTCGATGCCGGTGCCTAAGCCCTTGTGTGGAGTCGGGGCCGGAACCTGAGGATTCCTCTCCCGTGCTGACCTGGATCTTGGGGTACTTCTGGAGTCTCCCCAGGGGAGTCAGTCCTCGTCTCGGATGCGGGCATGCACTTGCGCTTTCCTCCAGAGCGGTAGCAGCAGTGTCACGCAGTCCGCCGTGTGGACCAAAGGATCTATGGTTTTCCCTCGAGTCTTTCCCACGAGGCTTTCCCACGAGGCTTTCCCACAGGGCTGTCCCACGTGCACACGTGGTGGGAGTCGATCCTCGGCTTGAACGTCAAGGCAGTGCAGGGAAAACAGGTTCCTCTGGAATGGACTGACACATCTGGGGGACTCTTGGAATGGTGGCACGACCCTGGAGTTCCTCTCGCCTTTCCTGTGGAGAGCGCCTCCTCTTGAGATGCGACGGGAACGCCGGGAATTCTTTCCCTACGAAACAGGGCAAGGATCCCTCATCTCGAGCTAGGAGGCGGAAACGGGGCTCACCTGAATGTGTGCGGGACCCCACGTGCTTCCTCTCGAGTGGAGACGGGTATGTCGGGGAACTTCTTGAGTTGCAGCAAGGGTGTGAAGGACCCTTTGGAAGGTCCAGTGGTTAGATGTGATTGGCCTCGAGAAGCCTCAGCGGAAATGGGCCTCATCTCGCCTGGAGGGCAAAACCTCCTGGATTTTATCGAGTTGCGGCAGGTGCTCTCGACTTACGACGGGGACCTCAGGGAACCGCTCTGGTGGCCTCAGGAAAGGCCAGTCCCCATGCGAGTTCCTTGGGGGCCTCTCGGGATTCCTCTCCCGTCGATGCCGGGGCCTAAGACCTTGTGTGGAGTCGGGGCCGGAACCTGAGGATTCCTCTCCAGTGCTGACATGGATCTTGGGGTACTTCTGGAGTCTCCCCAGGGGAGTCAGTCCTCGCCGCGAATGCGGGCATGCACTTGCGCTTTCCTCCAGAGCGGTAGCAGCAGTGTCACGCACTCCGCCGCGTGGATCAAAGGATCTATGTTTTTCCCTCGAGTCTTTCCCACGAGGCTTTCCCACGAGGCTTTCCCACAGGGCTGTCCCACGTGCACACGTGGTGGGACTCGATCCTCGGCTTGAACGTCAAGGCAGTGCAGGGAAAACAGGTTCCTCTGGAATGGACTGACACATCTGGGGGACTCTTGGAATGGTGGCATGACCCTGGAGTTCCTCTCGCCTTTCCTGTGGAGAGCGCCTCCTCTTGAGATGCGACGGGAACGCCGGGAATTCTTTCCCTACGAAACAGGGAAAGGATCCCTCATCTCGAGCTAGGAGGCGGAAACGGGGCTCCCCTGGGTGTGTGCGGGACCCCACGTGCTTCCTCTCGAGTGGAGACGGGTATGTCGGGGAACTTCTTGAGTTGCAGCAATGGTGTGAAGGACCCTTTGGAAGTTCCAGTGGTTAGATGTGATTGGCCTCGAGAAGCCTCAGCGGAAATGGGCCTCATCTCGCCTGGAGGGCAAAACCTCCTGGATTTCCTCGAGTTGCGGCAGGTGCTCTCGACTTACGACGGGGACCTCAGGGACCCGCTCTGGTGGCCTCAGGAAAGGCCAGTCCCCATGCGAGTTCCTCGGGGGCCTATCGGGATTCCTCTCCCGTCGATGCCGGGGCCTAAGACCTTGTGTGGAGTCGGGGCCGGAACCTGAGGATTCCTCTCCAGTGCTGACATGGATCTTGGGGTACTTCTGGAGTCTCCCCAGGGGAGTCAGTCCTCGTCTCGAATGCGGGCATGCACTTGCGCTTTCCTCCAGAGCGGTAGCAGCAGTGTCACGCAGTCCGCCGCGTGGACCAAAGGATCTATGGTTTTCCCTCGAGTCTTTCCCACGAGGCTTTCCCACGAGGCTTTCCCACAGGGCTGTCCCACGTGCACACGTGGTGGGAGTCGATCCTCGGCTTGAACGTCAAGGCAGTGCAGGGAAAACTGTTTCCTCTGGAATGGACTGACACATTTGGGGGACTCTTGGAATGGTGGCATGACCCTGGAGTTCCTCTCGCCTTTCCTGTGGAGAGCGCCTCCTCTTGAGATGCGACGGGAACGCCGGGAATTCTTTCCCTACGAAACAGGGAAAGGATCCCTCATCTCGAGCTAGGAGGCGGAAACGGGTCTCCCCTGGATGTGTGCGGGACACCACGTGCTTCCTCTCGAGTGGAGACGGGTATGTCGGGGAACTTCTTGAGTTGCAGCAAGGGTGTGAAGGACCCTTTGGAAGTTCCAGTGGTTAGATGTGATTGGCCTCGAGAAGCCTCAGCGGAAATGGGCCTCATCTCGCCTGGAGGGCAAAACCTCCTGGATTTTCTCGAGTTGCGGCAGGTGCTCTCGACTTACGACGGGGACCTCAGGGACCCGCTCTGGTGGCCTCAGGAAAGGCCAGTCCCCATGCGTGTTCCTCGGGGGCCTCTCCGGATTCCTCTCCCGTCGATGCCGGTGCCTAAGACCTTGTGTGGAGTCGGGGCCGGAACCTGAGGATTCCTCTCCAGTGCTGACATGGATCTTGGGGTACTTCTGGAGTCTCCCCAGGGGAGTCAGTCCTCGTCTCGGATGCGGGCATGCACTTGCGCTTTCCTCCAGAGCGGTAGCAGCAGTGTCACGCAGTCCGCCGTGTGGACCAAAGGATCTATGGTTTTCCCTCGAGTCTTTCCCACGAGGCTTTCCCACGAGGCTTTCCCACAGGGCTGTCCCACGTGCACACGTGGTGGGAGTCGATCCTCGGCTTGAACGTCAAGGCAGTGCAGGGAAAACAGGTTCCTCTGGAATGGACTGACACATCTGGGGGACTCTTGGAATGGTGGCACGACCCTGGAGTTCCTCTCGCCTTTCCTGTGGAGAGCGCCTCCTCTTGAGATGCGACGGGAACGCCGGGAATTCTTTCCCTACGAAACAGGGAAAGGATCCCTCATCTCGAGCTAGGAGGCGGAAACGGGGCTCACCTGAATGTGTGCGGGACCCCACGTGCTTCCTCTCGAGTGGAGACGGGTATGTCGGGGAACTTCTTGAGTTGCAGCAAGGGTGTGAAGGACCCTTTGGAAGGTCCAGTGGTTAGATGTGATTGGCCTCGAGAAGCCTCAGCGGAAATGGGCCTCATCTCGCCTGGAGGGCAAAACCTCCTGGATTTTCTCGAGTTGCGGCAGGTGCTCTCGACTTACGACGGGGACCTCAGGGAACCGCTCTGGTGGCCTCAGGAAAGGCCAGTCCCCATGCGAGTTCCTCGGGGGCCTCTGGGGATTCCTCTCCCGTCGATGCCGGGGCCAAAGACCTTGTGTGGAGTCGGGGCCGTAACCTGAGTATTCCTCTCCAGTGCTGACATGGATCTTGGGGTACTTCTGGAGTCTCCCCAGGGGAGTCAGTCCTCGTCTCGAATGCGGGCATGCACTTGCGCTTTCCTCCAGAGCGGTAGCAGCAGTGTCACGCAGTCCGTCGCGTGGATCAAAGAATGTATGGTTTTCCCTCGAGGCTTTCCCACGAGGCTTTCCCACAGGGCTGTCCCACGTGCACACGTGGCGGGAGTCGATCCTCGGCTTGAATGTCAAGGTAGTGCAGGGAAAACAGGTTCCTCTGGAATGGACTGACATCTCTGGGGGACTCTTGGAATGGTGGCACGACCCTGGAGTTCCTCTCGCCTTTCCTGTGGAGAGCGCCTCCTCTTGAGATGCGACGGGAACGCCGGGAATTCTTTCCCTTCGAAACAGGGAAAGGATCCCTCATCTCGAGCTAGGAGGCGGAAACGGGGCTCCCCTGGATGTGTGCGGGACACCACGTGCTTCCTCTCGAGTGGAGACGGGTATGTCGGGGAACTTCTTGAGTTGCAGCAAGGGTGTGAAGGACCCTTTGGAAGTTCCAGTGGTTAGACGTGATTAGCCTCGAGAAGCCTCAGCGGAAATGGGCCTCATCGCGCCTGGAGGGCAAAACCTCCTGGATTTTCTCGAGTTGTGGCAGGTGCTCTCGACTTACGACGGGGACCTCAGGGACCCGCTCTGGTGGCCTCAGGAAAGGCTAGTCCCCATGCGAGTTCCTCGGGGGCCTCTCGGGATTCCTCTCCCGTCGATGCCGGGGCCTAAGACCTTGTGTGGAGTCGGGGCCGGAACCTGAGGATTCCTCTCCAGTGCTGACATGGATCTTGGGGTACTTCTGGAGTCTCCCCAGGGGAGTCAGTCCTCGTCTCGAATGCGGGCATGCACTTGCGCTTTCCTCCAGAGCGGTAGCAGCAGTGTCACGCAGTCCGCCGCGTGGATCAAAGAATGTATGGTTTTCCCTCGAGTCTTTCCCACGAGGCTTTCCCACAGGGCTGTCCCACGTGCACACGTGGTGGGAGTCGATCCTCGGCTTGAACGTCAAGGCAGGGCAGGGAAAACAGGTTCCTCTACAATGGACTGACACATCTGGGGGACTCTTGGAATGGTGGCACGACCCTGGAGTTCCTCTCGCCTTTCCTGTGGAGAGCGCCTCCTCTTGAGATGCGACGGGAACGCCGGGAATTCTTTCCCTACGAAACAGGGAAAGGATCCCTCATCTCGAGCTAGGAGGCGGAAACGGGGCTCCCCTGGATGTGTGCGGGACACCACGTGCTTCCTCTCGAGTGGAGACGGGTATGTCGGGGAACTTCTTGAGTTGCAGCAATGGTGTGAAGGACCCTTTGGAAGTTCCAGTGGTTAGATGTGATTGGCCTCGAGAAGCCTCAGCGGAAATGGGCCTCATCTCGCCTGGAGGGCAAAACCTCCTGGATTTTCTCGAGTTGCGGCAGGTGCTCTCGACTTACGACCGGGACCTCAGGGACCCGCTCTGGTGGCCTCAGGAAAGGCCAGTCCCCATGCGAGTTCCTCGGGGGCCTCTGGGGATTCCTCTCCCGTCGATGCCGGGGCCTAAGACCTTGTGTGGAGTCGGGGCCGGAACCTGAGGATTCCTCTCCAGTGCTGACATGGATCTTGGGGTACTTCTGGAGTCTCCCCAGGGGAGTCAGTCCTCGTCTCGAATGCGGGCATGCACTTGCGCTTTCCTCCAGAGCGGTAGCAGCAGTGTCACGCAGTCCGCCGCGTGGACCAAAGGATCTATGGTTTTCCCTCGAGTCTTTCCCACGAGGCTTTCCCACGAGGCTTTCCCACAGGGCTGTCCCACGTGCACACGTGTTGGGAGTCGATCCTCGGCTTGAACGTCAAGGCAGTGCAGGGAAAACAGGTTCCTCTGGAATGGACTGACACATCTGGGGGACACTTGGAATGGTGGCACGACCCTGGAGTTCCTCTCGCCTTTCCTGTGGAGAGCGCCTCCTCTTGAGATGCGACGGGAACGCCGGGAATTCTTTCCCTACGAAACAGGGAAAGGATCACTCATCTCGAGCTAGGAGGCGGAAACGGGTCTCCCCTGGATGTGTGCGGGACACCACGTGCTTCCTCTCGAGTGGAGACGGGTATGTCGGGGAACTTCTTGAGTTGCAGCAAGGGTGTGAAGGACCCTTTGGAAGTTCCAGTGGTTAGATGTGATTGGCCTCGAGAAGCCTCAGCGGAAATGGGCCTCATCTCGCCTGGAGGGCAAAACCTCCTGGATTTACTCGAGTTGCGGCAGGTGCTCTCGACTTACGACGGGGACCTCAGGGACCCGCTCTGGTGGCCTCAGGAAAGGCCAGTCCCCATGCGTGTTCCTCGGGGGCCTCTCCGGATTCCTCTCCCGTCGATGCCGGTGCCTAAGCCCTTGTGTGGAGTCGGGGCCGGAACCTGAGGATTCCTCTCCAGTGCTGACATGGATCTTGGGGTACTTCTGGAGTCTCCCCAGGGGAGTCAGTCCTCGTCTCGGATGCGGGCATGCACTTGCGCTTTCCTCCAGAGCGGTAGCAGCAGTGTCACGCAGTCCGCCGTGTGGACCAAAGGATCTATGGTTTTCCCTCGAGTCTTTCCCACGAGGCTTTCCCACGAGGCTTTCCCACAGGGCTGTCCCACGTGCACACGTGGTGGGAGTCGATCCTCGGCTTGAACGTCAAGGCAGTGCAGGGAAAACAGGTTCCTCTGGAATGGACTGACACATCTGGGGGACTCTTGGAATGGTGGCACGACCCTGGAGTTCCTCTCGCCTTTCCTGTGGAGAGCGCCTCCTCTTGAGATGCGACGGGAACGCCGGGAATTCTTTCCCTACGAAACAGGGCAAGGATCCCTCATCTCGAGCTAGGAGGCGGAAACGGGGCTCACCTGAATGTGTGCGGGACCCCACGTGCTTCCTCTCGAGTGGAGACGGGTATGTCGGGGAACTTCTTGAGTTGCAGCAAGGGTGTGAAGGACCCTTTGGAAGGTCCAGTGGTTAGATGTGATTGGCCTCGAGAAGCCTCAGCGGAAATGGGCCTCATCTCGCCTGGAGGGCAAAACCTCCTGGATTTTATCGAGTTGCGGCAGGTGCTCTCGACTTACGACGGGGACCTCAGGGAACCGCTCTGGTGGCCTCAGGAAAGGCCAGTCCCCATGCGAGTTCCTTGGGGGCCTCTCGGGATTCCTCTCCCGTCGATGCCGGGGCCTAAGACCTTGTGTGGAGTCGGGGCCGGAACCTGAGGATTCCTCTCCAGTGCTGACATGGATCTTGGGGTACTTCTGGAGTCTCCCCAGGGGAGTCAGTCCTCGCCGCGAATGCGGGCATGCACTTGCGCTTTCCTCCAGAGCGGTAGCAGCAGTGTCACGCACTCCGCCGCGTGGATCAAAGGATCTATGTTTTTCCCTCGAGTCTTTCCCACGAGGCTTTCCCACGAGGCTTTCCCACAGGGCTGTCCCACGTGCACACGTGGTGGGACTCGATCCTCGGCTTGAACGTCAAGGCAGTGCAGGGAAAACAGGTTCCTCTGGAATGGACTGACACATCTGGGGGACTCTTGGAATGGTGGCACGACCCTGGAGTTCCTCTCGCCTTTCCTGTGGAGAGCGCCTCCTCTTGAGATGCGACGGGAACGCCGGGAATTCTTTCCCTACGAAACAGGGAAAGGATCCCTCATCTCGAGCTAGGAGGCGGAAACGGGGCTCCCCTGGATGTGTGCGGGACACCACGTGCTTCCTCTAGAGTGCAGACGGGTATGTCGGGGAACTTCTTGAGTTGCAGCAAGGGTGTGAAGGACCCTTTGGAAGTTCCAGTGGTTAGACGTGATTGGCCTCGAGAAGCCTCAGCGGAAATGGGCCTCATCTCGCCTGGAGGGAAAAAACCTCCTGGATTTTCTCGAGTTGCGGCAGGTGCTCTCGACTTACGACGGGGACCTCAGGGACCCGCTCTGGTGGCCTCAGGAAAGGCCAGTCCCCATGCGAGTTCCTCGGGGGCCTCTCGGGATTCCTCTCCCGTCGATGCCGGGGCCTAAGACCTTGTGTGGAGTCGGGGCCGGAACCTGAGGATTCCTCTCCAGTGCTGACATGGATCTTGGGGTACTTCTGGAGTCTCCCCAGGGGGGTCAGTCCTCGTCTCGAATGCGGGCATGCACTTGCACTTTCCTCCATAGCGGTAGCAGCAGTGTCACGCAGTCCGCCGCGTGGATAAAATGATCTATGGTTTTCCCTCGAGTCTTTCCCACGAGTCTTTCCCACGAGGCTTTCCCACAGGGCTGTCCCACGTGCACACGTGGTGGGAGTCGATCCTCGGCTTGAACGTCAAGGCAGTGCAGGGAAAACAGGTTCCTCTGGAATGGACTGACACATCTGGGGGACTCTTGGAATGGTGGCCCGACCCTGGAGTTCCTCTCGCCTTTCCTGTGGAGAGCGCCTCGTCTTGAGATGTGACGGGAACGCCGGGAATTCTTTCCCTACGAAACAGGGAAAGGATCCCTCATCTCGAGCTAGGAGGCGGAAACGGGGCTCCCCTGGATGTGTGCGGTACCCCACGTGCTTCCTCTCGAGTGGAGACGGGTATGTCGGGGAACTTCTTGAGTTGCAGCAAGGTTGTGAAGGACCCTTTGGAAGTTCCCGTGGTTAGACGTGATTAGCCTCGAGAAGCCTCAGCGGAAATGGGCCTCATCGCGCCTGGAGGGCAAAACCTCCTGGATTTTCTCGAGTTGCGGCAGGTGCTCTCGACTTACGACGGGGACCTCAGGGACCCGCTCTGGTGGCCTCAGGAAAGGCCAGTCCCCATGCGAGTTCCTCGGGGGCCTCTCGGGATTCCTCTCCCGTCGATGCCGGGGCCTAAGACCTTGTGTGGAGTCGGGGCCGGAACCTGAGGATTCCTCTCCAGTGCTGACATGGATCTTGGGGTACTTCTGGAGTCTCCCCAGGGGAGTCAGTCCTCGTCTCGAATGCGGGCATGCACTTGCGCTTTCCTCCAGAGCGGTAGCAGCAGTGTCACGCAGTCCGCCGCGTGGACCAAAGGATCTATGGTTTTCCCTCGAGTCTTTCCCACGAGGCTTTCCCACGAGGCTTTCCCACAGGGCTGTCCCACGTGCACACGTGGTGGGAGTCGATCCTCGGCTTGAACGTCAAGGCAGTGCAGGGAAAACTGTTTCCTCTGGAATGGACTGACACATCTGGGGGACTCTTGGAATGGTGGCATGACCCTGGAGTTCCTCTCGCCTTTCCTGTGGAGAGCGCCTCCTCTTGAGATGCGACGGGAACGCCGGGAATTCTTTCCCTACGAAACAGGGAAAGGATCCCTCATCTCGAGCTAGGAGGCGGAAACGGGGCTCCCCTGGATGTGTGCGGGACACCACGTGCTTCCTCTCGAGTGGAGACGGGTATGTCGGGGAACTTCTTGAGTTGCAGCAAGGGTGTGAAGGACCCTTTGGAAGTTCCAGTGGTTAGATGTGATTGGCCTCGAGAAGCCTCAGCGGAAACGGGCCTCATCTCGCCTGGAGGGCAAAACCTCCTGGATTTTCTCGAGTTGCGGCAGGTGCTCTCGACTTACGACGGGGACCTCAGGGACCCGCTCTGGTGGCCTCAGGAAAGGCCAGTCCCCATGCGTGTTCCTCGGGGGCCTCTCCGGATTCCTCTCCCGTCGATGCCGGTGCCTAAGACCTTGTGTGGAGTCGGGGCCGGAACCTGAGGATTCCTCTCCAGTGCTGACATGGATCTTGGGGTACTTCTGGAGTCTCCCCAGGGGAGTCAGTCCTCGTCTCGGATGCGGGCATGCACTTGCGCTTTCCTCCAGAGCGGTAGCAGCAGTGTCACGCAGTCCGCCGTGTGGACCAAAGGATCTATGGTTTTCCCTCGAGTCTTTCCCACGAGGCTTTCCCACGAGGCTTTCCCACAGGGCTGTCCCACGTGCACACGTGGTGGGAGTCGATCCTCGGCTTGAACGTCAAGGCAGTGCAGGGAAAACAGGTTCCTCTGGAATGGACTGACACATCTGGGGGACTCTTGGAATGGTGGCACGACCCTGGAGTTCCTCTCGCCTTTCCTGTGGAGAGCGCCTCCTCTTGAGATGCGACGGGAACGCCGGGAATTCTTTCCCTACGAAACAGGGCAAGGATCCCTCATCTCGAGCTAGGAGGCGGAAACGGGGCTCACCTGAATGTGTGTGGGACCCCACGTGCTTCCTCTCGAGTGGAGACGGGTATGTCGGGGAACTTCTTGAGTTGCAGCAAGGGTGTGAAGGACCCTTTGGAAGGTCCAGTGGTTAGATGTGATTGGCCTCTAGAAGCCTCAGCGGAAATGGGCCTCATCTCGCCTGGAGGGCAAAACCTCCTGGATTTTATCGAGTTGCGGCAGGTGCTCTCGACTTACGACGGGGACCTCAGGGAACCGCTCTGGTGGCCTCAGGAAAGGCCAGTCCCCATGCGAGTTCCTCGGGGGCCTCTGGGGATTCCTCTCCCGTCGATGCCGGGGCCAAAGACCTTGTGTGGAGTCGGGGCCGTAACCTGAGTATTCCTCTCCAGTGCTGACATGGATCTTGGGGTACTTCTGGAGTCTCCCCAGGGGAGTCAGTCCTCGTCTCGAATGCGGGCATGCACTTGCGCTTTCCTCCAGAGCGGTAGCAGCAGTGTCACGCAGTCCGTCGCGTGGATCAAAGAATGTATGGTTTTCCCTCGAGGCTTTCCCACGAGGCTTTCCCACAGGGCTGTCCCACGTGCACACGTGGCGGGAGTCGATCCTCGGCTTGAATGTCAAGGTAGTGCAGGGAAAACAGGTTCCTCTGGAATGGACTGACATCTCTGGGGGACTCTTGGAATGGTGGCACGACCCTGGAGTTCCTCTCGCCTTTCCTGTGGAGAGCGCCTCCTCTTGAGATGCGACGGGAACGCCGGGAATTCTTTCCCTTCGAAACAGGGAAAGGATCCCTCATCTCGAGCTAGGAGGCGGAAACGGGGCTCCCCTGGATGTGTGCGGGACACCACGTGCTTCCTCTCGAGTGGAGACGGGTATGTCGGGGAACTTCTTGAGTTGCAGCAAGGGTGTGAAGGACCCTTTGGAAGTTCCAGTGGTTAGACGTGATTAGCCTCGAGAAGCCTCAGCGGAAATGGGCCTCATCGCGCCTGGAGGGCAAAACCTCCTGGATTTTCTCGAGTTGTGGCAGGTGCTCTCGACTTACGACGGGGACCTCAGGGACCCGCTCTGGTGGCCTCAGGAAAGGCTAGTCCCCATGCGAGTTCCTCGGGGGCCTCTCGGGATTCCTCTCCCGTCGATGCCGGGGCCTAAGACCTTGTGTGGAGTCGGGGCCGGAACCTGAGGATTCCTCTCCAGTGCTGACATGGATCTTGGGGTACTTCTGGAGTCTCCCCAGGGGAGTCAGTCCTCGTCTCGAATGCGGGCATGCACTTGCGCTTTCCTCCAGAGCGGTAGCAGCAGTGTCACGCAGTCCGCCGCGTGGATCAAAGAATGTATGATTTTCCCTCGAGTCTTTCCCACGAGGCTTTCCCACAGGGCTGTCCCACGTGCACACGTGGTGGGAGTCGATCCTCGGCTTGAACGTCAAGGCAGTGCAGGGAAAACAGGTTCCTCTGGAATGGACTGACACATCTGGGGGACTCTTGGAATGGTGGCATGACCCTGGAGTTCCTCTCGCCTTTCCTGTGGAGAGCGCCTCCTCTTGAGATGCGACGGGAACGCCGGGAATTCTTTCCCTACGAAACAGGGAAAGGATCCCTCATCTCGAGCTAGGAGGCGGAAACGGGGCTCCCCTGGGTGTGTGCGGGACCCCACGTGCTTCCTCTCGAGTGGAGACGGGTATGTCGGGGAACTTCTTGAGTTGCAGCAATGGTGTGAAGGACCCTTTGGAAGTTCCAGTGGTTAGATGTGATTGGCCTCGAGAAGCCTCAGCGGAAATGGGCCTCATCTCGCCTGGAGGGCAAAACCTCCTGGATTTCCTCGAGTTGCGGCAGGTGCTCTCGACTTACGACGGGGACCTCAGGGACCCGCTCTGGTGGCCTCAGGAAAGGCCAGTCCCCATGCGAGTTCCTCGGGGGCCTATCGGGATTCCTCTCCCGTCGATGCCGGGGCCTAAGACCTTGTGTGGAGTCGGGGCCGGAACCTGAGGATTCCTCTCCAGTGCTGACATGGATCTTGGGGTACTTCTGGAGTCTCCCCAGGGGAGTCAGTCCTCGTCTCGAATGCGGGCATGCACTTGCGCTTTCCTCCAGAGCGGTAGCAGCAGTGTCACGCAGTCCGCCGCGTGGACCAAAGGATCTATGGTTTTCCCTCGAGTCTTTCCCACGAGGCTTTCCCACGAGGCTTTCCCACAGGGCTGTCCCACGTGCACACGTGGTGGGAGTCGATCCTCGGCTTGAACGTCAAGGCAGTGCAGGGAAAACTGTTTCCTCTGGAATGGACTGACACATTTGGGGGACTCTTGGAATGGTGGCATGACCCTGGAGTTCCTCTCGCCTTTCCTGTGGAGAGCGCCTCCTCTTGAGATGCGACGGGAACGCCGGTAATTCTTTCCCTACGAAACAGGGAAAGGATCCCTCATCTCGAGCTAGGAGGCGGAAACGGGTCTCCCCTGGATGTGTGCGGGACACCACGTGCTTCCTCTCGAGTGGAGACGGGTATGTCGGGGAACTTCTTGAGTTGCAGCAAGGGTGTGAAGGACCCTTTGGAAGTTCCAGTGGTTAGATGTGATTGGCCTCGAGAAGCCTCAGCGGAAATGGGCCTCATCTCGCCTGGAGGGCAAAACCTCCTGGATTTTCTCGAGTTGCGGCAGGTGCTCTCGACTTACGACGGGGACCTCAGGGACCCGCTCTGGTGGCCTCAGGAAAGGCCAGTCCCCATGCGTGTTCCTCGGGGGCCTCTCCGGATTCCTCTCCCGTCGATGCCGGTGCCTAAGACCTTGTGTGGAGTCGGGGCCGGAACCTGAGGATTCCTCTCCAGTGCTGACATGGATCTTGGGGTACTTCTGGAGTCTCCCCAGGGGAGTCAGTCCTCGTCTCGGATGCGGGCATGCACTTGCGCTTTCCTCCAGAGCGGTAGCAGCAGTGTCACGCAGTCCGCCGTGTGGACCAAAGGATCTATGGTTTTCCCTCGAGTCTTTCCCACGAGGCTTTCCCACGAGGCTTTCCCACAGGGCTGTCCCACGTGCACACGTGGTGGGAGTCGATCCTCGGCTTGAACGTCAAGGCAGTGCAGGGAAAACAGGTTCCTCTGGAATGGACTGACACATCTGGGGGACTCTTGGAATGGTGGCACGACCCTGGAGTTCCTCTCGCCTTTCCTGTGGAGAGCGCCTCCTCTTGAGATGCGACGGGAACGCCGGGAATTCTTTCCCTACGAAACAGGGAAAGGATCCCTCATCTCGAGCTAGGAGGCGGAAACGGGGCTCACCTGAATGTGTGCGGGACCCCACGTGCTTCCTCTCGAGTGGAGACGGGTATGTCGGGGAACTTCTTGAGTTGCAGCAAGGGTGTGAAGGACCCTTTGGAAGGTCCAGTGGTTAGATGTGATTGGCCTCGAGAAGCCTCAGCGGAAATGGGCCTCATCTCGCCTGGAGGGCAAAACCTCCTGGATTTTCTCGAGTTGCGGCAGGTGCTCTCGACTTACGACGGGGACCTCAGGGAACCGCTCTGGTGGCCTCAGGAAAGGCCAGTCCCCATGCGAGTTCCTCGGGGGCCTCTGGGGATTCCTCTCCCGTCGATGCCGGGGCCAAAGACCTTGTGTGGAGTCGGGGCCGTAACCTGAGTATTCCTCTCCAGTGCTGACATGGATCTTGGGGTACTTCTGGAGTCTCCCCAGGGGAGTCAGTCCTCGTCTCGAATGCGGGCATGCACTTGCGCTTTCCTCCAGAGCGGTAGCAGCAGTGTCACGCAGTCCGTCGCGTGGATCAAAGAATGTATGGTTTTCCCTCGAGGCTTTCCCACGAGGCTTTCCCACAGGGCTGTCCCACGTGCACACGTGGCGGGAGTCGATCCTCGGCTTGAATGTCAAGGTAGTGCAGGGAAAACAGGTTCCTCTGGAATGGACTGACATCTCTGGGGGACTCTTGGAATGGTGGCACGACCCTGGAGTTCCTCTCGCCTTTCCTGTGGAGAGCGCCTCCTCTTGAGATGCGACGGGAACGCCGGGAATTCTTTCCCTTCGAAACAGGGAAAGGATCCCTCATCTCGAGCTAGGAGGCGGAAACGGGGCTCCCCTGGATGTGTGCGGGACACCACGTGCTTCCTCTCGAGTGGAGACGGGTATGTCGGGGAACTTCTTGAGTTGCAGCAAGGGTGTGAAGGACCCTTTGGAAGTTCCAGTGGTTAGACGTGATTAGCCTCGAGAAGCCTCAGCGGAAATGGGCCTCATCGCGCCTGGAGGGCAAAACCTCCTGGATTTTCTCGAGTTGTGGCAGGTGCTCTCGACTTACGACGGGGACCTCAGGGACCCGCTCTGGTGGCCTCAGGAAAGGCTAGTCCCCATGCGAGTTCCTCGGGGGCCTCTCGGGATTCCTCTCCCGTCGATGCCGGGGCCTAAGACCTTGTGTGGAGTCGGGGCCGGAACCTGAGGATTCCTCTCCAGTGCTGACATGGATCTTGGGGTACTTCTGGAGTCTCCCCAGGGGAGTCAGTCCTCGTCTCGAATGCGGGCATGCACTTGCGCTTTCCTCCAGAGCGGTAGCAGCAGTGTCACGCAGTCCGCCGCGTGGATCAAAGAATGTATGGTTTTCCCTCGAGTCTTTCCCACGAGGCTTTCCCACAGGGCTGTCCCACGTGCACACGTGGTGGGAGTCGATCCTCGGCTTGAACGTCAAGGCAGGGCAGGGAAAACAGGTTCCTCTACAATGGACTGACACATCTGGGGGACTCTTGGAATGGTGGCACGACCCTGGAGTTCCTCTCGCCTTTCCTGTGGAGAGCGCCTCCTCTTGAGATGCGACGGGAACGCCGGGAATTCTTTCCCTACGAAACAGGGAAAGGATCCCTCATCTCGAGCTAGGAGGCGGAAACGGGGCTCCCCTGGATGTGTGCGGGACACCACGTGCTTCCTCTCGAGTGGAGACGGGTATGTCGGGGAACATCTTGAGTTGCAGCAATGGTGTGAAGGACCCTTTGGAAGTTCCAGTGGTTAGATGTGATTGGCCTCGAGAAGCCTCAGCGGAAATGGGCCTCATCTCGCCTGGAGGGCAAAACCTCCTGGATTTTCTCGAGTTGCGGCAGGTGCTCTCGACTTACGACCGGGACCTCAGGGACCCGCTCTGGTGGCCTCAGGAAAGGCCAGTCCCCATGCGAGTTCCTCGGGGGCCTCTGGGGATTCCTCTCCCGTCGATGCCGGGGCCTAAGACCTTGTGTGGAGTCGGGGCCGGAACCTGAGGATTCCTCTCCAGTGCTGACATGGATCTTGGGGTACTTCTGGAGTCTCCCCAGGGGAGTCAGTCCTCGTCTCGAATGCGGGCATGCACTTGCGCTTTCCTCCAGAGCGGTAGCAGCAGTGTCACGCAGTCCGCCGCGTGGACCAAAGGATCTATGGTTTTCCCTCGAGTCTTTCCCACGAGGCTTTCCCACGAGGCTTTCCCACAGGGCTGTCCCACGTGCACACGTGTTGGGAGTCGATCCTCGGCTTGAACGTCAAGGCAGTGCAGGGAAAACAGGTTCCTCTGGAATGGACTGACACATCTGGGGGACACTTGGAATGGTGGCACGACCCTGGAGTTCCTCTCGCCTTTCCTGTGGAGAGCGCCTCCTCTTGAGATGCGACGGGAACGCCGGGAATTCTTTCCCTACGAAACAGGGAAAGGATCACTCATCTCGAGCTAGGAGGCGGAAACGGGTCTCCCCTGGATGTGTGCGGGACACCACGTGCTTCCTCTCGAGTGGAGACGGGTATGTCGGGGAACTTCTTGAGTTGCAGCAAGGGTGTGAAGGACCCTTTGGAAGTTCCAGTGGTTAGATGTGATTGGCCTCGAGAAGCCTCAGCGGAAATGGGCCTCATCTCGCCTGGAGGGCAAAACCTCCTGGATTTACTCGAGTTGCGGCATGTGCTCTCGACTTACGACGGGGACCTCAGGGACCCGCTCTGGTGGCCTCAGGAAAGTCCAGTCCCCATGCGTGTTCCTCGGGGGCCTCTCCGGATTCCTCTCCCGTCGATGCCGGTGCCTAAGCCCTTGTGTGGAGTCGGGGCCGGAACCTGAGGATTCCTCTCCAGTGCTGACATGGATCTTGGGGTACTTCTGGAGTCTCCCCAGGGGAGTCAGTCCTCGTCTCGGATGCGGGCATGCACTTGCGCTTTCCTCCAGAGCGGTAGCAGCAGTGTCACGCAGTCCGCCGTGTGGACCAAAGGATCTATGGTTTTCCCTCGAGTCTTTCCCACGAGGCTTTCCCACGAGGCTTTCCCACAGGGCTGTCCCACGTGCACACGTGGTGGGAGTCGATCCTCGGCTTGAACGTCAAGGCAGTGCAGGGAAAACAGGTTCCTCTGGAATGGACTGACACATCTGGGGGACTCTTGGAATGGTGGCACGACCCTGGAGTTCCTCTCGCCTTTCCTGTGGAGAGCGCCTCCTCTTGAGATGCGACGGGAACGCCGGGAATTCTTTCCCTACGAAACAGGGCAAGGATCCCTCATCTCGAGCTAGGAGGCGGAAACGGGGCTCACCTGAATGTGTGCGGGACCCCACGTGCTTCCTCTCGAGTGGAGACGGGTATGTCGGGGAACTTCTTGAGTTGCAGCAATGGTGTGAAGGACCCTTTGGAAGTTCCAGTGGTTAGATGTGATTGGCCTCGAGAAGCCTCAGCGGAAATGGGCCTCATCTCGCCTGGAGGGCAAAACCTCCTGGATTTTATCGAGTTGCGGCAGGTGCTCTCGACTTACGACGGGGACCTCAGGGAACCGCTCTGGTGGCCTCAGGAAAGGCCAGTCCCCATGCGAGTTCCTTGGGGGCCTCTCGGGATTCCTCTCCCGTCGATGCCGGGGCCTAAGACCTTGTGTGGAGTCGGGGCCGGAACCTGAGGATTCCTCTCCAGTGCTGACATGGATCTTGGGGTACTTCTGGAGTCTCCCCAGGGGAGTCAGTCCTCGCCGCGAATGCGGGCATGCACTTGCGCTTTCCTCCAGAGCGGTAGCAGCAGTGTCACGCACTCCGCCGCGTGGATCAAAGGATCTATGTTTTTCCCTCGAGTCTTTCCCACGAGGCTTTCCCACGAGGCTTTCCCACAGGGCTGTCCCACGTGCACACGTGGTGGGACTCGATCCTCGGCTTGAACGTCAAGGCAGTGCAGGGAAAACAGGTTCCTCTGGAATGGACTGACACATCTGGGGGACTCTTGGAATGGTGGCATGACCCTGGAGTTCCTCTCGCCTTTCCTGTGGAGAGCGCCTCCTCTTGAGATGCGACGGGAACGCCGGGAATTCTTTCCCTACGAAACAGGGAAAGGATCCCTCATCTCGAGCTAGGAGGCGGAAACGGGGCTCCCCTGGGTGTGTGCGGGACCCCACGTGCTTCCTCTCGAGTGGAGACGGGTATGTCGGGGAACTTCTTGAGTTGCAGCAATGGTGTGAAGGACCCTTTGGAAGTTCCAGTGGTTAGATGTGATTGGCCTCGAGAAGCCTCAGCGGAAATGGGCCTCATCTCGCCTGGAGGGCAAAACCTCCTGGATTTCCTCGAGTTGCGGCAGGTGCTCTCGACTTACGACGGGGACCTCAGGGACCCGCTCTGGTGGCCTCAGGAAAGGCCAGTCCCCATGCGAGTTCCTCGGGGGCCTATCGGGATTCCTCTCCCGTCGATGCCGGGGCCTAAGACCTTGTGTGGAGTCGGGGCCGGAACCTGAGGATTCCTCTCCAGTGCTGACATGGATCTTGGGGTACTTCTGGAGTCTCCCCAGGGGAGTCAGTCCTCGTCTCGAATGCGGGCATGCACTTGCGCTTTCCTCCAGAGCGGTAGCAGCAGTGTCACGCAGTCCGCCGCGTGGACCAAAGGATCTATGGTTTTCCCTCGAGTCTTTCCCACGAGGCTTTCCCACGAGGCTTTCCCACAGGGCTGTCCCACGTGCACACGTGGTGGGAGTCGATCCTCGGCTTGAACGTCAAGGCAGTGCAGGGAAAACTGTTTCCTCTGGAATGGACTGACACATTTGGGGGACTCTTGGAATGGTGGCATGACCCTGGAGTTCCTCTCGCCTTTCCTGTGGAGAGCGCCTCCTCTTGAGATGCGACGGGAACGCCGGGAATTCTTTCCCTACGAAACAGGGAAAGGATCCCTCATCTCGAGCTAGGAGGCGGAAACGGGTCTCCCCTGGATGTGTGCGGGACACCACGTGCTTCCTCTCGAGTGGAGACGGGTATGTCGGGGAACTTCTTGAGTTGCAGCAAGGGTGTGAAGGACCCTTTGGAAGTTCCAGTGGTTAGATGTGATTGGCCTCGAGAAGCCTCAGCGGAAATGGGCCTCATCTCGCCTGGAGGGCAAAACCTCCTGGATTTTCTCGAGTTGCGGCAGGTGCTCTCGACTTACGACGGGGACCTCAGGGACCCGCTCTGGTGGCCTCAGGAAAGGCCAGTCCCCATGCGTGTTCCTCGGGGGCCTCTCCGGATTCCTCTCCCGTCGATGCCGGTGCCTAAGACCTTGTGTGGAGTCGGGGCCGGAACCTGAGGATTCCTCTCCAGTGCTGACATGGATCTTGGGGTACTTCTGGAGTCTCCCCAGGGGAGTCAGTCCTCGTCTCGGATGCGGGCATGCACTTGCGCTTTCCTCCAGAGCGGTAGCAGCAGTGTCACGCAGTCCGCCGTGTGGACCAAAGGATCTATGGTTTTCCCTCGTGTCTTTCCCACGAGGCTTTCCCACGAGGCTTTCCCACAGGGCTGTCCCACGTGCACACGTGGTGGGAGTCGATCCTCGGCTTGAACGTCAAGGCAGTGCAGGGAAAACAGGTTCCTCTGGAATGGACTGACACATCTGGGGGACTCTTGGAATGGTGGCACGACCCTGGAGTTCCTCTCGCCTTTCCTGTGGAGAGCGCCTCCTCTTGAGATGCGACGGGAACGCCGGGAATTCTTTCCCTACGAAACAGGGAAAGGATCCCTCATCTCGAGCTAGGAGGCGGAAACGGGGCTCACCTGAATGTGTGCGGGACCCCACGTGCTTCCTCTCGAGTGGAGACGGGTATGTCGGGGAACTTCTTGAGTTGCAGCAAGGGTGTGAAGGACCCTTTGGAAGGTCCAGTGGTTAGATGTGATTGGCCTCGAGAAGCCTCAGCGGAAATGGGCCTCATCTCGCCTGGAGGGCAAAACCTCCTGGATTTTCTCGAGTTGCGGCAGGTGCTCTCGACTTACGACGGGGACCTCAGGGAACCGCTCTGGTGGCCTCAGGAAAGGCCAGTCCCCATGCGAGTTCCTCGGGGGCCTCTGGGGATTCCTCTCCCGTCGATGCCGGGGCCAAAGACCTTGTGTGGAGTCGGGGCCGTAACCTGAGTATTCCTCTCCAGTGCTGACATGGATCTTGGGGTACTTCTGGAGTCTCCCCAGGGGAGTCAGTCCTCGTCTCGAATGCGGGCATGCACTTGCGCTTTCCTCCAGAGCGGTAGCAGCAGTGTCACGCAGTCCGTCGCGTGGATCAAAGAATGTATGGTTTTCCCTCGAGGCTTTCCCACGAGGCTTTCCCACAGGGCTGTCCCACGTGCACACGTGGCGGGAGTCGATCCTCGGCTTGAATGTCAAGGTAGTGCAGGGAAAACAGGTTCCTCTGGAATGGACTGACATCTCTGGGGGACTCTTGGAATGGTGGCACGACCCTGGAGTTCCTCTCGCCTTTCCTGTGGAGAGCGCCTCCTCTTGAGATGCGACGGGAACGCCGGGAATTCTTTCCCTTCGAAACAGGGAAAGGATCCCTCATCTCGAGCTAGGAGGCGGAAACGGGGCTCCCCTGGATGTGTGCGGGACACCACGTGCTTCCTCTCGAGTGGAGACGGGTATGTCGGGGAACTTCTTGAGTTGCAGCAAGGGTGTGAAGGACCCTTTGGAAGTTCCAGTGGTTAGACGTGATTAGCCTCGAGAAGCCTCAGCGGAAATGGGCCTCATCGCGCCTGGAGGGCAAAACCTCCTGGATTTTCTCGAGTTGTGGCAGGTGCTCTCGACTTACGACGGGGACCTCAGGGACCCGCTCTGGTGGCCTCAGGAAAGGCTAGTCCCCATGCGAGTTCCTCGGGGGCCTCTCGGGATTCCTCTCCCGTCGATGCCGGGGCCTAAGACCTTGTGTGGAGTCGGGGCCGGAACCTGAGGATTCCTCTCCAGTGCTGACATGGATCTTGGGGTACTTCTGGAGTCTCCCCAGGGGAGTCAGTCCTCGTCTCGAATGCGGGCATGCACTTGCGCTTTCCTCCAGAGCGGTAGCAGCAGTGTCACGCAGTCCGCCGCGTGGATCAAAGAATGTATGGTTTTCCCTCGAGTCTTTCCCACGAGGCTTTCCCACAGGGCTGTCCCACGTGCACACGTGGTGGGAGTCGATCCTCGGCTTGAACGTCAAGGCAGGGCAGGGAAAACAGGTTCCTCTACAATGGACTGACACATCTGGGGGACTCTTGGAATGGTGGCACGACCCTGGAGTTCCTCTCGCCTTTCCTGTGGAGAGCGCCTCCTCTTGAGATGCGACGGGAACGCCGGGAATTCTTTCCCTACGAAACAGGGAAAGGATCCCTCATCTCGAGCTAGGAGGCGGAAACGGGGCTCCCCTGGATGTGTGCGGGACACCACGTGCTTCCTCTCGAGTGGAGACGGGTATGTCGGGGAACTTCTTGAGTTGCAGCAATGGTGTGAAGGACCCTTTGGAAGTTCCAGTGGTTAGATGTGATTGGCCTCGAGAAGCCTCAGCGGAAATGGGCCTCATCTCGCCTGGAGGGCAAAACCTCCTGGATTTTCTCGAGTTGCGGCAGGTGCTCTCGACTTACGACCGGGACCTCAGGGACCCGCTCTGGTGGCCTCAGGAAAGGCCAGTCCCCATGCGAGTTCCTCGGGGGCCTCTGGGGATTCCTCTCCCGTCGATGCCGGGGCCTAAGACCTTGTGTGGAGTCGGGGCCGGAACCTGAGGATTCCTCTCCAGTGCTGACATGGATCTTGGGGTACTTCTGGAGTCTCCCCAGGGGAGTCAGTCCTCGTCTCGAATGCGGGCATGCACTTGCGCTTTCCTCCAGAGCGGTAGCAGCAGTGTCACGCAGTCCGCCGCGTGGACCAAAGGATCTATGGTTTTCCCTCGAGTCTTTCCCACGAGGCTTTCCCACGAGGCTTTCCCACAGGGCTGTCCCACGTGCACACGTGTTGGGAGTCGATCCTCGGCTTGAACGTCAAGGCAGTGCAGGGAAAACAGGTTCCTCTGGAATGGACTGACACATCTGGGGGACACTTGGAATGGTGGCACGACCCTGGAGTTCCTCTCGCCTTTCCTGTGGAGAGCGCCTCCTCTTGAGATGCGACGGGAACGCCGGGAATTCTTTCCCTACGAAACAGGGAAAGGATCACTCATCTCGAGCTAGGAGGCGGAAACGGGTCTCCCCTGGATGTGTGCGGGACACCACGTGCTTCCTCTCGAGTGGAGACGGGTATGTCGGGGAACTTCTTGAGTTGCAGCAAGGGTGTGAAGGACCCTTTGGAAGTTCCAGTGGTTAGATGTGATTGGCCTCGAGAAGCCTCAGCGGAAATGGGCCTCATCTCGCCTGGAGGGCAAAACCTCCTGGATTTACTCGAGTTGCGGCAGGTGCTCTCGACTTACGACGGGGACCTCAGGGACCCGCTCTGGTGGCCTCAGGAAAGGCCAGTCCCCATGCGTGTTCCTCGGGGGCCTCTCCGGATTCCTCTCCCGTCGATGCCGGTGCCTAAGCCCTTGTGTGGAGTCGGGGCCGGAACCTGAGGATTCCTCTCCAGTGCTGACATGGATCTTGGGGTACTTCTGGAGTCTCCCCAGGGGAGTCAGTCCTCGTCTCGGATGCGGGCATGCACTTGCGCTTTCCTCCAGAGCGGTAGCAGCAGTGTCACGCAGTCCGCCGTGTGGACCAAAGGATCTATGGTTTTCCCTCGAGTCTTTCCCACGAGGCTTTCCCACGAGGCTTTCCCACCGGGCTGTCCCACGTGCACACGTGGTGGGAGTCGATCCTCGGCTTGAACGTCAAGGCAGTGCAGGGAAAACAGGTTCCTCTGGAATGGACTGACACATCTGGGGGACTCTTGGAATGGTGGCACGACCCTGGAGTTCCTCTCGCCTTTCCTGTGGAGAGCGCCTCCTCTTGAGATGCGACGGGAACGCCGGGAATTCTTTCCCTACGAAACAGGGCAAGGATCCCTCATCTCGAGCTAGGAGGCGGAAACGGGGCTCACCTGAATGTGTGCGGGACCCCACGTGCTTCCTCTCGAGTGGAGACGGGTATGTCGGGGAACTTCTTGAGTTGCAGCAAGGGTGTGAAGGACCCTTTGGAAGGTCCAGTGGTTAGATGTGATTGGCCTCGAGAAGCCTCAGCGGAAATGGGCCTCATCTCGCCTGGAGGGCAAAACCTCCTGGATTTTATCGAGTTGCGGCAGGTGCTCTCGACTTACGACGGGGACCTCAGGGAACCGCTCTGGTGGCCTCAGGAAAGGCCAGTCCCCATGCGAGTTCCTTGGGGGCCTCTCGGGATTCCTCTCCCGTCGATGCCGGGGCCTAAGACCTTGTGTGGAGTCGGGGCCGGAACCTGAGGATTCCTCTCCAGTGCTGACATGGATCTTGGGGTACTTCTGGAGTCTCCCCAGGGGAGTCAGTCCTCGCCGCGAATGCGGGCATGCACTTGCGCTTTCCTCCAGAGCGGTAGCAGCAGTGTCACGCACTCCGCCGCGTGGATCAAAGGATCTATGTTTTTCCCTCGAGTCTTTCCCACGAGGCTTTCCCACGAGGCTTTCCCACAGGGCTGTCCCACGTGCACACGTGGTGGGACTCGATCCTCGGCTTGAACGTCAAGGCAGTGCAGGGAAAACAGGTTCCTCTGGAATGGACTGACACATCTGGGGGACTCTTGGAATGGTGGCACGACCCTGGAGTTCCTCTCGCCTTTCCTGTGGAGAGCGCCTCCTCTTGAGATGCGACGGGAACGCCGGGAATTCTTTCCCTACGAAACAGGGAAAGGATCCCTCATCTCGAGCTAGGAGGCGGAAACGGGGCTCCCCTGGATGTGTGCGGGACACCACGTGCTTCCTCTCGAGTGGAGACGGGTATGTCGGGGAACTTCTTGAGGTGCAGCAATGGTGTGAAGTACCCTATGGAAGTTCCAGTGGTTAGATGTGATTGGCCTCGAGAAGCCTCAGCGGAAATGGGCCTCATCTCGCCTGGAGGGCAAAACCTCCTGGATTTTCTCGAGTTGCGGCAGGTGCTCTCGACTTACGACGGGGACCTCAGGGACCCGCTCTGGTGGCCTCAGGAAAGGCCAGTCCCCATGCGAGTTCCTCGGGGGCCTCTCGGGATTCCTCTCCCGTCGATGCCGGGGTCTAAGACCTTGTGTGGATTCGGGGCCGGAACCTGAGGATTCCTCTCCAGTGCTGACATGGATCTTGGGGTACTTCTGGAGTCTCCCCAGGGGAGTCAGTCCTCGTCTCGAATGCGGGCATGCACTTGCGCTTTCCTCAGGAGCGGTAGCAGCAGTGTCACCCAGTCCGCCGCGTGGATCAAAGGATCTATGGTTTTCCCTCGAGTCTTTCCCACGAGGCTTTCCCACGAGGCTTTCCCACAGGGCTGTCCCACGTGCACACGTGGTGGGAGTCGATCCTCGGCTTGAACGTCAAGGCAGTGCAGGGAAAACAGGTTCCTCTGGAATGGACTGACACATCTGGGGGACTCTTGGAATGGTGGCACGACCCTGGAGTTCCTCTCGCCTTTCCTGTGGAGAGCGCCTCCTCTTGAGATGCGACGGGAACGCCGGGAATTCTTTCCCTACGAAACAGGGAAAGGATCCCTCATCCCGAGCTAGGAGGCGGAAACGGGTCTCCCCTGGATGTGTTCGGGACCCCACGTGCTTCCTCTCGAGTGGAGACGGGTATGTCGGGGAACTTCTTGAGTTGCAGCAAGGGTTTGAAGGACCCTTTGGAAGTTCCAGTGGTTAGATGTAATTGGCCTCGAGCAGCCTCAGCGGAAATGGGCCTCATCTCGCCTGGAGGGCAAAACCTCCTGGATTTTCTCGAGTTGCGGCAGGTGCTCTCGACTTACGACGGGGACCTCAGGGACCCGCTCTGGTGGCCTCAGGAAAGGCCAGTCCCCATGCGAGTTCCTCGGGGGCCTCTCGGGATTCCTCTCCCGTCGATGCCGGGGCCTAAGACCTTGTGTGGAATCGTGGCCGGAACCTGAGGATTCCTCTCCAGTGCTGACATGGATCTTGGGGTACTTCTGGAGTCTCCCCAGGGGAGTCAGTCCTCGTCTCGAATGCGGGCATGCACTTGCGCTTTCCTCCAGAGCGGTAGCAGCAGTGTCACGCAGTCCGCCGCGTGGATCAAAGGATCTATGGTTTTCCCTCGAGTCGTTCCCACGAGGCTTTCCCACGAGGCTTTCCCACAGGGCTGTCCCACGTGCACACGTGGTGGGAGTCGATCCTCGGCTTGAACGTCAAGGCAGTGCAGGGAAAACAGGTTCCTCTGGAATGGACTGACACATCTGGGGGACTCTTGGAATGGTGGTACGACCCTGGAGTTCCTCTCGCCTTTCCTGTGGAGAGCGCCTCCTCTTGAGATGCGACGGGAACGCCGGGAATTCTTTCCCTACGGAACAGGGAAAGGATCCCTCATCTCGAGCTAGGAGGCGGAAACGGGGCTCCCCTGGATGTGTGCGGGACCCCACGTGCTTCCTCTCGAGTGCAGACGGGTATGTCGGGGAACTTCTTGAGTTGCAGCAAGGGTGTGAAGGACCCTTTGGAAGGTCCAGTGGTTAGATGTGATTGGCCTCGAGAAGCCTCAGCGGAAATGGGCCTCATCTTGCCTGGAGGGCATAACCTCCTGGATTTTCTCGAGTTGCGGCAGGTGCTCTCGACTTACGACGGGGACTTCAGGGACCCGCTCTGGTGGCCTCAGGAAAGGCCAGTCCCCATGCGATTTCCTCGGGGGCCTCTCGGGATTCCTCTCCCATCGATGCCGTGGCCTAAGACCTTGTGTGGAGTCGGGGCCGGAACCTGAGGATTCCTCTCCAGTGCTGACATGGATCTTGGGGAACTTCTGGAGTCTCCCCAGGGGAGTCAGTCCTCGTCTCGAATGCGGGCATGCACTTGCGCTTTCCTCCAGAGCGGTAGCAGCAGTGTCACGCAGTCCGCCGCGTGGATCAAAGGATCTATGGTTTTCCCTCGAGTCTTTCCCACGAGGCTTTCCCCCGAGGCTTTCCCACAGGGCTGTCCCACGTGCACACGTGGTGGGAGTCGATCCTCGGCTTGAACGTCAAGGCAGTGCAGGGAAAACAGGTTCCTCTGGAATGGACTGACACATCTGGGGGACTTTTGGAATGGTGGCACGACCCTGGAGTTCCTCTCGCCTTTCCTGTGGAGAGCGCCTCCTCTTGAGATGCGACGGGAACGCCGGGAATTCTTTCCCTACGAAACAGGGAAAGGATCCCTCATCTCGAGCTAGGAGGCGGAAAAGGGGCTCCCCTGGATGTGTGCGGGACCCACGTGCTTCCTCTCGAGTGGAGACGGGTATGTCGGGGAACTTCTTGAGTTGCAGCAAGGGTGTGAAGGACCCTTTGGAAGTTCCAGTGGTTAGATGTGATTGGCCTCGAGAAGCCTCAGCGGAAATGGGCCTCATCTCGCCTGGAGGGCAAAACCTCCTGGATTTTCTCGAGTTGCGGCAAGTGCTCTCGACTTACGACGGGGACCTCAGGGAACCGCTCTGGTGGCCTCAGGAAAGGCCAGTCCCCATGCGAGTTCCTCGGGGGCCTCTCGGGATTCCTCTCCCGTCGATGCCGCTGCCTAAGACCTTGTGTGGAGTCGGGGCCGGAACCTGATTATTCCTCTCCAGTGCTGACATGGATCTTGGGGTACTTCTGGAGTCTCCCCAGGGGAGTCAGTCCTCGTCTCGAATGCGGGCATGCACTTGCGCTTTCCTCCAGAGCGGTAGCAGCAGTGTCACGCAGTCCGCCGCGTGGATCAAAGGATCTATGGTTTTCCCTCGAGTCTTTCCCACGAGGCTTTCCCACGAGGCTTTCCCACAGGGCTGTCCCACGTGCACACGTGGTGGGAGTCGATCCTCGGCTTGAACGTCAAGGCAGTGCAGGGAAAACAGGTTCCTCTGGAATGGACTGACACATCTGGGCTCTCTTGGAATGGTGTCACGACCCTGGAGTTCCTCTCGCCTTTCCTGTGGAGAGCGCCTCCTCTTGAGATGCGACGGGAACGCCGGGAATTCTTTCCCTACGAAACAGGGCAAGGATCGCTCATCTCGAGCTAGGAGGCGGAAACGGGGCTCCCCTGGATGTGTGCGGGACCCCACGTGCTTCCTCTCGAGTGGAGACGGGTATGTCGGGGAACTTCTTGAGTTGCAGGAATGGTGTGAAGGACCCTTTGGAAGTTCCAGTGGTTAGATGTGATTGGCCTCGAGAAGCCTCAGCGGAAATGGGCCTCATCTCGCCTGGAGGGCAAAACCTCCTGGATTTTCTCGAGTTGCGGCAGGTGCTCTCGACTTACGACGGGGACCTCAGGGACCCGCTCTGGTGGCCTCAGGAAAGGCCAGTCCCCATTCGAGTTCCTCGGGGGCCTCTCGGGATTCCTCTCCCGTCGATGCCGGGGCCTAAGACCTTGTGTGGAGTCGGGGCCGGAACCTGAGGATTCCTCTCCAGTGCTGACATGGATCTTGGGGTACTTCTGGAGTCTCCCCAGGGGAGTCAGTCCTCGTCTCGAATGCGGGCATGCACTTGCGCTTTCCTCCAGAGCGGTAGCAGCAGTGTCACGCAGTCCGCCGCGTGGATCAAAGGATCTATGGTTTTCCCTCGAGTCTTTCCCACGAGGCTTTCCCACGAGGCTTTCCCACAAGGCTGTCCCACGTGCACACGTGGTGGGAGTCGATCCTCGGCTTGAACGTCAAGGCAGTGCAGGGAAAACAGGTTCCTCTGGAATGGACTGACACATCTGGGGGACTCTTGGAATGGTGGCACGACCCTGGAGTTCCTCTCGCCTTTCCTGTGGAGAGCGCCTCCTCTTGATATGCGACGGGAACGCCGGGAATTCTTTCCCTACGAAACAGGGAAAGGATCCCTCATCTCGAGCTAGGAGGCGGAAACGGGGCTCCCCTGGATGTGTGCGGGACCCCACGTGCTTCCTCTCGAGTGGAGACGGGTATGTCGGGGAACTTCTTGAGTTGCAGCAAGGGTGTGAAGGACCCTTTGGAAGTTCCAGTGGTTAGATATGATGGCCTCGAGAAGCCTCAGCGGAAATGGGCCTCATCTCGCCTGGAGGGCAAAACCTCCTGGATTTTCTCGAGTTGCGGCAGGTGCTCTCGACTTACGACGGGGACCTCAGGGATTCGCTCTGGTGGCCTCAGGAAAGGCCAGTCCCCAGGCGAGTTCCTCGGGGGCCTCTCGGGATTCCTCTCCCGTCGATGCCGGGGCCTAAGACCTTGTGTGGAGTCGGGGCCGGAACCTGAGGATTCCTCTCCAGTGCTGACATGGATCTTGGGGTACTTCTGGAGTCTCCCCAGGGGAGTCAGTCCTCGTCTCGAATGCGGGCATGCACTTGCGCTTTCCTCCAGAGCGGTAGCAGCAGTGTCACGCAGTCCGCCGCGTGGATCAAAGGATCTATGGTTTTCCCTCGAGTCTTTTCCACGAGGCTTTCCCACGAGGCTTTCCCACAAGGCTGTCCCACGTGCACACGTGGTGGGAGTCGATCCTCGGCTTGAACGTCAAGGCAGTGCAGGGAAAACAGGTTCCTCTGGAATGGACTGACACATCTGGGGGACTCTTGGAATTGTGGCACGACCCTGGAGTTCCTCTCGCCTTTCCTGTGGAGAGCGCCTCCTCTTGATATGCGACGGGAACGCCGGGAATTCTTTCCCTACGAAACAGGGAAAGGATCCCTCATCTCGAGCTAGGAGGCGGAAACGGGGCTCCCCTGGATGTGTGCGGGACCCCACGTGCTTCCTCTCGAGTGGAGACGGGTATGTCGGGGAACTTCTTGAGTTGCAGCAAGGGTGTGAAGGACCCGTTGGAAGTTCCAGTGGTTAGATATGATGGCCTCGAGAAGCCTCAGCGGAAATGGGCCTCATCTCGCCTGGAGGGCAAAACCTCCTGGATTTTCTCGAGTTGCGGCAGGTGCTCTCGACTTACGACGGGGACCTCAGGGATTCGCTCTGGTGGCCTCAGGAAAGGCCAGTCCCCATGCGAGTTCCTCGGGGGCCTCTCGGGATTCCTCTCCCGTCGATGCCGGGGCCTAAGACCTTGTGTGGAGTCGGGGCCGGAACCTGAGGATTCCTCTCCAGTGCTGACATGGATCTTGGGGTACTTCTGGAGTCTCCCCAGGGGAGTCAGTCCTCGTCTCGAATGCGGGCATGCACTTGCGCTTTCCTCCAGAGCGGTAGCAGCAGTGTCACGCAGTCCGCCGCGTGGATCAAAGGATCTATGGTTTTCCCTCGAGTCTTTCCCACGAGGCTTTCCCACGAGGCTTTCCCACAGGGCTGTCCCACGTGCACACGTGGTGGGAGTCGATCCTCGGCTTGAACGTCAACGCAGTGCAGGGAAAACAGGTTCCTCTGGAATGGACTGACACATCTGGGGGACTCTTGGAATGGTGCCACGACCCTGGAGTTCCTCTCCCCTTTCCTGTGGAGAGCGCCTCCTCTTGAGATGCGACGGGAACGCCGGGAATTCTTTCCCTACGAAACAGGGAAAGGATCCCTCATCTCGAGCTAGGAGGCGGAAACGGGGCTCCCCTGGATGTGTGCGGGACCCCACGTGCTTCCTCTCGAGTGGAGACGGTATGTCGGGGAACTTCTTGAGTTGCAGCAAGGGTGTGAAGGACCCTTTGGAAGTTCCAGTGGTTAGATGTGATTAGCCTCGAGAAGCCTCAGCGGAAATGGGCCTCATGTCGCCTGGAGGGCAAAACCTCCTGGATTTTCTCGAGTTGCGGCAGGTGCTCTCGGCAAACGAGGGGGACCTCAGGGACCGCTCTGATGGCCTCAGGAAAGGCCAGTCCCCATGCGAGTTCCTCGGGGGCCTCTCGGGATTCCTCTCCCGTCGATGCCGGGGCCTAAGACCTTGTGTGGAGTCGGGGCCGGAACCTGAGGATTCCTCTCCAGTGCTGACATGGATCTTGGGGTACTTCTGGAGTCTCCCCAGGGGAGTCAGTCCTCGTCTCGAATGCGGGCATGCACTTGAGCTTTCCTCCAGAGCGGTAGCAGCAGTGTCACGCAGTCCGCCGCGTGGATCAAAGGATCTATGGTTTTCCCTCGAGTCTTTCCCACGAGGCTTTCCCACGAGGCTTTCCCACAGGGCTGTCCCACGTGCACACGTGGTGGGAGTCGACCCTCGGCTTGAACGTCAAGGCAGTGCAGGGAAAACAGGTTCCTCTGGAATGGACTGACCCATCTGGGGGACTCTTGGAATGGTGGCTCGACCCTGGAGTTCCTCTCGCCTTTCCTGTGGAAAGCGCCTCCTCTTGAGATGCGAAGGGAACGCCGGGAATTCTTTCCCTACGAAACAGGGAAAGGATCCCTCATCTCGAGCTAGGAGGCGGAAACGGGGCTCCCCTGGATGTTTGCGGGACCCCACGTGCTTCCTGTCGAGTGGAGATGGTTATTTCGGGGAACTTCTTGAGTTGCAGCAAGGGTGTGAATGACCCTTTGGAAGTTCCAGTGGTTAGATGTGATTAGCCTCGAGAATCCTCAGCGGAAGTGGGCCTCATCTCGCCTGGAGGGCAAAACCTCCTTGATTTTCTCGAATTGCGGCAGGTGCTCTCGACTTACGACTGGGACCTCAGGGACCCGCTCTGGTGGCCTCAGGAAAGGCCAGTCCCCATGCGAGTTCCTCGGGGGCCTCTCGGGATTCCTCTCCCGTCGATGCCGGGGCCTAAGACCTTGTGTGGAGTCGGGGCCGGAACCTGAGGATTCCTCTCCAGTGCTGACATGGACCTTGGGGTACTTCTGGAGTCTCCCCAGGGGAGTCAGTCCTCGTCTCGAACGCGGGCATGCACTTGCGCTTTCCTCCAGAGCGGTAGCAGCAGTTTCACACAGTCCGCCGCGTGGATCAAAGGATCTATGGTTTTCCCTCGACTCTTTCCCACGAGGCTTTCCCACGAGGCTTTCCCAAAGGGCTGTCCCACGTGCACACGTGGTGGGAGTCGACCCTCGGCTTGAACGTCAAGGCAGTGCAGGGAAATCAGGTTCCTCTGGAATGGACTGACCCATCTGGGGGACTCTTGGAATGGTGGCTCGACCCTGGAGTTCCTTTCGCCTTTCCTGTGGAGAGCGCCTCCTCTTGAGATGCGACGGGAACCCCGGGAATTCTTTCCCTAAGAAACAGGGAAAGGATCACTATGAAACAGGGAAAGGATACCTCATCTCGAGCTAGGAGGCAGAAACGGGGCTCCCCTGGATGTGTGGGGGACCCCACGTGCTTCGTCTCGAGTGGAGACGGGTATGTCGCGGAACTGCTTGAGTTGCAGCAAGGGTGTGAAGGACCCTTTGGAAGTTCCAGTGGTTAGATATGATTGGCCTCGAGAATCCTCAGCGGAAGTGGGCCTCATCTCGACTGGAGGGCAAAACCTCCTGGATTTTCTCGAGTTGCGGCAGGTGCTCTCGACTTACGACGGGGACCTCAGGGACCCGCTCTGGTGGCCTCTGGAAAGGCCAGTCCATATGCGAGTTCCACGGGGGCCTCTCGGGATTCCTCTCCCGTCGATGCCGGGGCCTAAGACCTTGTGTGGAGTCGGGGCCGGAACCTGAGGATTCCTCTCCAGTGCTGACATGGATCTTGGGGTAATTCTGGAGTCTCCCCAGGGGAGTCAGTCCTCGTCTCGAATGCGGGCATGCACTTGCGCTTTCCTCCAGAGCGGTAGCAGCAGTGTCACGCAGTCCGCCGCGTGGATCAAAGGATCTATGGTTTTCCCTCGAGTCTTTCCCACGAGGCTTTCCCACAGGGCTGTCCCACGTGCACACGTGGTGGGAGTCGATCCTCGGCTTGAAAGTCAATGCAGTGCAGGGAAAACAGGTTCCTCTGGAATGGACTGACACATGTGGGGGACTCTTGGAATGGTGTCACGACCCTGGAGTTCCTCTCGCCTTTCCTGTGGAGAGCGCCTCCTCTTGAGATGCGACGGGAACGCCGGGAATTCTTTCCCTACGAAACAGGGAAAGGATCCCTCATCTCGAGCTAGGAGGCGGAAACGGGGCTCCCCTGGATGTGTGCGGGACCCCACGTGCTTCCTCTCGAGTGCAGACGGGTATGTCGGGGAACTTCTTGAGTTGCAGCAATGGTGTGAAGGACCCTTTGGAAGTTCCAGTGGTTAGATGTGATTGGCCTCGAGAAGCCTCAGCGGAAATGGACCTCATCTCGCCTGGAGGGCAAAACCTCCTGGATTTTCTCGAGTTGCGGCAGGTGCTCTCGACTTACGACGGGGACCTCAGGGACCCGCTCTGGTGGCCTCAGGAAAGGCCAGTCCCCATGCGAGTTCCTCGGGGGCCTCTCGAGATTCCTCTCCCGTCGATGCCGGGGCCTAAGACCTTGTGTGGAGTCGGGGCCGGAACCTGAGGATTCCTCTCCAGTGCTGACATGGATCTTGGGGTACTTCTGGAGTCTCCCCAGGGGAGTCAGTCCTCGTCTCGAATGCGGGCATGCACTTGCGCTTTCCTCCAGAGCGGTAGCAGCAGTGTCACGCAGTCCGCCGCGTGGATCAAAGGATCTATGGTTTTCCCTCGAGTCTTTCCCACGAGGCTTTCCCACGAGGCTTTCCCACAGGGCTGTCCCACGTGCACACGTGGTGGGAGTCGATCCTCGGCTTGAACGTCAAGGCAGTGCAGGGAAAACAGGTTCCTCTGGAATGGACTGACACATCTCGGGGACTCTTGGAATGGTGTCACGACCCTGGAGTTCCTCTCGCCTTTCCTGTGGAGAGCGCCTCCTCTTGAGATGCGACGGGAACGCCGGGAATTCTTTCCCTACGAAACAGGGAAAGGATCCCTCATCTCGACCTAGGAGGCGGAAACGGGGCTCCCCTGGATGTGTGCGGGACCCCACGTGCTTCCTCTCGAGTGCAGACGGGTATGTCGGGGAACTTCTTGAGTTGCAGCAATAGTGTGAAGGACCCTTTGGAAGTTCCAGTGGTTAGATGTGATTGGCCTCGAGAAGCCTCAGCGGAAATGGGCCTCATCTCGCCTGGAGGGCAAAACCTCCTGGATTTTCTCGAGTTGCGGCAGGTGCTCTCGACTTACGACGGGGACCTCAGGGACCCGCTCTGGTGGCCTCAGGAAAGGCCAGTCCCCATGCGAGTTCCTCGGGGGCCTCTCGAGATTCCTCTCCCGTCGATGCCGGGGCCTAAGACCTTGTGTGGAGTCGGGGCCGGAACCTGAGGATTCCTCTCCAGTGCTGACAAGGATCTTGGGGTACTTCTGGAGTCTCCCCAGGGGAGTCAGTCCTCGTCTCGAATGCGGGCATGCACTTGCGCTTTCCTCCAGAGCGGTAGCAGCAGTGTCAGGCAGTCCGCCGCGTGGATCAAAGGATCTATGGTTTTCCCTCGAGTCTTTCCCACGAGGCTTTCCCACGAGGCTTTCCCACAGGGCTGTCCCACGTGCACATGTGGTGGGAGTCGATCCTCGGCTTGAACGTCAAGGCAGTGCAGGGAAAACAGGTTCCTCTGGAATGGACTGACACATCTGGGGGACTCTTGGAATGGTGGCACGACCCTGGAGTTCCTCTCGCCTTTCCTGTGGAGAGCGGCTCCTCTTGAGATGCGACGGGAACGCCGGGAATTCTTTCCCTACGAAACAGGGAAAGGATCCCTCATCTCGAGCTAGGAGGCGGAAACGGGGCTCCCCTGGATGTGTGCGGGACACCACGTGCTTCCTCTCGAGTGCAGACGGGTGTGTCGGGGAACTTCTTGAGTTGCAGCAAGGGTGTGAAGGACCCTTTGGAAGTTCCAGTGGTTAGATGTGATTAGCCTCGAGAAGCCTCAGCGGAAATGGGCCTCATCTCGCCTGGAGGGCAAAACCTCCTGGATTTTCTCGAGTTGCGGCAGGTGCTCTCGACTTACGACGGGGACCTCAGGGACCCGCTCTGGTGGCCTCAGTAAAGGCCAGTCCCCATGCGAGTTCCTCGGGGGCCTCTCGGGATTCCTCTCCCGTCGATGCCGGGGCCTAAGACCTTGTGTGGAGTCGGGGCCGGAACCTGAGGATTCCTCTCCAGTGCTGACATGGATCTTGGGGTACTTCTGGAGTCTCCCCAGGGGAGTCAGTCCTCGTCTCGAATGCGGGCATGCACTTGCGCTTTCCTCCAGAGCGGTAGCAGCAGTGTCACGCAGTCCGCCGCGTGGATCAAAGGATCTATGGTTTTCCCTCGAGTCTTTCCCACGAGGCTTTCCCACAGGGCTGTCCCACGTGCACACGTGGTGGGAGTCGATCCTCGGCTTGAACGTCAAGGCAGTGCAGGGAAAACAGGTTCCTCTGGAATGGACTGACACATCTGGGGGACTCTTGGAATGGTGTCACGACCCTGGAGTTCCTCTCGCCTTTCCTGTGGAGAGCGCCTCCTCTTGAGATGCGACGGGAACGCCGGGAATTCTTTCCCTACGAAACAGGGAAAGGATCCCTCATCTCGAGCTAGGAGGCGGAAACGGAGCTCCCCTGGATATGTGCGGGACCCCACGTGCTTCCTCTCGAGTGGAGACGGGTATGTCGGGGAACTTCTTGAGTTGCAGCAATGATGTGAAGGACCCTTTGGAAGTTCCAGTGGTTAGATGTGATTGGCCTCGAGAAGCCTCAGCGGAAATGGGCCTCATCTCGCCTGGAGGGCAAAACCTCCTGGATTTTCTCGAGTTGCGGCAGGTGCTCTCGACTTACGACGGGGACCTCAGGGACCCGCTCTGGTGGCCTCAGGAAAGGCCTGTCCCCATGCGAGTTCCTCGGGGGCCTCTCGGGATTCCTCTCCCGTCGATGCCGGGGCCTAAGACCTTGTGTGGAGTCGGGGCCGGAACCTGAGGATTCCTCTCCAGTGCTGACATGGATCTTGGGGTACTTCTGGAGTCTCCCCAGGGGAGTCAATCCTCGTCTCGAATGCGGGCATGCACTTGCGCTTTCCTCCAGAGCGGTAGCAGCAGTGTCACGCAGTCCGCCGCGTGGATCAAAGGATCTATGGTTTTCCCTCGAGTCTTTCCCACGAGGCTTTCGCACGAGGCTTTCACACAGGGCTGTCCCACGTGCACACGTGGTGGGAGTCGATCCTCGTCTTGAACGTCAAGGCAATGCAGGGAAAACAGGTTCCTCTGGAATGGACTGACACATCTGGGGGACTCTTGGAATGGTGGCATGACCCTGGAGTTCCTCTCGCCTTTCCTGTGGAGAGCGCCTCCTCTTGAGATGCGACGGGAACGCCGGGAATTCTTTCCCTACGAAACAGGGAAAGGATCCCTCATCTCGAGCTAGGAGGCGGAAACGGGGCTCCTCTGGATGTGTGCGGGACACCACGTGCTTCCTCTCGAGTGCAGACGGGTATGTCGGGGAACTTCTTGAGTTGCAGCAAGGGTGTGAAGGACCCTTTGGAAGTTCCAGTGGTTAGATGTGATTGGCCTCGAGAAGCCTCAGCGGAAATGGGCCTCATCTCGCCTGGAGGGCAAAACCTCCAGGATTTTCTCGAGTTGCGGCAGGTGCTCTCGACTTACGACGGAGACCTCAGGGACCCGCTCTGGTGGCCTCAGGAAAGGCCAGTCCCCATGCGAGTTCCTCGGGGGCCTCTCGGGATTCCTCTCCCGTCGATGCCGGGGCCTAAGACCTTGTGTGGAGTCGGGGCCGGAACCTGAGGATTCTTCTCCAGTGCTGATATGGATCTTGGGGTACTTCTGGAGTCTCCCCAGGGGAGTCAGTCCTCGTCTCGAATGCGGGCATGCACTTGCGCTTTCCTCCAGAGCGGTAGCAGCAGTGTCACGCAGTCGCCGCGTGGATCAAAGGATCTATGGTTTTCCCTCGAGTCTTTCCCACGAGGCTTTCCCACGAGGCTTTCCCACAGGGCTCTCCCACGTGCACACGTGGTGGGAGTCGATCCTCGGCTTGAACGTCAAGGCAGTGCAGGGAAAACAGGTTCCTCTGGAATGGACTGACACATCTGGGGGACTCTTGGAATGGTGGCACGACCCTGGAGTTCCTCTTGCCTTTCCTGTGGAGAGCGGCTCCTCTTGAGATGCAACGGGAACGCCGGGAATTCTTTCCCTACGAAACAGGGAAAGGATCCCTCATCTCGAGCTAGGAGGCGGAAACGGAGCTCCCCTGGATGTGTGCGGGACCCCACGTGCTTCCTCTCGAGTGGAGACGGGTATGTCGGGGAACTTCTTGAGTTGCAGCAATGGTGTGAAGGACCCTTTGGAAGTTCCAGTGGTTAGATGTGATTGGCCTCGAGAAGCCTCAGCGGAAATGGGCCTCATCTCGCCTGGAGGGCAAAACCTCCTGGATTTTCTCGAGTTGCGGCAAGTGATCTCGACTTACGACGGGGACCTCAGGGAACCACTCTGGTGGCCTCAGGAAAGGCCATTCCCCATGCGAGTTCCTCGGGGGCGTCTCGGGATTCCTCTCCCGTCGATGCCGGGGCCTAAGTCCTTGTGTGGAGTCGGGGCCGGAACCTGAGGATTCCTCTCCAGTGGTGACATGGGTCTTGGGGTACTTCTGGAGTCTCTCCAGGGGAGTCAGTCCTCGTCTCGAATGCGGGCATGCACTTGCGCTTTCCTCCAGAGCGGTAGCAGCATTGTCACGCAGTCCGCCGCGTGGGTCAAAGGATCTATGATTTTCCCTCGAGTCTTTCCCACGAGGCTTTCAGACGAGGCTTTCCCACAGGGCTGTCCCACGTGCACACGTGGTGGGAGTCGATCCTCGGCTTGAACGTCAAGGCAGTGCAGGGAAAACAGGTTCCTCTGGAATGGACTGACACATCTGGGGGACTCTTGGAATGGTGGCACGACCCTGGAGTTCCTCTCGCCTTTCCTGTGGAGAGCGCCTCCTCTTGAGATGCGACGGGAACGCCGGGAATTCTTTCCCTAAGAAACAGGGAAAGGATCCCTCATCTCGAGCTAGGAGGTGGAAACGGGGCTCCCCTGGATGTGTGCGGGACCCACGTGCTTCCTCTCGAGTGGAGACGGGTATGTTGGGGAACTTCTTGAGTTGCAGCAAGGGTGTGAAGGACCCTTTGGAAGTTTCAGTGGTTAGACGTGATTAGCCTCGAGAAGCCTCAGCGGAAATGGGCCTCATCTCGCCTGGAGGTGAAAACCTCCTGGATTTTCTCGAGTTACGGCAGGTGCTCTCGACTTACGACGGGGACCTCAGGGACCCGCTCTGGTGGCCCCAGGAAAGGCCAGTCCCCATGAGAGTTCCTCGGGGGCCTCTCGGGATTCCTCTCCCGTCGATGCCGGGGCCTAAGACCTTGTGTGGAGTCGGGGCCGGAACCTGAGGATTCCTCTCCAGTGCTGACATGGATCTTGGGGTACTTCTGGAGTCTCCCTAGGGGAGTCAGTCCTCGTCTCGAATGCGGGCATGCACTTGCGCTTTCCTCCAGAGCGGTAGGAGCAGTGTCACGCAGTCCGCCGCGTGGATGAAAGGATCTATGGTTTTCCCTCGAGTCTTTCCCAAGAGGCTTTCCCACGAGGCTTTCCCACAGGGCTGTCCCACGTGCACACGTGGTGGGAGTCGATCCTCGGCTTGAACGTCAAGGCAGTGCAGGGAAAACAGGTTCCTCTGGAATGGACTGACACATCTGGGGGACTCTTGGAATGGTGGCACGACCCTGGAGTTCCTCTCGCCTTTCCTGTGGAGAGCGCCTCCTCTTGAGATGCGACGGGAACGCCGGGAATTCTTTCCCTACGAAACAGGGAAAGGATCCCTCATCTCGAGCTAGGAGGCGGAAACGGGGCTCCCCTGGATGTGTGCGGGACCCCACGTGCTTCCTCTCGAGTGGAGACGGGTATGTCGGGGAACTTCTTGAGTTGCAGCAATGGTGTGAAGGACCCTTTGGAAGTTCCAGTGGTTAGATGTGATTGGCCTCGAGAAGCCTCAGCGGAAATGGGCCTCATCTCGCCTGGAGGGCAAAACCTCCTGGATTTTCTCGAATTGCGGCAGGTGCTCTCGACTTACGACGGGGACCTCAGGGACCCGCTTGGTGGCCTCAGGAAAGGCCAGTCCCCATGCGAGTTCCTCGGGGGCCTCTCGGGATTCCTCTCCCGTCGATGCCGGGGCCTAAGACCTTGTGTGGAGTCAGGGGGGGACCTGAGGATTCCTCTCCAGTGCTGACATGGATCTTGGGGTACTTCTGGAGTCTCCCCAGGGGAGTCAGTCCTCGTCTCGAATGCGGGCATGCACTTGCGCTTTCCTCCAGAGCAGTAGCAGCAGTGTCACGCAGTCCGCCGCGTGGATCAAAGGATCTATGGTTTTCCCTCGAGTCTTTCCCACGAGGCTTTCCCACGAGGCTTTCCCACAGGGCTGTCCCACGTGCACACGTGGTGGGAGTCGATCCTCGGCTTGAACGTCAAGGCAGTGCAGGGAAAACAGGTTCCTCTGGAATGGACTGACACATCTGGGGGACTCTTGGAATGGTGTCACGACCCTGGAGTTCCTCTCGCCTTTCCTGTGGAGAGCGCCTCCTCTTGAGATGCGACGGGAACGCCGGGAATTCTTTCCTTACGAAACAGGGAAAGGATCCCTCATCTCGACCTAGGAGGCGGAAACGGGGCTCCCCTGGATGTGTGCGGGACCCCACGTGCTTCCTCTCGAGTGGAGACGGGTATGTCGGGAAACTTCTTGAGTTGCAGCAAGGGTGTGAAGGACCCTTTGGAAGTTCCAGTGTTTAGACGTGATTAGCCTCGAGAAGCCTCAGCGGAAATGAGCCTCATCTCGCCTGGAGGGCAAAACCTCCTTGATTTTCTCGAGTTGCGGCAAGTGATCTCGACTTACGACGGGGACCTCAGGGACCCGCTCTGGTGGCCTCAGGAAAAGCCAGTCCCCATGCGAGTTCCTCGGGGGCCTCTCGGGATTCCTCTCCCATCGATGCCGGGGCCTAAGACCTTGTGTGGAGTCAGGGCCGGAACCTGAGGATTCCTCTCCAGTGCTGACATGGATCTTGGGGTACTTCTGGAGTCTCCCCAGGGGAGTCAGTCCTCGTCTCGAATGCGGGAATGCACTTGCGCTTTCCTCCAGAGCGGTAGGAGCAGTGTCACGCAGTCCGCCGCGTGGATCAAAGGATCTATGGTTTTCCCTCGAGTCTTTCCCACGAGGCTTTCCCACGAGGCTTTCCCACAGGGCTGTCACACGTGCACACGTGGTGGGAGTCGATCCTCGGCTTGAACGTCAAGGCAGTGCAGGGAAAACAGGTTCCTCTGGAATGTACTGACACATCTGGGGGACTCTTGGAATGGTGGCATGACACTGGAGTTCCTCTCGCCTTTCCTGTGGAGAGCGCCTCCTCTTGAGATGCGACGGGAACGCCGGGAATTCTTTCCCTACGAAACAGGGAAAGGATCCCTCATCTCGAGCTAGGAGGCGGAAACGGGGCTCCCCTGGATGTGTGCGGGACGCCACGTGCTTCCTCTGGAGTGGAGATGGGTATGTCGGGAAACTTCTTGAGTTGCAGCAAGCGTGTGAAGGACCCTTTGGAAGTTCCAGTGGTTAGATGTGATTGGCCTCGAGAAGCCTCAGCGGAAATGGGCCTCATCTCGCCTGGAGGGCAAAACCTCCTGGATTTTCTCGAGTTGCGGCAGGTGCTCTCGACTTACGACGGGGACCTCAGGGACCCGCTCTGGTGGCCTCAGGAAAGGCCAGTCCCCATGCGAGTTCCTCGGTGGCGTCTCGGGATTCCTCTCCCGTCGATGCCGGGGCCTAAGACCTTGTGTGGAGTCGGGGCCGGAACCTGAGGATTCCTCTCCAGTGCTGACATGGATCTTGGGGTACTTCTGGAGTCTCCCCAGGGGAGTCAGTCCTCGTCTCGAATGAGGGCATGCACTTGCGCTTTCCTCCAGAGCGGTAGCAGCAGTGTCACGCAGTCCGCCGCGTGAATCAAAGGATCTATGGTTTTCCCTCGAGTCTTTCCCACGAGGCTTTCCCACGAGGCTTTCCCACAGGGCTGTCCCACGTGCACACGTGGTGGGAGTCGATCCTCGGCTTGAACGTCAAGACAGTGCAGGGAAAACAGGTTCCTCTGGAATGGACTGACACATCTGGGGGACTCTTGGAATGGTGTCACGACCCTGGAGTTCCTCTCGCCTTTCCTGTGGAGAGCGCCTCCTCTTGAGATGCGACGGGAACGCCGGGAATTCTTTCCCTACGAAACAGGGAAAGGATCCCTCATCTCGAGCTAGGAGGCGGAAACGGGGCTCCCCTGGATGTGTGCGGGACCCCACGTGCTTCCTCTCGAGTGGAGATGGGTATATCGGGGAACTTCTTGAGTTGCAGCAATGGTGTGAAGGACCCTTTGGAAGTTCCAGTGGTTAGATGTGATTGGCCTCGAGAAGCCTCAGCGGAAATGGGCCTCATCTCGCCTGGAGGGCAAAACCTCCTGGATTTTCTCGAGTTGCGGCAGGTGCTCTCGACTTACGACGGGGACCTCAGGGACCCGCTCTGGTGGCCTCAGGAAAGGCCAGTCCCCATGCGAGTTCCTCGTGGGCTTCTCGGGATTCATCTGCCCTCGATGCCGGGGCCTAAGTCCTTGTGTGGAGTCGGGGCCGGAACCTGAGGATTCCTCTCCAGTGCTGACATGGATCTTGGGGTACTTCTGGAGTCTCCCCAGGGGAGTCAGTCCTCGTCTCGAATGCGGGCATGCACTTGCGCTTTCCTCCAGAGCGGTAGCAGCAGTGTCACGCAGTCTGCCGCGTGGATCAAAGGATCTATGGTTTTCCCTCGAGTCTTTCCCACGAGGCTTTCACACAGGGCTGTCCCACGTGCACACGTGGTGGGAGTCGAACCTCGGCTTGAACGTCAAGGCAGTGCAGGGAAAACAGGTTCCTCTTGAATGGACTGACAAATCTGGGGGACTCTTGGAATGGTGGCACGACCCTGGAGTTCCTCTCGCCTTTCCTGTGTAGAGCGCCTCCTCTTGAGATGCGACGGGAACGCCGGGAATTCTTTCCCTACGAAACAGGGAAAGGATCCCTCATCTCGAGCTAGGAGGCGGAAACGGGGCTCCCCTGGATGTGTGCGGGACCCCACGTGCTTCCTCTCGAGTGGAGACGGGTATGTCGGGGAACTTCTTGAGTTGCAGCAAGGGTGTGAAGGACCCTTTGGAAGTTCCAGTGGTTAGACGTGATTGGCCTCGAGAAGCCTCAGCGGAAATGGGCCTCATCTCGCCTGGAGGGCAAAACCTCCTGGATTTTCTCGAGTTGCGTCAGGTGCTCTCGACTTACGACGGGGACCTCAGGGACCCGCTCTGGTGGCCTCAGGAAAGACCAGTCCCCATGCGAGTTCCTCGGGGGCCTCTGGGGATTCCTCTCCCGTCGATGCCAGGGCCTAAGTCCTTGTGTGGAGTCGGGGCCGGAACCTGAGGATTCCTCTCCAGTGCTGACATGGATCTTGGGGTATTTCTGGAGTCTCCCCAGGGGAGTCAGTCCTCGTCTCGAATGCGGGCATGCACTTGCGCTTTCCTCCAGAGCGGTAGCAGCAGTGTCACGCAGTTCGCCGCATGGATCAAAGGATCTATGGTTTTCCCTCGAGTCTTTCCCACGAGGCTTTCCCACGAGGCTTTCCCACAGGGCTGTCCCACGTGCACACGTGGTGGGAGTCGATCGTCGGCTTGAACGTCAAGGCAGTGCAGGGAAAACAGGTTCCTCTGGAATGGACTGACACATCTGGGGGACTCTTGGAATGGTGGCATGACCCTGGAGTTCCTCTCGCCTTTCCTGTGGAGAGCGCCTCCTCTTGAGATGCGACGGGAACGCAGGGATTCTTCCCTACGAAACAGGGAAAGGATCCCTCATCTCGAGCTAGGAGGCGGAAACGGGGCTCCCCTGGATGTGTGCGGGACGCCACGTGCTTCCTCTGGAGTGGAGATGGGTATGTCGGGAAACTTCTTGAGTTGCAGCAAGGGTGTGAAGGACCCTTTGGAAGTTCCAGTGGTTAGATATGATTGGCCTCGAGAAGCCTCAGCGAAAATGGGCCTCAACTCTCCTGGAGGGCAAAACCTCCTGGATTTTCTCGAGTTGCGGCAGGTGCTCTCGACTTACGACGGGGACCTCAGGGAACCGCTCTGGTGGCCTCAGGAAAGGCCAGTCCCCATGCGAGTTCCTCGGGGGCTTCTCGGGATTCCTCTCCCGACGATGCCGGGGCCTAAGACCTTGTGTGGAGTCGGGGCCGGAACCTGAGGATTCCTCTCCAGTGCTGACATGGATCTTGGGGTACTTCTGGAGTCTCCCCAGGGGAGTCAGTCCTCGTATCGAATGCGGGCATGCACTTGCGCTTTCCTCCAGAGCGGTAGCAGCAGTGTCAGGCAGTCCTCCGCGGGGATCAAAGGATCTATGGTTTTCCCTCGAGTCTTTCCCACGAGGCTTTCCCACGAGGCTTTCCCACAGGGCTGTCCCACGTGCACACGTGGTGGGAGTCGATCCTCGGCTTGAACGTCAAGGCAGTGCAGGGAAAACAGGTTCCTCTGGAATGGACTGACACATCTGGGGGTCTCTTGGAATGGTGGCACGACCCTGGAGTTCTTCTCCCCTTTCCTGTGGAGAGCGCCTCCTCTTGAGATGCGACGGGAACGCCGGGAATTCTTTCCCTATGAAACAGGGAAAGGATCCCTCATCTCGAGCTAGGAGGCGGAAACGGGGCTCCCCTGGATGTGTGCGGGACCCCACGTGCTTCCTCTCGAGTGGAGATGGGTATGTCGGGGAACTTCTTGAGTTGCAGCAAGGGTGTGAAGGACCCTTTGGAAGTTCCAGTGGTTAGATGTGATTGGCCTCGAGAAGCCTCAGCGGAAATGGGCCTCATCTCGCCTGGAGGGCAAAACCTCCTGGATTTTCTCGAGTTGCGGCAGGTGCTCTCGACTTACGACGGGGACCTCAGGGACTGGCTCTGGTGGCCTCAGGAAAGGCCAGTCCCCATGCGAGTTCCTCGTGGGCTTCTCGGGATTCATCTGCCCTCGATGCCGGGGCCTAAGACCTTGTGTGGAGTCGGGGCCGGAACCTGAGGATTCCTCTCCAGTGCTGACATGGATCTTGGGGTACTTCTGGAGTCTCCCCAGGGGAGTCAGTCCTCGTCTCGAATGCGGGCATGCACTTGCGCTTTCCTCCAGAGCGGTAGCAGCAGTGTCACGAGTCTGCCGCGTGGATCAAAGGATCTATGGTTTTCCCTCGAGTCTTTCCCACGAGGCTTTCCCACAGGGCTGTCGCACGTGCATACGTGGTGGGAGTCGAACCTCGGCTTGAACGTCAAGGCAGTGCAGGGAAAACAGGTTCCTCTTGAATGGACTGACAAATCTGGGGGTCTCTTGGAATGGTGGCACGACCCTGGAGTTCCTCTCGCCTTTCCTGTGTAGAGCGCCTCCTCTTGAGATGCGACGGGAACGCCGGGAATTCTTTCCCTACGAAACAGCGAAAGGATCCTTCATCTCGAGCTAGGAGGCGGAAACGGGGCTCCCCTGGATGTGTGCGGGACCCCACGTGCTTCCTCTCGAGTGGAGACGGGTATGTCGGGGAACTTCTTGAGTTGCAGCAAGGGTGTGAAGGACCCTTTGTAAGTTCCAGTGGTTAGACGTGATTGGCCTCGAGAAGCCTCAGCGGAAATGGGCCTCATCTCGCCTGGAGGGCAAAACCTCCTGGATTTTCTCGAGTTGCGGCAGGTGCTCTCGACTTACGACGGGGACCTCAGGGACCCGCTCTGGTGGCCTCAGGAAAGGCCAGTTCCCATGCGAGTTCCTCGGGGGCCTCTGGGGATTCCTCTCCCGTCGATGCCAGGGCCTAAGTCCTTGTGTGGAGTCGGGGCCGGAACCTGAGGATTCCTCTCCAGTGCTGACATGGATCTTGGGGTATTTCTGGATTCTCCCCAGGGGAGTCAGTCCTCGTCTCGAATGCGGGCATGCACTTGCGCTTTCCTCCAGAGCGGTAGCAGCAGTGTCACGCAGTTCGCCGCATGGATCAAAGGATCTATGGTTTTCCCTCGAGTCTTTCCCACGAGGCTTTCCCACGAGGCTTTCCCACAGGGCTGTCCCACGTGCACACGTGGTGGGAGTCGATCGTCGGCTTGAACGTCAAGGCAGTGCAGGGAAAACAGGTTCCTATGGAATGGACTGACACATCTGGGGGACTCGTGGAATGGTGGCATGACCCTGGAGTTCCTCTCGCCTTTCCTGTGGAGAGCGCCTCCTCTTGAGATGCGACGGGAACGCCGGGATTCTTCCCTACGAAACAGGGAAAGGATCCCTCATCTCGAGCTAGGAGGCGGAAACGGGGCTCCCCTGGATGTGTGCGGGACGCCACGTGCTTCCTCTGGAGTGGAGATGGGTATGTCGGGAAACTTCTTGAGTTGCAGCAAGGGTGTGAAGGACCCTTTGGAAGTTCCAGTGGTTAGATGTGATTGGCCTCGAGAAGCCTCAGCGAAAATGGGCCTCATCTCTCCTGGAGGGCAAAACCTCCTGGATTTTCTCGAGTTGCGGCAGGTGCTCTCGACTTACGACGGGGACCTCAGGGAACCGCTCTGGTGGCCTCAGGAAAGGCCAGTCCCCATGCGAGTTCCTCGGGGGCTTCTCGGGATTCCTCTCCCGACGATGCCGGGGCCTAAGACCTTGTGTGGAGTCGGGGCCGGAACCTGAGGATTCCTCTCCAGTGCTGACATGGATCTTGGGGTACTTCTGGAGTCTCCCCAGGGGAGTCAGTCCTCGTGTCGAATGCGGGCATGCACTTGCGCTTTCCTCCAGAGCGGTAGCAGCAGTGTCACGCAGTCCTCCGCGGGGATCAAAGGATCTATGGTTTTCCCTCGAGTCTTTCCCACGAGGCTTTCCCACGAGGCTTTCCCACAGGGCTGTCCCACGTGCACACGTGGTGGGAGTCGATCCTCGGCTTGAACGTCAAGGCAGTGCAGGGAAAAAAGATTCCTCTGGAATGGACTGACACATCTGGGGGACTCTTGGAATGGTGGCACGACCCTGGAGTTCCTCTCGCCTTTCCTGTGGAGAGCGCCTCCTCTTGAGATGCGACGGGAACGCCGGGAATTCTTTCCCTACCAAACAGGGAAAGGATCCCTCATCTCGAGCTAGGAGGCGGAAACGGGGCTCCCCTGGATGTGTGTGGGACCCCACGTGCTTCCTCTCGAGTGGAGACAGGTATGTCGGGGAACTTCTTGAGTTGCAGCAAGGGTGTGAAGGACCCTTTGGAAGTTCCAGTGGTTAGATCTGATTGGCCTCGAGAAGCCTCAGCGGAAATGGGCCTCATCTCGCCTGGAGGGCAAAACCTCCTGGATTTTCTCGAGTTGCGGCAGGTGCTCTCGACTTACGACGGGGACCTCAGGGACCCGCGCTGGTGGCCTCAGGAAAGGCCAGTCCCCATGCGAGTTCCTCGGGGGCCTCTCGAGATTCCTCTCCCGTCGATGCCGGGGCCTAAGACCTTGTGTGGAGTCGGGGCCGGAACCTGAGGATTGCTCTCCAGTGCTGACATGGATCTTGGGGTACTTCTGGAGTCTCCCCAGGGGAGTCAGTCCTCGTCTCGAATGCGGGCATGCACTTGCGCTTTCCTCCAGAGCGGTAGCAGTAGTGTCACGCAGTCCGCCGCGTGGATCAAAGGATCTATGGTTTTCCCTCGAGTCTTTCCCACGAGGCTTTCCCACGAGGCTTTCCCACAGGGCTGTCCCACGTGCACACGTGGTGGGAGTCGATCGTCGGCTTGAACGTCAAGGCAGTACAGGGAAAACAGGTTCCTCTGGAATGGACTGACACATCTGGGGGACTCTTGGAATGGTGTCACGACCCTGGAGTTCCTCTCGCCTTTCCTGTGGAGAGCGCCTCCTCTTGAGATGCGACGGGAACGCCGGGAATTCTTTCCCTACGAAACAGGGAAAGGATCCCTCATCTCGAGCTAGGAGGCCGAAACGGGGCTCCCCTGGATGTGTGCGGGACCCCACGTGCTTCCTCTCGTGTGAAGACGGGTATGTCGGGGAACTTCTTGAGTTGCAGCAAGGGTGTGAAGGACCCTTTGGAAGTTTCAGTGGTTAGACGTGATTAGCCTCGAGAAGCCTCAGCGGAAATGGGCCTCATCTCGCCTGGAGGTGAAAACCTCCTAGATATTTTCGAGTTACGGCAGGTGCTCTCGACTTATGACGGGGACCTCAGGGACCCGCTCTGGTGGCCTCAGGAAAGGCCAGTCCCCATGCGAGTTCCTCGGGGGCCTCTCGGGATTCCTCTCCCGTCGATGCCGGGGCCTAAGACCTTGTGTGGAGTCGGGGCCGGAACCTGAGGATTCCTCTCCAGTGCTGACATGGATCTTGGGGTACTTCTGGAGTCTCCCAAGGGGAGTCAGTCCTCGTCTCGAATGCGGGCATGCACTTGCGCTTTCCTCCAGAGCGGTAGGAGCAGTGTCACGCAGTCCGCCGCGTGGATCAAAGGATCTATGGTTTTCCCTCGAGTCTTTCCCCCGAGGCTTTCCCACGAGGCTTTCCCACAGGGCTGTCCCACGTGCACACGTGGTGGGAGTCGATCCTCGGCTTGAACGTCAAGGCAGTGCAGGGAAAACAGGTTCCTCTGGAATGGACTGACACATCTGGGGGACTCTTGGAATGGTGTCACGACCCTGGAGTTCCTCTCGCCTTTCCTGTGGAGAGCGCCTCCTCTTGAGATGCGACGGGAACGCCGGGAATTCTTTCCCTACGAAACAGGGAAAGGATCCCTCATCTCGAGCTAGGAGGCGGAAACGGGGCTCCCCTGGATGTGTGCGGGACCCCACGTGCTTCCTCTCGAGTGGAGACTGGTATGTCGGGGAACTTCTTGAGTTGCAGCAATGGTGTGAAGGACCCTTTGGAAGTTCCAGTGGTTATATGTGATTGGCCTCGAGAAGCCTCAGCGGAAATGGGCCTCATCTCGCCTGGAGGGCAAAACCTCCTGGATTTTCTCGAATTGCGGCAGGTGCTCTCGACTTACGACGGGGACCTCAGGGACCCGCTTGGTGGCCTCAGGAAAGGCCAGTCCCCATGCGAGTTCCTCGGGGGCCTCTCGGGATTCCTCTCCCGTCGATGCCGGGGCCTAAGACCTTGTGTGGAGTCAGGGGGGGACCTGAGGATTCCTCTCCAGTGCTGACATGGATCTTGGGGTATTTCTGGAGTCTCCCCAGGGGAGTCAGTCCTCGTCTCGAATGCGGGCATGCACTTGCGCTTTCCTCCAGAGCGGTAGCAGCAGTGTCACGCAGTTCGCCGCATGGATCAAAGGATCTATGGTTTTCCCTCGAGTCTTTCCCACGAGCCTTTCCCACGAGGCTTTCCCACAGGGCTGTCCCACGTGCACACGTGGTGGGAGTCGATCGTCGGCTTGAACGTCAAGGCAGTGCAGGGAAAACAGGTTCCTCTGGAATGGACTGACACATCTGGGGGACTCTTGGAATGGTGGCATGACCCTGGAGTTCCTCTCGCCTTTCCTGTGGAGAGCGCCTCCTCTTGAGATGCGACGGGAACGCAGGGATTCTTCCCTACGAAACAGGGAAAGGATCCCTCATCTCGAGCTAGGAGGCGGAAACGGGGCTCCCCTGGATGTGTGCGGGACGCCACGTGCTTCCTCTGGAGTGGAGATGGGTATGTCGGGAAACTTCTTGAGTTGCAGCAAGGGTGTGAAGGACCCTTTGGAAGTTCCAGTGGTTAGATGTGATTGGCCTCGAGAAGCCTCAGCGAAAATGGGCCTCATCTCTCCTGGAGGGCAAAACCTCCTGGATTTTCTCGAGTTGCGGCAGGTGCTCTCGACTTACGACGGGGACCTCAGGGAACCGCTCTGGTGGCCTCAGGAAAGGCCAGTCCCCATGCGAGTTCCTCGGGGGCTTCTCGGGATTCCTCTCCCGACGATGAAGGGGCCTAAGACCTTGTGTGGAGTCGGGGCCGGAACCTGAGGATTCCTCTCCAGTGCTGACATGGATCTTGGGGTACTTCTGGAGTCTCCCCAGGGGAGTCAGTCCTCGTGTCGAATGCGGGCATGCACTTGCGCTTTCCTCCAGAGCGGTAGCAGCAGTGTCACGCAGTCCTCCGCGGGGATCAAAGGATCTATGGTTTTCCCTCGAGTCTTTCCCACGAGGCTTTCCCACGAGGCTTTCCCACAGGGCTGTCCCACGTGCACACGTGGTGGGAGTCGATCCTCGGCTTGAACGTCAAGGCAGTGCAGGGAAAACAGGTTCCTCTGGAATGGACTGACACATCTGGGGGACTCTTGGAATGGTGTCACGACCCTGGAGTTCCTCTCGCCTTTCCTGTGGAGAGCGCCTCCTCTTGAGATGCGACGGGAACGCCGGGAATTCTTTCCCTACGAAACAGGGAAAGGATCCCTCATCTCGAGCTAGGAGGCCGAAACGGAGCTCCCCTGGATGTGTGCGGGACCCCACGTGCTTCCTCTCGTGTGAAGACGGGTATGTCGGGGAACTTCTTGAGTTGCAGCAATGGTGTGAAGGACCCTTTGGAAGTTCCAGTGGTTAGATGTGATTGGCCTCGAGAAGCCTCAGCGGAAATAGGCCTCATCTCGCCTGGAGGGCAAAACCTCCTGGATTTTCTCGAGTTGCGGCAGGTGCTCTCGACTTACGACGGGGACCTCAGGGACCCGCTCTGGTGGCCTCAGGAAAGGTCAGTCCCCATGCGAGTTCCTCGGTGGCGTCTCGGGATTCCTCTCCCGTCGATGCCGGGGCCTAAGACCTTGTGTGGAGTCGGAGCCGGAACCTGAGTATTCCTCTCCAGTGCTGACATGGATCTTGGGGTACTTCTGGAGTCTCCCCAGGGGAGTCAGTCCTCGTCTCGAATGAGGGCATGCACTTGCGCTTTCCTCCAGAGCGGTAGCAGCAGTGTCACGCAGTCCACCGCGTGGATCAAAGGGTCTATGGTTTTCCCTCGAGTCTTTCCCACGAGGCTTTCCCACGAGGCTTTCCCACAGGGCTGTCCCACGTGCACACGTGGTGGGAGTCGATCCTCGGCTTGAACGTCAAGGCAGTGCAGGGAAAACAGGTTCCTCTGTAATGGACTGACACATCTGGGGGTCTCTTGGAATGGTGGCACGACCCTGGAGTTCTTCTCCCCTTTCCTGTGGAGAGCGCCTCCTCTTGAGATGCGACGGGAACGCCGGGAATTCTTTCCCTACGAAACAGGGAAAGGATCCCTCATCTCGAGCTAGGAGGCGGAAACGGGGCTCCCCTGGATGTGTGCGGGACCCCACGTGCTTCCTCTCGAGTGGAGATGGGTATGTCGGGGAACTTCTTGAGTTGCAGCAAGGGTGTGAAGGACCCTTTGGAAGTTCCAGTGGTTAGATGTGATTGGCCTCGAGAAGCCTCAGCGGAAATGGGCCTCATCTCGCCTGGAGCGCAAAACCTCCTGGATTTTCTCGAGTTGCGGCAGGTGCTCTCGACATACGACGGTGACCTCAGGGACTGGCTCTGGTGGCCTCAGGAAAGGCCAGTCCCCATGCGAGTTCCTCGTGGGCTTCTCGGGATTCATCTGCCCTCGATGCCGGGGCCTAAGACCTTGTGTGGAGTCGGGGCCGGAACCTGAGGATTCCTCTCCAGTGCTGACATGGATCTTGGGGTACTTCTGGAGTCTCCCCAGGGGAGTCAGTCCTCGTCTCGAATGCGGGCATGCACTTGCGCTTTCCTCCAGAGCGGTAGCAGCAGTGTCACGCAGTCTGCCGCGTGGATCAAAGGATCTATGGTTTTCCCTCGAGTCTTTCCCACGAGGCTTTCCCACAGGGCTGTCCCACGTGCACACGTGGTGGGAGTCGAACCTCGGCTTGAACGTCAAGGCAGTGCAGGGAAAACAGGTTCCTCTTGAATGGACTGACAAATCTGGGGGACTCTTGGAATGGTGGCACGACCCTGGAGTTCCTCTCGCCTTTCCTGTGTAGAGCGCCTCCTCTTGAGATGCGACGGGAACGCCGGGAATTCTTTCCCTACGAAACAGGGAAAGGATCCCTCATCTCGAGCTAGGAGGCAGAAACGGGGCTCCCCTGGATGTGTGCGGGACCCCACGTGCTTCCTCTCGAGTGGAGACGGGTATGTCGGGGAACTTCTTGAGTTGCAGCAAGGGTGTGAAGGACCCTTTGGAAGTTCCAGTGGTTAGACGTGATTGGCCTCGAGAAGCCTCAGCGGAAATGGGCCTCATCTCGCCTGGAGGGCAAAACCTCCTGGATTTTCTCGAGTTGCGGCAGGTGCTCTCGACTTACGACGGGGACCTCAGGGACCCGCTCTGGTGGCCTCAGGAAAGGCCAGTCCCCATGCGAGTTCCTCGGGGGCCTCTGGGGATTCCTCTCCCGTCGATGCCAGGGCCTAAGTCCTTGTGTGGAGTCGGGGCCGGAACCTGAGGATTCCTCTCCAGTGCTGACATGGATCTTGGGGTATTTCTGGAGTCTCCCCAGGGGAGTCAGTCCTCGTCTCGAATGCGGGCATGCACTTGCGCTTTCCTCCAGAGCGGTAGCAGCAGTGTCACGCAGTTCGCCGCATGGATCAAAGGATCTATGGTTTTCCCTCGAGTCTTTCCCACGAGGCTTTCCCACGAGGCTTTCCCACAGGGCTGTCCCACGTGCACACGTGGTGGGAGTCGATCGTCGGCTTGAACGTCAAGGCAGTGCAGGGAAAACAGGTTCCTCTGGAATGGACGGACACATCTGGGGGACTCTTGGAATGATGGCATGACCCTGGAGTTCCTCTCGCCTTTCCTGTGGAGAGCGCCTCCTCTTGAGATGCGACGGGAACGCAGGGATTCTTCCCTACGAAACAGGGAAAGGATCCCTCATCTCGAGCTAGGAGGCGGAAACGGGGCTCCCCTGGATGTGTGCGGGACGCCACGTGCTTCCTCTGGAGTGGAGATGGGTATGTCGGGAAACTTCTTGAGTTGCAGCAAGGGTGTGAAGGACCCTTTGGAAGTTCCAGTGGTTAGATGTGATTGGCCTCGAGAAGCCTCAGCGAAAATGGTCCTCATCTCTCCTGGAGGGCAAAACCTCCTGGATTTTCTCGAGTTGCGGCAGGTGCTCTCGACTTACGACGGGGACCTCAGGGAACCGCTCTGGTGGCCTCAGGAAAGGCCAGTCCCCATGCGAGTTCCTCGGGGGCTTCTCGGGATTCCTCTCCCGACGATGCCGGGGCCTAAGACCTTGTGTGGAGTCGGGGCCGGAACCTGAGGATTCCTCTCCAGTGCTGACATGGATCTTGGGGTACTTCTGGAGTCTCCCCAGGGGAGTCAGTCCTCGTGTCGAATGCGGGCATGCACTTGCGCTTTCCTCCAGAGCGGTAGCAGCAGTGTCACGCAGTCCTCCGCGGGGATCAAAGGATCTATGGTTTTCCCTCGAGTCTTTCCCACGAGGCTTTCCCACGAGGCTTTCCCACAGGGCTGTCCCACGTGCACACGTGGTGGGAGTCGATCGTCGGCTTGAACGTCAAGGCAGTGCAGGGAAAAAAGATTCCTCTGGAATGGACTGACACATCTGGGGGACTCTTGGAATGGTGGCACGACCCTGGAGTTCCTCTCGCCTTTCCTGTGGAGAGCGCCTCCTCTTGAGATGCGACGGGAACGCCGGGAATTCTTTCCCTACGAAACAGGGAAAGGATCCCTCATGTCGAGCTAGGAGGCGGAAACGGGGCTCCCCTGGATGTGTGTGGGACCCCACGTGCTTCCTCTCGAGTGGAGACAGGTATGTCGGGGAACTTCTTGAGTTGCAGCAAGGGTGTGAAGGACCCTTTGGAAGTTCCAGTGGTTAGATCTGATTGGCCTCGAGAAGCCTCAGCGGAAATGGGCCTCATCTCGCCTGGAGGGCAAAACCTCCTGGATTTTCTCGAGTTGCGGCAGGTGCTCTCGACTTACGACGGGGACCTCAGGGACCCGCTCTGGTGGCCTCAGGAAAGGCCAGTCCCCATGCGAGTTCCTCGGGGGCCTCTCGGGATTCCTCTCCCGTCGATGCCGGGGCCTAAGACCTTGTGTGGAGTCGGGGCCGGAACCTGAGGATTCCTCTCCAGTGCTGACATGGATCTTGGGGTACTTCTGGAGTCTCCCCAGGGGAGTCAGTCCTCGTCTCGAATGCGGGCATGCACTTGCGCTTTCCTCCAGAGCGGTAGCAGCAGTGTCACGCAGTCCGCCGCGTGGATCAAAGGATCTATGGTTTTCCCTCGAGTCTTTCCCACGAGGCTTTCCCACGAGGCTTTCCCACAGGGCTGTCCCACGTGCACACGTGGTGGGAGTCGATCCTCGGCTTGAACGTCAAGGCAGTGCATTGAAAACAGGTTCCTCTGGAATGGACTGACACATCTGGGGGACTCTTGGAATGGTGTCACGACCCTGGAGTTCCTCTCGCCTTTCCAGTGGAGAGCGCCTCCTCTTGAGATGCGACGGGAACGCCGGGAATTCTTTCCCTACGAAACAGGGAAAGGATCCCTCATCTCGAGCTAGGAGGCCGAAACGGGGCTCCCCTGGATGTGTGCGGGACCCCACGTGCTTCCTCTCGTGTGAAGACGGGTATGTCGGGGAACTTCTTGAGTTGCAGCAATGGTGTGAAGGACCCTTTGGAAGTTCCAGTGGTTAGATGTGATTGGCCTCGAGAAGCCTCAGCGGAAATAGGCCTCATCTCGCCTGGAGGGCAAAACCACCTGGATTTTCTCGAGTTGCGGCAGGTGCTCTCGACTTACGACGGGGACCTCAGGGACCCGCTCTGGTGGCCTCAGGAAAGGTCAGTCCCCATGCGAGTTCCTCGGTGGCGTCTCGGGATTCCTCTCCCGTCGATGCCGGGGCCTAAGACCTTGTGTGGAGTCGGAGCCGGAACCTGAGTATTCCTCTCCAGTGCTGACATGGATCTTGGGGTACTTCTGGAGTCTCCCCAGGGGAGTCAGTCCTCGTCTCGAATGAGGGCATGCACTTGCGCTTTCCTCCAGAGCGGTAGCAGCAGTGTCACGCAGTCCACCGCGTGGATCAAAGGATCTATGGTTTTCCCTCGAGTCTTTCCCACGAGGCTTTCCCACGAGGCTTTCCCACAGGGCTGTCCCACGTGCACACGTGGTGGGAGTCGATCCTCGGCTTGAACGTCAAGGCAGTGCAGGGAAAACAGGTTCCTCTGTAATGGACTGACACATCTGGGGGTCTCTTGGAATGGTGGCACGACCCTGGAGTTCTTCTCCCCTTTCCTGTGGAGAGCGCCTCCTCTTGAGATGCGACGGGAACGCCGGGAATTCTTTCCCTACGAAACAGGGAAAGGATCCCTCATCTCGAGCTAGGAGGCGGTAACGGGGCTCCCCTGGATGTGTGCGGGACCCCACGTGCTTCCTCTCGAGTGGAGATGGGTATGTCGGGGAACTTCTTGAGTTGCAGCAAGGGTGTGAAGGACCCTTTGGAAGTTCCAGTGGTTAGATGTGATTGGCCTCGAGAAGCCTCAGCGGAAATGGGCCTCATCTCGCCTGGAGCGCAAAACCTCCTGGATTTTCTCGAGTTGCGGCAGGTGCTCTCGACTTACGACGGGGACCTCAGGGACTGGCTCTGGTGGCCTCAGGAAAGGCCAGTCCCCATGCGAGTTCCTCGTGGGCTTCTCGGGATTCATCTGCCCTCGATGCCGGGGCCTAAGACCTTGTGTGGAGTCGGGGCCGGAACCTGAGGATTCCTCTCCAGTGCTGACATGGATCTTGGGGTACTTCTGGAGTCTCCCCAGGGGAGTCAGTCCTCGTCTCGAATGCGGGCATGCACTTGCGCTTTCCTCCAGAGCGGTAGCAGCAGTGTCACGCAGTCTGCCGCGTGGATCAAAGGATCTATGGTTATCCCTCGAGTCTTTCCCACGAGGCTTTCCCACAGGGCTGTCCCACGTGCACACGTGGTGGGAGTCGAACCTCGGCTTGAACGTCAAGGCAGTGCAGGGAAAACAGGTTCCTCTTGAATGGACTGACAAATCTGGGGGACTCTTTGAATGGTGGCACGACCCTGGAGTTCCTCTCGCCTTTCCTGTGTAGAGCGCCTCCTCTTGAGATGCGACGGGAACGCCGGGAATTCTTTCCCTACGAAACAGGGAAAGGATCCCTCATCTCGAGCTAGGAGGCGGAAACGGGGCTCCCCTGGATGTGTGCGGGACCCCACGTGCTTCCTCTCGAGTGGAGACGGGTATGTCGGGGAACTTCTTGAGTTGCAGCAAGGGTGTGAAGGACCCTTTGGAAGTTCCAGTGGTTAGACGTGATTGGCCTCGAGAAGCCTCAGCGGAAATGGGCCTCATCTCGCCTGGAGGGCAAAACCTCCTGGATTTTCTCGAGTTGCGGCAGGTGCTCTCGACTTACGACGGGGACCTCAGGGACCCGCTCTGGTGGCCTCAGGAAGGCCAGTCCCCATGCGAGTTCCTCGGGGGCCTCTCGAGATTCCTCTCCCGTCGATGCCGGGGCCTAAGACCTTGTGTGGAGTCGGGGCCGGAACCTGAGGATTCCTCTCCAGTGCTGACATGGATCTTGGGGTACTTCTGGAGTCTCCCCAGGGGAGTCAGTCCTCGTCTCGAATGCGGGCATGCACTTGCGCTTTCCTCCAGAGCGGTAGCAGCAGTGTCACGCAGTCCGCCGCGTGGATCAAAGGATCTATGGTTTTCCCTCGAGTCTTTCCCACGAGGCTTTCCCACGAGGCTTTCCCACAGGGCTGTCCCACGTGCACACGTGGTGGGAGTCGATCGTCGGCTTGAACGTCAAGGCAGTACAGGGAAAACAGGTTCCTCTGGAATGGACTGACACATCTGGGGGACTCTTGGAATGGTGTCACGACCCTGGAGTTCCTCTCGCCTTTCCTGTGGAGAGAGCCTCCTCTTGAGATGCGACGGGAACGCCGGGAATTCTTTCCCTACGAAACAGGGAAAGGATCCCTCATCTCGACCTAGGAGGCGGAAACGGGGCTGCCCTGGATGTGTGCGGGACCCCACGTGCTTCCTCTCGAGTGGAGACTGGTATGTCGGGGAACTTCTTGAGTTGCAGCAAGGGTGTGAAGGACCCTTTGGAAGTTCCAGTGTTTAGACGTGATTAGCCTCGAGAAGCCTCAGCGGAAATGAGCCTCATCTCGCCTGGAGGGCAAAACCTCCTTGATTTTCTCGAGTTGCGGCAAGTGATCTCGACTTACGACGGGGACCTCAGGGACCCGGTCTGGTGGCCTCAGGAAAAGCCAGTCCCCATGCGAATTCCTCGGGGGCCTCTCGGGATCACTCTCCCGTCGATGCCGGGGCCTAAGACCTTGTGTGGAGTCGGGGCCGGAACCTGAGGATTCCTCTCCAGTGCTGACATGGATCTTGGGGTACTTCTGGAGTCTCCCCAGGGGAGTCAGTCCTCGTCTCGAATGCGGGCATGCACTTGCGCTTTCCTCCAGAGCGGTAGCAGCAGTGTCACGCAGTCCGCCGCGTGGATCAAAGGATCTATGGTTTTCCCTCGAGTCTTTCCCACGAAGCTTTCCCACGAGGCTTTCCCACAGGGCTGTCCCACGTGCACACGTGGTGGGAGTCGATCCTCGGCTTGAACGTCAAGGCAGTGCAGGGAAAACAGGTTCCTCTGGAATGGACTGACACATCTGGGGGCTCTTGGAATGGTGGCATGACCCTGGAGTTCCTCTCGCCTTTCCTGTGGAGAGCGCCTCCTCTTGAGATGCGACGGGAACGCCGGGAATTCTTTCCCTACGAAACAGGGAAAGGATCCCTCATCTCGAGCTAGGAGGCGGAAACGGGGCTCCCCTGGATGTGTGTGGGACCCCACGTGCTTCCTCTCGAGTGGAGACAGGTATGTCGGGGAACTTCTTGAGTTGCAGCAAGGGTGTGAAGGACCCTTTGGAAGTTCCAGTGGTTAGATCTGATTGGCCTCGAGAAGCCTCAGCGGAAATGGGCCTCATCTCGCCTGGAGGGCAAAACCTCCTGGATTTTCTCGAGTTGCGGCAGGTGCTCTCGACTTACGACGGGGACCTCAGGGACCCGCTCTGGTGGCCTCAGGAAAGGCCAGTCCCCATGCGAGTTCCTCGGGGGCCTCTCGGGATTCCTCTCCCGTCGATGCCGGGGCCTAAGACCTTGTGTGGAGTCGGGGCCGGAACCTGAGGATTCCTCTCCAGTGCTGACATGGATCTTGGGGTACTTCTGGAGTCTCCCCAGAAGAGTCAGTCCTCGTCTCGAATGCGGGCATGCACTTGCGCTTTCCTCCAGAGCGGTAGCAGCAGTGTCACGCAGTCCGCCGCGTGGATCAAAGGATCTATGGTTTTCCCTCGAGTCTTTCCCACGAGGCTTTCCCACGAGGCTTTCCCACAGGGCTGTCCCACGTGCACACGTGGTGGGAGTCGATCCTCGGCTTGAACGTCAAGGCAGTGCAGGGAAAACAGGTTCCTCTGGAATGGACTGACACATCTGGGGGACTCTTGGAATGGTGTCACGACCCTGGAGTTCCTCTCGCCTTTCCTGTGGAGAGCGCCTCCTCTTGAGATGCGACGGGAACGCCGGGAATTCTTTCCCTACTAAACAGGGAAAGGATCCCTCATCTCGAGCTAGGAGGCCGAAACGGGGCTCCCCTGGATGTGTGCGGGACCCCACGTGCTTCCTCTCGTGTGAAGACGGGTATGTCGGGGAACTTCTTGAGTTGCAGCTAGGGTGTGAAGGACCCTTTGGAAGTTCCAGTGGTTAGATGTGATTCGCCTCGAGAAGCCTCAGCGGAAATAGGCCTCATCTCGCCTGGAGGGCAAAACCTCCTGGATTTTCTCGAGTTGTGGCAGGTGCTCTCGACTTACGACGGGGACCTCAGGGACCCGCTCTTGTGGCCTCAGGAAAGGTCAGTCCCCATGCGAGTTCCTCGGGGGCCTCTCGGGATTCCTCTCCCGTCGATGCCGGGGCCTAAGACCTTGTGTGGAGTCGGGGCCGGAACCTGAGGATTCCTCTCCAGTGCTGACATGGATCTTGGGGTACTTCTGGAGTCTCCCCAGGGGAGTCAGTCCTCGTCTCGAATGCGGGCATGCACTTGCGCTTTCCTCCAGAGCGGTAGCAGCAGTGTCACGCAGTCCGCCGCGTGGATCAAAGGATCTATGGTTTTCCCTCGAGTCTTTCCCACGAGGCTTTCCCACGAGGCTTTCCCACAGGGCTGTCCCACGTGCACACGTGGTGGGAGTCGATCCTCGGCTTGAACGTCAATGCAGTGCAGGGAAAACAGGTTCCTCTGGAATGGACTGACACATCTGGGGGACTCTTGGAATGGTGTCACGACCCTGGAGTTCCTCTCGCCTTTCCTGTGGAGAGCGCCTCCTCTTGAGATGCGACGGGAACGCCGGGAATTCTTTCCCTACGAAACAGGGAAAGGATCCCTCATCTCGAGCTAGGAGGCGGAAACGGGGCTCCGCTGGATGTGTGCGGGACCCCACGTGCTTCCTCTCGAGTGCAAACGGGTATGTCGGGGAACTTCTTGAGTTGCAGCAATGATGTGAAGGACCCTTTGGAAGTTCCAGTGGTTAGATGTGATTGGCCTCGAGAAGCCTCAGCGGAAATGGGCCTCATCTCGCCTGGAGGGCAAAACCTCCTGGATTTTCTCGAGTTGCGGCAGGTGCTCTCGACTTACGACGGGGACCTCAGGGACCCGCTCTGGTGGCCTCAGGAAGGCCAGTCCCCATGCGAGTTCCTCGGGGGCCTCTCGAGATTCCTCTCCCGTCGATGCCGGGGCCTAAGACCTTGTGTGGTGTCGGGGCCGGAACCTGAGGATTCCTCTCCAGTGCTGACATGGATCTTGGGGTACTTCTGGAGTCTCCCCAGGGGAGTCAGTCCTCGTCTCGAATGCGGGCATGCACTTGCGCTTTCCTCCAGAGCGGTAGCAGCAGTGTCACGCAGTCCGCCGCGTGGATCAAAGGATCTATGGTTTTCCCTCGAGTCTTTCCCACGAGGCTTTCCCACGAGGCTTTCCCACAGGGCTGTCCCACGTGCACACGTGGTGGGAGTCGATCGTCGGCTTGAACGTCAAGGCAGTACAGGGAAAACAGGTTCCTCTGGAATGGACTGACACATCTGGGGGACTCTTGGAATGGTGTCACGACCCTGGAGTTCCTCTCGCCTTTCCTGTGGAGAGCGCCTCCTCTTGAGATGCGACGGGAACGCAGGGAATTCTTTCCCTACGAAACAGGGAAAGGATCCCTCATCTCGAGCTAGGAGGCCGAAACGGGGCTCCCCTGGATGTGTGCGGGACCCCACGTGCTTCCTCTCGTGTGAAGACGGGTATGTCGGGGAACTTCTTGAGTTGCAGCAAGGGTGTGAAGGACCCTTTGGAAGTTTCAGTGGTTAGACGTGATTAGCCTCGAGAAGCCTCAGCGGAAATGGGCCTCATCTCGCCTGGAGGTGAAAACCTCCTAGATTTTCTCGAGTTACGGCAGGTGCTCTCGACTTATGACGGGGACCTCAGGGACCCGCTCTGGTGGCCTCAGGAAAGGCCAGTCCCCATGCGAGTTCCTCGGGGGCCTCTCGGGATTCCTCTCCCGTCGATGCCGGGGCCTAAGACCTTGTGTGGAGTCGGGGCCGGAACCTGAGGATTCCTGTCCAGTGCTGACATGGATCTTGGGGTACTTCTGGAGTCTCCCAAGGGGAGTCAGTCCTCGTCTCGAATGCGGGCATGCACTTGCGCTTTCCTCCAGAGCGGTAGGAGCAGTGTCACGCAGTCCGCCGCGTGGATCAAAGGATCTATGGTTTTCCCTCGAGACTTTCGCACGAGGCTTTCCCACGAGGCTTTCCCACAGGGCTGTCCCACGTGCACACGTGGTGGGAGTCGATCCTCGGCTTGAACGTCAAGGCAGTGCAGGGAAAACAGGTTCCTCTGGAATGGACTGACACATCTGGGGGACTCTTGGAATGGTGTCACGACCCTGGAGTTCCTCTCGCCTTTCCTGTGGAGAGCGCCTCCTCTTGAGATGCGACGGGAACGCCGGGAATTCTTTCCCTACGAAACAGGGAAAGGATCCCTCATCTCGAGCTAGGAGGCGGAAACGGGGCTGCCCTGGATGTGTGCGGGACCCCACGTGCTTCCTCTCGAGTGGAGACGGGTATGTCGGGGAACTTCTTGAGTTGCAGCAATGGTGTGAAGGACCCTTTGGAAGTTCCAGTGGTTAGATGTGATTGGCCTTGAGAAGCCTCAGCGGAAATGGGCCTCATCTCGCCTGGAGGGCAAAACCTCCTGGATTTTCTCGAATTGCGGCAGGTGCTCTCGACTTACGACGGGGACCTCAGGGACCCGCTCTGGTGGCCTCAGGAAAGGCCAGTCCCCATGCGAGTTCCTCGGGGGCCTCTCGGGATTCCTCTCCCGTCGATGCCGGGGCCTAAGACCTTGTGTGGAGTCGGGGCCGGAACCTGAGGATTCCTCTCCAGTGCTGACATGGATCTTGGGGTACTTCTGGAGTCTCCCCAGGGGAGTCAGTCCTCGTCTCGAATGCGGGCATGCACTTGCGCTTTCCTCCAGAGCGGTAGCAGCAGTGTCACGCAGTCCGCCGCGTGGATCAAAGGATGTATGGTTTTCCCTCGAGTCTTTCCCACGAAGCTTTCCCACGAGGCTTTCCCACAGGGCTGTCCCACGTGCACACGTGGTGGGAGTCGATCCTCGGCTTGAACGTCAAGGCAGTGCAGGGAAAACAGGTTCCTCTGGAATGGACTGACACATCTGGGGGCTCTTGGAATGGTGGCATGACCCTGGAGTTCCTCTCGCCTTTCCTGTGGAGAGCGCCTCCTGTTGAGATGCGACGGGAACGCCGGGAATTCTTTCCCTAGGAAACAGGGAAAGGATCCCTCATCTCGAGCTAGGAGGCGGAAACGGGGCTCCCCTTGATGTGTGCGGGACACCACGTGCTTCCTCTCGAGTGCAGACTTGTATGTCGGGGAACTTCTTGAGTTGCAGAAAGGGTGTGAAGGACCCTTTGGAAGTTCCAGTGGTTAGATGTGATTGGCCTCGAGATGCCTCAGCGGAAATGGGCCTCATCTCGCCTGGAGGGCAAAACCTCCTGGATTTTCTCGAGTTGCGGCAGGTGCTCTCGACTTACGACGGGGACCTCAGGGACCCGCTTGGTGGCCTCAGGAAAGGCCAGTCCCCATGCGAGTTCCTCGGGGGCCTCTCGGGATTCCTCTCCCGTCGATGCCGGGGCCTAAGACCTTGTGTGGAGTCGGGGCCGGAACCTGAGAATTCCTCTCCAGTGCTGACATGGATCTTGGGGTACTTCTGGAGTCTCCCCAGGGGAGTCAGTTCTCGTCTCGAATGCGGGCATGCACTTGCGCTTTCCTCCAGAGCGGTAGCAGCAGTGTCACGCTGTCTGCATCGTGGATCAAAGGATCTATGATTTTCCCTCGAGTCTTTCCCACGAGGCTTTCCCACGAGGCTTTCCCACAGGGCTGTCCCACGTGCTCACGTGGTGGGAATCGATCCTCGGCTTGAACGTCAAGGCAGTGCAGGGAAAACAGGTACCTCTGGAATGGACTGACACATCTGGGGGACTCTTGGTATGGTGTCACGACCCTGGAGTTCCTCTCGCCTTTCTTGTGGAGAGCGCATCCTCTTGAGATGCGACGGGAACGCCGGGAATTCTTTCCCTACGAAACAGGGAAAGGATCCCTCACCTCGAGCTAGGGGGCGGAAACGGAGCTCCCCTGGATGTGTGCGGGACCCCACGTGCTTCCTCTCGAGTGGAGACTGGTATGTCGGGGAACTTCTTGATTTGCAGCAATGGTGTGAAGGACCCTTTGGAAGTTCCAGTGGTTAGATGTGATTGGCCTCGAGAAGCCTCAGCGGAAATGGGCCTCATCTCGCCTGGAGGGCAAAACCTCCTGGATTTTCTCGAGTTGCGGCAGGTGCTCTCGACTTATGACGGGGACCTCAGGGACCCGCTCTGGTGGCCCAGGAAAGGCCAGTCCCCATGCGAGTTCCTCGGGGGCCTCTCGGGATTCCTCTCCCATCGATGCCGGGGCCTAAGACCTTGTGTGGAGTCGGGGCCGGAACCTGAGGATTCCTCTCCAGTGCTGACATGGATCTTGGGGTACTTCTGGAGTCTCCCCAGGGGAGTCAGTCCTCGTCTCGAATGCGGGCATGCACTTGCGCTTTCCTCCAGAGCGGTAGCAGCAGTGTCACGCAGTCCGCCGCGTGGATCAAAGGATCTATGGTTTTCCCTCGAGTCTTTCCCACGAGGCTTTCCCACGAGGCTTTCCCACAGGGCTGTCCCACGTGCACACGTGGTGGGACTCGATCCTCGGCTTGAACGTCAAGGCAGTGCAGGGAAAACAGGTTCCTCTGGAATGGACTGACACATCTGGGGGACTCTTGGAATGGTGGCATGACCCTGGAGTTCCTCTCGCCTTTCCTGTGGAGAGCGCCTCCTCTTGAGATGCGACGGGAACGCCGGGAATTCTTTCCCTACGAAACAGGGAAAGGATCCCTCATCTCGATCTAGGAGGCGGAAACGGGGCTCCCCTGGATGTGTGCGGGACACCACGTGCTTCCTCTGGAGTGGAGATGGGTATGTCGGGGAACTTCTTGAGTTGCAGCAAGGGTGTGAAGGACCCTTTGGAAGTTCCAGTGGTTAGATGTGATTGGCCTCGAGAAGCCTCCGCGGAAATGGGCCTCATCTCGCCTGGAGGGCAAAACCTCCTGGATTTTCTCGAGTTGCGGCAGGTGCTCTCGACTTACGATGGGGACCTCAGGGACTGGCTCTGGTGGCCTCAGGAAAGGCCAGTCCCCATGCGAGTTCCTCGTGGGATTCTCGGGATTCATCTGCCCTCGATGCAGGGGCCTAAGACCTTGTGTGGAGTCGGGGCCGGAACCTGAGGATTCCTCTCCAGTGCTGACATGGATCTTGGGGTACTTCTGGAGTCTCCCCAGGGGAAACAGTCCTCGTCTCGAATGCGGGCATGCACTTGCGCTTTCCTCCAGAGCGGTAGCAGCAGTGTCACGCAGTCTGCCGCGTGGATCAAAGGATCTATGGTTTTCCCTCGAGTCTTTCCCACGAGGCTTTCACACAGGGCTGTCCCACGTGCACACGTGGTGGGAGTCGAACCTCGGCTTGAACGTCAAGGCAGTGCAGGGAAAACAGGTTCCTCTGGAATGTACTGACACATCTGGGGGACTCTTGGAATGGTGGCATGACCCTGGAGTTCCTCTCGCCTTTTCTGTGGAGAGCGCCTCCTCTTGAGATGCGACGGGAACGCCGGGAATTCTTTCCCTACGAAACAGGGAAAGGATCCCTCATCTCGAGCTAGGAGGCGGAAACGGGGCTCCTCTGGATGTGTGCGGGACACCACGTGCTTCCTCTGGAGTGGAGATGGGTATGTCGGGAAACTTCTTGAGTTGCAGCAATGGTGTGAAGGACCCTTTGGAAGTTCCAGTGGTTAGATGTGATTGGCCTCGAGAAGCCTCAGCGGAAATGGGCCTCATCTCGCCTGGAGGGCAAAACCTCCTGGATTTTCTCGAGTTGAGGCAGGTGCTCTCGACTTACGACGGGGACCTCAGGGACCCGCTCTGGTGGCCTCAGGAAAGGCCAGTCCCCATGCGAGTTCCTCGGTGGCGTCTCGGGATTCCTCTCCCGTCGATGCCGGGGCCTAAGACCTTGTGTGGAGTCGGGGCCGGAACCTGAGGATTCCTCTCCAGTGCTGACATGGATCTTGGGGTACTTCTGGAGTCTCCCCAGGGGAGTCAGTCCTCGTCTCGAATGAGGGCATGCACTTGCGCTTTCCTCCAGAGCGGTAGCAGCAGTGTCACGCAGTCCGCCGCGTGGATCAAAGGATCTATGGTTTTCCCTCGAGTCTTTCCCCCGAGGCTTTCCCACGAGGCTTTCCCACAGGGCTGTCCCACGTGCACACGTGGTGGGAGTCGATCCTCGGCTTGAACGTCAAGGCAGGGCAGGGAAAACAGGTACCTCTGGAATGGACTGACACATCTGGGGGACTCTTGGAATGGTGTCACGACCCTGGAGTTCCTCTCGCCTTTCCTGTGGAGAGCGCATCCTCTTGAGATGCGACGGGAACGCCGGGAATTCTTTCCCTACGAAACAGGGAAAGGATCCCTCACCTCGAGCTAGGGGGCGGAAACGGAGCTCCCCTGGATGTGTGCGGGACCCCACGTGCTTCCTCTCGAGTGGAGACTGGTATGTCGGGGAACTTCTTGATTTGCAGCAATGGTGTGAAGGACCCTTTGGAAGTTCCAGTGGTTAGATGTGATTGGCCTCGAGAAGCCTCAGCGGAAATGGGCCTCATCTCGCCTGGAGGGCAAAACCTCCTGGATTTTCTCGAGTTGCGGCAGGTGCTCTAGACTTACGACGGTGACCTCAGGGACCCGCTCTGGTGGCCTCAGGAAAGGCCAGTCCCCATGCGAGTTCCTCGGGGGCCTCTCGGGATTCCTCTCCCATCGATGCCGGGGCCTAAGACCTTGTGTGGAGTCGGGGCCGGAACCTGAGGATTCCTCTCCAGTGCTGACATGGATCTTGGGGTACTTCTGGAGTCTCCCCAGGGGAGTCAGTCCTCGTCTCGTATGCGGGCATGCACTTGCGCTTTCCTCCAGAGCGGTAGCAGCAGTGTCACGCAGTCTGCCGCGTGGATCAAAGGATCTATGGTTTTCCCTCGAGTCTTTCCCACGAGGCTTTCCCACGAGGCTTTCCCACAGGGCTGTCCCACGTGCACACGTGGTGGGAGTCGATCCTCGGCTTGAACGTCAAGGCAATGCAGGGAAAACAGGTTCCTCTGGAATGTACTGACACATCTGGGGGACTCTTGGAATGGTGGCATGACCCTGGAGTTCCTCTCGCCTTTCCTGTGGAGAGCGCCTCCTCTTGAGATGCGACGGGAACGCCGGGAATTCTTTCCCTACGAAACAGGGAAAGGATCCCTCATCTCGAGCTAGGAGGCGGAAACGGGGCTCCTCTGGATGTGTGCGGGACACCACGTGCTTCCTCTGGAGTGGAGATGGGTATGTCGGGAAACTTCTTGAGTTGCAGCAAGGGTGTGAAGGACCCTTTGGAAGTTCCAGTGGTTAGATGTGATTGGCCTCGAGAAGCCTCAGCGGAAATGGGCCTCATCTCGCCTGGAGGGCAAAACCTCCTGGATTTTCTCGAGTTGCGGCAGGTGCTCTCGACTTACGACGGGGACCTCAGGGACCCGCTCTGGTGGCCTCAGGAAAGGCCAGTCCCCATGCGAGTTCCTCGGGGGCCTCTCGGGATTCCTCTCCCGTCGATGCCGGGGCCTAAGACCTTGTGTGGAGTCGGGGCTGGAAACTGAGGATTCCTCTCCAGTGCTGACATGGATCTTGGGGTACTTCTGGAGTCTCCCCAGGGGAGTCAGTCCTCGTCTCGAATGAGGGCATGCACTTGCGCTTTCCTCCAGAGCGGTAGCAGCAGTGTCACGCAGTCCGCCGCGTGGATCAAAGGATCTATGGTTTTCCCTCGAGTCTTTCCCACGAGGCTTTCCCACGAGGCTTTCCCACAGGGCTGTCCCACGTGCACACGTGGTGGGAGTCGATCCTCGGCTTGAACGTCAAGGCAATGCAGGGAAAACAGGTTCCTCTGGAATGGACTGACACATCTGGGGGTCTCTTGGAATGGTGGCACGACCCTGGAGTTCTTCTCCCCTTTCCTGTGGAGAGCGCCTCCTCTTGAGATGCGACGGGAACGCCGGGAATTCTTTCCCTACGAAACAGGGAAAGGATCCCTCATCTCGAGCTAGGAGGCGGAAACGGGGCTCCCCTGGATGTGTGCGGGACCCCACGTGCTTCCTCTCGAGTGGAGACGGGTATGTCGGGGAACTTCTTGAGTTGCAGCAAGGGTGTGAAGGACCCTTTGGAAGTTCCAGTGGTTAGATGTGATTGGCCTCGAGAAGCCTCAGCGGAAATGGGCCTCATCTCGCCTGGAGGGCAAAACCTCCTGGATTTTCTCGAGTTGCGGCAGCTGCTCTCGACTTACGACGGGGACCTCAGGGACTGGCTCTGGTGGCCTCAGGAAAGGCCAGTCCCCATGCGAGTTCCTCGTGGGCTTCTCGGGATTCATCTGCCCTCGATGCCGGGGCCTAAGACCTTGTGTGGATTCGGGGCCGGAACCTGAGGATTCCTCTCCAGTGCTGACATGGATCTTGGGGTACTTCTGGAGTCCCCCCAGGGGAAACAGTCCTCGTCTCGAATGCGGGCATGCACTTGCGCTTTCCTCCAGACGGGAGCAGCAGTGTCACGCAGTCTGCCGCGTGGATCAAAGGATCTATTGTTTTCCCTCGAGTCTTTCCCACGAGGCTTTCACACAGGGCTGTCCCACGTGCACACTTGGTGGGAGTCGAACTTCGGCTTGAACGTCAAGGCAGTGCAGGGAAAACAGGTTCCTCTTGTAATGGACTGACAAATCTGGGGGACTCTTGGAATGGTGGCACGACCCTGGAGTTCCTCTCGCCTTTCCTGTGTAGAGCGCCTCCTCTTGAGATGCGACGGGAACGCCGGGAATTCTTTCCCTACGAAACAGGGAAAGGATCCCTCATCTCGAGCTAGGAGGCGGAAACGGGGCTCCCCTGGATGTGTGCGGGACCCACGTGCTTCCTCTCGAGTGCAGACGGGTATGTCGGGGAACTTCTTGAGTTGCAGCAAGGGTGTGAAGGACCCTTTGGAAGTTCCAGTGGTTAGACGTGATTGGCCTCGAGAAGCCTCAGCGGAAATGGGCGTCATCTCGCCTGGAGGCCAAAACCTCCTGGATTTTCTCGAGTTGCGGCAGGTGCTCTCGACTTACGACGGGGACCTCAGGGACCCGCTCTGGTGGCCTCAGGAAAGGCCAGTCCCCATGCGAGTTCATCGGGGGCCTCTCGGGATTCCTCTCCCTTCGATGCCGGGGCCTAAGACCTTGTGTGGAGTCGGGGCCGGAACCTGAGGATTCCTCTCCAGTGCTGACATGGATCTTGGGGTACTTCTGGAGTCTCCCCAGGGGAGTCAGTCCTCGTCTCGAATGCGGGCATGCACTTGCGTTTTCCTCCAGAGCGGTAGCAGAAGTGTCACGCAGTCCGCCGCGTGGATCAAAGGATCTATGGTTTTCCCTCGAGTCTTTCCCACGAGGCTTTCCAACGAGGCTTTCCCACAGGGCTGTCCCACGTGCACACGTGGTGGGAGTCGATCCTCGGCTTGAACGTCAAGGCAGTGCAGGGAAAACAGGTTCCTCTGGAATGGACTGACACATCTGGGGGACTCTTGGAATGGTGGCACGACCCTGGAGTTCCTCTCGCCTTTCCTGTGGAGAGCGCCTCCTCTTGAGATGCGACGGGAACTCCGGGAATTCTTTCCCTACGAAACAGGGAAAGGATCCCTCATCTCGAGCTAGGAGGCGGAAACGGGGCTCCCCTGGATGTGTGCGGGACACCACGTGCTTCCTCTCGAGTGGAGAAGGGTATGTCGGGGAACTTCTTGAGTTTCAGCAAGGGTGTGAAGGACCCTTTGGAAGTTCCAGTGGTTAGATGTGATTGGCCTCGAGAAGCCTCAGCGGAAATGGGCCTCATCTCGCCTGGAGGGCAAAACCTCCTGGATTTTCTCGAGTTGCGGCAGGTGCTCTCGACTTACGACGGGGACCTCAGGGACCCGCTCTGGTGGCCTCAGGAAAGGCCAGTCCCCATGCGAGTTCCTCGGGGGCCTCTCGGGATTCCTCTCCCGTCCATGCCGGGGCCTAAGACCTTGTGTGGAGTCGGGGCCGGAACCTGAGGATTCCTCTCCAGTGCTGACATGGATCTTGGGGTACTTCTGGAGTCTCCCCAGAAGAGTCAGTCCTCGTCTCGAATGCGGGCATGCACTTGCGCTTTCCTCCAGAGCGGTAGCAGCAGTGTCACGCAGTCCGCCGCGTGGATCAAAGGATCTATGGTTTTCCCTCGAGTCTTTCCCACGAGGCTTTCCCACGAGGCTTTCCCACAGGGCTGTCCCACGTGCACACGTGGTGGGAGTCGATCCTCGGCTTGAACGTCAAGGCAGTGCAGGGAAAACAGGTTCCTCTGGAATGGACTGACACATCTGGGGGACTCTTGGAATGGTGTCTCGACCCTGGAGTTCCTCTCCCCTTTCCTGTGGAGAGCGCCTCCTCTTGAGATGCGACGCGAACGCCGGGAATTCTTTCCCTACGAAACAGGGAAAGGATCCCTCATCTCGAGCTAGGAGGCGGAAACGGGGCTCCCCTGGATGTGTGCGGGACACGACGTGCTTCCTCTCGAGTGGAGACGGGTATGTCGGGGAACTTCTTGAGTTGCAGCTAGGGTGTGAAGGACCCTTTGGAAGTTCCAGTGGTTAGATGTGATTGGCTTCGAGAAGCCTCAGCGGAAATGGGCCTCATCTCGCCTGGAGGGCAAAACCTCCTGGATTTTCTCGAGTTGCGGCAGGTGCTCTCGACTTACGACGGGGACTTCAGGGACCCGCTCTGGTGGCCTCAGGAAAGGCCAGTCCCCATGCGAGTTCCTCGGGGGCCTCTCGGGATTCCTCTCCCGTCGATGCCGGGGCCTAAGACCTTGTGTGGAGTCGGGGCCGGAACCTGAGGTTTCCTTCCAGTGCTGACATGGATCTTGGGGTACTTCTGGAGTCTCCCCAGGGGAGTCAGTCCTCGTCTCGAATGTGGGCATGCACTTGCGCTTTCCTCCAGAGCGGTAGTAGCAGTGTCACGCAGTCCGCCGCGTGGATCAAAGGATCTATGGTTTTCCCTCGAGTCTTTCCCACGAGGCTTTCCCACGAGGCTTTCCCACAGGGCTGTCCCACGTGCCCACGTGGTGGGAGTCGATCCTCGGCTTGAACGTCAAGGCAGTGCAGGGAAAACAGGTTCCTCTGGAATGGACTGACACATCTGGGGGACTCTTGGAATGGTGTCTCGACCCTGGAGTTCCTCTCGCCTTTCCTGTGGAGAGCGCCTCCTCTTGAGATGCGACGGGAACGCCGGGAATTCTTTCCCTACGAAACAGGGAAAGGATCCCTCATCTCGAGCTAGGAGGCGAAACGGGGCTCCCCTGGATGTGTGCGGGACCCCACGTGCTTCCTTTCGAGTGGAGACGGGAATGTCGGGGAACTTCTTGAGTTGCAGCAATGGTGTGAAGGACCCTTTGGAAGTTCCACTGGTTAGATGTGATTGGCCTCGAGAAGCCTCAGCGGAAATGGGCCTCATCTCGCCTGGAGGGCAAAACCTCCTGGATTTTCTCGAGTTGTGGCAGGTGCTCTCGACTTACGACGGGGACCTCAGGGACCCGCTCTGGTGGCCTCAGGAAAGGCCAGTCCGCATGCGAGTTCCTCGGGGGCGTCTCGGGATTCCTCTCCCGTCGATGCCGGGGCCTAAGACCTTGTGTGGAGTCGGGGCCGGAACCTGAGGATTCCTCTCCAGTGCTGACATGGATCTTGGGGTACTTCTGGAGTCTCCCCAGAAGAGTCAGTCCTCGTCTCGAATGCGGGCATGCACTTGCGCTTTCCTCCAGAGCGGTAGCAGCAGTGTCACGCAGTCCTCCGCGTGGATCAAAGGATCTATGGTTTTCCCTCGAGTCTTTCCCACGAGGCTTTCCCACGAGGCTTTCCCACAGGGCTGTCCCACGTGCACACGTGGTGGGAGTCGATCCTCGGCTTGAACGTCAAGGCAGTGCAGGGAAAACAGGTTCCTCTGGAATGGACTGACACATCTGGGGGACTCTTGGAATGGTGGCACGACCCTGGAGTTCCTCTCGCCTTTCCTGTGGAGAGCGCCTCCTCTTGAGATGCGACGGGAACGCCGGGAATTCTTTCCCTACGAAACAGGGAAAGGATCCCTCATCTCGAGCTAGGAGACGGAAACGGGGCTCCCCTGGATGTGTGCGGGACACCACATGCTTCCTCTCGAGTGGAGACGGGTATGTCGGGGAACTTCTTGAGTTGCATCAATGGTGTGAAGGACCCTTTGGAAGTTCCAGTGGTTAGACGTGATTGGCGTCGAGAAGCCTCAGCGGAAATGGGCCTCATCTCTCCTGGAGGGCAAAACCTCCTGGATTTTCTCAAGTTGCGGCAGGTGCTCTCGACGTACGACGGGGACCTCAGGGACCCGCTCTGGTGGCCTCAGGAAAGGCCAGTCCCCATGCGAGTTCCTCGGGGGCCTCTCGGGATTCCTCTCCCGTCGATGCCGGGGCCTAAGACCTTGTGTGGAGTCGGGGCCGGAAACTGAGGATTCCTCTCCAGTGCTGACATGGATCTTGGGGTAGTTCTGGAGTCTCCCCAGGGGAGTCAGTCCTCGTCTCGAATGCAGGCATGCACTTGCGCTTTCCTCCAGAGCGGTAGCAGTAGTGTCACGCAGTCCGCCGCGTGGATCAAAGGATCTATGGTTTTCCCTTGAGTCTTTCCCACGAGGCTTTCCCACGAGGCTTTCCCACAGGGCTGTCCCACGTGCACACGTGGTGGGAGTCGATCCTCGGCTTGAACGTCAAGGCAGTGCAGGGAAAACAGGTTCCTCTGGAATGGAATGACACATCAGGGGGACTTTTGGAATGGTGTCACGACCCTGGAGTTCCTCTCGCCTTTCCTGTGGAGAGCGCCTCCTCTTGAGATGCGACGGGAACGCCGGGAATTCTTTCCCTACGAAACAGGGAAAGGATCCCTCATCTCGAACTAGGAGGCGGAAACGGGGCTCCCCTGGATGTGTGCGGGACACCACGTGCTTCCTCTCGAGTGGAGACGGGTATGTCGGGGAACTTCTTGAGTTGCAGCAATGGTGTGAAGGACCCTTTGGAAGTTCCAGTAGTTAGATGTGATTGGCCTCGAGAAGCCTCAGCGGAAATGGACCTCATCTCGCCTGGAGGGCAAAACCTCCTGGATTTTCTCGAGTTGCGGCCGGTGCTCTCGACTTACGACGGGGACCTCAGGGACCCGCTCTGGTGGCCTCAGGAAAGGCCAGTCCCCATGCGAGTTCCTCGGGGGCGTCTCGGGATTCCTCTCCCGTCGATGCCGGGGCCTAAGACCTTGTGTGGAGTCGGGGCCGGAACCTGAGGATTCCTCTCCAGTGCTGACATGGATCTTGGGGTACTTCTGGAGTCTCCCCAGGGGAGTCAGTCCTCGTCTCAAATGCGGGCATGCACTTGCGCTTTCCTCCAGAGCGGTAGCAGCAGTGTCACGCAGTCCGCCGCGTGGATCAAAGGATCTATGGTTTTCCCTCGAGTCTTTCCCACGAGGCTTTCCCACGAGGCTTTCCCACAGGGCTGTCCCACGTGCACACGTGGTGGGAGTCGATCATCGGCTTGAACGTCAAGGCAGTGCAGGGAAAACAGGTTCCTCTGGAATGGACTGACACATCTGGGGGACTCTTGGAATGGTGGCACGACCCTGGAGTTCCTCTCGCCTTTCCTGTGGAGAGCGCCTCCTCTTGAGATGCGACGGGAACGCCGGGAATTCTTTCCCTACGAAACAGGGAAAGGATCCCTCATCTCGAGCTAGGAGGCGGAAACGGGGCTCCCCTGGATGTGTGCGGGACACGACGTGCTTCCTCTCGAGTGGAGACGGGTATGTCGGGGAACTTCTTGAGTTGCAGCTAGGGTGTGAAGGACCCTTTGGAAGTTCCAGTGGTTAGATGTGATTGGCCTTGAGAAGCCTCAGCGGAAATGGGCCTCATCTCGCCTGGAGGGCAAAACCTCCTGGATTTTCTCGAGTTGCGGCAGGTGCTCTCGACTTACGACGGGGACCTCAGGGACCCGCTCTGGTGGCCTCAGGAAAGGCCAGTCCCCATGCGAGTTCCTCGGGGGCCTCTCGGGATTCCTCTCCCGTCGATGCCGGGGCCTAAGACCTTGTGTGGAGTCGGGGCCGGAACCTGAGGATTCCTCTCCAGTGCTGACATGGATCTTGGGGTACTTCTGGAGTCTCCCCAGGGGAGTCAGTCCTCGTCTCGAATGCGGGCATGCACTTGCGCTTTCCTCCAGAGCGGTAGCAACAGTGTCACGCAGTCAGTCGCGTGGATCAAAGGATCTATGGTTTTCCCTCGAGTCTTTCCCACGAGGCTTTCCCACGAGGCTTTCCCACAGGGCTGTCCCACGTGCACACGTGGTGGATGTCGATCCTCGGCTTGAACGTCAAGGCAGTGCAGGGAAAACAGGTTCCTCTGGAATGGACTGACACATCTTGGGGACTCTTGGAATGGTGTCTCGACCCTGGAGTTCCTCTCGCCTTTCCTGTGGAGAGCGCCTCCTCTTGAGATGCGACGGGAACGCCGGGAATTCTTTCCCTACGAAACAGGGAAAGGATCCCTCATCTCGAGCTAGGAGGCGGAAACGGGGCTCCCCTGGATGTGTGCGGGACCCCACGTGCTTCCTCTCGAGTGGAGACGGGTATGTCGGGGAACTTCTTGAGTTGCAGCAATGGTGTGAAGGACCCTTTGGAAGTTCCAGTGGTTAGATGTGATTGGCTTCGAGAAGCCTCAGCGGAAATGGGCCTCATCTCGCCTGGAGGGGAAAACCTCCTGGATTTTCTCGAGTTGCGGCAGGTGCTCTCGACTTACGACGGGGACCTCAGGGACCCGCTCTGGTGGCCTCAGGAAAGGCCAGTCCCCATGCGAGTTCCTCGGGGGCCTCTCGGGATTCCTCTCCCGTCTATGCCGGGGCCTAAGACCTTGTGTGGAGTCGGGGCCGGAACCTGAGGATTCCTCTCCAGTGCTGACATGGATCTTGGGGTACTTCTGGGGTCTCCCCAGGGGAGTCAGTCCTCGTCTCGAATGCGGGCATGCACTTGCGCTTTCCTCCAGAGCGGTAGCAGCAGTGTCACGCAGTCCGCCGCGTGGATCAAAGGATCTATGGTTTTCCCTCGAGTCTTTCCCACGAGGCTTTCCCACGAGGCTTTCCCACAGGGCTGTCCCACGTGCACACGTGGTGGGAGTCGATCCTCGGCTTGAACGTCAAGGCAGTGCAGGGAAAACAGGTTCCTCTGGAATGGAATGACATATCTGGGGGACTCTTGGAATGGTGTCACGACCCTGGAGTTCCTCTCGCCTTTACTGTGGAGAGCGCCTCCTCTTGAGATGCGACGGGAACGCCGGGAATTCTTTCCCTACGAAACAGGGAAAGGATCCCTCATCTCGAGCTTGGAGGCGGAAACGGGGCTCCCCTGGATGTGTGCGGGACACCACGTGCTTCCTCTCGAGTGCAGACGGGTATGTCGGGGAACTTCTTGAGTTGCAGCAAGGGTGTGAAGGACCCTTTGGAAGTTCCAGTGGTTAGATGTGATTGGCCTCGAGAAGCCTCAGCGGAAATGGGCCTCATCTCGCCTGGAGGGCAAAACCTCCTGGATTTTCTCGAGTTGCGGCAGGTGCTCTCGACTTACGACGGGGACTTCAGGGACCCGCTCTGGTGGCCTCAGGAAAGGCCAGTCCCCATGCGAGTTCCTCGGGGGCCTCTCGGGATTCCTCTCCCGTCGATGCCGGGGCCTAAGACCTTGTGTGGAGTCGGGGCCGGAACCTGAGGTTTCCTCTCCAGTGCTGACATGGATCTTGGGGTACTTCTGGAGTCTACCCAGGGGAGTCAGTCCTCGTCTCGAATGTGGGCATGCACTTGCGCTTTCCTCCAGAGCGGTAGTAGCAGTGTCACGCAGTCCGCCGCGTGGATCAAAGGATCTGTGGTTTTCCCTCGAGTCTTTCCCACGAGGCTTTCCCACGAGGCTTTCCCACAGGGCTGTCCCACGTGCACACGTGGTGGGAGTCGATCCTCGGCTTGAACGTCAAGGCAGTGCAGGGAAAACAGGTTCCTCTGGAATGGACTGACACATCTGGGGGACTCTTGGAATGGTGTCTCGACCCTGGAGTTCCTCTCGCCTTTCCTGTGGAGAGCGCCTCCTCTTGAGATGCGACGGGAACGCCGGGAATTCTTTCCCTACGAAACAGGGAAAGGATCCCTCATCTCGAGCTAGGAGGCGAAACGGGGCTCCCCTGGATGTGTGCGGGACACCACGTGCTTCCTCTCGAGTGGAGACGGGTATGTCGGGGAACTTCTTGAGTTGCAGCAATGGTGTGAAGGACCCTTTGGAAGTTCCAGTGGTTAGATGTGATTGGCCTCGAGAAGCCTCAGCGGAAATGGGCCTCATCTCGCCTGGAGGGCAAAACCTCCTGGATTTTCTCGAGTTGCGGCAGGTGCTCTCGACTTACGACGGGGACCTCAGGGAACCGCTCTGGTGGCCTCAGGAAAGGCCAGTCCCCATGCGAGTTCCTCGGGGGCGTCTTGGGATTCCTCTCCCGTCGATGCCGGGGCCTAAGACCTTGTGTGGATTCGGGGCCGGAACCTGAGGATTCCTCTCCAGTGCTGACATGGATCTTGGGGTACTTCTGGAGTCTCCCCAGGGGAGTCAGTCCTCGTCTCGAATGCGGGCATGCACTTGCGCTTTCCTCCAGAGCGGTAGCAGCAGTGTCACGCAGTCCGCCGCGTGGATCAAAGGATCTATGGTTTTCCCTCGAGTCTTTCCCACGAGGCTTTCCCACGAGGCTTTCCCACAGGGCTGTCCCACGTGCACACGTGGTGGGAGTCGATCCTCGGCTTGAACGTCAAGGCAGTGCAGGGAAAACAGGTTCCTCTGGAATGGACTGCCCCGTCTGGGGGACTCTTGGAATGGTGCCACGACCCTGGAGTTCCTCTCGCCTTTCCTGTGGAGAGCGCCTCCTCTTGAGATGCGACGGGAACACCGGGAATTCTTTCCCTACGAAACAGGGAAAGGATCCCTCATCTCGAGCTAGGAGGCGGAAACGGGGCTCCCCTGGATGTGTGCGGGACACCCCGTGCTTCCTCTCGAGTGGAGACGGGTATGTCGGGGAACTTCTTGAGTTGCAGCAAGGGTGTGAAGGACCCTTTGGAAGTTCCAGTGGTTAGACGTGATTGGCCTCGAGAAGCCTCAGCGGAAATGGGCCTCATCTCGCCTGGAGGGCAAAACCTCCTGGATTTTGTCGAGTTGCGGCAGGTGCTCTCGACTTATGACGAGGACCTCAGGGACCCGCTCTGGTGGCCTCAGGAAAGGCCAGTCCCCTTGCGAGTTCCTCGGGGGCCTCTCGGGATTCCTCTCCCGTCGATGCCGGGGCCTAAGACCTTGTGTGGAGTCGTTGCCGGAACCAGGGGATTCCTCTCCAGTGCTGACATGGATCTTGGGGTACTTCTGGAGTCTCCCCAGGGGAGTCAGTCCTCGTCTCGAATGCGGGCATGCACTTGCGCTTTCCTCCAGAGCGGTAGCAGCAGTGTCACGCAGTCCGCCGCATGGATCAAAGGATCTATGGTTTTCCCTTGAGTATTTCCCACGAGGCTTTCCCACGAGGCTTTCCCACAGGGCTGTCCCACGTGCACACGTGGTGGGACTCGATCCTCGGCTTGAACGTCAAGGCAGTGCAGGGAAAACAGGTTCCTCTGGAATGGACTGACACATCTGGGGGACTCTTGGAATGCTGGCATGACCCTGGAGTTCCTCTCGCCTTTCCTGTGGAGAGCGCCTCCTCGTGAGATGCGACGGGAACGCCGGGAATTCTTTCCCTACGAAACAGGGAAAGGATCCCTCATCTCGAGCTAGGAGGCGGAAACGGGGCTCCCCTGGATGTGTGCGGGACCCCACGTGCTTCCTCTCGAGTGCAGACGCGTATGTCGGGGAACTTCTTGAGTTGCAGCAAGGGTGTGAAGGCCCCTTTGGAAGTTCCAGTGGTTAGATGTGATTGGCCTCGAGAAGCCTCAGAGGAAATGGGCCTCATCTCGCCTGGAGGGCAAAACCTCCTGGATTTTCTCGAGTTGCGGCAGGTGCTCTCGACGTACGACGGGAACTTCAGGGACCCGCTCTGGTGGCCTCAGGAAAGGCCAGTCCCCATGCGAGTTCCTCGGGGGCCTCTCGGGATTCCTCTCCCGTCGATGCCGAGGCCTAAGACCTTGTGTGGAGTCGGGGCCGGAACCTGAGGATTCCTCTCCAGTGCTGACATGGATCTTGGGGTACTTCTGGAGTCTCCCCAGGGGAGTCAGTCCTCGTCTCCAATGCGGGCATGCTCTTGCGCTTTCCTCCAGAGCGGTAGCAGCAGTGTCACGCAGTCCGCCGCGTGGATCAAAGGATCTATGGTTTTCCCTCGAGTCTTTCCCACGAGGCTTTCCCACGAGGCTTTCCCACAGGGCTGTCCCACGTGCACACGTGGTGGGAGTCGATCCTCGGCTTGAACGTCAAGGCAGTGCAGGGAAAACAGGTTCCTCTGGAATGGACTGACACATCTGGGGGACTCTTGGATTGGTGTCACCACCCTGGAGTTCCTCTCGCCTTTCCTGTGGAGAGCGCCTCCTCTTGAGATGCGACGGGAACGCCGGGAATTCTTTCCCTACGAAACAGGGAAAGGATCCCTCATCTCGAGCTAAGAGGCGGAAACCGGGCTCCCCTGGATGTGTGCGGGAAACCACGTGCTTCCTCTCGAGTGCAGACGGGTATGTCGGGGAACTTCTTGAGTTGCAGCAAGGGTGTGAAGGACCCTTTGGAAGTTCCAGTGGTTAGATGTGATTGGCCTCGAGAAGCCTCAGCGGAAATGGGCCTCATCTCGCCTGGAGGGCAAAACCTCCTGGATTTTCTCGAGTTGCGGCAGGTGCTCTTGACTTACGACGGGGACCTCAGGGACCCGCTCTGGTGGCCTCAGGAAAGGCCAGTCCCCACGCGAGTTCCTCGGGGGCGTCTCGGGATTCCTCTCCCGTCGATGCCGGGGCCTAAGACCTTGTGTGGAGTCGGGGCCGGAACCTGAGGATTCCTCTCCAGTGCAGACATGGATCTTGGGGTACTTCTGGAGTCTTCCCAGGGGAGTCAGTCCTCGTCTCGAATGCGGGCATGCACTGGCACTTTCCTCCAGAGCGGTAGCAGCAGTGTCACCCAGTCCGCCGCGTGGATCAAAGGATCTATGGTTTTCCCTCGAGTCTTTCCCACGAGGCTTTCCCACGAGGCTTTCCCACAGGGCTGTCCCACGTGCACACGTGGTGGGAGTAGATCCTCAGCTTGAACGTCAAGGCAGTGCAGGGAAAACAGGTTCCTCTGGAATGGACTGACACATCTGGGGGACTCTTGAAATGGTGGCATGACCCTGGACTTCCTCTCTCCTTTCCTGTGGAGAGCGCCTCCTCTTGAGATGCGACGGGAACGCCGGGAATTCTTTCCCCACGAAACAGGGAAAGGATCCCTCATCTCGAGCTAGGAGGCGGAAACGGGGCTCCCCTGGATGTGTGTGGGACACCACGTGCTTCCTCTCGAGTGGAGACGTGTATGTCGGGGAACATCTTGAGTTGCAGCAAGGGTGTGAAAGACCCTTTGGAAATTCCAGTGGTTAGATGTGATTGGCCTCGAGAAGCCTCAGCGGAAATGGGCCTCATCTCGCCTGGAGGGCAAAACCTCCTGGATTTTCTCGAGTTGCGGCAGGTGCTCTCGACTTACTACGGGGACCTCAGGGACCCGCTCTGCTGGCCTCAGGAAAGGCCAGTCCCCATGCGAGTTCCTCGGGGGCCTCTCGGGGTTCCTCTCTCGTCGATGCCGGGGCCTAAGACCTTGTGTGGAGTCGGGGCCGGAACCTGAGGATTCCTCTCCAGTGCTGACATGGATCTTGGGGTACGACTGGAGTCTCACCAGGGGAGTCAGTCCTCGTCTCGAATGCGGGCATGCACTTGCGCTTTCCTCCAGAGCGGTAGCAGCAGTGTCACGCAGTCCGCCGCGTGGATCAAAGGATCTATGGTTTTCCCTTGAGTCTTTCCCACGAGGCTTTCCCACGAGGCTTTCCCACAGGGCTGTCCCACGTGCACACGTGGTGGGACTCGATCCTCGGCTTGAACGTCAAGGCAGTGCAGGGAAAACAGGTTCTTCTGGAATGGACTGACACATCTGGGTGACTCTTTGAATGGTGGCACGACCCTGGAGTTCCTCTCGCCTTTCCTGTGGAGAGCGCCTCCTCTTGAGATGCGACGGGAATGCCGGGAATTCTTTCCCTACGAAACAGGGAAAGGATCCCTCATCTCGAGCTAGGAGGCGGAAACGGGGCTCCCCTGGATGTGTGCGGGACACCACGTGCTTCCTCTCGAGTTTAGACGGGTATGTTGGGGAACTTCTTGAGTTGCAGCAAGGGTGTGAAGGACCCGTTGGAAGTTCCAGTGGTTAGACGTGATTGGCCTCGAGAAGCCTCAGCGGAAATGGGCCTCATCTCGCCTGGAGGGCAAAACCTCCTGGATTTTCTCGAGTTGCGGCAGGTGCTCTCGACTTACGACGGGGACCTCAGGGACCCGCTCTGGTGGCCTCAGGAAAGGCCAGTCCCCATGCGAGTTCCTCGGGGGCCTCTCGGGATTCCTCTCCCGTCGATGCCGGGGCCTAAGACCTTGTGTGGAGTCGGGGCCGGAACCTGAGGATTCCTCTCCAGTGCTGACATGGATCTTGGGGTACTTCTGGAGTCTCCCCAGGGGAGTCAGTCCTCGTCTCGAATGCGGGCATGCACTTGCGCTTTCCTCCAGAGCGGTAGCAGCAGTGTCACGCAGTCCGCCGCGTGGATCAAAGGATCTATGGTTTTCCCTCGAGTCTTTCCCACGAGGCTTTCCCACGAGGCTTTCCCACAGGGCTGTCCCATGTGCACACGTGGTGGGAGTCGATCCTCGGCTTGAACGTCAAGGCAGTGCAGGGAAAACAGGTTCCTCTGGAATGGACTGACACATCTGGGGGACTCTTGGAATGGTGTCACGACCCTGGAGTTCCTCTCGCCTTTCCTGTGGAGAGCCCCTCCTCTTGAGATGCGACTGGAACGCCGGGAATTCTTTCCCTACGAAACAGGGAAAGGATCCCTCATCTCGAGCTAGGAGGCGGGAACGGGGCTCCCCTGGATGTGTGCGGGACACCACGTGCTTCCTCTCGAGTGCAGACGGGTATGTCGGGGAACTTCTTGAGTTGCAGCAAGGGTGTGAAGGACCCTTTGGAAGTTCCAGTGGTTAGACGTGATTGGCCTCGAGAAGCCTCAGCGGAAATGGGCCTCATCTCGCCTGGAGGGCAAAACCTCCTGGATTTTCTCGAGTTGCGGCAGGTGCTCTCGACTTACGACGGGGACCTCAGGGACCCGCTCTGGTGGCCTCAGGAAAGGCCAGTCCCCATGCGAGTTCCTCGGGGGCCTCTCGGGATTGCTCTCCCGTCGATGCCCGGGCCTAAGACCTTGTGTGGAGTCGGGGCCGGAACCTGAGGATTCCTCTCCAGTGCTGACATGGATCTTGGGGTACTTCTGGAGCCTCCCCAGGGAAGTCAGTCCTCGTCTCGAATGCGGGCATGCACTTGCGCTTTCCTCCAGAGCGGTAGCAGCAGTGTCACGCAGTCCGCCGCGTGGATCAAAGGATCTATGGTTTTCCCTCGAGTCTTTCCCACGAGGCTTTCCCACGAGGCTTTCCCACAGGGCTGTCCCACGTGCACACGTGGTGGGACTCGATCCTCGGCTTGAACGTCAAGGCAGTGCAGGGAAAACAGGTTCCTCTGGAATGGACTGACACATCTGGGGGACTCTTGGAATGGTGGCATGACCCTGGAGTTCCTCTCGCCTTTCCTGTGGAGAGCGCCTCCTCTTGAGATGCGACGGGAACGCCGGGAATTCTTTCCCTACGAAACAGGGAAAGGATCCCTCATCTCGAGCTAGGAGGCAGAAACGGGGCTCCCCTGGATGTGTGCGGGACCCCACGTGCTTCCTCTCGAGTGGAGACGGGTATGTCGGGGAACTTCTTGAGTTGCAGCAAGGGTGTGAAGGACCCTTTGGAAGTTCCAGTGGTTAGATGTGATTGGCCTCGAGAAGCCTCAGCGGAAATGGGCCTCATCTCGCCTGGAGGGCAAAACCTCCTGGATTTTCTCGAGTTGCGGCAGGTGCTCTCGACTTACGACGGGGACCTCAGGGACCCGCTCTGGTGGCCTCAGGAAAGGCCAGTCCCCATGCGAGGTCCTCTGGGGCTCTCGGGATTCCTCTCCCGTCGATGCCGGGGCCTAAGACCTTGTGTGGAGGTGGGGCCGGAACCTGAGGATTCCTCTCCAGTGCTGACATGGATCTTGGGGTACTTCTGGAGTCTCCCCAGGGGAGTCAGTCCTCGTCTCAAATGCGGGCATGCACTTGCGCTTTCCTCCAGAGCGGTAGCAGCAGTGTCACGCAGTCCGCCGCGTGGATCAAAGGATCTATGGTTTTCCCTCGAGTCTTTCCCACGAGGCTTTCCCACGAGGCTTTCCCACAGGGCTGTCCCACGTGCACACGTGGTGGGACTCGATCCTCGGCTTGAACGTCAAGGCAGTGCAGGGAAAACAGGTTCCTCTGGAATGGACTGACACATCTGGGGGACTCTTGGAATGGTGTCACGACCCTGGAGTTCCTCTCGCCTTTCCTGTGGAGAGCGCCTCCTCTTGAGATGCGACGGGAACGCCGGGAATTCTTTCCCTACGAAACAGGGAAAGGATCCCTCATCTCGAGCTAGGAGGCGGAAACGGGGCTCCCCTGGATGTTTGCGGGACACCACGTGCTTCCTCTCGAGTGGAGACGGGTATGTGGGGGAACTTCTTGAGTTGCAGTAAGGGTGTGAAGGACCCTTTGGAAGTTCCAGTGGTTAGACGTGATTGGCCTCGAGAAGCCTCAGCGGAAATGGGCCTCATCTCGCCTGGAGGGCAAAACCTCCTGGATTTTCTTGAGTTGCGGCAGGTGCTCTCGACTTACGACGGGGACCTCAGGGACCCGCTCTGGTGGCGTCAGGAAAGGCCAGTCCCCATGCGAGTTCCTCGGGGGCCTCTCGGGATTGCTCTCCCGTCGATGCCGGGGCCTAAGACCTTGTGTGGAGTCGGGGCCGGAACCTGAGGATTCCTCTCCAGTGCTGACATGGATCTTGGGGTACTTCTGGAGTCTCCCCAGGGGAGTCAGTCCTCGTCTCGAATGCGGGCATGCACTTGCGCTTTCCTCCAGAGCGGTAGCAGCAGTGTCACGCAGTCCGCCGCGTGGATCAAAGGATCTATGGTTTTCCCTCGAGTCTTTCCCACGAGGCTTTCCCACGAGGCTTTCCCACAGGGCTGTCCCACGTGCACACGTGGTGGGACTCGATCCTCGGCTTGAACGTCAAGGCAGTGCAGGGAAAACAGGTTCCTCTGGAATGGACTGACACATCTGGGGGACTCTTGGAATGGTGGCATGACCCTGGAGTTCCTCTCGCCTTTCCTGTGGAGAGCGCCTCCTCTTAAGATGCGACGGGAACGCCGGGAATTCTTTCCCCACGAAACAGGGAAAGGATCCCTCATCTCGAGCTAGGAGGCAGAAACCGGGCTCCCCTGGATGTGTGCGGGACCCCACGTGCTTCCTCTCGAGTGGAGACGGGTATGTCGGGGAACTTCTTGAGTTGCAGCAAGGGTGTGAAGGACCGTTTGGAAGTTCCAGTGGTTAGATGTGATTGGCCTCGAGAAGCCTCAGCGGAAATGGGCCTCATCTCGCCTGGAGGGCAAAACCTCCTGGATTTTCTCGAGTTGCGGCAGGTGCTCTCGACTTACGACGGGGACCTCAGGGACCCGCTCTGGTGGCCTCAGGAAAGGCCAGTCCCCATGCGAGTTCCTCGGGGGCCTCTCGGGATTCCTCTCCCGTCGATGCCGGGGCCTAACACCTTGTGTGGAGTCGGGGCCGGAACCTGAGGATTCCTCTCCAGTGCTGACATGGATCTTGGGGTACTTCTGGAGTCTCCCCAGGGGAGTCAGTCCTCGTCTCGAATGCGGGCATGCACTTGCGCTTTCCTCCAGAGCGGTAGCAGCAGTGTCACGCAGTCCGCCGCGTGGATCAAAGGATCTATGGTTTTCCCTCGAGTCTTTCCCACGAGGCTTTCCCACGAGGCTTTCCCACAGGGCTGTCCCACGTGCACACGTGGTGGGAGTAGATCCTCAGCTTGAACGTCAAGGCAGTGCAGGGAAAACAGGTTCCTCTGGAATGGACTGACACATCTGGGGGACTCTTGAAATGGTGGCATGACCCTGGACTTCCTCTCTCCTTTCCTGTGGAGAGCGCCTCCTCTTGAGATGCGACGGGAACGCCGGGAATTCTTTCCCCACGAAACAGGGAAAGGATCCCTCATCTCGAGCTAGGAGGCGGAAACGGGGCTCCCCTGGATGTGTGTGGGACACCACGTGCTTCCTCTCGAGTGGAGACGTGTATGTCGGGGAACATCTTGAGTTGCAGCAAGGGTGTGAAAGACCCTTTGGAAATTCCAGTGGTTAGATGTGATTGGCCTCGATAAGCCTCAGCGGAAATGGGCCTCATCTCGCCTGGAGGGCAAAACCTCCTGGATTTTCTCGAGTTGCGGCAGGTGCTCTCGACTTACGACGGGGACCTCAGGGACCCGCTCTGGTGGCCTCAGGAAAGGCCAGTCCCCATGCGAGTTCCTCGGGGGCCTCTCGGGGTTCCTCTCCCGTCGATGCCGGGGCCTAAGACCTTGTGTGGAGTCGGGGCCGGAACCTGAGGATTCCTCTCCAGTGCTGACATGGATCTTGGGGTACGACTGGAGTCTCACCAGGGGAGTCAGTCCTCGTCTCGAATGCGGGCATGCACTTGCGCTTTCCTCCAGAGCGGTAGCAGCAGTGTCACGCAGTCCGCCGCGTGGATCAAAGGATCTATGGTTTTCCCTTGAGTCTTTCCCACGAGGCTTTCCCACGAGGCTTTCCCACAGGGATGTCCCACGTGCACACGTGGTGGGACTCGATCCTCGGCTTGAACGTCAAGGCAGTGCAGGGAAAACAGGTTCCTCTGGAATGGACTGACACATCTGGGTGACTCTTTGAATGGTGGCACGACCCTGGAGTTCCTCTCGCCTTTCCTGTGGAGAGCGCCTCCTCTTGAGATGCGACGGGAATGCCGGGAATTCTTTCCCTACGAAACAGGGAAAGGATCCCTCATCTCGAGCTAGGAGGCGGAAACGGGGCTCCCCTGGATGTGTGCGGGACACCACGTGCTTCCTCTCGAGTGGAGACGGGTATGTTGGGGAACTTCTTGAGTTGCAGCAAGGGTGTGAAGGACCCGTTGGAAGTTCCAGTGGTTAGACGTGATTGGCCTCGAGAAGCCTCAGCGGAAATGGGCCTCATCTCGCCTGGAGGGCAAAACCTCCTGGATTTTCTCGAGTTGCGGCAGGTGCTCTCGACTTACGACGGGGACCTCAGAGACCCGCTCTGGTGGCCTCAGGAAAGGCCAGTCCCCATGCGAGTTCCTCGGGGGCCTCTCGGGATTCCTCTCCCGTCGATGCCGGGGCCTAAGACCTTGTGTGGAGTCGGGGCCGGAACCTGAGGATTCCTCTCCAGTGCTGACATGGATCTTGGGGTACTTCTGGAGTCTCCCCAGGGGAGTCAGTCCTCGTCTCGAATGCGGGCATGCACTTGCGCTTTCCTCCAGAGCGGTAGCAGCAGTGTCACGCAGTCCGCCGCGTGGATCAAAGGATCTATGGTTTTCCCTCGAGTCTTTCCCACGAGGCTTTCCCACTAGGCTTTCCCACAGGGCTGTCCCATGTGCACACGTGGTGGGAGTCGATCCTCGGCTTGAACGTCAAGGCAGTGCAGGGAAAACAGGTTCCTCTGGAATGGACTGACACATCTGGGGGACTCTTGGAATGGTGTCACGACCCTGGAGTTCCTCTCGCCTTTCCTGTGGAGAGCCCCTCCTCTTGAGATGCGACTGGAACGCCGGGAATTCTTTCCCTACGAAACAGGGAAAGGATCCCTCATCTCGAGCTAGGAGGCGGGAACGGGGCTCCCCTGGATGTGTGCGGGACACCACGTGCTTCCTCTCGAGTGCAGACGGGTATGTCGGGGAACTTCTTGAGTTGCAGCAAGGGTGTGAAGGACCCTTTGGAAGTTCCATTGGTTAGACGTGATTGGCCTCGAGAAGCCTCAGCGGAAATGGGCCTCATCTCGCCTGGAGGGCAAAACCTCCTGGATTTTCTCGAGTTGCGGCAGGTGCTCTCGACTTACGACGGGGACCTCAGGGACCCGCTCTGGTGGCCTCAGGAAAGGCCAGTCCCCATGCGAGTTCCTCGGGGGCCTCTCGGGATTGCTCTCCCGTCGAGGCCCGGGCCTAAGACCTTGTGTGGAGTCGGGGCCGGAACCTGAGGATTCCTCTCCAGTGCTGACATGGATCTTGGGGTACTTCTGGAGCCTCCCCAGGGGAGTCAGTCCTCGTCTCGAATGCGGGCATGCACTTGCGCTTTCTTCCAGAGCGGTAGCAGCAGTGTCACGCAGTCCGCCGCGTGGATCAAAGGATCTATGGTTTTCCCTCGAGTCTTTCCCACGAGGCTTTCCCACGAGGCTTTCCCACAGGGCTGTCCCACGTGCACACGTGGTGGGACTCGATCCTCGGCTTGAACGTCAAGGCAGTGCAGGGAAAACAGGTTCCTCTGGAATGGACTGACACATCTGGGGGACTCTTGGAATGGTGGCATGACCCTGGAGTTCCTCTCGCCTTTCCTGTGGAGAGCGCCTCCTCTTGAGATGCGACGGGAACGCCGGGAATTCTTTCCCTACGAAACAGGGAAAGGATCCCTCATCTCGAGCTAGGAGGCAGAAACGGGGCTCCCCTGGATGTGTGCGGGACCCCACGTGCTTCCTCTCGAGTGGAGACGGGTATGTCGGGGAACTTCTTGAGTTGCAGCAAGGGTGTGAAGGACCCTTTGGAAGTTCCAGTGGTTAGATGTGATTGGCCTCGAGAAGCCTCAGCGGAAATGGGCCTCATCTCGCCTGGAGGGCAAAACCTCCTGGATTTTCTCGAGTTGCGGCAGGTGCTCTCGACTTACGACGGGGACCTCAGGGACCCGCTCTGGTGGCCTCAGGAAAGGCCAGTCCCCATGCGAGGTCCTCTGGGGCTCTCGGGATTCCTCTCCCGTCGATGCCGGGGCCTAAGACCTTGTGTGGAGGTGGGGCCGGAACCTGAGGATTCCTCTCCAGTGCTGACATGGATCTTGGGGTACTTCTGGAGTCTCCCCAGGGGAGTCAGTCCTCGTCTCAAATGCGGGCATGCACTTGCGCTTTCCTCCAGAGCGGTAGCAGCAGTGTCACGCAGTCCGCCGCGTGGATCAAAGGATCTATGGTTTTCCCTCGAGTCTTTCCCACGAGGCTTTCCCACGAGGCTTTCCCACAGGGCTGTCCCACGTGCACACGTGGTGGGACTCGATCCTCGGCTTGAACGTCAAGGCAGTGCAGGGAAAACAGGTTCCTCTGGAATGGACTGACACATCTGGGGGACTCTTGGAATGGTGTCACGACCCTGGAGTTCCTCTCGCCTTTCCTGTGGAGAGCGCCTCCTCTTGAGATGCGACGGGAACGCCGGGAATTCTTTCCCTACGAAACAGGGAAAGGATCCCTCATCTCGAGCTAGGAGGTGGAAACGGGGCTCCCCTGGATGTTTGCGGGACACCACGTGCTTCCTCTCGAGTGGAGAAGGGTATGTGGGGGAACTTCTTGAGTTGCAGTAAGGGTGTGAAGGACCCTTTGGAAGTTCCAGTGGTTAGACGTGATTGGCCTCGAGAAGCCTCAGCGGAAATGGGCCTCATCTCGCCTGGAGGGCAAAACCTCCTGGATTTTCTTGAGTTGCGGCAGGTGCTCTCGACTTACGACGGGGACCTCAGGGACCCGCTCTGGTGGCGTCAGGAAAGGCCAGTCCCCATGCGAGTTCCTCGGGGGCCTCTCGGGATTGCTCTCCCGTCGATGCCGGGGCCTAAGACCTTGTGTGGAGTCGGGGCCGGAACCTGAGGATTCCTCTCCAGTGCTGACATGGATCTTGGGGTACTTCTGGAGTCTCCCCAGGGGAGTCAGTCCTCGTCTCGAATGCGGGCATGCACTTGCGCTTTCCTCCAGAGCGGTAGCAGCAGTGTCACGCAGTCCGCCGCGTGGATCAAAGGATCTATGGTTTTCCCTCGAGTCTTTCCCACGAGGCTTTCCCACGAGGCTTTCCCACAGGGCTGTCCCACGTGCACACGTGGTGGGACTCGATCCTCGGCTTGAACGTCAAGGCAGTGCAGGGAAAACAGGTTCCTCTGGAATGGACTGACACATCTGGGGGACTCTTGGAATGGTGGCATGACCCTGGAGTTCCTCTCGCCTTTCCTGTGGAGAGCGCCTCCTCTTAAGATGCGACGGGAACGCCGGGAATTCTTTCCCCACGAAACAGGGAAAGGATCCCTCATCTCGAGCTAGGAGGCAGAAACCGGGCTCCCCTGGATGTGTGCGGGACCCCACGTGCTTCCTCTCGAGTGGAGACGGGTATGTCGGGGAACTTCTTGAGTTGCAGCAAGGGTGTGAAGGACCGTTTGGAAGTTCCAGTGGTTAGATGTGATTGGCCTCGAGAAGCCTCAGCGGAAATGGGCCTCATCTCGCCTGGAGGGCAAAACCTCCTGGATTTTCTCGAGTTGCGGCAGGTGCTCTCGACTTACGACGGGGACCTCAGGGACCCGCTCTGGTGGCCTCAGGAAAGGCCAGTCCCCATGCGAGTTCCTCGGGGGCCTCTCGGGATTCCTCTCCCGTCGATGCCGGGGCCTAACACCTTGTGTGGAGTCGGGGCCGGAACCTGAGGATTCCTCTCCAGTGCTGACATGGATCTTGGGGTACTTCTGGAGTCTCCCCAGGGGAGTCAGTCCTCGTCTCGAATGCGGGCATGCACTTGCGCTTTCCTCCAGAGCGGTAGCAGCAGTGTCACGCAGTCCGCCGCGTGGATCAAAGGATCTATGGTTTTCCCTCGAGTCTTTCCCACGAGGCTTTCCCACGAGGCTTTCCCACAGGGCTGTCCCACGTGCACACGTGGTGGGAGTAGATCCTCAGCTTGAACGTCAAGGCAGTGCAGGGAAAACAGGTTCCTCTGGAATGGACTGACACATCTGGGGGACTCTTGAAATGGTGGCATGACCCTGGACTTCCTCTCTCCTTTCCTGTGGAGAGCGCCTCCTCTTGAGATGCGACGGGAACGCCGGGAATTCTTTCCCCACGAAACAGGGAAAGGATCCCTCATCTCGAGCTAGGAGGCGGAAACGGGGCTCCCCTGGATGTGTGTGGGACACCACGTGCTTCCTCTCGAGTGGAGACGTGTATGTCGGGGAACATCTTGAGTTGCAGCAAGGGTGTGAAAGACCCTTTGGAAATTCCAGTGGTTAGATGTGATTGGCCTCGATAAGCCTCAGCGGAAATGGGCCTCATCTCGCCTGGAGGGCAAAACCTCCTGGATTTTCTCGAGTTGCGGCAGGTGCTCTCGACTTACGACGGGGACCTCAGGGACCCGCTCTGGTGGCCTCAGGAAAGGCCAGTCCCCATGCGAGTTCCTCGGGGGCCTCTCGGGGTTCCTCTCCCGTCGATGCCGGGGCCTAAGACCTTGTGTGGAGTCGGGGCCGGAACCTGAGGATTCCTCTCCAGTGCTGACATGGATCTTGGGGTACGACTGGAGTCTCACCAGGGGAGTCAGTCCTCGTCTCGAATGCGGGCATGCACTTGCGCTTTCCTCCAGAGCGGTAGCAGCAGTGTCACGCAGTCCGCCGCGTGGATCAAAGGATCTATGGTTTTCCCTTGAGTCTTTCCCACGAGGCTTTCCCACGAGGCTTTCCCACAGGGATGTCCCACGTGCACACGTGGTGGGACTCGATCCTCGGCTTGAACGTCAAGGCAGTGCAGGGAAAACAGGTTCCTCTGGAATGGACTGACACATCTGGGTGACTCTTTGAATGGTGGCACGACCCTGGAGTTCCTCTCGCCTTTCCTGTGGAGAGCGCCTCCTCTTGAGATGCGACGGGAATGCCGGGAATTCTTTCCCTACGAAACAGGGAAAGGATCCCTCATCTCGAGCTAGGAGGCGGAAACGGGGCTCCCCTGGATGTGTGCGGGACACCACGTGCTTCCTCTCGAGTGGAGACGGGTATGTTGGGGAACTTCTTGAGTTGCAGCAAGGGTGTGAAGGACCCGTTGGAAGTTCCAGTGGTTAGACGTGATTGGCCTCGAGAAGCCTCAGCGGAAATGGGCCTCATCTCGCCTGGAGGGCAAAACCTCCTGGATTTTCTCGAGTTGCGGCAGGTGCTCTCGACTTACGACGGGGACCACAGAGACCCGCTCTGGTGGCCTCAGGAAAGGCCAGTCCCCATGCGAGTTCCTCGGGGGCCTCTCGGGATTCCTCTCCCGTCGATGCCGGGGCCTAAGACCTTGTGTGGAGTCGGGGCCGGAACCTGAGGATTCCTCTCCAGTGCTGACATGGATCTTGGGGTACTTCTGGAGTCTCCCCAGGGGAGTCAGTCCTCGTCTCGAATGCGGGCATGCACTTGCGCTTTCCTCCAGAGCGGTAGCAGCAGTGTCACGCAGTCCGCCGCGTGGATCAAAGGATCTATGGTTTTCCCTCGAGTCTTTCCCACGAGGCTTTCCCACTAGGCTTTCCCACAGGGCTGTCCCATGTGCACACGTGGTGGGAGTCGATCCTCGGCTTGAACGTCAAGGCAGTGCAGGGAAAACAGGTTCCTCTGGAATGGACTGACACATCTGGGGGACTCTTGGAATGGTGTCACGACCCTGGAGTTCCTCTCGCCTTTCCTGTGGAGAGCCCCTCCTCTTGAGATGCGACTGGAACGCCGGGAATTCTTTCCCTACGAAACAGGGAAAGGATCCCTCATCTCGAGCTAGGAGGCGGGAACGGGGCTCCCCTGGATGTGTGCGGGACACCACGTGCTTCCTCTCGAGTGCAGACGGGTATGTCGGGGAACTTCTTGAGTTGCAGCAAGGGTGTGAAGGACCCTTTGGAAGTTCCATTGGTTAGACGTGATTGGCCTCGAGAAGCCTCAGCGGAAATGGGCCTCATCTCGCCTGGAGGGCAAAACCTCCTGGATTTTCTCGAGTTGCGGCAGGTGCTCTCGACTTACGACGGGGACCTCAGGGACCCGCTCTGGTGGCCTCAGGAAAGGCCAGTCCCCATGCGAGTTCCTCGGGGGCCTCTCGGGGTTCCTCTCCCGTCGATGCCGGGGCCTAAGACCTTGTGTGGAGTCGGGGCCGGAACCTGAGGATTCCTCTCCAGTGCTGACATGGATCTTGGGGTACGACTGGAGTCTCACCAGGGGAGTCAGTCCTCGTCTCGAATGCGGGCATGCACTTGCGCTTTCCTCCAGAGCGGTAGCAGCAGTGTCACGCAGTCCGCCGCGTGGATCAAAGGATCTATGGTTTTCCCTTGAGTCTTTCCCACGAGGCTTTCCCACGAGGCTTTCCCACAGGGATGTCCCACGTGCACACGTGGTGGGACTCGATCCTCGGCTTGAACGTCAAGGCAGTGCAGGGAAAACAGGTTCCTCTGGAATGGACTGACACATCTGGGTGACTCTTTGAATGGTGGCACGACCCTGGAGTTCCTCTCGCCTTTCCTGTGGAGAGCGCCTCCTCTTGAGATGCGACGGGAATGCCGGGAATTCTTTCCCTACGAAACAGGGAAAGGATCCCTCATCTCGAGCTAGGAGGCGGAAACGGGGCTCCCCTGGATGTGTGCGGGACACCACGTGCTTCCTCTCGAGTGGAGACGGGTATGTTGGGGAACTTCTTGAGTTGCAGCAAGGGTGTGAAGGACCCGTTGGAAGTTCCAGTGGTTAGACGTGATTGGCCTCGAGAAGCCTCAGCGGAAATGGGCCTCATCTCGCCTGGAGGGCAAAACCTCCTGGATTTTCTCGAGTTGCGGCAGGTGCTCTCGACTTACGACGGGGACCACAGAGACCCGCTCTGGTGGCCTCAGGAAAGGCCAGTCCCCATGCGAGTTCCTCGGGGGCCTCTCGGGATTCCTCTCCCGTCGATGCCGGGGCCTAAGACCTTGTGTGGAGTCGGGGCCGGAACCTGAGGATTCCTCTCCAGTGCTGACATGGATCTTGGGGTACTTCTGGAGTCTCCCCAGGGGAGTCAGTCCTCGTCTCGAATGCGGGCATGCACTTGCGCTTTCCTCCAGAGCGGTAGCAGCAGTGTCACGCAGTCCGCCGCGTGGATCAAAGGATCTATGGTTTTCCCTCGAGTCTTTCCCACGAGGCTTTCCCACTAGGCTTTCCCACAGGGCTGTCCCATGTGCACACGTGGTGGGAGTCGATCCTCGGCTTGAACGTCAAGGCAGTGCAGGGAAAACAGGTTCCTCTGGAATGGACTGACACATCTGGGGGACTCTTGGAATGGTGTCACGACCCTGAAGTTCCTCTCGCCTTTCCTGTGGAGAGCCCCTCCTCTTGAGATGCGACTGGAACGCCGGGAATTCTTTCCCTACGAAACAGGGAAAGGATCCCTCATCTCGAGCTAGGAGGCGGGAACGGGGCTCCCCTGGATGTGTGCGGGACACCACGTGCTTCCTCTCGAGTGCAGACGGGTATGTCGGGGAACTTCTTGAGTTGCAGCAAGGGTGTGAAGGACCCTTTGGAAGTTCCATTGGTTAGACGTGATTGGCCTCGAGAAGCCTCAGCGGAAATGGGCCTCATCTCGCCTGGAGGGCAAAACCTCCTGGATTTTCTCGAGTTGCGGCAGGTGCTCTCGACTTACGACGGGGACCTCAGGGACCCGCTCTGGTGGCCTCAGGAAAGGCCAGTCCCCATGCGAGTTCCTCGGGGGCCTCTCGGGATTGCTCTCCCGTCGAGGCCCGGGCCTAAGACCTTGTGTGGAGTCGGGGCCGGAACCTGAGGATTCCTCTCCAGTGCTGACATGGATCTTGGGGTACTTCTGGAGCCTCCCCAGGGGAGTCAGTCCTCGTCTCGAATGCGGGCATGCACTTGCGCTTTCTTCCAGAGCGGTAGCAGCAGTGTCACGCAGTCCGCCGCGTGGATCAAAGGATCTATGGTTTTCCCTCGAGTCTTTCCCACGAGGCTTTCCCACGAGGCTTTCCCACAGGGCTGTCCCACGTGCACACGTGGTGGGACTCGATCCTCGGCTTGAACGTCAAGGCAGTGCAGGGAAAACAGGTTCCTCTGGAATGGACTGACACATCTGGGGGACTCTTGGAATGGTGGCATGACCCTGGAGTTCCTCTCGCCTTTCCTGTGGAGAGCGCCTCCTCTTGAGATGCGACGGGAACGCCGGGAATTCTTTCCCTACGAAACAGGGAAAGGATCCCTCATCTCGAGCTAGGAGGCAGAAACGGGGCTCCCCTGGATGTGTGCGGGACCCCACGTGCTTCCTCTCGAGTGGAGACGGGTATGTCGGGGAACTTCTTGAGTTGCAGCAAGGGTGTGAAGGACCCTTTGGAAGTTCCAGTGGTTAGATGTGATTGGCCTCGAGAAGCCTCAGCGGAAATGGGCCTCATCTCGCCTGGAGGGCAAAACCTCCTGGATTTTCTCGAGTTGCGGCAGGTGCTCTCGACTTACGACGGGGACCTCAGGGACCCGCTCTGGTGGCCTCAGGAAAGGCCAGTCCCCATGCGAGTTCCTCTGGGGCTCTCGGGATTCCTCTCCCGTCGATGCCGGGGCCTAAGACCTTGTGTGGAGGTGGGGCCGGAACCTGAGGATTCCTCTCCAGTGCTGACATGGATCTTGGGGTACTTCTGGAGTCTCCCCAGGGGAGTCAGTCCTCGTCTCAAATGCGGGCATGCACTTGCGCTTTCCTCCAGAGCGGTAGCAGCAGTGTCACGCAGTCAGCCGCGTGGATCAAAGGATCTATGGTTTTCCCTCGAGTCTTTCCCACGAGGCTTTCCCACGAGACTTTCCCACAGGGCTGTCCCACGTGCACACGTGGTGGGACTCGATCCTCGGCTTGAACGTCAAGGCAGTGCAGGGAAAACAGGTTCCTCTGGAATGGACTGACACATCTGGGGGACTCTTGGAATGGTGTCACGACCCTGGAGTTCCTCTCGCCTTTCCTGTGGAGAGCGCCTCCTCTTGAGATGCGACGGGAACGCCGGGAATTCTTTCCCTACGAAACAGGGAAAGGATCCCTCATCTCGAGCTAGGAGGCGGAAACGGGGCTCCCCTGGATGTTTGCGGGACACCACGTGCTTCCTCTCGAGTGGAGACGGGTATGTGGGGGAACTTCTTGAGTTGCAGTAAGGGTGTGAAGGACCCTTTGGAAGTTCCAGTGGTTAGACGTGATTGGCCTCGAGAAGCCTCAGCGGAAATGGGCCTCATCTCGCCTGGAGGGCAAAACCTCCTGGATTTTCTCGAGTTGCGGCAGGTGCTCTCGACTTACGACGGGGACCTCAGGGACCCGCTCTGGTGGCGTCAGGAAAGGCCAGTCCCCATGCGAGTTCCTCGGGGGCCTCTCGGGATTGCTCTCCCGTCGATGCCGGGGCCTAAGACCTTGTGTGGAGTCGGGGCCGGAACCTGAGGATTCCTCTCCAGTGCTGACATGGATCTTGGGGTACTTCTGGAGTCTCCCCAGGGGAGTCAGTCCTCGTCTCGAATGCGGGCATGCACTTGCGCTTTCCTCCAGAGCGGTAGCAGCAGTGTCACGCAGTCCGCCGCGTGGATCAAAGGATCTATGGTTTTCCCTCGAGTCTTTCCCACGAGGCTTTCCCACGAGGCTTTCCCACAGGGCTGTCCCACGTGCACACGTGGTGGGACTCGATCCTCGGCTTGAACGTCAAGGCAGTGCAGGGAAAACAGGTTCCTCTGGAATGGACTGACACATCTGGGGGACTCTTGGAATGGTGGCATGACCCTGGAGTTCCTCTCGCCTTTCCTGTGGAGAGCGCCTCCTCTTGAGATGCGACGGGAACGCCGGGAATTCTTTCCCTACGAAACAGGGAAAGGATCCCTCATCTCGAGCTAGGAGGCAGAAACCGGGCTCCCCTGGATGTGTGCGGGACCCCACGTGCTTCCTCTCGAGTGGAGACGGGTATGTCGGGGAACTTCTTGAGTTGCAGCAAGGGTGTGAAGGACCGTTTGGAAGTTCCAGTGGTTAGATGTGATTGGCCTCGAGAAGCCTCAGCGGAAATGGGCCTCATCTCGCCTGGAGGGCAAAACCTCCTGGATTTTCTCGAGTTGCGGCAGGTGCTCTCGACTTACGACGGGGACCTCAGGGACCCGCTCTGGTGGCCTCAGGAAAGGCCAGTCCCCATGCGAGTTCCTCGGGGGCCTCTCGGGATTCCTCTCCCGTCGATGCCGGGGCCTAACACCTTGTGTGGAGTCGGGGCCGGAACCTGAGGATTCCTCTCCAGTGCTGACATGGATCTTGGGGTACTTCTGGAGTCTCCCCAGGGGAGTCAGTCCTCGTCTCGAATGCGGGCATGCACTTGCGCTTTCCTCCAGAGCGGTAGCAGCAGTGTCACGCAGTCCGCCGCGTGGATCAAAGGATCTATGGTTTTCCCTCGAGTCTTTCCCACGAGGCTTTCCCACGAGGCTTTCCCACAGGGCTGTCCCACGTGCACACGTGGTGGGAGTCGATCCTCGGCTTGAACGTCAAGGCAGTGCAGGGAAAACAGGTTCCTCTGGAATGGACTGACACATCTGGGGGTCTCTTGGAATGGTGTCACGACCCTGGAGTTCCTCTCGCCTTTCCTGTGGAGAGCGCCTCCTCTTGAGATGCGACGGGAACGCCCGGAATTCTTTCCCTACGAAACAGGGAAAGGATCCCTCATCTCGAGCTAGGAGGCGGAAACGGGGCTCCCCTGGATGTGTGCGGGACCCCACGTGCTTCCTCTCGAGTGGAGACGGGTATGTGGGGGAACTTCTTGAGTTGCAGCAATGGTGTGAAGGACCCTTTGGAAGTTCCAGTGGTTAGACGTGATTGGCCTCGAGAAGCCTCAGCGGAAATGGGCCTCATCTCGCCTGGAGGGCAAAACCTCCTGGATTTTCTCGAGTTGCGGCAGGTGCTCTCGACTTATGACGGGGACCTCAGGGACCCGCTCTGGTGGCGTCAGGAAAGGCCAGTCCCCATGCAAGTTCCTCGGGGCTCTCTCGGGATTGCTCTCCCGTCGATGCCGGGGCCTAAGACCTTGTGTGGAGTCGGGGCCGGAACCTGAGGATTCCTCTCCAGTGCTGACATGGATCTTGGGGTACTTCTGGAGTCTCCCCAGGGGAGTCAGTCCTCGTCTCGAATGCGGGCATGCACTTGCGCTTTCCTCCAGAGCGGTAGCAGCAGTGTCACGCAGTCCGCCGCGTGGATCAAAGGATCTATGGTTTTCCCTCGAGTCTTTCCTAGGAGGCTTTCCCACGAGGCTTTCCCACAGGGTGTCCCACGTGCACACGTGGTGGGACTCGATCCTCGGCTTGAACGTCAAGTCAGTGCAGGGAAAACAGGTTCCTCTGGAATGGACTGACACATCTGGGGGACTCTTGGAATGGTGGCATGACCCTGGAGTTCCTCTCGCCTTTCCTGTGGAGAGCGCCTCCTCTTGAGATGCGACGGGAACGCCGGGAATTCCTTCCCCAGGAAACCGGGAAAGGATCCCTCATCTCGAGCTAGGAGGCAGAAACCGGGCTCCCCTGGATGTGTGCGGGACCCCACGTGCTTCCTCTCGAGTGGAGACGGGTATGTCGGGGAACTTCTTGAGTTGCAGCAAGGGTGTGAAGGACCCTTTGGAAGTTCCAGTGGTTAGATGTGATTGGCCTCGAGAAGCCTCAGCGGAAATGGGCCTCATCTCGCCTGGAGGGCAAAACCTCCTGGATTTTCTCGAGTTGCGGCAGGTGCTCTCGACTTACGACGGGGACCTCAGGGACCCGCTCTGGTGGCCTCAGGAAAGGCCAGTCCCCATGCGAGTTCGTCGGGGGCCTCTCGGGATTGCTCTCCCGTCGATGCCGGGGCCTAAGACCTTGTGTGGAGTCGGGGCCGGAACCTGAGGTTTCCTCTCCAGTGCTGACATGGATCTTGGGGTACTTCTGGAGTCGCCCCAGGGGAGTCAGTCCTCGTCTCGAATGCGGGCATGCACTTGCGCTTTCCTCCAGAGCGGTAGCAGCAGTGTCACGCAGTCTGCCGCGTGGATCAAAGGATCTATGGTTTTCCCTCGAGTCTTTCCCACGAGGCTTTCCCACAGGGCTGTCCCACGTGCACACGTGGTGGGAGTCGATCCTCGGCTTGAACGTCAAGGCAGTGCAGGGAAAACAGGTTCCTCTGGAATGGACTGACAAATCTGGGGGACTCTTGGAATGGTGGCACGACCCTGGAGTTCCTCTCGCCTTTCCTGTGGAGAGCGCCTCCTCTTGAGATGCGACGGGAACGCCGGGAATTCTTTCCCTACGAAACAGGGAAAGGATCCCTCATCTCGAGCTAGGAGGCGGAAACGGGGCTCCCCTGGATGTGTGCGTGACCCCACGTGCTTCCTTTCGAGTGGAGACAGGTATGTCGGGGACCTTCTTGAGTTGCAGCAAGGGTGTGAAGGACCCTTTGGAAGTTCCAGTGGTTAGATGTGATTAGCCTCCAGAATCCTCAGCGGAAATGGGCCTCATCTCGCCTGGAGGGCAAAACCTCCTGGATTTTCTCGAGTTGCGGCAGGTGCTCTCGACTTACGACGGGGACCTCAGGGACCCGCTCTGGTGGCCTCAGGAAAGGCCAGTCCCCATGCAAGTTCCTCGGGGGCCTCTCGGGATTGCTCTCCCGTCGATGCCGGGGCCTAAGACCTTGTGTGGAGTTGGCCGGAACCTGAGAATTCCTCTCCAGTGCTGACATGGATCTTGGGGTATTTCTGGAGACTCCCCAGGGGAGTCAGTCCTCGTCTCGAATGCGGGCATGCACTTGCGCTTTCCTCCAGAGCGGTAGCAGCAGTGTGACGCAGTCCGCCGCGTGGATCAAAGGATCTATGGTTTTCCCTCGAGTCTTTCCTACGAGGCTTTCCCACGAGGCTTTCCCACAGGGTGTCCCACGTGCACACGTGGTGGGACTCGATCCTCGGCTTGAACGTCAAGGCAGTGCAGGGAAAACAGGTTCCTCTTGAATGGACTGACAAATCTGGGGGACTCTTGGAATGGTGGCACGACCCTGGAGTTCCTCTCGCCTTTCCTGTGTAGAGCGCCTCCTCTTGAGATGCGACGGGAACGCCGGGAATTCTTTCCCTACGAAACAGGGAAAGGATCCTTCATCTCGAGCTAGGAGGCGGAAACGGGGCTCCCCTGGTTGTGTGCGGGACCCCACGTGCTTCCTCTCGAGTGGAGACGGGTATGTCGGGGAACTTCTTGAGTTGCAGCAAGGGTGTGAAGGACCCTTTGGAAGTTCCAGTGGTTAGACGTGATTGGCCTCGAGAAGCCTCAGCGGAAATGGGCCTCATCTCGCCTGGAGGGCAAAACCTCCTGGATTTTCTCGAGTTGCGGCAGGTGCTCTCGACTTACGACGGGGACCTCAGGGACCCGCTCTGGTGGCCTCAGGAAAGGCCAGTCCCCATGCGAGTTCCTCGGGGGCCTCTGGGGATTCCTCTCCCGTCGATGCCAGGGCCTAAGTCCTTGTGTGGAGTCGGGGCCGGAACCTGAGGATTCCTCTCCAGTGCTGACATGGATCTTGGGGTATTTCTGGATTCTCCCCAGGGGAGTCAGTCCTCGTCTCGAATGCGGGCATGCACTTTCGCTTTCCTCCAGAGCGGTAGCAGCAGTGTCACGCAGTTCGCCGCATGGATCAAAGGATCTATGGTTTTCCCTCGAGTCTTTCCCACGAGGCTTTCCCACGAGGCTTTCCCACAGGGCTGTCCCACGTGCACACGTGGTGGGAGTCGATCGTCGGCTTGAACGTCAAGGCAGTGCAGGGAAAACAGGTTCCTATGGAATGGACTGACACATCTGGGGGACTCGTGGAATGGTGGCATGACCCTGGAGTTCCTCTCGCCTTTCCTGTGGAGAGCGCCTCCTCTTGAGATGCGACGGGAACGCCGGGATTCTTCCCTACGAAACAGGGAAAGGATCCCTCATCTCGAGCAAGGAGGCGGAAACGGGGCTCCCCTGGATGTGTGCGGGACGCCACGTGCTTCCTCTGGAGTGGAGATGGGTATGTCGGGAAACTTCTTGAGTTGCAGCAAGGGTGTGAAGGACCCTTTGGAAGTTCCAGTGGTTAGATGTGATTGGCCTCGAGAAGCCTCAGCGAAAATGGGCCTCATCTCTCCTGGAGGGCAAAACCTCCTGGATTTTCTCGAGTTGCGGCAGGTGCTCTCGACTTACGACGGGGACCTCAGGGAACCGCTCTGGTGGCCTCAGGAAAGGCCAGTCCCCATGCGAGTTCCTCGGGGGCTTCTCGGGATTCCTCTCCCGACGATGCCGGGGCCTAAGACCTTGTGTGGAGTCGGGGCCGGAACCTGAGGATTCCTCTCCAGTGCTGACATGGATCTTGGGGTACTTCTGGAGTCTCCCCAGGGGAGTCAGTCCTCGTGTCGAATGCGGGCATGCACTTGCGCTTTCCTCCAGAGCGGTAGCAGCAGTGTCACGCAGTCCTCCGCGGGGATCAAAGGATCTATGGTTTTCCCTCGAGTCTTTCCCACGAGGCTTTCCCACGAGGCTTTCCCACAGGGCTGTCCCACGTGCACACGTGGTGGGAGTCGATCCTCGGCTTGAACGTCAAGGCAGTGCAGGGAAAACAGGTTCCTCTGGAATGGACTGACACATCTGGGGGACTCTTGGAATGGTGGCACGACCCTGGAGTTCCTCTCGCCTTTCCTGTGGTGAGCGCCTCCTCTTGAGATGCGACGGGAACGCCGGGAATTCTTTCCCTACCAAACAGGGAAAGGATCCCTCATGTCGAGCTAGGAGGCGGAAACGGGGCTCCCCTGGATGTGTGTGGGACCCCACGTGCTTCCTCTCGAGTGGAGACAGGTATGTCGGGGAACTTCTTGAGTTGCAGCAAGGGTGTGAAGGACCCTTTGGAAGTTCCAGTGGTTAGATGTGATTGGCCTCGAGAAGCCTCAGCGGAAATGGGCCTCATCTCGCCTGGAGGGCAAAACCTCCTGGATTTTCTCGAGTTGCGGCAGGTGCTCTCGACTTACGACGGGGACCTCAGGGACCCGCTCTGGTGGCCTCAGGAAAGGCCAGTCCCCATGCGAGTTCCTCGGGGGCCTCTCGGGATTCCTCTCCCGTCGATGCCGGGGCCTAAGACCTTGTGTGGAGTCGGGGCCGGAACCTGAGGATTCCTCTCCAGTGCTGACATGGATCTTGGGGTACTTCTGGAGTCTCCCCAGAAGAGTCAGTCCTCGTCTCGAATGCGGGCATGCACTTGCGCTTTCCTCCAGAGCGGTAGCAGCAGTGTCACGCAGTCCGCCGCGTGGATCAAAGGATCTATGGTTTTCCCTCGAGTCTTTCCCACGAGGCTTTCCCACGAGGCTTTCCCACAGGGCTGTCCCACGTGCACACGTGGTGGGAGTCGATCCTCGGCTTGAACGTCAAGGCAGTGCAGGGAAAACAGGTTCCTCTGGAATGGACTGACACATCTGGGGGACTCTTGTAATGGTGTCACGACCCTGGAGTTCCTCTCGCCTTTCCTGTGGAGAGCGCCTCCTCTTGAGATGCGACGGGAACGCCGGGAATTCTTTCCCTACTAAACAGGGAAAGGATCCCTCATCTAGAGCTAGGAGGCCGAAACGGGGCTCTTCTGGATGTGTGCGGGACCCCACGTGCTTCCTCTCGTGTGAAGACGGGTATGTCGGGGAACTTCTTGAGTTGCAGCAATGGTGTGAAGGACCCTTTGGAAGTTCCAGTGGTTAGATGTGATTGGCCTCGAGAAGCCTCAGCGAAAATAGGCCTCATCTCGCCTGGAGGGCAAAACCTCCTGGATTTTCTCGAGTTGCGGCAGGTGCTCTCGACTTACGACGGGGACCTCAGGGACCCGCTCTGGTGGCCTCAGGAAAGGTCAGTCCCCATGCGAGTTCCTCGGGGGCCTCTCGGGATTCCTCTCCCGTCGATGCCGGGGCCTAAGACCTTGTGTGGAGTCGGGGCCGGAACCTGAGGATTCCTCTCCAGTGCTGACATGGATCTTGGGGTACTTCTGGAGTCTCCCCAGGGGAGTCAGTCCTCGTCTCGAATGCGGGCATGCACTTGCGCTTTCCTCCAGAGCGGTAGCAGCAGTGTCACGCAGTCCGCCGCGTGGATCAAAGGATCTATGGTTTTCCCTCGAGTCTTTCCCACGAGGCTTTCCCACGAGGCTGTCCCACAGGGCTGTCCCACGTGCACACGTGGTGGGAGTCGATCCTCGGCTTGAAAGTCAATGCAGTGCAGGGAAAACAGGTTCCTCTGGAATGGACTGACACATCTGGGGGACTCTTGGAATGGTGTCACGACCCTGGAGTTCCTCTCGCCTTTCCTGTGGAGAGCGCCTCCTCTTGAGATGCGACGGGAACGCCGGGAATTCTTTCCCTACGAAACAGGGAAAGGATCCCTCATCTCGAGCTAGGAGGCGGAAACGGGGCTCCCCTGGATGTGTGCGGGACCCCACGTGCTTCCTCTCGAGTGCAGACGGGTATGTCGGGGAACTTCTTGAGTTGCAGCAATGATGTGAAGGACCCTTTGGAAGTTCCAGTGGTTAGATGTGATTGGCCTCGAGAAGCCTCAGCGGAAATGGGCCTCATCTCGCCTGGAGGGCAAAACCTCCTGGATTTTCTCGAGTTGCGGCAGGTGCTCTCGACTTACGACGGGGACCTCAGGGACCCGCTCTGGTGGCCTCAGGAAAGGCCAGTCCCCATGCGAGTTCCTCGGGGGCCTCTCGAGATTCCTCTCCCGTCGATGCCGGGGCCTAAGACCTTGTGTGGAGTCGGGGCCGGAACCTGAGGATTCCTCTCCAGTGCTGACATGGATCTTGGGGTAGTTCTGGAGTCTCCCCAGGGGAGTCAGTCCTCGTCTCGAATGCGGGCATGCACTTGCGCTTTCCTCCAGAGCGGTAGCAGCAGTGTCACGCAGTCCGCCGCGTGGATCAAAGGATCTATGGTTTTCCCTCGAGTCTTTCCCACGAGGCTTTCCCACGAGGCTTTCCCACAGGGCTGTCCCACGTGCACACGTGGTGGGAGTCGATCGTCGGCTTGAACGTCAAGGCAGTACAGGGAAAACAGGTTCCTCTGGAATGGACTGACACATCTGGGGGACTCTTGGAATGGTGTCACGACCCTGGAGTTCCTCTCGCCTTTCCTGTGGAGAGCGCCTCCTCTTGAGATGCGACGGGAACGCCGGGAATTCTTTCCCTACGAAACAGGGAAAGGATCCCTCATCTCGAGCTAGGAGGCCGAAACGGGGCTCCCCTGGATGTGTGCGGGACCCCACGTGCTTTCTCTCGTGTGAAGACGGGTATGTCGGGGAACTTCTTGAGTTGCAGCAAGGGTGTGAAGGACCCTTTGGAAGTTTCAGTGGTTAGACGTGATTAGCCTCGAGAAGCCTCAGCGGAAATGGGCCTCATCTCGCCTGGAGGTGAAAACCTCCTAGATTTTTTCGAGTTACGGCAGGTGCTCTCGACTTATGACGGGGACCTCAGGGACCCGC